>NC_139009.1:3554200-4281561 GCF_964374135.1 Grampus griseus
CTTTTAGTTTGTAAAGCCTTCTAATAATCTTCAGGATGAAAGATACTATGTAATGAGTCTTATCATTATACTTAATGAATTTTTGCAGTTAATATTTCACAAACAAAACATATAAAAATCATTCATTTTCTAGATGGAGAAATATTAACATATTTACATAGCCATAAATTTACTATGCCATAGATAGAAAATTAGTATTGAATACATAATGTAAGTAAGAAAATAATGATGGTTTACAATACAAAAAAAAAATCATGATGGCTCACATATTTCTGTTTGAACTTCTCTAATTATTTCACAAGAAGTCAGAAGAAAGAGCAGACACTAAGCATTGAGTAATGTCCTGGTGCCAAATGTGACTCTTGCTACTTTTGAAATAGTTGATTTTCCCATTAGGAAGATTCAAAAAACGCTAATAATATATTTACTAGCTATTAATTTTCATGACCTATTAGTGGAGTTCACTAATGGACTCAGGCTTCCTAAATGGAAAGTTATATTTCTTTAGCATCTAAGCCAGGACCCTGGCATCCTATATGATGTCTGCAATATTTTCTGAACTGTTTTCTCACGTGCTTTTCAAGGTCACATTTGGCACTGAACCCAAGGCCCTGTTGTGTAGCACATGCAGCAAGTAGCCGAGGCTCTTAGGCGCGAGCAGTAGAAATCAACTCTGGTCACGAATACAAATAGACAAACGTACTGAACAGTAGAATCTTCTGGAAGGCTGCAGAGCCCAGTGTGGAAACAGAGACACAAGGAAGGCTGGGTAGCAGCTAGCACCAAGCCCAAAAAACCATGCCCCAGAAGCCATCCAGTGGTTTCTGTGTCAGCACTCTGCAGGGGACACTTCCACTGTCCCTGCGGCTGTGACTCCCCCTGACATGTTCCATTGCAGCCGCCCAGGGCATAGCTCCACATTTGTAATTCCAAGTTCAGAAGAGGTGCATCTAGTTGGCTGGGAATGTGTCTTGGTCTTTTTCAGCTTCTACAACGAGAGGCAGCAATACTTAATGTAGGAAATTTCCCAAAGACAGTAAGAGGACTTCAGTGCTGGGAGAAGTAAACAGATGTCATGTATATACACTTGTGTGTGTGTGTTCGACTGCACATATACAAGCACACAGATTCAGGTGATTACAGGTATATGATTTATACTATCATGAGTCAGGTTTCTTAAATCAGTTTGTTCTCTATCTGTAAAAAGAACTTGGGCGCTCTTTCTGTATAGTCTGGTAGAGTTTAACTAGCACCAGAATTCTCCCATGAAACTCCTTTACTATTTGAGGTGCCTTGAAAGAAAAATAGAAGTAAAACAGATTTATTTTGATGTCTTTTGTCCTTGCTTTTAATCACCTAATATTGTAGAGTAGGCTTTTGATATTGCTAACTTCTTCAAGAATGATTTCAAAACGTTAGCATAATATGTTTACACTTTGCTCTAGTTAACCTTTCCCCTATTGCTAGGCAATAGTTTTGACAAAGAGGTCTTTTTTAATGTTTCTCCTCCATGAGATTCTACCAGAATGGTTTAGGGATGCTAATCGTAGGGGCGTCTGCATCCACCAGACCCTGAAGGCACTATGTAGCCTGCCAATGACAGTAAAGCTTCCTTTAGCTCACTCAGACTTTTCTAGTTGACCCAATGGATTCTTTTTAACGTATCAAATCATTTATTTAATTCATTAACAAAATCAGGAGGAGTACAGCAATAAAAAGGGATGAATAAAATATGCAGTTTATTCTGGGAAGACAGTATTCACTATGTAGCTCTGAAAATAATTTATGGGCTACATTTATGTTGAGAAAACTGGAGGAGCGCACAGGTGAAACTGAGCTTTACTCCATCCAGGTGCCAGGAAAGGCTCCCCCAGGGTGCAATCCACCCTACATTTGTTCAAATTTGTCTCAAATTCCAGTTCTGCCCCAGTAGCCCCAATAAGACCCTGAACATCACTGAGACTTTGCTGTCTCCTCTTTAAAAAGAAGGCGCTGAGAAAGCTACTGTGTGCGGCGGTAGTGACCTTGAGGAACGCCTACTAGGTTTGAGGACCTTGACTGTTCGGTGCTGGGGGCTGGCTCCAAACAGTGGTGCAGGACGGAAGCCTTTCAGGCTGCTTGGTCGGGACACCATCCTCCAGGCATACCAGCATATGAAGAATCAGAAACCACAAATTTGACTTTTGTAGACCTAGAAAACCATTGTCTGCACACCTTTTAGTCAAAAACACGTATTTTTCAATTTTGTCAGGACTGAAGAGCTTATAAACGACAAAACAAGATCAGCCTGGAAGGTGGATTTATACTGATAAATACAAGCACTAATGCTCCTCTCCCTGGGAAGTTATTTCTCTAACCTCAGCTACTGGAGCGCCACCCAGAACCTGCAGAGGGAATTGTTAGGTGCGGCTCCCTACTTGCCCAAGCCTCTGGCAAGTTGAAACAGATAATGCAAAGCCTGTCCCTCGTTAATTACCATGGCTTCTGGAAGGCTTCTTCAGTTCCCATTAATATTTACTCTAATCTTGGAAAAAGTCTCACAGTCTCGCGTGTCTCATTCAGCCAACACGTTTTTATTGCGGACCTCCTTGTGACGAGTGCCGTCTTGGGTTCGGGAAGCAGCAGGAGCAAAACAAAGTCCTTCTTCTCATGGAACTAGTGGAGGAAACACTAGATAAACAGATACACGTATTTCAATCAGTGAAGAAAATTTAAAAGGGGTGTGAGAATGGAGCGGGTTTGTGCAAAAAAAGGTGGGCTTTGATGTAAGACACAGGGCTACAGGACGGCCAGGGAAAGTCCTTTTGTCTAGGTGACACTGGAGCAGGGACCTGAGTGGAGAGTGGGTCCAAGCCATGAAGATAGTTGATGAAAGAGCCAGGCGGGGGGATAGTGAGTGCAAGGGCACTGAGGTGGAAATGCATTTGACATATGTGAGGGGTAGTGAGGACAGCTCTCCAGACTGGAAATAACACATTTGGGGGTAGGATGTGGCTGTGAAGGGAGACGAACAAAAAAAGCCTTTACAGTAGGAGACAGAAGAACTGTCAAATAGAGACATCAGAACCTAGCAAGAATAGCTGTTTAGAGCCACTTAGTGTTGGTCTAAACTGTCTCATGCCCCTCCCGTCCCTCTGAAGGGGTTACATTATTGTACAGAGTACAGTATAGTTGCTATCCGTATGATAAAGCTGACTTATTACTATGAGTTTCTATTTGTTTTCAGCACTCAATTTGTTTCAATTCCAAGAGCATCTATTCAGCCCTTACTACATGTGAGAAACTATGCCAGACTTTGGGAATAAAATGATGAATAATTTAGTGTCATCACCTCCCAGGGTTCACCATCTTGCTACAGATGAAAGGTGTAACTCTGTACCTTGATTAAGAAACAGGGAGATGCGGACAGATGAATAGACAAAGAAGATGTGGTACATATATACAATGGAATACTTCTCAGCCACAAAAAAGAATGAAACAGTGCCATTTGCAGCAACATGGATACAGCTAGACATGATCGTACTAAGTGAAGTAAGTCAGAAAGAGAAAGACAAATATTATATGATATCACCTATATGTGGAATCTAAAATTTGACACAAATTAACCCATCTATGAAACAGAAACAGAATCAGGGACATAAAGAATAGACTGATCGTTGCCAAGGTGGAGGGGGGTGGGAGAGGGTTGGATTGGGAGTTTGGGATTAGCAGATGCAAAGTGGTTTATATAGAATGGGTAAAAATCAAGGTCCTACTGTACAGCACAGGGGAACTATATTCAATATACTGAGATTAAACCATAATAGAAGAGAATATGAAAAAGAATGTTTGCATATGCATGGCCGAGTCACTTTGCTGTACAGCAGTAATTAACACAACATTGTAAAACAACTATACTTCAATAAAAAATAAATTAAAAAAAGAAAAGAAACAGGGAGATGCTGCATGTGTCTTAGAAGGCTCTCTACCCAACATGGTTTCACTTTTATTTAAACTACTTAATGCTAAAAGGATAATCTTAAATTACTGAAAAATTCATTGACATGGAAATCCTTACTCCTAACAATGCCAGCCTAGGTGTACTTGTACATACATACATACAATTATACACATGAACCAATAAGTATATAACACTGCAATACTTTCTAGACAATGTCTCCAAACTGATGAAATGTATTCTAACAATCAACAGCATGAGTCTGCTTCTGCCCTACTACTAAGAATAGGTTTCTTGAAGCTTCTTCTCAAAGCTCCGGATTTGACAAGCAGATCTACCTTTGGAGCAGGGCTGCATCCCCCCTGAGGGTTAGGTGGCCTGGCTCTGCTCCTGTACCCAGTGCCCCCTTTGTTTCCCTGAGGAGAAGGACGCGGCAGTTTTAAAGTTAAGGATGTTGGTGACCCCTTGCCCCTACATCAAGGTCCTTAGTGTTTGACCTAGCAGCTACCCCCTCCAAGAGATGGAGTCCATTTTCTCAACCCTGGAGCTGGGCTGTCCCACGACTAGCTTTGGCCTGTAGAATGCAGTGGAGATGATGCTGTGCCGGATACCATCTGGCCTGGGGGAGCCATGTATGTCTGTGCTTGCCCTTTTGGAACCTTGGTTGGTCACCCTGTAAGCGAGCCTGGAGCTCATGAGGCTACAAAACCAGAGTCCAGCCAGCTCAGTGATCCCAGCTGAGGCCCCAGACAGAAGGGAAAGCCCACCTAAAGTCATCGGGCCTGACTCAAGTCTGACCTGTGAAGGAGTCCACAGGGGACAGAAGAACCATCCAGCTGAGCCCACCCTGAACTGCAAGGTGGTTGGCTGAGGCCAACAAGTTTTAGAGTGGTCTTTATGCAAGAAAAGCTTACTGATGCAGCCTCTGTGCAGAAATACACCCATGTGCATACCTCGATCCACGTGTGTGCTAGAGAAAGGGATGCCGGATAAGAGGGATAACATAAATGTACACTGAGATGTAAACTTGCAGAAAATAAAAATTGGCACAAAGAAACCAATAGGCATGTATATCTCATCCCTAAGACTACCTCAATGATTATTTCAAAAATATTGATTCACTTATTTTTCACCATCTGAACACCTGAATGGGTGCTCAGTGAAACAGACAGAACCAGAGAGTTTTGGTCTCTTCCCTGAGGTTGGAGAACAGTGTGTCACATGCTGCGGCTGATGCAGCATTTTCTTGTACGTTCTTTTATTTTAAATAAAACATAATTGGGAGGCGAAACAGGGCTAGAATCTGCATCCCTCCTTTTCAGATACTCGGAGGGCTTCATGCCGTTCACTCTCCTGCTTCCTGCTGCCGAGTTTGCAAAGATGAGTGTGTTACTGGCTAGATTTCCTTCTGTCCTTGTTGTTGCCCCACTTACATCTATGCTGTTCCATCCCCCTCCGAATTAGTATCATTTCCTGTTTCCAAGAAATCTGCCCATGAACTCCTTCTTTTTAAATCACTGGCTTGAAGCTACATCCCTAGGTTGGGTTAAGTTTCAGTCTGGGGATGGAAAGGAAAAAAAAATGGAAAAGAGTAAATTTTATCATTTTCCCACCAAAGCTGACTTAATTCGATGGCATACCGATTTATAAAACCCCTCTAAGCCGTACGCAAATAATAATTTTCTGGTGTAAGCAATTGGTATGTACTATGGGTAGAATTGTGTCCTCCCCCAAATTCATACATTGAAATTCTAACCTGAAGTACCTCAGGATATGCCCTTACTGTGAAATAGGGTCATTGCAGACGTCATTAGTTAAGGTGAGGTCATACCAGAGCAGGGTGAACCCCTAATCCAATATGACTGGTGTGCTTATAAAAGGGGAAATTTGGACACAGACACGCGCACAGAATGAATGTCATGTGAAGATAAAGACAGAAATCTAGATGCTTGGGGTGAAGCATCTCTAAGACAAGAAACGCCGAAGATTGTCAGCAAAGTCCCCGAAGGTGGGAGAGAGCCTGGAACAGACGCTCCCTCACAGCCTCAGAAGGACCCATATGTGCTGACACCTTGATCTCAGTCTTCTGACCTCCAGAACTGGGAGATGAGAATTTTCTGTTATTTAAGCTGCCTAGTGTTTGGTACTTTGTTCCGGCAGCCCAAGCAAACTAATACAGTATATTTACCATCTTACCTGTCATTTGCTTTAATAACAGAGTCCTTTCGGTTCGGTATGTTCAGCTTCTCATCTCCCCTTTCTCCCAAATCCTGCAGAAATGACAGTTAATATGTACCTAGGAAGTACAGCCATAATTATGCTAAGAACATTGGAGGAAGATGCACTGGTGGGTCGGAGACGTTATCTTATGTTTGGGAAACCAAAAAGGACCTACGGCGAGATGAAGCCGTGTGGAGAGAGCAGCACCCAGGATACGCATGACAGGGGTCTGCTGTGCAAGAGACCCCTGCTCACCACAGAGCTACTATGTTCCTGTGAACAGAGCCTGGGCTTGGGAAAGTTGTAGCAGTCTACTAGGAAGAGAGGAGTCATGTGTGAATGATATCAAGTTGTCATGCTTGTCATACCCGGGAAGTGGGTTAAGACACAGAGGCTGAATGACAACTGGAACGGGAGTCAGAAAGCCACCTTTTCTACCACTTTCAGTGCAGCATCCCCCAAAGATGCTGCCTCTGCAGTGACAGCCCTACTGTATTTGTATATACCGTGGGGATGAGAGACAGCATGGAAATGAGACAGGACCTGAACGGGATCCTGTTACTGCCTCCCCTCAAATGAAGCCTGTGAGAAACCTGACGTCATCCAGAAGAGAAGCAGGGTTCGTACCACAAATAAATCATTTCACAAAGTGAAAAAGTGGCAACAGGAATACCATTTCTTATGATGCAGTATTTACCATATTACCTGAGTCAGCATTGCCAGCGGGTATTTCTTGTGGAAATGAAGGCAGCAATTTTTAAAACATACTAGTCTTATTGAAGTTTATTTAAAACATTTATGGTTACATTTAAATATTAAGTGAAATGAAATGAAAGAAGCAGTCCGTGGTTTCTTTTGGTTGTTTCCAAATTTGTAGCACAGACTTTTCAGGAAAGGGTAGAGGCTTTCTAAATTTCTTCTACTGGGAAAATTTACCTGAATTAGTCAGGATAAGCTATGGTGTGGTGATTAAAAAAAAAAAAAAAGAAAGAAAGAAAGAGCCAAAAGCAACCAACCAACCAACAAGAAAAGCCCTCTGGATCCTCAGTGGCTAAAAACAAGGAGGTTTATTTCCGGCTCCCATCTTGCATGATTCACATCAGCCAGGGCCACTATTCCACACGTCACTCCAGAACCCAGGCCACTGCTAGAAATGTCTCTGGTCACGCCAGAAAGTCTGCAGCAGCAGCAAATTCGCTTGGCCCAGAAATTCCATGTGTCAAGTCTTCTCACGTGTCATTGGCTAAAACTAGTCACATGGCCCCGCCCAACCACTCCGGTCCAAGAAATGCATCTCTGTGATCAGAAGGTCCAAAGCTGCACATATGGACTGAGAAACAACATTCATGATTAATATGTTACTTAGATAATGGCTATTTCATACAGTGAAAGATTGTGATTAAAGCCTACATGATGTATTACTAATAAGCAGGTAAGATTATATAGGGCAATTGTTTTATGCAAACATTATCATTTTCTTTGTTTTCTGCCACTGAACACAATTTTTTCTATCAAGCCTCTACTTGGCCCAAAGGCAGAAACTTACTATTAGACAATTAGGGTCAATTTAGTCAAATAGATGTTTATTTAGTTCAGTGTTTTGTATAAATTACAATGAAGGACTGGCTTCTGTGGCAAAGGGATAAGATTTCCTCAGTAATCTACATCTGACCATGTGGGCATTTTCCGAAATGTAAATTATACACTTGGGCTGGAGGTCCTGAGTGCCTGTGACATTGGAAATCACTGGAAGGTAGGAGCCTTCACCTGGGTCCAGGCTTCTTGTTCTTACTACGTGAAAGGAGACATTGGCCTCTTCTTCTGATGAACTGGAGGTGACGGGAACCTCTCTGCTCAGCTCCACTTCTGCGGGGGCTCACGCCTCCCCGGAGGTTACAGAGGAATTTTGCACCTTGCTCACGTCCAGCCCAGGATCAACCAAGGGCTGTGACCTGGGGGCGTGAGCAGGTGAGTGGCTTAGATTTCCCGGCAAAGGTGCGCATTAACCCTGCAAGTGTTCTTACAAATCTCTGGCTTTACACCCAGAAGCCCAGGAGTCACTGCTCGCGCTCTTTTTTCATGTTTCTGTTAATAGCAACTCACGTCTAAAGACCGTGAAAGTTAATATTTCATTTGAATGGAAACGATGATGAAGTCAAAAGGCATTGGTACCACTGCACTGATGGACATTTTTAAGTGTTATCAGGACACACATGGGGACATATCCAAGGAAATGTGCAATCTCAATAGCAGTTTTCCCAATGATACAACTGAAAGCTCTTGGATTTCTAAAGGCTTAAGATCAAATCTCCATTCAGACACTTACCCGTTGCTTAAGATTGGGCAAAATAGTTCATCCACCTGGGCTTTGTTTTCCTGGAAAATACGTGGTGTGGATCAGTGCTGGCACAGAGTGGATAATCAATAAATAACAGTCCTCATTACTGCTATTAATATACTCCTAATTCATGAATGATTAATGGTAGGAGGCCTGCTAGTGATCCAGCTTGTGGAAGAACGGGAAATCAAGTCGTATCTAATCTGTGCTTTACAATATAGCGTAACATAAATTAATTCAAGAAAATCACTGGCTACTAAGTTCTTCTGTATCATTATAAACATATAAAAAGAACTATTTAAAAATCACAGGATCGATATGATGTTGGGATTTGCTTCAAAATAATCTAGTAGATAACAACAAGGTCCTACTCTGTAGCATAGGGAACTATATTCAATATCTTGTAATAAACTATAATGGATAATCTGAAAAAGAATGTTTATATACATATATATGTAACTATATGTATATATATTACTGGATCACTTTCCTGTACACCAGAAACTAACACAACATTGTAAATCAACTATAATTCAATAAAAAAATCTAGTAGATGAGTTATTAATGAAGGGAATGGCCATGAATTATTGATTATTGAAGAGGGATAATATAAACGTGAGGTTCATTGCATTTATTTTTCTGTATGTTGGAAATTTTCTATTACATATTTTTTGATCACTGGTACACATGTTTGAAGGCAAATAGACAAAGGGATTTTATGCTTATGGGTATTTTGAATCAAATCACTTTTACAAAACATTACCTCTTTAATTCTCCCTTGCTAGAATGGGGATGTCTTATGAAATTCACATGGAATTTGAAGATCCGAAAAGGGAAAAAATAACTTAAAGGGAACTTTATTAGATAAAATGCAAGACAGTTGCCATTTTAAAATAATTTGTTTTTTAAAGTCTAATAAATTTCAGAAATATATAATTATTAAATAGGTATATATTTATTAGAGTTGTAATTAAATACATATATTTGTTAGCTTTTTTATTAGAATATACCTAATTTAGTATATTAGAATAGATCTTGAATACCTATTATGGGCTAGTCACTCTATAAGATATACACCATCTCACACCACTCTACAGTGTTCTTTTGTGGGTGTAATGGGGATATTCTCATCTAAAGTAAGTCAGTAAACCAAGGAGCAGAAGGGTTAAGTAGCTAACTTGAGGAAATTCAGCTAGTAAATGACTCTTTTTGGCCAGCTGTCTCTGGTCTTGATTCTTCCACTATGCCTTCTGCCTGAGCCAACACAGCTGTTCATTAAACACCTAGACCTCAGCCTTAAATAAGAATTTATGAATGAGGTCATCCAATTAGGTCAACACTGAGAATAATCGCTTAAAATCAGGTTTCGGTGCTGTTTGTTACCGGGAAGTGTGACGTATGGTTGGTGTGAGGGCTGACTCTAAAGGCTGCCCAGCTTGGCCGTGACATCAGTTGCCACTGTCTCGGGTCCCTCAGAGCCCCCGCCGGTCCTGTTCTGCGTGCACTGTGCCCAGGCACCAGGTGAGGCCCATGCCTCTGGGCTCCTGCACTGCAGGGGCTGCACCCTGGCCTGCTGGACAGGCCACCCAGCCCTCAGGAGCCCTGCAGTGACTGCTCCACCCGGAGGGCTCCCTGCTGCCCCTGTGGTCAACCCGCTTGCCCTCTGGAGCGAGTGTTAACCCTTGGACTTTGCCCCTCCAAACGGCATTTATCACTGGTGCTTGTGTGTTTATACAACGGCGCCCATTGATTACGGGTTCGTGTCCTCTCCGTTTATGGCTGTGTCATTCACTTCGCATCAGGCCTCTCAGAGGACTGACGCTCAGCAGGGGATTCCTGTGTCCCTCCTGCTTTGTTTAGCCCGTCAGCCCATCTGTCTGAACTTGTGTAGGCTCTAGTCAAAAAGTTATTAACAAATGATACCAACTCATTTTGAACAAGTGGTGTTTACCCACTGAGTGCAGTGAAAGAGCTGATTTGGTCAGTGAGTGTGTGTGCGTGTGCATGTGCACGTGTGAAACGTGTTCTATGGAATTCTGGGAAGCCTGAGTTCGGTTCCTTATTCAACCACTCACCTGCTGCGTGGTCCCTGGCTAATCACCGAACTGCTCTGGGCTCTGCCTTCCGACGTGGTTGTGTGTCGTGTCGGGACTAAAGGCTCTGATGTTGAGGAAACTGAATCTGGGCTTGAGTTCTGGCTGTGCTACTTAGGACTTGGGCAAGTCACTTAGCTTTCCTCGGACTCAATCTCCTTATCTGTGAGAAGAGAATAGTAGTCCCCATCTCAAAAGTTCTAATGGGGGTTAAAGAAGATGACTGACGCAAAGAGCTTACTGAGTCCACGCCTGGGACACGATAAACTTTTCCCAAGTTCCATTTTTCTCTCGCTGCTCTGTCCCGGGACTCGTTGGGGACTAATGTGTACATGAGGCGTACACTTCATCACTCCTCCCCCCTCTCCATTTTAACAATGTCTTTTGTGTTGATGATATTGTTTTAAGTCTTACAAATCACTTTTCCCCCCAGGAGTCTTCAATCCTTTTAGGTTTTTATAGCTTCCCCACCCCTGCCCCAAACAACCAGAGAAATCCCACCATAGCAACATGGAACAGTCAAGTCAGGGAATGCAGAAAAGTAAAGCAACAATTTAGGGGGAAAAAGAATATCAAATCAGCAAAACTTTAAGGGAAATGGAGGGCAGCAGGGTCGCCCTGCAAGAATCGAGGGGACCAATGGGTCTTAAACGCTCCTCTGAGCAGTGCTGGGTTGCATCACCGCCAGCAGAGATCCTGGCTCCAGCTCACCAAAGGTGGGTGTCAGAGCCCCTGATGGATCAGCCAGCAATCATTCATTAACACGTCCTTTTCTCGCCTCTCTCCTAAGGACCACGGGCCGGAGGGAGACACAGTCTCAGAACAATAAAGTAGCTTTGGAAGTGGAAAGGGCCTCAGGGGAGAGAAAGAAAGAGTGACTTCTCAGGAGCTGGCTGTGGGATTTGGCAGAGTTCAACTTGGAGCTTTTGCCAGCGCGTGGCGTGGGCATTTTCTCCACACCTTGCCGACCTTCTCAGATTGAAAACTGGGTCGGAGGCATTTGAATGGGCCCACAGGACCCCTGCCTGCCAACGCCCTGCTCCCTTTGTCATGGCTTTCAGAATTAGTGCGGAAGCATGCATAAGAAAGCGGCAGACTTGTGCTGGCTTCCTCAAAAACACTCCTTGTTTAGGGGCTTAGGAATTCCAAGTGCTCCTGGACACAAGAGTGTATTGCAGGTACCGACAAGGGGCTCTGAAATATCACTAAGGAGGCCTGTCAATTGCATTCCTATATTTTTCATTGCAGATAAGAAGCAAAGGGGAAAACTTTGGCCGTGGTGCAGAAGGCCAACTCTAATGCTGAGACCTTGGAAAGAAGTTTAACCCTTCAGACCCTGGGCTCACTGTTTCCACTGTCATAATGAGGATAATATGGGATTCAGATCCAAGAACATATGCAAATCTTTTCTGTCTTTAAATACCATATAAACAAAGACTATATTATTCCTCATAGCTAAAGATCTAATATAATTTGCATTGCTTTGCTTCTGTTGTAAAAATCCCACTTATTAATTGCGGCAAATGAAAGAAAACATAAATAAGCATAAAAAAAGCAATGAAAGTAGCGTGTAATTCCACAGTCCATTGTAAATATATTGTTTATCTCCTTTCGGTACTTAAATGAATTTGATGTTAGACTGTGTGTGAATTTATTATTATTATTATTATTATTTTAAATCCAAGGCATTGACAGATTGCTTTAGAATTTACATGTGTCAGGGACTGTTCTAAGCTTTACCCAGAGTAAGGCGTGTAGTACAGCAACCTAATGACTCGAGTATGGCTATTATCACCTGCATTTTTACTCAAGTAAACAAAGGCACAGAGAGGTTAAGTAACTCCTCTAATATTACTCAGCAGTGGATGACAGAATAGAGACTTAAAACCGGGCATCCTGAAACCAGAAAATGTGCTCTCATCCACTAGGCTATGTGGCTTCATTTCTCTCTGGAGAAGTGTTTTTGGTGAGGGGAAAAAGTAGATTTGATCATGAATGACTATTAATATTTTAACTGCTCTTACTGGCAGGCCACTGTACTCAGCGTTTCCCACACACATACTACCGCGCATCGGGCGGCACAGGACATCTTCACTGAGCTGCATTCCAATTAAGTCAGACCCTCATCCAGATGAGACCCACCGCACCCCACAAGTCCTGATCACACACTGGATTCTGCCGGCCATCTCAGGAACGGTAGAAGTCCTGCCTGTTCCGTCACCTCCCTGACCCCTTCACTTGCAATCCCCGCTCTCTCCTCTAAACTCTTAGCGCCGACTACCCACACTGCTCAGGTCACATTTTAAAATTCAGTCTCCCTTTTACTGACGTGAAATGCACACACACGGTTGTAGGGAGTAGACCTAAACTGCGTACCCAGGTCCTGCATTTTCCCCGTTTGTCTCTGTGTGAGCAAAGCCACACCCCGTCCAAATCAACAGTGAAGCCCCATGTCTTCTTGAATATAGAACAGTTCTTCTTCTCATGCACGGCCTGGTGGGAGAGACGATGTTCAGGTTGGGCATTGCTTAACTACCTCTAACTAAAAGCTTGAATGGATTCAAGTTAAACATTTTGGAGAAGGATACACAAAGGTGGTGATTTCATTCTCTTGGAAATTATGTGAAGTCTCTTAACGTTAACAGGGATGTAGAATCTCTCCTATAAGACTGCATGTGGCTGAAAAAAAAGTCTTCCTGATTATCCTTCTTTTATAACCCACAGTGTCAGGCACAGGTGACTACTGGCTTCAGCAATATTTATAAAATCAGTGAGTGGATGACGAGGGACACAGAGTAGTCAGAGGGCTGGTACGGGTCCCAGCAACCTGTGCGTTGGTGCGCTCACCCTGCCCTCCATTCTCCCTTTAACGGTGCGGTTTGCTACTGCTCATCTGAAGTGGGTTCAGGAGAATCAGTGTTCCAGAAAGGGGTCTCCAGAGTCTACTCTCCTCTTCCTGAACTGTCCCATACATTCATACTTGGCAGCTGTTAAAACCTACCCAGTTTTCTGATGTTTCCCGATAAGCTTTCATGTTCCCTTTGAAGAATCGTCTCCTATTCTAAGAACCCTGGTTATTTGGGCATCCAGGGAAAGCACACGTGTCCAGGGCTTTGCCAGGCACCCTGGGAAGCGACCATGGCCATGGAAAGAAAACTGGTATCTGCTGGAGCTCCCCGTGAGCCTGGGACCACTATCCTCACTTCACATGTATAAGGTTTTGAATCCTCACGAGCCTGTCACGTTAGCCATGCTGTACAGATGAGAAAACTGAAGCACAGAGAGGTTTATGGACTTTTCTAAAGTCACACAGCTCATGAGCAGCAGCTTGAAAACTCAAACCCATCCTTTTGGGTCTAGAGTCCCTGCTTTTAGTTGCCCTCACCTAAGGATACTGGTTGAAGCTACAAAGTTGGGTGATTTGAAAGTGCTGCAATCTACCAATTTTTTAAAAATTATTTATTTATTTAATAATTAATTTATCTTTTTGGCTGTGTTGGGTCTTCGTTTCTGTGCGAGGGCTTTCTCTAGTTGTGGCAAGCAGGGGCCACTCTTCATCGTGGTGCGCAGGCCTTTCACTATCGCGGCCTCTCTTGTTGCGGAGCACAGGCTCCAGATGCGCAGGCTCAGTAGTTGTGGCTCACGGGCCTAGTTACTCCGCGGCATGTGGGGTCCTCCCAGACCGGGCTCGAACCCGTGTCCCCTGCATTAGCAGGCAGATTCTCAACCACTGCGCCACCAGGGAAGCCCCTGCAATCTACCAATTTTTATTCTTCTTTGGAAATTACTTGATGCGGCTGAAATCCCCCAGCAAGTGCCGTTTTGTTCCTTGAAGACTCTCATTTTCTTTCCTCTGGCCTGAGCTCTGCAGGCTGACCCACGTTCCCCCCAAGTCTCAGCTCCAGGTTCTCTGGCCCAGCCCGTGTTTCCCCCTTCACCCCACGGTCCTGGGCACGGAGCTGCACAGGGCATGGGCCTGGGATGTGCTCGTTCCACAGGAGGATTAGCTCCTGGCTACCACAGGGGAGCTCTGTTCGTGTCCCTTGCCCCGGGGGTTGCTGGGTTTTCAAAGTCTTTCATGTACCCAAATCCTATAAAGGCCTCTGATAGATGAGAATTGTACACAGTTTCTACAGCTTAGTGGAAGCGCTGTGGGATGTAAGCCTGGAGACCTTTGTGTGGACAGATCTGAGCCAGAGTCCCTGTCCTGCCACACTCTGCTTACCCTTCCTGCATCCCAACCCCATGCCCCCGGCTCTGCGCCCTCTGTTCCTCCCACGTGGCTGGACATCCCCCTCACGGTAACCTGTCCAACTGCCACCTGTACTGAGAACTGGCTCCAGCGTCCCTTCCCTCCAGAGTCAGAGGGACAACTCGGCTTCCTGGATGAGAGCACAAGTTAAACGTCAGATGGCCCTGGATTCCAACTGTCCGAGATTTATGATATTTGAAATTTCTCCATTTCCTTGAGGACAGAAGGGGATAACATTTCTATCTTTGGGGGTTATTAAAAGGCAAAGGGAAACTACGCACATAAAGCTATGAGCAGTGCATCTGACCAAGAGTGAGTGCTCAGTGATCAGGGAGTTTTCTCATTACGGGTGTCTGTGTGTGTGTGCACACGTGTGTGTAAGCTTGCGCGCCCACGTACAGCGAGGGGTAGATGGTCACAGGGCTCGCCAGCCTGGTGGAAGCAATTTCTTCCTACTCCAAACCTGTCATTCCTCCCGGCGTTGGTTCCTAGACTTGGTCAGTTTTCACTCCTAACGTGGCTGTTGGTAAGTGTGCCCTCTCTTTCTGCCCCTTTGCACGTGTTCCAAAGTGGCTGTGAGCTCCTGAGGACAGTGTCCAGATCCATGCTAGTCTTCTGTTCTCGAGAGAGCGGTGTGGGCGTGCTTTCCACGACAATCGTCAATGTCTGTTGAGTAAACACATGGATATGTGAGTGTTTGTGCTGTCTGAGTTATGATTTTTACCTGCCAAGTCCATCATCAGAAAGTATTTATTCAGTTACTGACTTTGTTCAGCACAGAACAGGGCAGGGATGCCCAAGGAAACTAGAAATTCAAGTCTTGCCTCCAGCTCACCCCTTAGGGGACTGGTCCACTCAAGCTCTGTTATCACTGAGCTGTGAATCAGGCTTGATGGAGGGGCTGTGGACCCAGAGCCGCCCACCTGCATAGTCTGTCGTAACTTGACAGCGCTCTGAGGATGAGCCCCGCCGTGCTGTCCTGAGTGCCCGCTTCTGGTCCGTCATGGATTCACCCAACGTTTACGAGCTCCCAGCTTCACGAGGCCAGATCACACCCTAAGAGACTAGGACGGGTGAGTCCAAGCTTCCTGACACCTCGGTCTCTCCCGTCTGTCCCGCAAGGACGGGAGCTAAATAAATCCATCAGTCCTAACGAAAAGTCACTGTTTTTCTTTTAATAAAACAGAATGAGTTCCCTAGAAAATTAAACTGAATTACTGTTGAGTCTTTGTATTTTGTCCTTGTTTACTGAGCCAAGCATTAAATATACAAGCCGATCCCTGAAGCTAATCTTCCTCTTTATCCACGGAAACAGAAAGTAGATTAGTGGTTGCCAGGGACAGGGATGGGGGTGACTGCTAATGGGAACGGGATTTCTTTTTGGGGTGTTGAATATGTTCTGGAATTAGGCAGTGGTGTTATTTGCACAACTCTGTGAAAACCACTGACTTGTATATTTCAGAATGTTACGATATGTTAATTGTACCTCAATAAAGCTGTTATTTAGAAACAACAACCATAGTAGAGGAAACCTCCACCATTTTTCCCCAGCTGCCCGTTTTGTCTTCTCCCAGGCGTGTTCAATCCAACGAAGGAGGCAGGCACAGTGGACAGGAAAGCGGACGCTTCTGTGGCCAGGAGGGAAGATGCCTGACCCACATCAACTGCAGCATCAGGAAGTGCACATTTGTTGCATCTCCCTTGGCCGATAAGGAGAGCTATTGCTTCCTTTGTGTCGTGTCTAGGTCAATTAGAAGGTGTAGCCATAGGATAAAATACAGGATGTTTGCTCTGTAGAACTCTTAAGCACACCTTGAAACTTGAAACCAGAGGTTGTTGAAAAGGAACAACTGGTTCATGACAGTCAGGAAACTTTTCTCCAAAGAGGCATGTGTTTTATTCTGAGGGTTGGCCTAAAATTAGTTAGTGATATTGCTACTTTTATTTGAATGCTAAAAATACTTACTAAGGGATTCCCTTCAAGGGTCAAGAGATTAGCAACCCAAATATATTCAGAGAAATACCAACTGCGTGCTCTCAAATAACACTTAATGAGAAGTTCCAGAAATGAAAATTCTATTCTCAGGGGTGGATGAATTTAGGGAGAAATCGGGCCTCTCTGTCTCTTCCTGTGAAAGACGCAGATGCGGTCCTGAAACAATCAAGCCTGTTTCCTCTGTAGACTTTTCATGACAAGCACCCAGGTAGGTCCAGCATCCTCGTGGGTATGTTGATGGGACAAATCCAGTACTTTCTGGCTTCCTCCAGAACCCACTGTGGGAAAGGTGCAAGGGACAACGGAGAGCCCTGCCCAAAGGGATTTACAGTCTCAGAGAAGAGATGACCCTCATCGATTTGAAGATTAGGAGGACGTGGGACAGCTTGTTAAGCTGACAGCCATTTTTCTCTTCGGTCCCTACTCTGGGGCCACGGTGGGCAGGACCCAGTCTAAAGATGTCTTCACTGCTTCTGCCCTCAAGGAGCTCAGAGAAGTGGGGCAGGAATCAGGAAGTGAAATAGCCCATCTCCTGGGAGCCTAGGTGTAGCCGGGGTATATGTATGGGGGTCTGTGGGCCACATCAAGGGGGGCCTGGCTGGGATGGGAATGGGACATGCAATGTGAAGAGGGGGTTCATGGGTTGATCGTGTCCCCACAAGATGTGTTAAATTCCTATCCCACCCCCAGTACCTGCGACTGTGATTTTATTTGGAAGCAGGGTCTTCACAGGTGATCAGGTTAGAATGAGATCACTAGGGTGGGCCTCAATCCAGTATGGCTGTGTCCTTATACAAAGAGGGGAATTTGGATACAAACACGTGGGGAGAAGGTGAAGATGAAGACAGAGATTGGACGATGCTTCTACAAGTCAAGGGACATCAAAGATGGGCAGCAAACTGACAGAAGCCAGAAGAGGGATATGGGGCAAACCTCCCTCCCAGCCTCAGAAGGAGCCAACCTGCCCACACCTGATCTCACACTTTCAGTCTCAAAACCATGAGAGCACTTTTCTGTCGATGAAGCCTCCCAGGCTGTGGTGCTTTGCCTCTGCAGCCTTAGCAAACTGACCTAGAGAACACTGGATCCCATCTAGAAACAGAGGGCATTTTCCAGGGAGATGAAGGGGAAAGAATACTCCCAGCAGAAGGCGCTCCGTGCCCTCAGCTGGTAGAAAGGGCAGGTGGGCAAGGTGAGAGGCTGTAGGCTCAGCGTGGCTCTGGCATGAAGGAGAGAAGCAGATGAGCCCGGAAGGTGGGCCAGAACTGAAGCACCTTCAGGAATGGCTTGATCTGGGAGGCAGGTGTAGGGGCCGGGAAGGGGCGATGCAGTCTAAGCAACAGGCAGGTCCATGAGAATACGGAATGCTACTGCTTCTGTAATGACCCAAGGGGGATCATTCTTCCACCAACCTTCCCACTCCCACTCCCAGCCTGAGACCCCTGGGGCTTCAGAATGCTCTGCTGTGGGCTTGGGGGCCTAGCAAGGTCTGCACCTCCTGCCAGCCCTGGAGGAGGGACGGCTCTGCTTCATCCTGGCTCTTACAAAGGTCGGTGTGGCCTGGCAGCTGCAGCAGGGACCCAGGCTCTGGGACTAGCTGTTAGCCGAGGGTCTGCTGGAAGGGACCCAGACCCTGTTACACTGGAAATCAATTGTATAACAAGTTTGCAATAATCCGTACCCTGGACGGGAGTCTACGCTTCCTCCAGTTATTATGGCAGCGCCTTCAGCGTTGCTGTGTGGTTATTTGGCTTTGCTGCCCTGCATGGTTCTTCCTCATTAAGGGCAGGTGATGTATGCTGATGTCTTGGTTTCTAACAGAGGCGCAAATAGCTCTGTATTTTATATTTGCTTCATTTTAGTCTCTTGACTCAGTTATAAATACAACCCCAACACCACCAATCCCAGAGAGCAGGGGGCTCCAAGAGGGTGGGGGAGAAACTGAGAGCTCACTACCCATGAGAAGCACATGCCAAGCTCCCTGGTGATCCCACAAAGTGGGACCCTATGAAGGAATGTCCAGGTGCCCTAGACCGGCGACCTAGGAGGTGTTGTCTTAGGCACCCTCCACCTTCTTGTGTCATTTTTATTTTCTTTTATTCACTTTTTAAAAATTTCTTCTCCACTGGTGAATGGGAAATATCATAAAATAAGAGGTTTGATTTGACTCAGTACATCTTCATGGAGTCCTAGTGATTTCATAACTGAGGTGAATACTTTGGAAATTGACACAGCCACTGGAGGGCTCGGGCTGTTGTCCTGGGAAGTTGGAGCAGCTAAAATCTTGTTACCAAGCTCGCTGCTGTCTTCCTGTGTGTGGTGAGACTCCCAGCAGGCCGTCTACTCTCTCCATGAAAATCCAGGACTGAGCCTCAGAGGAATTTTAGTCAGGATTCTCCAAAGCCTTTGCCAGGACAACCAGAGTGGTGATGTTTTACTGCAGATTTTAGATTAAAATGCCTACCTCTGAGCGTGAGTACTTTTCATTTCTTGTGTGTCTGTGTTTTTTGTGTGTGTGTGTGTGGTACGCGGGCCTCTCATTGTCGTGGCCTCTCCCACTGCGGAGCACAGGCTCCGGACGCGCAGGCTCAGCGGCCATGGCTCACGGGCCCAGCCCCTCCGCGGCATGTGGGATCTTCCCAGACCGGGGCACAAACTCATGCTCCTTGCATCGGCAGGAGGACTCTCAACCACTGCACCACCAGGGAAGCCCATGTGTGTGTGTGTTTAACAAGACTACTTACAAAGCTATTTCTCTTACCCGTGTTGATGTCCATCTCGGTGGTGAACTTCTAGGGGGTGTAAAGTGAATCAATTTATTTCCTTTCTTCTGTGCATGCTAATGTGACTGCTTTGCAAAAACAGAGGAGGCATCTGTTGGCTTCTTGTGGAAACTGTGAAACATCATCATGATTAAAAAGACAGAGAAAGACAGACAGACCGAGACAGAGAGAGAGAGAGGGAGAGAGAGGAACCCCGACCTGCTGTCTCAATCTTTGTTGAAGAGCTATCATGTCAGGATGACTAGCAATTACTGCTCCTTTGTAGGTATCACTGCGGTGCTTGACATTAAAACTAAGAGTGTTCTGTGAAAGGGACATTTGTTTCCAGGAGTAGGTAAACACCAACAGGGTTTTATGGTGTGTCCGCACATGTACATTATAAACTACAGAAAAATCAGAGCCCAAGGGCCCATGAACCTTGCACAGGAGAATCCAGAGTCCTTTCCTCAGACCTTTAAAGGCTCAATATTGTATCCCTATAACATGCACTTAACTAGGGCCAGTGAAAGAGGCATGGAGGAGAGAAGTAGATGAGCCAGAAATGAGGGCACCTTCAGGAATGGCTTGATCTGGGAGGCAATGAGGAGCCTGTAACATGCACTAAACCAAGACCAGAGGAAAGTTCACCAGGTCCTTCCCTTGAGGTGACTGCATCAATTTAACACAAGTGTGGTAGGTAGGGCATTTTATTGTCCTGGTGGCTAATTGTGAGAGATAAAGGAAGATGAGACATCTTTTGAATATTGTCCTAAAAATTGAGCATGTCATTTTTTTGCCTTCTATAGACGTATCTGGAGTTTTTTTTTTTTTTTTTTTTTTTTTTTTTTTTTGCTGTACGCGGGCCTCTCACTGTTGTGGCCTCTCCCGTTGCGGAGCACAGGCTCCAGACGCGCAGGCTCAGCGGCCATGGCTCACAGGCCCAGCCGCTCTGCGGCATGTGGGATCTTCCCGGACCGGGGCACGAACCCGCGTCCCCTGCATCGGCAGGCGGACTCTTAACCACTGCGCCACCAGGGAAGCCCCGTATCTGGAGTTTTTAAGATTTACTCAAAGTGATGACCCCGGTTTTCTCAGAGCATAAGACTGCATCGCACAATTAGCTGACATTCGGAAAACAATACGGATTTCCAGGAAAAAGAGAAAGCTGTATCTGAATAAAATTATCAGCATGATTCGGGGATGAGAAGTAGGTACATTGCTTACTCAATTCCACGTTATAGAACCAGCCAGGCTCCTAAAGTAAACTGCTGGAGGCAATCAGAACACTAGGCTCATTACTGAAGCTGCCAGAGTACTTGGGATTTGCCTGAGGAAGAATTTATGAATGAATGACACCCCAAGAGTCATTCTCATGGTGCGATTCAACCGTAATTAGACAAACCATTCTCAGGGTGGGCTCCAGTAATTCATCTGTAAAGAAATTTTATCAAATTCTTACTCTTACTGAATTTTGTGTATTTTATGTTCAAAATAAATATATTCATTCATTCATCAACCTTTAAGTATGCAAGTGCCCACAAGAAGCACCCAGGCTGCAGTAGAAAACAGACTAACACATAAACCAAGTAATTTCAACACCGTGTGGATAAAGTGATAACAGAGGTATATTATATACAAGATAAAGTCCACCCAACCTGGAAAGGCAGAGGTAATCAAGGAGGGCTTCCAGAGAAGGCTGTGATTTAACTGAATATCAAAGATTGAGAAGGAATGCATTCAGGCCACTTCTGCAAATACGGGGAGAGTCATTCCTAATCGGCAAGGCTATTTGGAGGATTAAATGAGCTAAAAAAAAACTAGCAGGAGGCAGCAAGATATTCCAGAAAAATCACGGTCCGTGGGGTCAGACAGAATCTGGGTTCTGTACCTATGAGCTGGGTGAGCCTTGGTCTCCTCATCTGTAAACGGGGAGCAGCCCAGCTCCCACGGTTGTGGCACAGACTGGAATGGGAGTGGACACACGGAAGTCTATTTATACGACATGCACGTATCCAAGGGTGGCTGTTGACTCTTTGTGGAACATTCTACGTGAATCAATCAATATTTCTTTCCTTTTCTTTCTATTCCTTTCTCTAACCTTTCTGATAAATTCCTGAGTCTTGAAAAAACAAAAACCAAACCAAACAAACAAAAGTGCTCTTCACCTCACCCGTCGCACTGATTACACACTTGCAGTGCCTTAGTAGATGACAAGAAAATGACCAAGAAAAGAAGGCAAATGTTGCAATGTCATTTAAAACGACGACACTTGTAAGTGACTGGACTCGACTATTTTCTAAAACGGGCAGCTTTCCTTCTTTAATGGACAGCACCGAATGCGAGCATTAGCTACCTTTGGAATGTTGCTTTTACTGCATTAGAAAACAAATTCTACTATTGAGGGCCTCTTGAGTAACATTCCAACATAATCTACGGTTCAATAGTTAAGGAGAAATATGAAGGCTTTGTATCACTTTTGAAAACTTGGAGAACGTTTGTGTCCAGGAATATATTAGTCAGAACAAAGAATCGATTCTGAGAGTCCAGAACCCATGGTAAATCACGTGGAATGCTTCACAAATGGCAACACAAAATAGACAGAATTTGGGGCTTGACTCTTATAAGCAAGATCTCTTAATCTACAGCACCTCCTCACGCGGAAGTTACCCTCTCTCAGCACTGCTCCCTTCCTCTGGGGCTCAGGGGCCATGCCTCGTCTTATAGGGGATGCACGTGAGTTAGGTTGACTGATTGACCAAAGCGAATGGTAGCGGTGTACTTGCCGTGCAGGGCGCTTACAGGGAGTCAACCAAGTGGGTGCGTTGGGAGCTGGGATGATTCAGGGGTAGGACTTTTCAGTGTGTATCATCAAAGGGTCTCAAAAACTTCACTGATATTTCCTTAAAAGAGCTGAGAGGAACTTTAGCCAGTTTCAACACCAACTCATACTACAAGTTCACAGGCATGGTGGCATTCTCCTTTCAAAGGGAAAAGAGGGTAACAACCTTGAATACTGGGTTTTATGATAACCTGCAGAGTTCAGCATTTTTGAAGTTTTCATGACCATTAAAAGACACCCGCTCACAGAACCCAGATACAGTCAAAGGCATGGTTGCTGCCTGCAGTGTAGCTGGAGGCATGGTTGCTTTCCACCTAGTTTCCACAGCTGTCTGGATCCTCCAGGCTGGCCTGGATGGCCCCCACTCCTGTGCTCCCCCAGAACTGTGCAAAAATGTCTCCAATTTCATCTACTGGCAGAGCTGGCCACCTGTAACCTACGCTGTCAAGAGACCACTTCACTTACTTCACAGAACTTGGGGACCATAAAGTAAACATCTGTCCAC
This sequence comes from Grampus griseus, assembly GCF_964374135.1. NCBI lineage: Eukaryota > Metazoa > Chordata > Mammalia > Artiodactyla > Delphinidae > Grampus > Grampus griseus. Next base: position 3,577,143 of record NC_139009.1, read on the forward strand.
CTCTTTTCCCCAGAACTGCAAAGGTATGATCCCCGCAGGTACCCGTCTTTCCTGTCTCCTCCTAGCTGGAGTGGCTTCTCCCATCTGGGGTCTCCATCCTACCCTTCCAGATGCCTCCGTGGCCTTACTCTACCTGATGCTCCTTTTCCAAAATCTTCAACTTTTCGCATACACAGGCTCCTTCCTACTTTTAAACAAATATCTCAAGCATCTGCAAACTTGAAAAAAAAAAAAAAAAAAAACTCAAAAACTCCCTCGACCTCATTCCCTTTCTGGGTACCACCGTCTGTCTCATCCCCTGTTGACGCATTTTTACCGTGTCCTACACTCTGCTTTCGCTTTCCCCACCAGCCCTTACTCACAGGGTTTCCCTTCTGTCCACACACTGACTCTGTTCTTGCCAAAGTGGTGGAGGTTTCTCTGTGTATCTAAACCCAACAGGGACTTTTAAACCTTCATTTTTCTTGGCTGCTGTGAACATTGGACCAATTTCTCAATGTTTAGACTTTCTTTTGCCTCCTTTGATAGTGCCTTTTAGTGGTTATATTTTCATATCTAGTACTTTCTCCTCAAGCCCTCTTTATTGCTTCTCTGTTTTCTGCTCACTTTTATTTTTAATAGATCTTTATTGGAGTATAACGGCTTCACAATTCTGTCTTAGTTTCTGTTGTACAGCGAAGCGCATCAGCCATATGCACACAGAAGTCCCCACGTCCCCTCCCTCTTGAGCCTCCCTCCTGCCCTCCCCACCCCACAGGACTCTCTTCTCTTCTCATTTTGCCCCTTCCCCCAGTGTGATGCCATCCTAGTACCACAGTGCTGGTACCACTCCCCAGATCTCTTCCCAGCCTGGACTTCTCTGTCCTCTGGGTTCCAGGAGGTTCTAACGGCCTCTCCTCCTGGATCCCTCAAAGGCATCCCCAAGCCCATCATACTCAACTTTGAGCTCATCACCAAATTCTCTGTCCCCTGAAAAACCTGCCTTTTCTTTACTGTTCCAGACCTCCCAAATGCCACCCTTTCTTCCCTCGATGCCCGCGGTAGGGACCTGAGTCATAAGGATGGCCTTGGAAGGAAGCTTACTGTTCGGGCCTCCCTTGAAGAACATCCTCTGCCCAGAACGTGTTTATCGGTCACCCCAGCTGCCAGGCCTTGGGGTCCACACTGGTGCTCGTGCCGGCCACGCTCTCCCTGGTGGTGCCCAGCGTGCGGGTCCCAGGCAGGGCTCCTCTAAGGGGCTACCTGTGTTCCTGGTCTCTCCATCAGCCTGGCTAAGACTCCTTAGAAAAATCCAAGAAGAGGGGATATATGTATAGCGTGGCTGATTCACTTTACCGTACAGTAGAAACTAATACAACATTGTAAAACAACTATATACTCCAATGAAAAAAAAACACAAAAAAACAGCCTCCCTCGTCGCTGTCTCCTTCCGCACATGGCAGACCCCCGTCAGCCGGCCTCCCGCTCCCTTTCCCCTCCCCCTTCCTTCTCTTTCTCTCTGTACCGTTACTTTTATCCTCATTCAGGTCCCAACCACCAGCAGCACTGTAACCACCGCCCTCCATCCTGCCCCTGCTTTCCTCCCGCTCTGCAGCGTGACGTGTCCAAGGCACATCTCATCAGGCCACTCGCCAGCTGGTCACCCTTCACAGGTCCTCCGTTCCCCTGGGTCCAAGCTCCCTCCTGAGACTGATGAGTCTGCATCCTTGTAGTAAGCCTCTTTTCCAGCTTTCTGTCCATAAGGCAGCCTTGCTCCCACCAGGGTGAACCTTTTTAGTTATGCAAAAGCTGAAGATGAGAATTCACTCTTTTTTCTGTCTGGCTAACGCCTAATGCATACTTGTCCTCCAAGTCTTACGTTATCGGTCCAGAAATACCCCAGGCTGCCCTGTCCCCGTGCTGGCCTGGCCGCTGTGGCTTTGGGTGGCACCTGCGCTTACTTTTGTGGGTTCCCGTGTCACCTTGAGGTGAACTGCTCGTCCAGCAGCTCCACGGCCGTGGCAAAGGGTGAGCCTGGAGAAGGAGACCCACTCCTCCTTGCCACTATGTGCTCTCTGCGCCCAGCACAGACCCGGCCCAGTTTACTTAAATGGATGAGTGTGCGAACAGACCCACGTCTGCTTAAACGCATGAATGAGTGAATACAAGACTCATTTTTCCAGAGGACCACGAAGGCAGCTGAAACGACAGGAATCGGAGAGGCAAACGTCTGAAATTCCATCTCTGTTTCAGTGACAGGTCCCAGGGCAGGTTCTGGTACTGCGAGCCTGAAGGGGTGGGAGGGGACAGAGATGTTCCTCTCCCCGGTTTCGCATCTTCCGCAGAGGGAGGGTAACTCACGTGGCTGTGCCTGGAAAGTAGCTTCTCGGAAGCAAAGCTCCCAGAGCTGCAGCCGGTGTCTGTGGTTGCTGTGGCGGTGCCTTGTGTCACCTCCTCTGACACGGGAGCCCATTCTTCTGCCCGTGTCCAGGAAACGTTCTGTAGCCACCGGGCTAGGTTCCCGCTTGCTCCAGGGGAGGGTGAGAGGCCGTGAGACTGCGTTTGGAATCCATCTGACGGGCGACACTTTCTAGTCCCTGCGAAGCAGGAGGGAAGGGGTGTGGATCCTGGGTAGACGGAGCTCCTGGCTTCAGACTGGCTTGTCAGTGGCAGTAAATCAAGTGAAGGTCGTCCATAAATACAGACTTTCTTTCCAAAATCCCAACCCTGCCTGGTTGCACAAGCCAAAACAAGAGGAGGGATTTTTCTCCTTCTCCGACAGGACAAAACTCCTCTCGCAGTTAGACCCTTGGTATGCGAACACGCCCAGAGAAGCCTGTTCTTTACGGGAATTTGTGCCTTTTCCCCAGCTTCTCCCATGTGCGAGATTTTGGCAAAGTGTTGCTTTTTTCGTTTCTCTCATCGTCACTCTAACGCAAAGCTTTCTTTCTTTCCTCTAACAGACTCTCCTGTTTTATTTCTCAAATCCAAACACACGCTTGAATGTCACCTCCCATTGCTAACGATAAAATTCATTAATCATGTTAAATCTGACTCACAAGGGTACCATGTAGGGAGCGCTAGATATGTCTTCATTCGTTTGATGAAGGTTTAAAAAGGCCTTCTTTATGGCAGGTCTGGTGCGAGGGGGTTTGCAAAGTCTCTCATGTTCATGACTCACTTTCTCAGGGGATATGAAATGGGCTGCACGGATGAGGAACTCGGGCTCCAGGACCTGACTCCCAGCCCCGGGCCCCTGAGACAGCCTGATGGTACCTTCTGCCCCCTAAGCAGCCCTCCCGCGCTCAGCCTGCCTAAGAACCGCCTGCCCTGGTACCCGCTCCCTCTGATCTGCTGTTTGCAGGATTCTCGGCACCTGGGCCTGAGTATTTCAGACAGTGTGCTGTGCCCCCCGCGTCACCTGATCTCCTTATTAAACTGGAGCTTCTTGGCCCGAGGGCCCCGATGTGGGGACAGGGAGGAATCCGGAGGGTGTCAAGACCCCACGCTGCTGTCCAGCCCCTGTCCTACAACCCCGGTAGGAACCAACCCACAGGTGCCCTTAAATTGCTCTGGTGCAGATGGGCGAGGCTGCCTATCCTGCTCTCTGACCTGTGATGGGGATGCAACCATCTCTCACTGGGGCCCCTTTCTCTAACCTTGTTTCTCTACCGTGTCTCATCACTGCAGCAGGAGAAAAGGAGAAGCTTCAAGAGAGGGTAGCCAAGCAGGCTGCAGAGGCGCTGTGGGTGGGGAGGCCCCGGGAGGAGTGTGGCTCTGTAACCTGAAGAGAGCTTGAGTTGGAAAGAGACGCGGGAGTCGTGCAGAGGCCGGAGCCGGGGATGGAGGACCGGCCAGCACGAGGGGGATGCGGGAAGCCCATCAGCACCCAGGAGACCCAGGGGCTGTCCGGGGCTCACACCTGATGGAGGTGCTGACTCGGAGGACTGTGGCCATCAAAGGCCCTGAGGAAGAAGGGTCTCCACGGAGGGGAGCAGAAGCTGATTGTGGACAGAGCAGTGGGCTTTGGGGAGGAAGCCACTCTGCACTTCCCACCATGAGCTCTGGGCACTTTAACAAAGCTTCCTGAGCCTTAGTTTCCTTTTCTGTAAAATGTGCCGCATATGTGTGCCTACCTCTCAGGGTTAGAGTGAGGGTGACCCAGGCCAGGGCTCTCTTGAGGTACCGGGAACAGCATGGGGCATGGAGCGGGCCTTTGGCAAACGCTGGTCACTGTGGGTTGCTAGGATGACAACTATGGTATTTGCCGGCAGGAGGTGATCTGTGACACACAGCTTCTTCCGGGACATGACAGGTTCAGCAACCAGATTGTAACAGGGGGTGGGTTAGCATGAGGGTTAAGGAAAAGCAGAGAACATAGACTCCATTCCTTCTTTATGGTCTGTTTGGGCTAATTAGTTTTATAGACTGGGGATGGACCCTGCCCAGGTGGGCTTTTAATCCATGAGATTTTCTACAGTTTGTTTGGTGTTCTAGAGTTAGTAGGCTATGTTGTCTACAAAAACGACTTATCCAAACCTCCTCCAAGCCCTGCTTTTATAGATGTCACTCCACTCAGCGGAATGCTAGGCCTAGGGTGAGTGTTACCTAAACACTGGCTGGATGTGAAATACCTTCTCCAGGGATTTTGAACACATCAGAATCCAGAGAACATTTTAAAATGGAAAAGGTGTTCTCCGAGATCCCTCGCTACTATATTGCTAGTGCTTGGCAATCCCATTCGCTTTGAGAGAAGAACAAATAACCGAAATAAACCCAAATGCTCAGGGAACAGGAAAGCCCATCAGGTAAAGCCGTGTCTCGGGTCACAGGAGAGGCCCATGCTTGAGCAGGGCTTTATTTAATTGGTTTCGCATCTCAGCCATTTACTAGCTGTGTGACCTTGAGTACCTTACTGAAACTTCCTGACCTCCGTCTGGACAATAAGAGTGAAGATGCCTGGCTTGCACTTTGAACCTGAAGATCAAGGGGAAGATTCAGTGTAAGAGGTGCGGCTCATCCTGGCATCTGGTCAGCGCTCCAAGGCTTGGGGGGTTCTTTTTCTTTTCTCCTTTCCTTGAAGGTTTTGCTGTAGAGGGAGGATTTTGGCTTCCCAAGACTATCCTCGAGGAATTCTGAGCTCTCCTTACCTTAGGTTAACCTTAAAGTTATTTATAGGCAGAAAATTAACATATTTTTTTGACTAACTTAACAAACTTTTCTAACACACCTGAAAAACAACAACAACAACAACAATAAAACAAACATAAAGGCAAAGGACAAAGGGTCAGGTCTGAAAGCTTCTGATGAATGCCAATGAAGGCGCCCTTGTTAGGCCCGTAAGGAAAGAGAATTTCAAAGAAATAAGTATTTTTATGGAAAGTGACCTGACCTCACCCTCCTGAAGTTTCAAAAGCCCAGGCCGGAGCCACAGGGAGCTCCTTAAGGGAGAAAACCTGAGCCGATTTAGGGCTTTGAAGGGCTGGCGGGGCTGCCCCAGGAGCTGGCAGGTGGGCAGTACAAATTCCAAGCTGCCTGACTGTCCCCAGGGCAGGGCTTCAGCCTCTGGTTCTCATGGGACAGTCAAATGTCCAAAAGAAGTCAGGGCTCAGACGTAGCCGCTCCTTCTTTTGTCACGTAAGGGACAGTAAAGAAACGGCCCATCACCTTTTCATAAGAGAAGGGAGCCTTTACACTGGTAAGAGGAAGGTTATAATCTTAGAGCAGAGCATTGTCATGTCAAATGGAATGCATTTCACTTTGAGAACAACTCACTATTCTTTCTATAGTTCATTGAATGTTTGAGAACCACAGCAAGGAGATGATGCTCTTTGGTAACTTCCTTCAAGGTGTTCGGGAGGAAACATTGAAGGGCAGGCAGGTTTGGCACACAGTAACCATGGTATAACTGGAGGAACACCTTTTTGGGGTTTGTGGACCCCTCCCTGCTCACTAGCCCTAGTTTTGCTCTCAGTCAGAACTCTTGGAGAAGGGTGACCCGCCATCCCAGGCTGGCCTGGCTGGCCAGTCTCCCAGGGATCTCCCTTGATAAACCCAGGATGGTCCCCGGTAGACGGAAATGGCTGGTCTGGTCACCTTACATTAAGATTCTCATTTTCAGATAAGGTGGTGGAACTCAGAGATGCCGGATGGATTGTTTGGGGAAACACTGCTCTGGAGGAACAGTCCTGCAACGGAAGCCACAGTCTTCATGCAGTCGGCTTGATATTTTGTCCATGAGTTTCCATCCTAGCAATTGTACATTTGACAGACTATTTTGGGTGTCAATTATGAGGCAAGAATTATGAGATGGCCACACATATCAATGTCAGCTGCATGTAAAATGAACTCACATTCAATGTGCACGAACAGCTAAGCCCGGGATCAAGATTCCTCGTTTTAAAAGCTCTACCCATCTTCATCCTTTTCTATCCATTCTTGACTTTATGAAACTTACAGGCTTCTAGGTTTTCCTTGGATACTCTCATTGCCTGGGCAGCTGGCTTGGATTGGCTCCAGTTACATTTATGACCTTTAACCTCCAGTGGGCACCCCCCAGCTGCCCAGGGTGAGCCTTGGCCAGTTGCCCTGCTCTTCCAGACAACCATCTCCTGTCCTTCCTCTGCTCCAGTCCCAGCCCCTCCTTCTAGCCCCTCGGCTTCATCATCGCTGTCGCCCGCTGGAACCACTCCCAGCCACAACGGCCTCTTCGTGGCAGATCCAGCGGTTGGCTCACCAGTTGTATCTTGATGTTCCCATGGGAAAATGACACAGCCGGTCACTCTCTGTCCCAGGAACACTTTGGTCCCCTGGTTTCCAGGACCCCATGTTCACTTTTTCTCAGGGTCCTGGCTGTCTTCTCTCATCGTCTCAGCCCCCTAGTCTTGGAGTGACCCTGGGCTCAGCCTCAGACCTCTCTCTCCTGTTTCATGGCCCTGCCCTTAGCCATCTCATCTCTCTCCACCTGTTTAAATCCCATCCATCTATTGACAACACCCAGATTTCCAGCTCCACCCTCCCCTGGAAACCAGCTCTATACGTTCATCCGCAGACTTGATCTCCGCGCCCCCCCACCCCCGTGAACTTCTGGCAAACATGTCATACTTAACACATCCAAACTTGAATTCCTCCCCTTCCACTGTTCAGGCCTGCATTGGTGGCAGCTTTTCCATCTCATGGAACAGCAGCTCCCTCTATGGAGCTGGTCAAGTTAAAACTGAATGCTTGCGTTCTCATTTTCTCAAGCCGTCTGTGGGCAAGTCCCATTGGCTGTGTATTCAGTATGTATTTTGAAATTTCCACCACCATTATTTAGTCCAAGTCACAGTTCTCTCCTGCCTGGATTATCCCTGACGCCTCCTGACTAGGCCCTACAAGGCAGGCAGCTAAAGTGATCTGTAAAAACCAAAGTTGCCTCAAGCCACCCTTCTGTTTGAAATGCCTTCCCTTCCCGAAAGACCCTCAGAGCCCACACAGGGCCCTCAGCCCCCCACCCTCTGTGCCTGTTAATCTCAACCTCAGGTCTTGTGATGCTGCCTTTGCTTTGGTGGCAAAGGCCTCACGGACCTCCTTGCTGTGCGCTCACTGAATGCGCTGGCCACAGGGACACCTCCGGGGCGGCCGTCCTCTCCACCGCTTCCCCTGGGACACATTCCCCAGGCATCTCAAATGCCCCCTAGCCCCTTCTTCAGGTCTGACCACATTCCACCCGGAGGGAGGCCCCGACCACTCTATTTAAAGCTGCACCCTCCCTACTTGGACGCTGCTCTCTTTGCCTTATTTTCACCAGCATTTTCCACTCCAGTTTCCTCTCTGATTTGCTTTTTTATTCTCTCTCCTACTTGTTTGTGTGGATTTCTGTGTGTTTTGTTCACAGAGCCCAGATTAGGGCCTGATGCCTATTGGGTGTTTAATATTTGTGGGATAGATTCATGAAGGCGTTTCTGTGGAATCTAAAGGGGCCCGGTGGTGAGCAGCTCCCATCATGGGCCTGGACCAGTAGCAAAGCTCAGATGCCGAATACCCTGAAGGTTTTCCAACAGAATCACAGCATTTGGTCTAGTCTCAGGGGAGGAAGGTGACCAGAGCCCACCTCCCACCAGGTGAAGGTGGGCCCTTTTCCTCTGCTCCAGGAGTGACCTCAGTACCTGCCTTTCGTCAACGGGCTGAAGCCACCTTCCTTGCCAAGCGTAACTGCAGGCTCCTTGACGACAACCCATCCAGGGGCAGGCCCCAGGCCCTGGACGTTTGCAGAGACCAGGTCTTGTACCAGTGGCTGGTCAGAGTCAGGAAAGCTCTCCTGCTGCATTGGGCCCTCATCAGACCTCATCCTTCAGGTACGCAGCAAAGCAGGGCCTTGGCTCTTGCCGGGAGGGGAGGCTGGCTCTTCCCCAGTCGGCCTGTCGGACGCTGCTGCTTCCACTGGCTCTGGGGCACTTCCTTTCGTCCCTTCACACGCTGGCACCATCAACGCTCTTTGCTTGGGGCAGCCCCTCCCTCCCAAACAGGGTTCGAAGTTGCTCTGCAGATATCATCAATTCTCTTCGCTTTGACTCTCAAGGTTGGCTGCCAGGCGTCAAACCAAACCTTTCTTACGCTTTAGCTTTAGACACTTTTGCCACAAGGAAAGGTCATTTTGAGACTTCTTGGCATTTACAAATCATTGTATACAAATTGCAAGGAACGTGATAAAAAGTAGCTGCCGTTTTCACAGTATGAGGGCCTAACACCAGTTGACTGGAGAAGTAATTTCCCCCAAGTACTCCCCACCCCCAGGAAGAGATGCCAGCCTGACTTAGCCGGGGGCTGCTGTCACCCTGAAGGCAAACGTTCTCGAACTCAAGCCACGTGTGTCTCAGCCCCAAGGCTGATCCCACATCCCAGAGGAGGCCACCCAGGTGAGGTCATGTGGCCAACTTCGTTTGATTGGCCAAGTCCACATGCGGGGCAGGTGATGCGGGAGAGGAGCTACAGACACAGGTGGTCCCGTCCACTTGATTCGAATCCTGGCTCTGCTGCTTGCTTGGGCTTGGACTTTGGATGAGACATGGGATACCGTTGGCCTTTGCACAGCTGTGGGCCAGGAATGAGCTTACAGCTTCAGGAAGCAGGTGCAATGCCGCAATGAGGGAAATCAGGCCTCATGACGTTCTGCAAGTAGCTGCTCAGAGGATGGCTCTTCCTGGTCTGGCCGCCTCTGTCTCTGGTGGGGAGGTCAGGTGGAAAGGTCTTTCGGACCTGGGCTCTCCAGCTGGTATGCTCCGAGGGCTCATGGTGGAAAAGGACATGAAGACGAGCTAACAATTGCTCGTGGGTCCCTTGCCCATTGGGACATCCAGAACCTTCTGTACGCCGGGTCTCCTGCTGGGTGCTGCAGGTTAGAAACTGTAACAGATTGGTTTTACCCTCAAGAAAGTGGCCTTAGAAAATGAGGGACATAGGATGGAACAGGTGCAGGAATATTGCATCGAGTAACACAAGTTCAGGTTCGGAAGAGGCTGCTTTTCCTGAGGCATCAGGAAAGGTTTAGAAAAGAGGCAGAGTTTCAGCTGGGTGTCAAAGAAGAGGTCAGTGACAGAGAAAGGGGTTTTCCAGCAGCAAAGACAATGTGAAAAGGCTCAGGGGGTAGAAGAGTTGGTCTTAAATGCTTTAAAAGGTCAATACTTTTTATCGTGTTCAAATATCTATAATATAAAATTTACCATTTCAACCATTTTGAAGCGTTCAGTGGCATGAAGTGCATTCACATGGTTCTGCAACCACCACTCCATCCATGTCCTGAACTTCTGTCTTCTTGCAGAATGGAAACTCTGTACTCATTAGACAAAAAGTCCCCATTTCCGCCCTCCCAGACCCTGGCAATCACCATCCTACTTTCTGTCCCTATGAATCTGATGGCTCTAGGGACCTCATATGAGTGGAATCAGGCAGTGTTTGTCTTTTGTCTCTGGCTTACTTCATGCAGCATAATGTCCTCCAGGTATATCCATGCTGCGGTGTGTACCAGCACTTCTCTCGTTTCCAAGGTCAAATAACATTCCATCGCGTCTATTGACCACATTTTGTTTATCCATCCACCTACGGCTATTGTAAAGAATACGGCCCTCACCAAGGTCTGATCTACTAGAACAGAAACTCTGGGAGGGCAGGGGCTGCTGATGGCTTTGTCCACCCCTGGGGTCCCGGAGCCCTAAACCTGCTGGGCTCATGTGGCCAGTGCCAGGGCCCGAGCTGTCACCAGACGTGTATCCTGGGTCTCACCGCCTCTACTCCCAGGTGAGCAGGCCTGCCTGGGGCTGAGGACACATGGGGCCGGGTGGGACTGCGAGGGGAGCAGCGGGGGGGCTGCAGGCGCTCATCTAGAAGCTCAGCTCCTCTCCCTCTGCTGGCCTGTGACTTTCAACAGGTCACCTTACTTCTCTGAGATTCAGAGTCCTGCAGAATTTATTTTATTTTATTTTATTATTGAAATACAGTTGATTTATCATGTTGGGTTAGTTTCAACTGTACAGCAAAGTGATTCAGTTATACATATATATATATATATTTTGTTTTGTTTTTTACATTCTCTTCCATTATAGGTTATTACAAGATTTTAATATCCACTTTCTAGAATGTTCCTGAGGAAGAGACATCATGTAAAAGACGTACCTGGTGTGTAGCAGGCCCTTATAGTATAGGTCACTATTACCATTATAACACATTTTTCAGAAAAATAGTTTTGTATAGATTAGAAGACAGCTATTTTCATTTCAGCATGGCATACTTAGAAAAAAAGTCAGGAACTACTAGAGGACCTACTTTTCCCTGCCAGCTTTTCCATGAATGCTGTCACCCTGAACAAGTCACCTGACCGCTAGGTGCCTCAGTTTCCTTCTCTCTGAAATGAGGACAGACACAGTTCCCTTGCCTGACTCTCAGGGTTGTGGTGGGAATTAACTGAGAACCTGGGGGCCAGAGCCTGGTGTAAACTGTTATGAGCGGCATGAAAATAGGGGGCGATTGTTCTTAGTCTATTAGCAGGAACATCATTTATTTATTAGACTATCGGAAACAAATATTCAAAAAGGAAGATCCTTTTGGTTTGCCCTATTATTGTTTTCCTGAAGACTGGCTGCTCCAGAGCCTCCGGGTGAGAAAAAGCCGTCAAGTCATCAAGTACCTGTCAATTCAAGGCAGCCTGAGTGCAGCCAGAACCAGCCCGCTTGGGAAAGGAGCATCAGGGCCTCTTCGCAGGGCCAATATTCCCCCATCTATCCTGCCTGGACCTGGTCTTCTTTATTAGGGTTGTTAACAGACAAAGCCACCCTGGCCCTGAACACAGAAATAATGGCACAATCTGGGGATGGTGGGAGGGGAGGGGTAGCCATGCTGTTTGGCTAGAGGGAGGGAAGGGACATTAACATTTACAGAGGGCTTCCTACCTGCCTTCCCTAAACTGTCTCAGGTAGCCTGGCTCGGAGCATCCGATGGGGGTGGGGCAAAGGCTGGGAGGGGCAAAGGGAATCACTCCAGGCCTCAGGACCCACCAACGACACCAGGGGAAGAAGCCACATTTCTTAGAATACACATATCACCCCTATGAAAATTGAATGTTTGGAACTGGCTATCTCCAGTAATAAAAAGAGCGGATTCCTCAGCAATTTTAGTTACATTGTGAGGAATATAATTAGTCAGGTAGAAACTGAGAACAAAGGGAATAGAGATACTGCCGCTTGCCCTAGTCAGTGCTGGGTGCAGAGTTGTCTGGGAAGCTTGGCTCCCTGCAGTTAGGAGGGTGTTGCTCTCAGGGGCTCACTGGTTTTGTTTGGACAAGACAGTTGTGTAAGCTGTGGAACTTGTCCTTGGCTTTGGCTACCAGTAATCTTGGAGGAAAGTCTAGGGGAAGAAAGGAAATCATTCTTTGGGAAGAAATTTCAGAAGATGGGCCATTTGCTAAGAGTTTTGAAGGATGGTCAGGAGTTCACTGGTTAGAGAAGGGGAGGCAGGGAGCATCACAAGTGTGATGGTACAAGTCCCTGGTGTTCAGGAAGGGCAGGTAAGTGGTGTGGTGGGTGTACACTGGAGGATGGGGCTGGGATCTAACCCAGATGTTTTTATAGGACCAGAGATACCAACTTGTATTTTCTTTTTGTTGCCGTAGAATAATCTGAAATAATGAAAGAACTCTTTCTTCTTCTCTCAATTTGCAACAAAGTTTCTCACAAGGACCCATAGGTCTTTGGGTCAGATAGGCTTTAGGCAAAATCGAGTATCAACTCTAGGCCCTAGGTCCTGTGTATTTTGTACAAATAGAGAGGTCAGTCTTGTCCCCTCCCAGCCTCCCAGGGAGGGGGCTGACCTTGACTGGAGTGAGAGTGTGCACTAGAGATCGAGGGAAAGGAGATGCCGCTGTCAGGCAGGGGAGGCTCACAGCCAGGCCAAGGGACAGTGGAGCTGGTGGCCAGGCCTCAGGTGGCTGGGCAGGATGGATCTCTGAGCACAAGGGCATCTGTAGCCCTGAGCCAGGGAGCCTATCATTCTGTTAGATGCACAATCCCAGCATGTTCACAGAGCCCTAGACTGTGGCAGGGAGCCCCGACAATTACTGGGATGGAAAATTCTGTTAGCCTGGCTGATGGATGGGACTCAGAGAAATGAAATTTTCTTTACTAGGACGACTACAGAGGCTCTCACGCTAATGCTAATACAGGGCTGGGTCCCTGTGGGGCATGGACGCAGTTCATCCTGCCCATGACCCAGCAGGTAGGTTCTGCTACTTCCCCATCCTCCAGGTGCAGACAGATGTTCCCGAGGCCACACAGCTGCAAGCAGCAGAACTGAGACTAGAAATCAGGTGGGCTGGCCTCACCATCTAGATACTGGTCTTGGATTTGTTACCTCTTGAATAGGAACGAACACAACTGGAGCATTTCTGATAATTCTTACTCTCTGCACATGTTCTGCAGTGCTCTTGTGGGCACCTGCAGAAGAATTTTGAATAAGAGAGTGGCGGGATGAAATGGCGTTCTAGAAGGATCTTCTGGAAGCAGTGCTGAAGACGGATGCGGCAGAGACAGGAAACTTTCCAAGGACAGGTTACAGATGTTGCCATGTTCTCTATAAGGAAGACACCAGCTTCAGGAAGGCATTGGCCGAGGGGAACAAAGGAGACCAAGATTCAAGGAAACTCTCCGAGGTGGGAAACCCAAGGGTGCACCGTTGGGGAAGATGTGCCGATGTCCAGGGATTCCACTCGCTTGTATCAGAGTTTGAACGCACTTGCAGTCTGGCTGGGAAAGGTTGGAGCTGGCGGCACCCCAGAGCGCACACATTCTGCTTCCCATTTACGTTCCTGTAACGAACAGAGCCCGCGGAGCCTGCTGCTGCCGTGAGCGTGCGTCCCGCAGAGGCGCGTGGAATCGCACGCTCCGCTCGTTTTACGGCTCTTCACCCACTGCTTCTCTGTGTGTTTAATGTGCAGGTGTGGGAAGGACCAGGGTGATGAGGGGGAGGCAATCTGTGTTCTGGCTACCTGCTTGCTCCAGGTGGATTGTGAGGGAGGAGAGGGACATATTTTGGCTAAGTTCTATTTTATCTGAGAAGTGATTTTGGTGAAGGATAAGCTTCTGTACGTCTTAGGATCCCTTCATTTGCATTTATAGTAATCGTGCGTTCATCCGCCCATCCACCTATTGGCGTATTCATTTACGTGCTAAGCGTTTACTGAGCACCTGCTGTATACAGGATCTGGTGTGTGGTGCACATGGGGATGTCTAAGGTAGTTCCCGAGGTGCGAGGGAGGCTGTCACCTTCTAGCAGCAGTGGTGAGGCAGGAAGGGTGGTGAGCTGGGAGTCGGGGGTCTGGGCTCTGCCCAGCTTTCCCCATTAACTGCCAGCTCAGTCAACTTCAGAGTCAAGTTCTTTTTTTTTTTTTTTTTTTTTTTTGCGGTACGCGGGCCTCTCACTGCTGTGGCCTCTCCCGTTGCGGCGCACAGGCTCCGGACGCGCAGGCTCAGCGGCCATGGCTCACGGGCCCAGCTGCTCCGCGGCATGTGGGATCTTCCCGGACCGGGGCACGAACCCGTGTCCCCTGCATCGACAGGCGGACTCTCAGCCACTGCGCCACCAGGGAAGCTCCAGAGTCAAGTTCTTTATCCGGGAAAGAGAAGATTGCCTCCAAGTTCACTAAGAGCTTGTCAGCGACCTTCCATTCTCCATACACACCACAATTGGAATTCACAGGATCCAGTTTTGGCCATGGCCAGCCCGGCTCAGGTGTCACCTTTGCGTTTTTTCCGCCTGTCTGTTTGGAAGGTGTGCAGTGACTCTGAACCTCTGCTTTCACATCTGTGAAGTGGGCAGGTGAAGCGTGTGGTAAGCATCAGCATGAAATGCCCCCAGAGGGCATCCACCTGGGTGAGCCTCGGTCATGGAAGATAAATGAGGCAGGGGCTCTGCACAGGCTCCCAGAGAGAAGAAGGGGCCAGCCTGGGGAAGCCTACAGACAGGTCACCTACACATTCCACGAGGATGGCGGGCTCTCCTGTCTCCACGCCCCTGAATTGCTTCTTTGGGGCTCTCACTCTGCAGAGGCTGAGGCTGGTGGACCTGAGGGGTCTGCTGGCACTGCTATGGAAGCCATCTTCCTGAGGCCTTGTCTGCTCCCCCTTCTGGGCTGGGTTGCAGAGGGACACCAGCCTGGGGCGGCTTTATCCAAGTCACCCCTGCCCTTTCCTCTGGGCAGACTCCCCTTGACTGCTCAGTGCAGCTCAGGAGAGGCCCAGGCAAGGCTTCCTGAGAAAGCATGTGAGGTTTACATGCTTTCGATGCAAGCACCCCATAAAAACACAAGCGCAAGCAGCATGTGCTGGGGACGCTGCCGTGTCTTTTTCTTCAGCAAGGCTGTAAAACGCCGCTACGAGAGAAAACAGCTCTGTCAGACCTAATCTGGCCGTCACTTACATTTACGGGACCATATCTCTCCCTCTCTTTCATCCTCGACTTAACTGTGTTTTCTTTTGGCTCTCAAAAGTAACTTTTAAACCTTGAAATTAGAAATGGAAAGACCAGGGAAAAGATTGAAGAGACAACTAAAATCTTTTACAGCGAACTATAAAAAGACCGTGCAAGCCTATATAACGTGACATTTTACAAAAATTTATTAACGGGTTTTAGGAAAAGAATTCCATTGAGATGTAACGTCTTGTATCTGAAGGTGTCCAAAGAGGAGAGAAGCCCAGACGAGGAAACGCACATCCTTGCATCCTCATCAATCACCCTATAAATTCAAATGCAAAATAATCTATATTAACTCCTCTTATCCTGCTTGTTCAAAAGATTAGAGGCAGAGGAGAGAGGCAATTTATGTGAAGTCAGCAAAGGGAAAAACCGACACAGTGAAGACTTTTTCTAATAACTCGCCACCTACCCTCCCTGAGATGGAGACCTGGTTTTGGAAGACATTTCGAAGAGCAGCTCAAGGGAGCTGCCGCAGGCCAGGCAGAATCACTCAGGAAAGCCAGATCCTACAGCTGAGGCTCTATTTAGGAGACGGCAAATATACACAAGCAGAAACACATCTCAGCCTCTGTGTGGGGCACCACCCTCCTCAGCCTCAGATTTTGTTGTTGCCTGTTAGTAATAAATGATGTTTAAGATAGTGATATGCATACAGCTGCGGGGGGGCATCACAGCAATTCATTATTTCAAATAACATGTCCTTTTCTCTCCTGTTGCCTGAGTGTTTGGTTTGGGTATTTTCTGGAAAATTTTACTTATTCCCAGTGGTTTTGGGCTGAATCCTCTCGGGAAGTTGTCTGGGGTAGTGGAACGAAGGCCACCATGAGAAGGACAGCATTGGAGCTCTGCCACTGATTAATTAGCTGTGTGACCTGTGCAACATCATTTAGGGCAGGATGGTTGCAACAAAATAATTCCTGAATCCAGAACCCTGGCTCCAGAAGACCTGAATTCAGTAGTGGATGTGCCAGGGGCCCATCGAGGGCTGGGAAGCTGGGGTAAGTTAGTGGAGATGTCTAATCCTCGTGACTGCTGGGGCGTCCAAGATAACCACCTCCCTAACAGGGCTCTTAAAGGTCTCACAGAACAGTGTAGACTTGACCCTTGAACAGGACAGGTTTGAAGTGTGTGGCTCCACATATATATGTGGTTCTTTCAATAAATACATTGGAAAATATTTTTGAGATTTGCTACAATTTGAAAAACACTTGCAAATGAGCTGCATAGCCTAGAAATATCATCAAAAGAGAAAAAGTTAGGTATGTCATAAATGCATAAAATATGTGTAGATATACATGTAACATACAAACTATGTGTTAATCGACTTTTTATGTTATTTGCAAGGCTTCTTGTCAACAGCAGGCTATTAGTAGTTAAGTTTTGGGGGAGTCAAAAGTTATACTTGGGGGCTTCCCTGGTGGTGCAGTGGTTAAGAATCCGCCTGCCAATGCAGGGGACACAGGTTCCAGCCCTGGTCCGGGAAGATGCCACATGCCATGGAGCAACTAAGCCCATGAGCCACAACTACTGAAGCCTGTGCGCCTAGAGCCCGTGCTCCGCAACAAGAGAAGCCACCGCAATGAGAAGCCCACGCACAGCAACGAAGAAGTAGCCCATGCTCACCGCAGCTAGAGAAAGCCTGCATGCAGCAACAAAGACCCAACGCAGCCAAAAATAACATAAATAAGTTTATTAAAAATATATATATATATACTTGGGTTTTGGACAGCATGGGGGTTGAGCTCCCGTAACCCCTGAGTTGTTCAAGGGTTGACTGTACTTGAAGGTCAACCAACTGGGAGCTCTGTGACTCTTTATATCAATTTTGCGTATTGATCACCTGTAGGGCTCAATTCCATCATCATCAGTGTGATGGAATATCTATTGAGCATCTACACATATTTATTGAGCATCTATTGTCTGATGCACTCAGTAGGCACTGGGGATTCCGTATTGGAGAAAACATAAAGCCCTGCCTGCATGGAGCTTACACTCTAAGAGGAGAAGACACACAACAAATACAATGTAGAGAGAAATGCTAGAGGGAGCAAAGAGATATGGGAAACAAAGCACTGGGAAAGCTGCAGGGGAACAGGGACAAGGCTGGGGGGTGGAGCTGGTGATTGTCAAGGGCGGTCAGTAAGCATAGACCTGTGGGAGTACCGCGGAGCTGCACCGATTTAGAATCTGGGTAGGAGGTGAGAGAAGCAGGAGCCAGCTTGCAGGTGCTGCTTGCAGACCCAGACCCAGGATGCATGTGGGACAGAGCACCTTCTAAGTGAAGGGGGTGGCAGGTGTGATCACTACCTGTTCTAGTGAACCTGGCTGAGGTTGGGGAAGAGGTTTCTCTGGAGAACAGCAGCACCAGGCTGGGATTCTCTGGGCCTTACCAAACAGATAGAGCAGACTGTGAGCCCATGGGACACAAGCCCTGGTGACATCCAGAGCCCATGGGGACGATGCCGAATTTGGAATCTGGAGATCCGAGGGCTGGTGGGGCAGCCGGGGCCAGCGTTACCCCTCCTGATAGTGGAACCCCATGAAAAATGGGGTATGGGACTAGGTCTTTAAAGGGGCTTCCATGAGTCACATCACACAGGTGTGACAGATTCCAAAGACACATACGGCGCTAAAACACACAATGTTAGAACGTGTGGGAAGAACTTGGGATTCAGGATTTTGAGTCTTCTCATTCAAACATTGGCCATCTATTTGAAGATACTTCTTGAGCTAGGATCAGACCGCTGTCCTGTGTGTCTGAGAACCTAAAGGAGATGCTCAGTAAACTGTTTTATTTCATGTAATACTTATTGAAATTAATTATTAACCTTATTCTTATTGGTAATAGCAATTCCTTATAGTACACAAACATTACCTTTTACATTGCAAACCTTGTTAAATGTCATATTAAATCACAAATATTGCCCTGTACTTGATTTAATCACTAAAAGCCTTTATCTTATTTCAAAATATACCTTTTTTTAATCATCTCAGTTGATGACCCCATGTTCATCTAATCACTCAGGTGGGAAATATACAGAGGCTCTTCAATCCTACTTCCTTGATACCCTATCAAATACCACCCTTATTATTATTTTTTTAATTAAAATCTCTTCTTTCCTTTCCATCTTCATTGCCACTACTCTCACTCATGGTTTCACCATATCATGCTTGAATGTTTTCCTTGTCCACTGGTCCCCAAGCCTCCCTTCTCAGGAGCTGCCTTGTCATCCCCAGCAGACCTCTCACTCATCTAAGGGGCTGTATTGGGGTATAAATCTTATTTGTCTGCCCCAAACCTCAGTTGCACCTCGTTCTCAGGAAACCCTCTGTTACTCAGTCCCCGCCCTGGGTTCTAGCCTCTCATGTCAGCTCCCAGAGTTCCAGAAGGACTTGCGGCTCCCTTTGCCCTTTCAGCCTCTCTCCAGAAGAAACACATGTGCCCTAACTCACACCCTGCTCTTCAAGACCCCCTGGGAGCTGCTCCTTTTCCAGGAAGTAGTTCTGGAACTCTCCTCAGGCTGCCTTGCAGGTGGCCTCTTCAGGGGAGATGCATGATATACATTTTATCTTCAAATCACTACCTCCCCTCTAGACTGCAGACTCCTTGAGAGCAGAGAGGAGATTTTATTCACCTCCCAAGTGTAGGTGCCCCATGGGACCCTGGAGACATGGATTAAACCTCTGAAGCCCAGCCCAGATCACTCTTTTCCAGAGAGGCTTTCCAGGATGGAGTCCTCTTGGTTTCTGTAGAACTTTGTCATGAGGGTCCACATTACATTTCTGCTTTGGGTTATGTTTCCCTGTTGAAAACAGGGCCGTCCATCCTCACATCATTGTCAACAAACCGAAGGTTCCTGTAGCTGAATAAATAAATAATGAATGACCCTCATGTTCATAGTAGCACTGTTTACAATAGCCAAGACATGGAAACAACTTAAATGTCCATGGACGGATGAATGGATAAAGAAGATGTGGTACATATACACAATGGAATACTACTCAGCTGTAGAAAAGAGTGAAATAATGTCATTTGCAGCAACATGGATAGATCTAGAGATTATCATCCTAAGTGAAGTCAGACAAAGACAAATAACATATGATGTCACTTATATGTGGAATCTAAAAAAATGATACAAATGAACTTATTGACAAAACAGAATCATACTCACAGACATAGAGAACAAGCTTATGGTTACCAAAGGGGAAGTGGGGTGGAGGAGTGATGGATTAAGTGTTTGGATTAGCAGATGTAAACTAGTGTATATAGGCTGGATGAACAACAAGGTCCTACTGTAGAACATAGGGAGCTCCATTCAATATCCTGTGATCAACCATGATGGAAAATAATATATAAAAGTATATATATATGTATAGCTGAATCACTTTGCTGTACAGTAGAAATTAACATAACATTGTAAATCAACTATACCTCAATAAAATTTTAAAAAGAAGAAAGAAAGAATGAATGAAAGACATGCTTCCACATTCTTCATAGCTTCTCCTCTCCCTTTGAGTTCCTCAATTTTTTGTTGTTTTTTATTTATTGTTGAAGTAGTTTACTATTGTATAAATCTATCATGTTGATGTTGTGTAGTGATTTTATAAGTATAATTATGCTCATTATTAAAATGTTTTTTCTCAAACAAGTTAAAGTTCATTTTGCATACATACCTTTTTACAATGTGAAATACAAGACAAGCAGATTTTATTCCTCTTCCACAAATAGAAAAATAGCTGACCTCAGAATGCCAGGCATCTGGGTTTTATTCTCCTCTCTGGCACTGGCTAGTTCTGTGGAAGGTCAGTTAACCCCTCCACGCCTCAGTTTGCTCATCTGTAAAATGAGGAGATTAAGTAAGGTAAATTGTTAAGGTGGTTTCCTACTTTAAAATGTTATTCTTTAAGATCAATTTTAACTTGATCTTCATGTTTACTTGACAGTATGGATGGTCCTTACGGCACATGGGGATGCATTCAAGCCCATTGTACTATGAAAAATGATTTGGAACTCTTACTCAATGCCAAAAATGTCTTAATTACCCGCTGTCTTTTAAAATATTCTTTCCAGTGGACACATATTGGCTGGGAGATGCTGGAGGTACAGAGCCAGAGAGAGGGATGAGTAGAAAATTTTCCACAAATCCTGCATCCAAGATGCAATTATTTTCTGTTGGTTCGTGCAATTCTGTTTCCCAAACCTGTTTTCTTAATTAAGCGAAGAAGCCTTTTGGCAGATACAGAGTATGTAGAGATGAAAAATAATCAGCAAAAAACAGTGTAGGAAACACCACTCCAAATGTGGGGTACACTTGGCTCCATGGGATAGAGCTGCCCCCAAAGGACCTGTGATGCACGCATGGGTTCATCTTTCTGGCAAAGCTGGGAGGATGCCTGTCCAGCCAGCAAGAGGGCTCTAGGAATGTCAATTAGAACAAAAACATTCCGTGCAACTGATAGGCATTTATTTTTCAGTAAACAAGCATCTAATTGACTTTACTGCTTTCCCTGGAAGGCCCAGTGAATCACAGAAAGTCAGGCATGAGTAAAGACCCAGCCTAGAGTGGAAGGCAGCTAATAATGGGTTTGGTTGGCCAAAGTAATGCCTGACTATTGAAGTCATATTCACCTTTTTTCTAAAGTAGAACTACATTTTTTCTAGAAATTCTTGTTAAATATCTGGTCTCTCCCATAGCGGTTTTTCCCTTCAGTTCATACTTGTCCCACAGTTGGCCTAATCTTGTTTTGTTTAAAAAACTGTGGTAAAATATACCTAACATAAAATTTACTATTTTAACTGTTTTCAAGTGTACAGTTCAGCAGAATTAAGTGCACTTGAACTGTTGTGCAACCGCCAAGGCCATCCATCAGTCGCATCTTTTTAAACCTTGTCCTTATTCAGAAACCTACAGCTATCTCCTGCTTCCCACCCTGCCACCCCATTACCTGCTTGGGATAAAGTCCCGCAGAAGAGGACAGTCAACCCCTTACAGCTTGGTCATGTTCTGTATGTTCTACTCTGTGTCTCATATGCACCTGCAGGGGGTCTACAGGGCAGGTGCATGGATCTTGAGTCAGGCAGTCCCGGTTACCATTTTGTCTCCCGTATACACTGGCCAGAGCTCCTTGGGCATGTCAGGTGACCGCCTTCACTAGGAGTGCTAAGTTGCATATCAGGAGACCCGACAACAAGCTAATAAAAGGATGTTCAACATCACTAATTATTAGAGAAATGCAAATCAAAACTACAATGAGGTATCACCTCACATGGTCAGAATGTCCACGAACAAAAGGTCCACAAATAATAAATGCTGGAGAGGGTGTGGAGAAAATCGAACCCTCCTGCGTCATTGGTGGGAATGCAAATTGGTGCTGCCACTATGGAGAACAGTATAGAGATTCCTTAAAAACTAAAAATAGACGGGCTTCCCTGGTGGCGCAGTGGTTGAGAATCTGCCTGCTGATGCAGGGGACACGGGTTCGAGCCCTGGTCTGGGAGGATCCCACATGCCGCAGAGTGGCTGGGCCCGTGAGCCACAACTACCGAGCCTGCGCGTCTGGAGTCTGTGCTCCACAACAAGAAAGGCCGCAATAGTGACAGGCCTGTGCACTGCGATGAAGAGTGGCCCCTGCTTGCTACAACTAGAGAAAGCCCTCGCACAGAAACGAAGACCCAACACAGCAAAAATAAATAAATAAATTAATAAACTGAAGGTGCCTTTAAAAAGAAAAAAAAACAAAAACTAAAAATAGAGCTACCATAGGACCCAGCAATCCCACTCCTGGGCATATATCTGGAAAAGATGAAAACTCTAATTCAAAAAGATACATGTACCTTAATGTTCATAGCAGCACTATTTACAATAGCCAAGACATGGAAGCAACCTAAATGTCCATCGACAGAGGAATGGATAAAGAAGATGTGGTGTATACACACAGCCATAAAAAAGAATGAAATAAGGCCATTTGCAGCAACATGGATGTAACTAGAGATTATCACACTAAGTGAAGTAAGTCAGACAGAGAAAGACAAATATCATGTGATATCATTTATATGTAGAATCTAAAAAAATGATACAAATGAACTTATTTGCAAAACAGAAATAAACTCACAGACATAGAAAACAAACTTATGGTTACCAAAGGGGAGAGCAGGCAGAGGAGGATAAATTAGGAGTTTGGGATTAGCAGATACACATTACTATATAGAAAATGGATGAACCAGGGTCTACTGTATATCACAGGCAACTATATTCAATACATTGTAATAGCCTATAATGGAAAAGGATCTGAAGAACAATGTATATATGTATGTATAACTGAATCACTTTGCTGTACACCTGAAACTAACACAACATTGTAAATCAACTATACTTCAAGAAAAAAAAAAAAAAAGGAGATCTGTCATCTCCCCAGATGTGGAAACTGGCCAGGTGCTGAGATGTGCAAAGACTTACTTTTCCCTCCTTGTGTGCCTATAGATGGCAAGAAAAATAAGATGATAGTAATAATAATAATAATAAGGCTGAGTTGGGAGTGAGGGATTATGACAGCTATGGGCTGTCAGCCTGGGCTGGAGCCTTAGGACCTGCCCTTGGCTCTGTCCCCACACGTGGACTCAGCTGCGTGCTGCTGTCTGAGCAGGCTCAGGGTGCTTTAGAATAGAGCAGGCTCACCCTAGGCGTGGCTGCTCTTTCCCAAGATGGGGTCCGGTACATTCCTGTCACAACAGTATATTTAGATTTAAATTTAGATCCATCACAGTGACTGGAAAGAGGAAGAAATGGAACTTGAATTTCTCCAATTCTTTCCTTCCATGCGAGCATTAGGGTCCCTATTTGTATAAATCATTTAAAACAGTGAGACGGTGCAAACCCTGAGGTGGAGTACTTTTATTTGGCAAATGCAGATTGTAGTCCATACATATAATCATTTACTGAATTTGTGTCTATTTAAAATTAAAATTATTTTTCTTTTTAAATTGTTTGTTTTAGAAACAAAGAATGAGGCAAGGAAATAATGATTATTACTGATTGTTACATGATTGACACTGAAGATCATTTTGTCCTGTTGAGGAGAGAGGAGTTAAAAGTGATCTGCCCTGGGAGTCGAAGACACCAAGTTTATCACTGCTGGGTAGAGGGAAAGTTCCAAGTCATGGTCCGTCCAACTCTCTTCTGAAACTGTCGATTATTCTGAGAAGCACCTATAGATACAGGATTCTCACTGCACCTCCTGCAGATTCAGGACTTCTCTCCATGCCCAAGTCCCATCTGGACAAAATTCTTTTGCTTATTCTTCACCTGTGTGAGGCAGCTCCCTTCCCTCCTACTCAAAGTCTTCCCACAACTGCAAGAAGTAGAGCAGTGAAGGGGAAACATGAAGGAGAATGAGAATATTTGAATTTACATGGACCTGGGCTTAAATTCTAGTTGCCCTCCTGACACTCTGTTAAAATTTCTCTTTAAACTTGTTTCCCCATTTGTGCAACTAAAGGAATGAGACCACCCTGTCTGAGTTTTTGTGAAGGTTAGGGATATTTCATAGAGCAGTATCTATCTAGCACATGATCAATGACGTGAGTGTCATGTCATTGGATCTGCCTTGACCACTTTTAGCTACAGACAGTGCCTTAGTTTTCAATGTCATCTTTGGGTTTAGAAACAAATGTCAATGACCCTGTCTCACTCTCAATACACACAATGCTCATACATACACATTTATACCTATACCTATACATACACACTCATGTATGCAAGTTAAGTGTTTGCACACGCCTCCTTGAAAACATACACATACACATAGGATTATGTGCAATTGTATGATCTAATCCTATAATTTTCTAAAAAACGGGCCAAATTATTTTTTATGTAAGCATTGCAATTGAGGGGCTTGATTTATAACATAGATCAGGATGAATTATTGGTCTACCAACCCAGAGTGAAAGCATGTACTCCTGCTATATTTTTGTTTTCTTTTCAACACATGCTTTTTATCAGGAGAGTCCTTCTTGCCAAAAATTCCCATTTTAAACTTGGCTTTTCACGGGGCCAAACAATTTAAACATTTGGGCAATTGAATCAATGCATATTTTCCACCATGTAATAAAATAACAGTTTGGTTGAAAACATTATTAATTCCAAATTGAGCAGAGTCTGGCTGGTGGTGCATTTGGGCCAACAGTGGCCTTTGCCCTCTGTCTGGATGGAGGGAAAAGAAGATGGTAGAAACAGCTGCTTTTGCTTTCACATATGAAAAAAGGTAATGATTTTTAAGAGACACGTTGTCAAAAAGGGATGAGATATAAGGCAGAATGCCCGTCTTCCAAAAAGGAAGAAAAAGACTTTGGTTTGGTTCATTTTTTGCATGTGAAGAAGGCCATTTCTTTCCCGTGGATACTGTTAGAACTTGTGCTGGGTGATCCTAAATTTCCCATACTAAAGCAGAAACAGCATTTATCTTTGGAAGCAGGTGTTATGGTGATTTTTGTTATTTTTATGTACTTCTATTTTTCAATTTTTCAAATGTTTAACTATGAACAAGTTTTATTTGGGTAGACAGAAAAAATATCAACTCTTCTTTAAAAGAAAGACTTGGTGGACTTCCCTGTTGGTCCAGTGGTTAAGACTCCATGCTTCCACCACAGGGGGCATGGGTTTGATCCCTGATCCAGAGAACTAAGATCCCACATGCCGTGTGGCCCGGCCAAAAAAAAAAAAAAGAGTTGCTGTGGGCAGAACTTGAATTAGAAATTCAGAGTTCTTTATGCTGCTCTATCCTTAAGCAATTCTCTTAAGTCTTTGAGAAAGCTTTTTAGCCATTCACAAAATAACGTGTGAAGGAATAGGTGAATTCTCAAGTCTCCTTTAGCTCTATGATTCCTGATAAAGAAAACGAAATTATTTCATTAAAAAATGGAAAGGAAAATAAACATTTTTGAACATATAGTATGTGTCTGGTTCTGAGCTATGTATTGTCATTGTTTCTTGTATTTTTTTAATTAACATATATTATCTCAATTCATCCTCATAATAACTCATGCAAAGCGATCATTACTATCCCTACGATAGAGGTTAGGAAACTAACACACACATTTAATAAAGGATGGAATAAGAATTCCAATTCAAGTCTGTCGGGCTCCATAGCCCACATTTTTTTCACCATCGTTTTCAGTAATTCTCTGCATTCGACAAGAAACAGTTTTCAGGAAAGGATAAAACTATCATTTCACAAAACAACAAATAAGATGGGCAAACTATGAAGATGTTTTAATCATCATTAAGTCATTCGTCCATTTTGGTTTCTTGTTAACTGAGTGCAGACTTGGTAGGACTGTTCCTGGTCATTGAACCTTCACTGGAGGTTCAAGAGGAAATTTTTAGTTTGTTGAGTAATCCATCTCTTCCTTTTCTATCCAAACCACTAAATAAACTTGCTCCATTTTTGTCCTTTTAGGAAAAGCAATTGAGACACATCCAAGGCAAACGAACTTACAACTGGCTTTCTCATGGCTCTGCTCTTTGGTCTTCTTCCCTCACATGAATATCCCTCAGTCCCCTGGCCCCAAAGGGAAGAGACGTTGCACCAGCTCATTCTGTGCTGGCCTGGGTCCACAGCCATCCAGCACATTTAACTGGCCTGTAACCACACGAATCTGTGTGTCCATAGAAACCCAGGTTTTGTGTCATTCTCCCTATGGCTTAGAAGGGTGGTGCATTGCTAACCACCTTCCTTTCTCTCTCTCCCTTTGAGGTAGATTTATTAGCACAAATACATCGTGCAAATGATGATTTATGAGGGCACCATAGTCCCTGAGAAAACATATTGATTTAGGGAAACTGGCATCTCTGTTACAAAGGCCTGTTATGGGAGGCCTGGATGATGAGACTAAAATTAATTTGAATTCATCAACCTGCCCCAAACTCTTATTTCCTGAGATTTTTCTGCTGCTCTGTTACTTTGCACGAGTTCCATCTTTGGAATCTATGCGTTTTAATTTCATCACCACGATCGCTATTCTGATTTCCCTTATTCTTGAATCAGCTCAGAGAATTAAGGCCTTTATCTCAGTGGCCTTTCACATGAGTTAATCAATCAGGAGACGTGTGTTACCAAGTGCTGGAGAAATGTTGAGCAGAAGCACATAAGTTATCTCCTGATTCTATTCTGAGTCTCAGGAGAGATGACTTCCATCTGATCGATTCCAGTGGGACTAAGCTCCCTTCCTTGCGGGGACACTCAGGATGTGACGTAAGGGGATGCGGGAGCATACTCCTCAGGTACCCTGTCCCTCTGATTGGGGCAGTTATTTCGTCAGCTCCATGACACTCACACAAAAGCATTTAGTGAATAGATGACAGTGACAGAGTGTGGCCCATGCCTCCATCGACAGGAGCCAGAAATGAGAGCATCGGGCAGGAAGCAAACTGAGTCTTGCAATTTATATTTAATTGCAAAAGGCATCCAGGCCCTGCACTTCAGAACGTCAACAAAACGAGCCTTGTTTCTCTGAGCTCAGCCGCAGTGATTAAGAATGGGAATATGATCAGTGGCATTGATCATTCTCCTTGCTCCCACAACGTCTCTCCCTGTTTCCCTGACAATTTCACTTTCAAAGTGGGAAAAATGGAGTTATGTGACCCTCTGGACCTGAGCCCACTGCCTTATTGACAAGCTCCATTAATCCTTGAGCTTCACCCCCATTTACTAAATAGCGGGGCTCACCTGGAGTCACCCACTAATCAGTGGCAAAGTGAATTGCAATCAATATCTCCTAACGTTTTTCCTTCCTTCCCCCAACCTGACAGTACATCTTACCTACTCGGGAAGACAGGCAGCTATGGGGAGGGGACATGTCTCTGTAGGAAGTAGGAGGAAGACTTCAGAACGGAAGATTTCATGAGTCTCTGAGTCAGAATCATATTTCAAAGATTTTGGTTTTCAAGTTTCAGATTTGAGTATTAGCACCTCATTTTTTTTTTTTTTTGGTCTTTTCAGAAGCTTTCTGTTTACTCAGAAAAAATTTACAATGTGTTTTCTCAGGTTAGAAAGTACTACAAAGCTCATTAAGGAAAATTGTTAAAAATACACAATGAATGAAGAAAAATAATCTCCCTATTCATAGAGAACCAACGTTAATCTTTTAGTGTCCTGTTTTTTTTTTTGTTTGTTTTGTTTTGTTTTTTTTCTTCTTCTTCTTCCTTTCTTTTTCTCTAACTGAATACAAACGTGAAGTCTGTCTTTGCGTGTTGGTGCTACGTCTCCTAAGACGCAACATCCTACCACAGCTGCTTCGTTTCTTGACTTCTGTTGTAGTTTCTGAGTGACCATCGACTCTAAGATCTACTTTGTTCATGAAAATGTAAGTGGGCAATGCAGTTCTGTCACCTGTAGGTTCAGTGCTGTGCAGTAGAGCTCTAGTGTTTCTTCCTCTTGCTTAGCTGAAACTTTACGCCGGTTGAGTGGTAACACTCCGCTTCCCCCTCCACCCCCAAGCCTGCTCCCAGCCACCACCATTCTACTCTTTGATTCTATGAATTTGACTATTTCAGATATCTCAGATAAGTATTTATCTTTCTGTGATTTGCTTATTTCACTTGGCCTAATATTCTCAATGTGTTCCAGGTTCATCTATGCTGTATATTGCAGAACTTCCTTCTTTGTGAAGGTTGAATACTATTCCATTTTGTGTGTGTGTGTGTGTGTGTGTGTGTGTGTGTATCCATCTACAGATAAATGGATAAAGAAAAATGTATATTTATATATATATATATTATATACATATCACATTTTCTTTATACGTGTGTCTATCTATAGATAAATGGATAAAGAAAAGAAATATATATCTCTCACATATACACATATCACATTTTCTTTATCCATTTATTTGTATGCAGCTAAACACATTTAGGCTGTTTCCACATCTTAGGGGGATTTATAAACAGTGTTGTAATGAACATGGGGCTGCTAATATTTCTTGGAGGTCCTGATTTCAATTCTTCTTGGGTAAATATCCAGCAGTGGGATTGCTGGGTCACATGTTGGCTCTATTTTCATTTTCGTAGGGCCCTCTATACTGGTTTCCATAGCGACTGCGCCATTGCCTCTTCCCAGTGACAGAGCACAAGGGCTCCGGGTTCTCTCCCTCCTCCCCGACACTTGCTGTCTTTTGTTTTTTTCATAACAGCCATCCCGACAGGTGTGAGATGGTATCTCATTGTGGTTCTAATTTGCATTTCCTGATGATTAGTGATGTTGAACATTTTTTCATATACATGTTGGCCATCTGTATGTCTTCTTTTGAGAAATGTTTATTTAAGTCCTTAGTTCATTTTTTAATCTGGTTATTGTTTTGGTTTTTTGCTACTGAGTTGTACTAGTTCCAAATACCAATTTTTTATATGATCCATAATTAAAGCATCATTCCCCTGTCACTGTTGTCATTACTTTTATCCTCATTTCTCCTTATTTTCAGTACATCTGGGGTTAAAACAAAGGTCCCTGGAGGGGGTGGGGGGCAGGAAAGGATTCTGGGACACTGTTTTTTGAATTAATTAAGGATTCACAAGAAATCATTAAGTGCTTAAACCTGAAAGAAAAGTTTTCTGCCAAGTTTACGTTCCTCCAGAAATACTTTGACTCTAAGGAACACAGCAAATCTTTGGACAGAGACAGAATTTAAAAGGTCTCAGGACATCTTTATAAAGAACAGTATAAGAACATAGACCTGTGTATGTGGAACGGGGTGCAAATGGACTTGTACTCTACTGAGCCCACCCGTACTATATAAGTGGACTTTTTCTTATGACTTACTTCCTTCTAGAACAGAGAGCTGCCCCTAATAGCTTATTTGGGGTTTCCAATTAGCTACATTTCTGGTTAAGCAAGATTTTCCTGTTTTATAACTTTTACCTTCCAGGCAAAGTAGCATTCACACACATGAGATTCCAACCCGAGTACAAAACTACTACAGTTACGGGGGATCCTGTTTCAATCGTTTGGATCATTTTTCTCTGTAAGAACAGAGTCTGATCTTTCTTTGAGTGTTCTTTATTCTCTTACATGACTTCATTTTCCCTCTTTAATCTTTCCAGTCATTAAAAAAGTCTGAAATATGAGTACTTAAGCATTTTTCCTATAGTATGTTAGTCCCTAAGAGGCATATTATGTTCTGTAAGGTAACGATTATGTGTATTAGGCAGAGCAGAAGAAAGAGTCCTGTAAATACTTAAGGAGAAGATTAATCATCCTCGGAAACAGTGCCTGGAAGCCAGCAAGTGTATTGAATGATTTCAGAAGTGCCCTTCACTGGATGTGTCAAGAAAGGATGAGGAAGGTAAGCGTTTTAGATCTTGTCCCGTCAGTGTGAGAACCATCATGTTGTGAACACACTCAGTTCACCCTAAATGGGTCCTTGAGGACCAAATTACCTGCCAAGCGTGTGCCAGTCGTGCCCTTAGATATCCTTTGACAGTTATTCTTGTGGTATTCTATTGACATGCGTAAGTGCAATAGTGGTTTCAATCTCATCTATAGGCTTGATTAATGTTCATGAAGAGAACAAAGTAGATGATGATGAAATTTGTAATTTCATGTCTTTCTGGCCGCTGTTTTCTCCCTATCAATCAGAATATTATAAGACATACTTAGGGAGAAGAGAGATTTTTAATTTTACCGATGAAAAAGGATCTGATTTTTAATATTACTAACTATGATAGCTGAAAGGGGTCTTAGACAGCATTTAATACAATCTCCTAAATTTAATTTTTACTTAAGTTCCCAGATGCTAAGTTTGTAGAAGATCTAGTACACGGACCCAGATTACCCGACTCTAGCCATCTCTGTATTTTTGCTTCCCTAACTCCCATCCCACAACATATTGAAATCTCATCCTAATTTTTTTAGAAACTAGGGGAAAAAACGGCACCCATAATTCTGTTATTTTATTTCCTAATGTTTTGTTAATATGTGTATTTTGCATTGTGTTAATTGTGGTATTAATTCATTAAGATATTTGTTGATATCCTGTTATATATTAGACGCTGCTTGATACTAAAAATGCAATAATGAACTCATTCTCCAGAGTTTGAGCAACATCAAAGGAAAACAAATAAATGGCAAGAATTATATAGTTGTTTTTTTTTAGGAAGACCTACTAGAGCGGACAATGGGGTGTTTTGAAAGCTTTAGAAGAGATGGTTAGCTCAGTCTTGGGGCGGTCAGTAAAGTGAAGTGAAAATTAGCACTCACATCCCAAGATATTTTCTCCTTCTCTGCAAAGAAATTAAGCATGTTAACCTTCCTTGCAAAGGTCAAATGACCTCCCACATGGAGAAAAGAAAAGGACTTTGTGGTTGGACATCTTAATTTCAAATTCTGGATCTTTCTGTGTGACCTTGACCCAATGTATTAACCTCTTTGTACTTGAGTGTTGCATCTTTAAAATTGGGATGATATCACATTTCCTTGATTAGAAAAAGCCACTAATTGTAAGGGATATTGTAGATTTAATATTGTATCTTGTCAAATAATAGAATATGTCATAATACACACACACATTCAACCAATGATAACACATTTATAACGTTCCATGCCACTTTCTTCTACAACATCATAATCAAAATATGATGAATCTAAACGTTCCTCTTATTAGGTGATAAGTTGCTTCAGAATTATTTTTCTTATAGGAAGTTGTACATCATATCATGATACATGTTTATAACCCATACTAATAATCTTTTTTTCAACACTTTTGTGTTGCTAACTTAATTTGAGGCAAAATGAATAATACCAGCATTTTGCCTACATTTTTTTTACATTTACAGTTCTAATGTTTCTCTTAATGAGATTATGTATGACTGACAGTCAAACAACTGCTCTGAAGTGTCAGCTAGAGGGGATTTTCAGCCTCAAGCTGTAGAATGAGCAGGAGCTGAAATTGCCCTCCTCCGACCCAAATCCACAGGAATATATGAGGAAAGCCAACACCGTGAGAGAAAGGAAGCACACTCAGCAAACAAAGAAACAAGAAAACTCAAACAAAAGGGAAATATTGAATGTGGTTGAAAACAAGTGAATTTGATATCACTGGAGAAATAGAGAGATATCCATGAAAGAAAAACTGGAGCTTATAAAACAAGAATAGGCACCACAAGAAAAAAATCCCACTTGAGAAGTATTAGAGGGGAATAGTTACTATTAGAGGAGAGTAAATCATACTGGACTTAAAACAAATTGATGCTGCTACGCTGGCAGCACCTGGCAGCAGTGGTGAGGCAGACTGCAAATAGATTTTAAGGTCTCAGTTAAGTGCTTATTGCAAATGTTTGAGTAACAACTAGAAAAACATAGAAATAAAGGTTATTAATTCAAACCTGTAAAGGAAGAAAAAGATGGGAAGAAAAGAAAACAATCTAACCAAAGGAGAAAAAAAAATTAATAAGCATGGTAAATAGAAAACACAAAATTTTCAGAAATAAGTCCTGATTTAAGAACCATGATAAATTTGAAAGGATTAAAGTCATCTGAAAGTCAGAAAGAAATATCCAAAACAAAATTTCTGAAAGGTTTAAAATTGAAGAATAGGGAAAAAGATATACTAGACAAATGCTAATAAAAATGCAACCAGCATAGGTGGTGTAGCCAAAAGAGAATTCAATGTAAAAGTCATTAACTGGAACAAAGAAGAATATTTATTTGGAAAGTTAAAATAGGTATGAACTTTATATTACTAGCAATATAGCATCAAAATATATAAAGCAAGTTACTAGAGATACAATTTAGCACAGAGACCAACAAAGTAGGTAATAATTCACTACAGCTACAGGAGATTTGATTAATGCATTTAACAACTTGACTTTTTAATGTATATTAATATTTGAATCATGTATATGCATATATATGTAGATGCATATATATGAATTATATATATGTGGATATATATGTTGAAGTTGAGTTTATATGTATGTCAATCTGATATGAAATGGATAAGGACACAGATAAAAGATGGAGAAATAAATATTCCATAAACAGGGTATATTTATTCTTTCTGAACATTAATCAGGCATGTATAAAACTTTACCAAAATTAGTCAACTAATGATGTCTCAGGAAATTTAAAAAAAATATTGATTGAGAACTTCAATGAAAAACAGTAGAAATTTTCAAGACAATTATGTCCACACTCCTTCTAATGCAGAAAATAAATAGTTATGGGGAAACTTTTCAAACCTGGATATCTGGTCCCTGAGTGTCTCATCAAGTTCTTCCAGCATTGAAAATTCTATGACTTATTCTGAGATATTTGGCCACTTTTTCCATCTTTAATTACATTGCTTAGTACATGACATGCAATCTTCCATATGTACAAGCCTTTTTAATGCCAGTACTAGAATAAGGTGTTATATTTCAATGATATTTTAATAACTTCTAAGGGTTAAAGTTTAAGGCAAAATTGAGTCTTATTTCTATAAATGGAAATATCAGAACTGAAATAATAATTGGTTGAATAGTTCCCTTTTAAAGTTGGCAAAATTCATGTGTGAAGGCAATGACAACTCTTATTAGAATATATTTTATCACTTTGTTGGTGACCAGATAGAATATTTTTATATTTATTATAAATTTATAATAATTTAGTTATAAAACATAGCCCAAATTCAGAAATGTTAAATAAAAGCGTGTCTTGGAATCAAAAAAAATACATTCATCTCTACTTTCCTGGGTGGTGGTGAGAGGCATAATATATTCAAAGCATCTAGGTTTCCCCATACAAAATCTCTGTTAAATAAATGGTAGTTAAACTACATAAACCTGAGCACAATTGTTCAACAGCTAAGAGGGATATAAATGCCTCTTCTTCCACTAGAAAAAGCATCTTCAGACAAGATGAACAATTATTTTCAGGATGTCACCTAAGAACACAGACATCGGGCCCCCCAACAGATGGACATGCTGAAGTGTTTTTTAATGGTTGCTGCTTTCAACCAATGACTAATTGGACACAGACGTGACATCTAGAGATTTCTACCTTCTCCTGAGCACATGCTTTCTACAGCCACCATCCTGCCTCTCCTTTCTTCACTGTTGCCAACATTGGAATAATAAGACTGCAGAGGTTTGAGGTTGATGCCAGACCTATCTGCTAGATTAATATTTATTTTTCACCTGAATTCCATCCATTGTCAAGTTCACCAGGAGGAGAAAAGGTAATCAGAAGTTGTTGGAAAATGCTGAAAACATTGCACTAATCCAGGGTAAATCGACCCTTTTGGCAAGACCTCTCTTAGGTCTTGATTGTGTTTGTTGGGATTAAAGAGAGCAGCAAGGCTCAGAGAAGCAGCCCTGCCTGTGACAAGAGGAACCCTTCACCACCTAAAGGGAAAGGAGAAAGAGTGTTTCTCAGAACCCAGCTGTCAGCCTCTCGAATGCCCTGGAGAGAGGGCTGCCCAACAAGTGTGGGACCCAGAGGGAGAGGACAGTGAAAATACCCTCATTCTCTCTCTTTTGAGTTTCTGCCAGTGCCTCGCATTGGCTGAGCCCTGAAGCCCGAGGGGAGCCCTGGTGGGACAGGGTACTGAGAACAGCTCTGGAGGCCCTGAGCAGGCTGGGAAGGGCACTGAGGGCTGTCCAGTGTGCTACATTTGGTAGTTCTTTCATCTCTATTGCTTTTGTTGTATTGACACCATTTACCATGGTTCTACTGAAGTCTCGTCTTATGTAATCATCCCCTCTTGTTTTAACGATGAAGTTTGATCAATTATTTACTCACTTGAGTGTAAACACAAAAGGATATGGGTGGGGAATGAAATGGACATTTTTTGGAGCCTCTCACATATTGTACTCGCACAGAACACGCTCACTTATTTAATCCACGTATTAACCTGAGAGGCCAGTATCAGAGGTATCTATTTCACACTGGAGCTGGCCCCTAGGTCACCCAGGAACTGGTGGGGGAGAAGCCAGGAAGAGAGGCCACTTCTCTCTGACTGCAAAGCCTGTGGGCTGCTCTGTCCATAGCTCTCGGAAAACTCAAAGGTGAGGTGGCAAGTGCCCATGAATTAGGTTTGTTTGGGGTTTTCTGACTCTTTATATTGAGATAACTACACACATAGAGAAGTGTTGCAAAAACAGTACAGAGAGATCCAATACACCCTTCACCCAGCTTTCCCTAACGTTAGCATCTTGCATTGTCACAGCACAATGCTCGTACTAAGAAATGCATACTGGTACAAGAGCATTCACTAAACCACAGGCTTGATTTGCATTTCACCAGTGTTTTCACTAATGTTTTTCTGTTCCAAGATCCGATGCAGGATCCCAGGTCACCTTCAGTCTCCTCCACCCTGTGGCAGCCCCTCTCTCTCCCTGTCTTTCGTGAGCTTCACTAACACTTTAGGAGAGTTCTGGTCAGGTATTTTGTAGAACATTTGTCAGTTTAGGTTTGCCCGATGTTTTCTCGGGATCAGACTGAGATCGCGCACTGCCTCTGGGTACACGGTGTCCATGTGACTGACCACTAGTGTTCTTAACCTTCGTCATAGAGTTAAGGGGCTGTCTCCCAGGTTGCTCCGTGGTAAGGTTACATTTTTCCCTTTTAAATAATAAATGTTTATTTTGAGGGAATCTATGTAAATAGCGTGCTTTTGTTTAAACTTTCACCTACAGAAACCATGAAAATAATACTGTTTCTAATTTGTGGGCTGTGTTAGTATGCTCAGGCTCCCATAACAGAAATACCATGGAATGGGTGGCTTAAAAAACAGACATGCATTTTCTCATGGTTCTGGAGGATAGAAGTCTAGATCAAGGTGTCAGTGAAGTCTGTTCCTTCCGAGGTCTCCCTCTTCAGCTTGCAGACAGTCATCTTCTCCTGCGTCTTCTGTGTGCGCACACTCCTGGTGTCTCTTCCCCTTTGTACAAGGACACCAGTCATACTGGATTTAGGGCCACTCTAATGGCCTCATCTGAATTTAATCACCTTAATTTAAAGGCCCGCATCTCCAAATAGTCACATTCTAGCGGACTGTGGGGTAGGGATTCAGTAAGGAATTTTGAGGAGGGCCCGATTCAGCCCATAAAATGTGTGTGCATATGTGCATGCATATACATAGTTAAAATAGAGTAGGATACACTGCAAAGCCAAACATCAAATGCACTACAGGGGTGACTTGTGGCTGGAAGTCAGAGAGAGAAACAGAATCCTTCAACAGCCCTCAGCTTCATCGGCAGTGTTTTAAGTCTCAGTCTGAGAGTAGGACACAGAGGTGTCCATAATAGTACATTTTCTACTTGTACCATATTTGAAATAGTTCTTAATAAATGACTAGTGATCTTTCAAACAAAAGTCGGTGACCTAAATGGGAAGGAAATCCAAAAAGGAGGGGATATATGTATACATATAGCTGATTCACTTTGCTGTACAGCAGAAACTAACACAACATTGTAAAGCAACTCTACTCCAATAAAAATTAATAAACAAACAAACAAAACCAATCTCATTAAAGTTTTAGACATAAAAAAAGCAAAAAACAAACACACACACACACACAAAAACAAAAGTCAGGAAAGAGACTTTGGGAAAAGGAAGGAGAGCAAGTAACCTAGCATCTTTCTCCAAAAATTGATTTTAAATAAGAGAACTCATATATTGAAAGAAAAATTAAAGTGGAAACACCTTTACAATCCTGTCCGTGAGGGACCAGTACACAAGTACTTAACTAGCCAGGCTGCTGGAATTCAAGGCCGCCCTGCAGACCCTCCTCAGGAAGTGTAGGTGGGCTCCTTAAATATTTGCAATAACCCTGTTGTCTGACAGCCAGCTCTGACTGCCAGCACCAGCAGAACATCAGGGACCATCAGGCTCTAACATTTCCTTGGGCTCCCACTCTGAGCAGAGCTGGCTCTCTGCCGATATTTGCGGGGCAGCCTGGGTACTGGATAGAAATGGGGTCCACCAGGAGTTTGAGGGTGGGCAGAGCCTAGTGAAATCATACACTTGGCTTCCCAAAGGCCAGATCTGGTCCCAGTTATTTCTGTGCAGATCACCTGTATAGACTCTGCCATTTCATCTACTGCTCACTCTGTAAAAGTCCCATAAATGGCCCTGCGGATACTGAGCTGCAGGCTGGGGTTTGTGTAGCGTGTGCATGTTTGTGTTTCTCTGTGCGTATGTACCTCCATCAAGCATAGCACATCTGCTCCTACTCAGATGCCACCACCTGATGTCTAAATGATAGAAAGGACAGGAGGGTGTGTGTGCATATTTTCTTTGTGCTTTGGGGATGGGAATGGGGATGGATTTCTCCCTGGGGAGCCATACAAAACAGGTGTTGAGATGTAAAACTCCATTTGGACTAGACCTTTGCATTTCTAGCCCAAATCTCCATTTTTGGCTTCTTCTCCCATCCCATACTAAATCTTTACATGCCCTTCCCCACACGCTCACTGATGCCACGGTACGAGCACGCGTGCTGCCATATTCTTTATGCCTTAGGCTTCTTCTCCTCCCACACTTGCAGTTGTGTAGATTCTGACCTGGGGAAAGTCCAAGTCTTTGGACTTTGGACTTTTCCCCAAGTCTTCCTGGGGAAAATCTTATGCAGTTTCCTCATTTAAAACAAACGGAAACCTGAACCTGCGTTGGGGGTGTCATTTGTACAAGGACGTGGGTACAGTTAGTGGTCAGAGAGAGTGGAATTCTATGGGGTGAGATCTGACCTACTGATGCAGGCTAAGCAGAGTCCCATTGCCCAAAACCCTGCCACAGAGACACAGCCCTTTGTGTGTAAAGTCCCGTGAATCCAGGAGTCCTCCTCTTTCAGGGTCCATACCTCAGTGAGTAACCCAATAAACCATTTCCAATCGTTACTGATCTAATGTGAATTGGCCTGTTAGGAATTAACACACCCGTTACCTAGTCCATCTCTGAGGAAATTATGGGGCCATGGGTTTCAGACCCATAACTTACAGGCTTTGCAGTCAGTTAGGAAGTGCTCATTCTGATACTTATTTGCTGTGTTTTTTTGCCGCATCACTTAACCTCTCTAAGCCTCCCCAGCTTTCCTTATAAGATGAAGGAAAAAAACATTTACCTTATATGACAACCCTGAATATTTAAATCAGGTAGTATGCAAAACTCTTAGCATTGTCTTATAAGTGCTAAGGAATGGGGTGCATTTTTCTTTTTTCACAAGGTTAAATGTCTATAAGTGGAAGAGGGAGTTTGATGGGGAATGGGCCCCTTATTGCTGGAAGTATTCAAGCAGACGATAGATCATTCCTTCCCGGGGCACACCCAGTGCAGAGCTGGTCATGTGGTCGGCACTCAGGGAATATTTGTGTGATGTACGTGTCGTGGGCTTTTTCATCCTACCTGCTCCTCTGCGCCCTTTGCCCACACTGTTGATCCCATGATCACTCTTTCAATGGGAAGTCTTCTGGGATTTGCGTCATATACTTGGGAACCTGTCTTCTCTCCTGGGCTCCTTCTGCCTCCTGACTGCTGCTGCCCCAGACACCCCGACAGCGTAGTCTTTTTCTTCTTCAGTAGACCCTGCACCATGGAGGACAAACACGAATGCTTCCCAGGGCCGGGTAGGTAAGATAAACGGATAAGTGGGCCAAGTATAAGGCAAAGGAGAAGAGCTGAGGTTGAGGACAACCAAAGAGCCTAAGTTCCTTCTACAGGGGCAGCCGATTGCTGCCAAGGGGGGATGTCAGACAAAGGTTGCCAGATCATTTTACCTTTTAAGAGGATCCCAATTTCAAAGACTGGCAACCAATTCATAAAAAGCAACCGTGGCAAGAACTGTTGCTTCCCTGGAAGCATTGCCTGTTGAGGAAAGCAGGAAGTTGTTTTTGCACTGCTGAGATAAATTTACCTTTTTGATATGCTAAGGTATTTTTATCCACATGTAGGAGTAATTTGCCAAATGCCACTTCATTGTCCTAGACTGGAATGCTTAATTGCACCTAATATATTGTATACCATTACATCGAGGAGGGAATTGTAGATTTTTAAGCCTTGTGCGAATTTAAAAAAAAATAAAGTTAATGATGCCAGTAATTTCTGCATTAAACCCTTAAAGTGAACCAGCATAATCAATATTTGCTCTTTTGGTTGACCAGGGGTTACTGGGGAGTAGTGTCCCTTTTTTCTGCATGCAAAAATTGAAAAGAAAATCAAGACTCCATGCAGAGACATACTAGCCAAACATTCTCACAACCGCAGCGAGTCTGCCTAATCTTCAGATTCTAAAAGTTGTGAAACCTGATTTTCCTATTATCATTTTTTCCTTTATCCCATGTCTGTTTCATTGATTGGAAGCACTCACGTTCGTTGACTTCAAGTACTCAGTTTCACAGTGTTCAAATAACCTGTAACTTGGTTTCTAGATTTGGATTTATAAATAATTACTGTCTGTAGTAATAGCAGAACAGCTGAGAGGGAATATATTTTGATCCTCATTTTCATCATTGTTTATTCCAGGGTTAAAACATTGATAACATAGAAGAACAAAATTTCAATGACAGAAAAGGGGAATGCTTTTTTTTTTTTTGCGGTACGTGGGCCTCTCACTGTTGTGGCCTCTCCCGTTGCGGAGCACAGGCTCCGGATGCACAGGCTCAGTGGCCATGGCTCACGGGCCCAGCCGCTCCACAGCATGTGGGATCTTCCTGGACTGGGGCACGAACCCGTGTCCCCTGCATTGGCAGGCGGACTCTCAACCACTGCCCCACCAGGGAAGCCCAGGGAATGCTTTTTAACAATTCTTAGGGTCAGTAAAATTTCAAAGACTGATGTGCTAGTAGGTGTTAGCTGGATGGTCTTAGTGGGAAAAAATGAGTTAAAAAACATAAGATTTGGAATTATGCACTCCTGGATTTGAATTCTGATTCTGCCACTAAATATGTGTGTGATTTTGGAACTTTTCCTTAATGACCCTGAGTCTCAATTTTGTCTGTGGGAAGAAAGTTTTGTGAATATGTTACAAGGGGTTAGATGTGATGGAGCATATTGGTCTCTGGTGCTGCAGGAACCAACACTGGGGGATGCGAAGGGCCAGGTGGCCGAGAGATGGACAGGGCAGCCCCTGGGCAACCTCTCTCCATGGGCCTTGAACATGGGGAATGGCCACAGACTCTTTCAGGCTTTTGACAAGTTGAGTACCCTTCTTTAATTCCTGTAGAAATGGTAAGGGATCCCTTGAGGTGGGAGCCCTGGGAATTTGGTGTGTCTGAGGCAGCAGTAGATTCCTTATGACTTTTCTGGGAGCTAGTATCTGTGTCCTTCTGCTGACACCTGCTCTTTCATTGCTTGGAAAGTTTTCCTTTCTACTTCATTCAGCATTTAATGACGAATGACCCCACTATGAGCAGGAACTGTGGTCCCTTTTTTTTATTTGCGGTACACGGGCCTCTCACTGCTGTGGCCTCTCCCGTTGCGGAGCACAGGCTCCGGACGCGCAGGCTCAGCGGCCATGGCTTACGGGCCCAGCTGCTCCGCGGCATGTGGGATCCTCCCGGACCGGGGCACGAACCCGTGTCCCCTGCGTCGGCAGGTGGACTCTCAACCACTGTGCCACCAGGGAAGCCCTGTGGTCCCTTTTTTCCACTTCTCCTCTGCACCGTCTCAGTCAGGGCACAGGAGAGTGCTTAGCAGCTGTTTCGGTTTGAATAAGAAAAGACTAGAGCTTTCTTGGTGCTGCTTCCTCTGACCACCCCTCGTGGTCACTCGTGGTGACACTCGTCACCATTTGTCCCTCTGTGTCATCAGCGTGGGCTGTTTCTCTACCTCTCGGGGATCACTGGGTTTTGTGGTTATCTGTTGTCTGACACCCTCTGCTGGATTGGAGCTCCTGGGGAGCCAGAGCTGCTCTTATTAGAGTCTGTGTCCCTTTCTTCCAGAAGTTTCCTTCTTCATAGTCGGCATCTCAAGTATTTGCTATTGAATTTTGGTGAACCAAAAGTCCAAAGGGTTAGGTTCAATAGATGATCTCTCAGAGTCCGAATTAGGCTCCCCAGTCCCTTGAAAACCCTTTCCTTTTTAGTATCTTTTCCTTCTGGTTTTTCTGTGTCCTGGAATGGAGGCTTAGCCTCAACCACTTTCCTAATGCAGCCACTGCCCCACCTTCCCCTCTCTCCACACCGTCAGACCGAGGCCTCAAAAGGGTTAACAGGCTACCCTGGGAAGGATGGGCATTTCCCTGGGGCAGAGACTTTGGGCAATGGTGGTCCAGCACATCTCATCACCAATGGCCCTCACTCCCTTCTTGTCACTTCAATCTTGGTGCAGAGGCATGGCTGGTGGGGAACAGGCCTCAGTGGAGTTCCCAGCATGCCTTCCTTCTAAAGGGGAATTGTCCATCTCACAGCAACCTAGATTTTACTCTGAGATATCCAAGTAGACTCTGATCAGGTTCACCAGAGCTTCCTGAGGCATTGTGTCACTCCTGTGTTATTTTGTGAAAATGGGGATGGAGCTGAGACCAGTTTGTAATTTTCTTATTGATTTGTGAGGACTGTTGAGTCGGTGAGCAAGGGAACTTTGGGGTTATTAAGTTAGTGTCCCCCTTGAATTTGGGAAAACAATGTATTCCCTTGAAATAGTCATGATCATTAAATAAAAACCAACCTACATACAAGGGAGGTAAAAACTAATTTTGGAGATGCCATTTTATTGTTTTCACCAACTTTTACAATTCAACATCAGAGGCATGTCAGCAGTGCAGACAGATCCAGTGTCAACTGGCATATACCTAACTCTGCACATAATGATTTACAACATTTAGAGAAGGAATTAGACTTTTGCTTAATTGAAGATGAAGTTTTGAGGCTTGCAATGTTTATAGCCTCATGAATCACTTTGTCATGATTGTCTTCTGACAAAGTAACTTATATTTAACTCATAATCCTGTGGCTTGAAAAGGTACTTTTTCACAAGAAAGAATAAACACACAGTCACTCTTAATCATTCACTCGCTCATTCAACAAACATGTATCAAGCATCGTGCCAGGCACTGTGCAAGTCTTTGAATTAGGTACAGTGGATAATAAAACAGGCATAATTCTTGCCCTTGTGTAGCTATTTAGTATAAAAGAAAGACATTAAATAAAACACAAATGACAATATAAATAAAATTTGTGATAAAAATGCTATGAAGGGAAAGTATATGTACTTAGAATGGTAGACACTAAAAACGAATGTGAAAGTATCCAGGAGCAGATTTCAGGTAAGTAGGAAAGAACTGGGCAAAAGGATGTTCCTTCCCTTTTGCTCTGTCATCTCCGTGTTGTCAGTTCCATGTATGCATGAAACCCTTTTCACGTCTCCAGCACAGACCCCATCACCTTGTATTCAGGTCACCTGTCTGTCCTTCATTCTAGATCATGAACTCCTAGAGCCAAGATAAGGAATGGGTTGTATTCATCTTGAATTCAGCGAGTCTTATAGGGCCGGCATGCAGAGCTGCCCAATTCAATGGACTGAAACTTAAAAGTTTAGGGGAATATTGAAATAAGTATGCCCAACCGTCCATAGAGCAAGCATGCATCTAATCACAACATTAATTTACCATCTTGGGTCACGGATTTGCCCATTTAGTCATGTTAAGTTCCTTGGAAAAGCACAGGGCTGTGTCCAGTGAAAGCCAATACTGCCATCATTATCCCAGCGTAAGAAACGATGGCCAGGGAGCTGACCACAGTGTACTGTGATGGCATTTTAGAGCCTGTACGCCACTCATGCTTAATCTTGGGGGGGTCACTGAAGTTATCAAGGGGCATAGCTAATAGGAATCAAGGGAGTTGTCGTTGTAGTCACTCAACAGCTGGACTCAGATTTCTGAGGCTATCGTGTGGCCAGGCTACATCAGTTCTGTTTCCTGATCTGCTGAATGAGAAGGGTGAGTAAATCATTTTTAAAGGCAGTTTGGTATCATAAAGACTACTGGACTTGGCCTCAGAAAAGATGAATTCAAAGCCTCAGATCCATCCTATGTGAGCTCTGCGGACTTAACTGTTACTTTACCTTCCCGAGATTCAGTTATCTCATCTGTCAAAGGAGGGTAGAAAATACATACTGTATGTATTATACAGTCTTTTTATTTTGGTGAGAATCAGATGAAATAGTAAATTTAAAAGCATTTTGTTAATTGAACATAGGATATCAATTTCAAGATATTTTCCCTTACTCTCACAGAGAACCGTTCTCTTTTCTCTGCAACCAAATTATTTTTTTTTTGAAATTCCCAATTCATAGTAAAGGGCCTGAAGAGTAGCAGGTGCTAAATCACTGCTTGCTGCATGAGGGAATTCATAAAGAGCTCATGATACATTTGCAAAGCAGCTGTTTGGGATTAGTGGGAATTTCTGGGGCCCCATGAAGCTGCAGGGCTCAATCCACAGGTGAAAAACACGACTGCGTGTCCTTGCTAACCATTCCAAAAACAACAGAGAGCGTGCCCACTCTGAGGCCGGAATCAGGGCCATTCATTTCAATCAAGCCTGTGCTACCACAGCATGGCGGGACCCGGCCTGTGCTGTGGAGAATGAGAAGATTCTAGTACTGATTTCACTGCTTCCTTAGCTGTGAGATGATCGCCAAATTAAAACATAAAACTCACAAACTCCACGACTAACTCAGCATCCACAACCTAAATAACATTTCTGGACTGAATATTGATTCATTACACTATGTCATATGTAACTTTGAATTACAGAACTGGAATGTTTGCAACTTAAAAAAAAAGTTTATAATTAACTTACATTTTACTGAATATAACTAAAAGTTTTATGATAAAATATAGCTTACTCCTTGTGTCATCTCATCTCATATTTAGAGAAAATTGTTTTCCATTTTTTTGCTTTTTCTGAAACTTTAGCAAATTTTTATACGCCTACTATCTTTTGATTAATCAGTCTTTGATGTTATCTATCTAATTCCTGTTATGGCAGATGAAAATTTAATTCTCTTATACCATGTTATTTTCTTATATCATTCCCTCCCGTTCTCTCCCCAATCATCTCAAATTGCAATTTTGAAAATTTTGTTTAAGTCAATATTCAGTATTCTTATTGGGCTATGCAAATATTACTCATACCTGAGCACTGTAGTGTCTTACATTTCC
Source organism: Grampus griseus (assembly GCF_964374135.1). Classification (NCBI taxonomy): domain Eukaryota; kingdom Metazoa; phylum Chordata; class Mammalia; order Artiodactyla; family Delphinidae; genus Grampus; species Grampus griseus. The sequence continues at coordinate 3,620,248 of NC_139009.1, forward strand.
TTTATGTTTTTCCGGAAGTTAACAACTGTTTATCATTTCTTTAGATTGTTATATGCTTTGCTCACTGTTTCCATATCTTCCTCTTTATACCATTCCTGCAAGGTCAGTCATATCAAGGAAGTTATCAGTTCATATTTTCTCTCTAGGGGTCCCTCCGGAAGAACTGCATTCTCTTTTTGTCAGATGGCTCTCTAGAAAAGCTGCACGACTCTTGTCCTGGACTTCCCATCGTAGTCATCCTCAGAACCCCCTTCTCTTGAGGAGGATTCTTGAGTTCTGAATCTCATGTCTTTTTTTCTGTCTCCTTTACTTTTTTGGGTATATTTTCCAGCTGCTTCATCAGGTTAAAAGTATGGCTGCCCTCTATGTTTGTGAACAGGTGTTAGCTTGGGATCTCCCATCACCACCATTCTGGAGAACCATTTTTCTTCTCTCAGGTTGGATTTCCTCTTTTCTGTATCGCATGTTTTCCTTTTTCTTACTTCATTCCCTTGTTTCACTTTCTTCAACTATTTCCAGAGGAAGCAGCTATGGTGGGTACATTTTTTGAGACCTAGCATGCCTGGAAATGACTTTGATTATATAAAATCTAGGTCGGAAATAGTTTTCCTTCAGAAATTTGAAGGCATTATTCATTGTTTTTTGGGGTTCCCTTTTCCTTTTGGGAAATCTGAAGCCATTCTGATTTGCACCCGGGTGCAAACACTGGGTGCTTGGGCAGGGTTTGTCAACTAGTGTGGCTGGGCATTTCTTGGAGAACCCTTGGTGTCAGTACTTCTAGGTGTTTCTTCTTAGGCTGGCTGGATGTTTTTGAGAAGACTTAGAATCTCCTGGCTGGAGAGGGAGGTCCAGCTCTCACAGACACACAATCTTGAGGGAGAGCAGGGGTCTCGGAGGGTCGTGTTCAGTAGGCTTCTCTCCACACAGATTTCTTGTTTTGTAAAGGTGCCTCTACCATCCCAGGATCCTCTCTTTCACCATCTTCAGAGAGTAAAATCCTCCAACCTTCCACGGGGGAAATAGAGCAGTTACTCAGAGGCATGAGGAGGAGGGTACAGGGTCCAGTGAATTATTGAACCTTCGGAGGATTCTTGGTGTAGATTAATTTAGGTTTTATCTTTCCTGGCTGCAGTCTCAAGATTTGGCTTTCTTGGATCTGCTAAGTCAGTTGTTTCTCACCTGTTGGCTTTCCAGCTATCAAAACGTGGACTTCTCTCCTATTCTCCCCAATTTTGCAGGTTTATGTCTCTTAATATATATAAAACTAAATGTAGTTTTAGATGAGGAATGGGAAAAGGCAGAAATAGATATGCATATGTTCAACTCACAATTTTTACTTACAAGAAATAATCATTTTTTATGAGTGTCTTTTATCTAATTTCTTATTCTAAGAGCACTGATAACATCTGCTTAAAACATCTTCAGCTGTGAAGGTTTTGGGGGAGAAAAATAATGTACTCCACTGTAGCAATTTCCAAGAAGGCCAATCCTAGGACAGCTGAATAGAAACAGCTATCAGTTATTGAATTACCGTGATAAGTCCAATGCTGTCTTAGCTGACTTACACATATTGTATGCAGTCCCCTGGATGTTCAGGCTTTTAAATTTGTTTTGGTTTTTCCATTGCAGATGAAGGATCAGGAAGGAAGAGCATTTAACAAAATTCACCCAGGACACTCAGTTGGTGAGAAGTGAGTTGGGTTGATATCCAGAACTTGATTCAAAGACTTCTCCTTGGATTCCACCTGACTTTTCCATGTGTTAATGGATGTATCATATAGGTAACTAAATAAAACAGTGCATTTGGGTTTCTCTGGTGGTGCAGTGGTTAAGAATCCTCCTGCTAATGCAGAGGACATGGGTTCGAGCCCTGGTCTGGGAAGATCCCAAATGCCATGGAGCAACTAAGCCTGTGCACCACAACTACTAAGCCTGAACTCTAGAGCCCGCGGGCCACAACTACTGAGCCTGTGCGCCACAACTACTGAAGCCCGAGTGCCTAGAAGCTGTGCTCTACAACAAGAGAAGCCACTGCAATGAGAAGCCTGCACACCGCAACAGAGAGTAGCCCCCGCTCACCGCAACTAGAGAAAGCCCACGCACAGCAACGAAGACCGAATGCAGCCAAAAATAAATAAATAAATAAATACATAAATAATAATAAAACAGTGTATTAAGAGGAGCGATAAGAGAAAGATGACATCAAATAAGTAACTGATTGAGGATGTAACTGGAACAAAGCCATGACCAGAATGAAGAAAAAGGGTGATGATGTCTTCCATCTGTGCCCAGAAAGAGAGTACCTTTCTAGTTCTGTTATATTAAACCTATCCTAGAGCCAGCACTGAATTAAAGTTCTTCAGTGACAGATGAACTTTGAAGAGAAAGCTCTTAAAACCAGTTGTTTTTAAACATCCATAAAACAGGTTGACTTTCCCCGAAGCTCCTGAGGATGAAATCAGTACCTGCTGATTACTTCACTGGGAGCAAATGAACTTTATATTTAACAGACTGTGGCCGACATGAGCACCACTTGGTCTGATTCAGTGAAGAACAGAATTCAACTTAGGCTTTCTTTACTGAGTGTTAACAAAGTTACCTCAGTCCATGGAAAACGTACTCTTGTTTTTCCTTTGGTTTCCTGACTCGCTGCCATTCAGGACAAAAACCCTGGAGTGTAAGAGTTGTAGTACGGAGTCTGCCATTGGATAGGGCTTATTTCGAGTTCCTATTTGACTGTTTCCAAGGAATTAACCTTGAGCAAATTATTGACCTTCTTCTCTTTATTTATTTCCTCATCAGAAAAAAATGGTCAAGTTAGCATTATTTTATACATGGGCTTGTTTTGAGGATTAAGTGTTTTGCAAAGTGCTTGGTATAATACCCTGCTTTATAATAATATTATTTGTATTTATTCTTTTAGTAATTTATTATTCAATGTATGATGGGTAAGGTGATAGAAGCTGAGTATTCAAAGAAAAATTATACTAATTTCAAGCAGGTGGAGAAGCTTATGGACGAGATGGAGTAGAAATAGCTCATTGTAATAGTTTCTGGGAAGCTTATCTCTACTAACAACTTACGGTGCTATCTATAGGCCACTAACTTCTTTCACATTTATATATTCAGCCTAGATCTTTCCTCTAAAAGGAAAGCTCCACCTCTACACATCCAACTCCCTACTCACGGCTGGATCTCTCAAGGACATCTCAAACACAACATACCAGATAGCATATTTATAATCTCTTCTAGACCTGGTCCCCTGATACCTTTCCTGTCTTCATGATACAGGCACTACCTCCCAGTTGTAAAAGCTAGGAATCTAGGAATTAACCTTGAAATATTTTGATTTATTATTTACTCATATCTAATTATAAAAAGAGTCCAAATTTAGTTCCAAATCATACTCAAAATCTATTCATTAATTGTTTTTGTCTATTGCCAATGCCCTGATAAAATCTTCCCATCTCACCTGTATTTCTATTAGAACGAGTGTACCAGCATCTTACCATGGTACCCTCTAATTCATTTTCTGTGTTGCAGCATAAAAACACTTCTGTGTTTTTCCACTGCTTTAAAGAAAGAAACCAAATTTCTTAACAGCCGGTATGGCCCTGCTGACTCTGTTGCTGCCCATCCTTCTGAGTCTTATTCTCCACTTTCTTCCCTCTTTGCTGCTCTGGGCTCCTTTTAGTTATGCTAATGTGCTGGGTCCTTCTCACCACAGGGTCTCTGAACACACTATTTCGACTTTTGGGGAAGATCTTGACCTGCTACTTTGTCTAATTAACTCTACTTCATCTTCAGACAGCAGCTCAAGTGTCATTTTCTCAGAAAAATACTTCCTAGACTTCCTATGTTTGTCATAAGATGTCCTAGAAAATTTATTTTTCTTCAGAGCATTTATCTATATGAAAGATAATCACCTATTTCTTACTATGAGTATTTGATTAACCTCTCTCACCAGTCAATGGAGGCAGAATGTTTTATTCACCATTATATTCCTAGAGGTGAGGACAGAGGCTAACACAAATTAAGCACTCAATAAATATTTATGCCATGAGTGCATGGACTGTAACATCCACGAGATGTAGGGCTGAGCTTACTTCCTTCCCTGTATCCACAGCCCAGCACAGTTAGGTGCTCAGTAAATATGTGCTTAAGTGGATGAATGAGGGAACGATTAAGTGAAAGAATGGAATGCTTTGGTAAAGACAACGTTGGGCCACGTAGGGAAGCGACCCAGCTGAGAGGAGAGGGGAAGGCGAGCAGGATGCCTCCCCAGAGGTGAGGCTAACAGATCAGCCGGTGCCTGGAGCACACCAACAAAGAGAAGAGGAGACAAGAACAAAGGAGACATGGGGGATCCTGAACACCCCGCTTGGTCAGGGAGGAGGGTGTGAGAAAGGGAAGGTGTCTACGAGCCTGCTCCAAGGAGGACCCAGAAGAAATGAAAATTAATCCTCCATGAGAAGGTCTGACAATAGCAAGGATGAGTCAGAAAGGAAACGGGCAGCAGTAACCTCCTCTGTGTATGGATGACACACATCTGAGCTCTGAGCTCCTGGGTGTTAGATCAAAACAGAGATTAGACTGAGCTGAGAATAGGGCCAAGACCGGCACTGAAACAAGCAGGGGAGTTGTAACTGAGCTAATGTGATTAGTGTGAATGGATAAATATGAATGGGTAGAAAGAAGGACAGGCCTCAGGCTTATAAAATCAAGACAGAACTTGGTGCCAAATACGCATAAGTGTTTAATACCCGTTTCAGCCTGGACAGTCAAAACAAGAGTCAGAAAGCCAACTTCCCTGGCACTCTCTGGGATGGGCTGGAAGTCTAGTTCACCCTCAGAACTGCCCTCGAAAAAGGCTGAGAAGCCCAGCATGCTATCCTGCTCACACAGACACAGGAAGCCTTGTCCTCACAGGACATCCATCTTTCCTCCTCCCAGGTCTGCCTCCTGTTCTATGGGACCACTGTCCATGCTGGCCAAAGGTACCAACAGGTCAGGGATGAGACAGCTGATGCTGCTTCCATTGCTGGTGCCTGCTGGCTGACCTCTCAGTTGCCCTTTCTGTTACCGAGTCCAAACTCATTCTGCTCACCATAGGAAAATAAATCAGGAGACGAAGTGTTGGCGCAAGGACTAATGACTTTATTCAGAAAGCCAGAGACGGAGAAGGTGGTGGACCACTGTCCCAAAGAGCCATCTCACCCGTCAGGATTCAGCCTTCTTTTATACGAAAAGGGGAGGTGGTGTGGTTGCTTGTTGCCAATGTCATGGTGTCAGAATGCTTTGTTCTTGAAGCTGTCCATGCGGGTCAAATCACAATGTTCTTGTAAACTCCAGCAAGACAAATGTTATTCTCTGTTCTGCAACTTTTTAATCTCTAAATGAATGGAAAAGTGTTATACCCTTAAAGGTCAGAGGCTTTTGAATGGGCTGTCCTTTATATTTCAGGCTATAGGCAACTTTCTTAACTCAAAGAAGTAGAATACAAAGGTTAAAATAAAAGAAACAGATCTAATATGGAGTTAGATCTGTTCTTTCCTATTACATTTCCTCTGCCTTCCAGATTTCTGCTGGCCCAACACTCAAGCAGCCGTGGTCCTTCTGTGCCCCATCAAGATTCCCCAGTGGCCCTGGGGTGGGACGGGCATCACCTATTTTTGTCCCACCACACAGTCTACAAGCAGGCCTGCCTAGTGTCCTTAATGTCTCAATCTTTAACCACAGAGATTTTACTCCGTTCTTTCAGTTTTTAGCACACAGCTCCTTTTCCAAGGATCCAGATGTGAGTTCATGGCATATGGACCTGAGAAGAATGAAGGGTAGCTAGTGAGTTTGACTCAGAATCGCTCCTCTCTTCCATTCTGGGGTGTCTTTCTCGTATTAGGATTATAAACTCATCTTCAGTTGAAATTAGTTCTTCCCCAGGCAGTTGTCTTTATTGCTAACAGAGCCTTTACACTTTGTCCAGGTGTGATTGGATTCAAAGACACATGCAGTTTCAACTGCAAATATAAATGTGCATGATGCTTTTGGTAATGACTTAATTCAATTCAGGAGGAGGAAATATGCTCTTTTTTTAAGGGGAATTCAAGCACAGTACTTTACAGGTCTATCATGTTTTATAGCATGTAAAGCCCTATCTATATATCTACATCACTATCTATAACTATACCTCTACCTCTACATCTACCTCTACCTATATCTATATCTATCTACATCGGAGATATAGATAGATAGATACATCTATATATAGATATATAGAGATATATAGAGAGTCACCTTTAAAAGGGTGTCCCTGTACTTCAGCAGAGGGATTCTCTTAAACATACAGGCCACAGCAAGAGATGTCTCTATGTCAGAATCACCAGTGGTTTTCCATCTCTCTTAGAATAAAGCCCCAAATCTTTGTACCTGCCTAAGAGGTTCTGTATAATCTGGCCTTGGCTACCTCTCGGCCTCACCAAATATTATGCTCCCTTCTCTCTAAGCCACCTGGACTGTTTTCAGTTCCCCTATGAAGCCTGCTGTCAGCTGCTTCCTGGAATGTTCCTCCACACTTGACTTCCTCCTGCTCACTCTTAGAAAGGCCTTCACTAGGTCAAGTATCTCTCTCCCACATTCTTCTAGAACCCTCTAGTTTCTTTTGTCACTTTACACAGTTGTAAATTGATTCTATACTATTTGTCATTGTTTGCTTAGCATTCAATTTCACTGCCATCCTCTAAGTCCCAGGAGGTGGGGATCAAGAATGTTTTTAGATTCCTAGGACCTAGAAAGACACTTGACACAAAGTTGGGATTCAAGGAATACTTCCTGACTGGTTTTCTGCCTTACCCCTTGTCAGCCCCTGCTGACTCTGTGACAGATTCTGCAGCCAGCCCCTGGGAGGATTTTCTTCTTTGTTGTGTTGACTCAGCCTCTGACCCCTGTGGACCTCTGCTTTCGCCTTAGTTTAACTTCCTGGGTTTAACCACCTGTCCACACTCTCCACGATGCTTGGGCTTCCCAGTCCTGTCTTCATCTTTGCTTTGCTCCTACGTGTGGGGACCTCACGTGTGTCTGAGCTAGATAAGGCCTTGGGTACCACTCCTCCTCCTGGGTTAGTAGCGTTTCCTTCTTGCCATTTCTCTCTGATCTGTAACCTGAGAGGTAGAGAGATGGACAGCAGCTTAAGATTCCCTTGGCCAAGAAAGTTAACTTAGAAAAAGTTCCCGGCTTGAGGCAGAGCTGCTGATGCTGCAAACGGTGAAATTTCCAACATCATTGAGTAGATATTAAAATATTTTAGACATGTATCTTGGACATCCAACCATTGTCCATCAGATAAGACTGGTCCTGAGTTAGGAGTGTGGGATAAAAAGTGAGGGACGTACAAAGTATTGTGACAACCAGAAATAGCAACCACCATGGGCTTTATGTACGTCATCTCATTTCCTCCTCATGAAAGATGAGGGATTATTACTCTCATTTTATAGTTCCTCAGGCTTACGAAGAATGCGGGACTTTGCCAAGATTATGTTTCCAGTGAGAGGCAGAGCCGGTGTTCACTCACGTCCACTGCATTTAATTTAGATCCTCCCACCTGTAAAGGTGAGTGGTGGAAGGACACAGGGTCTCAGGCCCACGCCACTGACTTAACAGGGTCCCAATCCTGTCCCATCACAGGGCCTTGTGCTCAGCCTCGTCCGTCAGTGACCACGTGCAAATTAAAACCACAGTGAAAGCACCAGAGTGGAAAGAAAACACTTCTAACAAAATCCGGTACCTCAGACCTCGTGGAGCAGTGATGTCTATCTTACCAACTGTCTGGGTGCACGTTGGCACGATCACTGGGGGGCTTTCTGGAATTGTCTAGAAAGCTGACGAGGCAACTCCTTTCTGGGTACCTGCCCAGAGACTGGTGCACATGTCCAAGGAAACAGGAACAAAGATGTTCACAGAAGCACGTGACACACTGGGAGTGCTGTGTCCATCAGTAAAGCTGTGTGGACCTCAGCTATGCATGTCAGCGTGGGTGGCACTCAAAAATATACTGCCGAGTGAAAAAAGGTATAATAGTATAGTTCCCACTTAAGCAGATGACAAAATAATGTATCAATCATGGAGACAGACAGCAGACACATAATAAAATTAGGCAGGAAAGCAAGGACTTTCAAATATAACTGATGATATATCATCCCTTCTCTGAGGGGAAGATGGTATTTGTGACTGGAAAGGGGCAACAGGATGCTTCAAACCATTGGCCAGACTTCTTTCCAACTCTGGGCTGTTTCTCGAGCTCAGGTGTTCATTTTTTACTATTATTCTTAAATGAGATAAGTTCTATGTACTTTTTTGTCCATGTGATATTTTAAAAGTTAAACATTAACTACAAACATATTTTGTAATTTCAGAAGTGTATACTACAGATAATATTGCCATTTTTATGCCACAGGAGAATAAATTGTCAGGCATTGTTTTCCATAATTTGAGATGTTCTACCAACTCAGTAAGCTGTTAAAGTAGGCCGAGTCTTTGGTGCTGTTGAAAATAATGAGAAAACCAATTCCATCACATTAAAGAATAAGGAAAACCTCGCCCTGTGCTGAGAAGCATAGAACCGCAGATTCAGAACAAATCTGAGTTCATCTAGGCCAAGCTGACATAACATACTGGAGCAATAGCTCTATTTCTTTTTACTTTTAATGCAACTCTTGTGATTTGATCTTATTTTATTTCTATATTAAATACGTTCAAAGATGAATGAACACATGTGCACTTCATTCTCTTAAACAGCAGTCATGACTCAGTCCCTACTGTGTGCTCAGCATGGCACTTAGGCAATCAGGGAGAGAAATGAGATTCGGTCCCAGTCTTCAAGGAGGTCACTATGCTTGGGGAAGGTAGGCCATGCTGTGGGAATCTGACAGCCCCGTTTGGTGAATGAAATGATACAAGTGTCTCTGGGAGCACAAGGTCAAACGTGGGAAGATAAAGGAATACTTTCCAGAGAAGAGAAGTTATGAGCCAGGTCTTTATTTATTTATTTATTTACAGTAAGTCTCAAAAGTCTTTATTTTATAAGGACCTTTCTATCATTATAATAAACAAATAGTCCCCTAGCAAAAAATGACTAAAAAACTCATAATTAAAGAACACATATCTAATTTCCAAACTTCTAAATTAGCATTAAAATATTTCTTCTTCTTTTCTCATGAGCCAGGTCTTGAAAGAGGGAAAAAGGAGGAGAAACCCTCCAGGAGAAGGTGGGTGCGAGGAAAAGGGTGAGATCACAAAGGGAAATGAGGCCAGAGCATAACAGGGCAAGGAGTCTCCAGGATTCAGATTTGGATGGAGACCTATTACAGGTTTCCTCTGCTCTCTGAAAGTAGAGCTTTCCTATGAGACCTTTTGTGCCAAAATGGCATAAAGCCAAGAAGCAGTTACCTCAGGACGCGTCTTGCTAAGGGAGGCACAGAACAAATCGAGATGAAGCACAGATGCTCACGGACACAGTTTGCAGCTCTGGTGGCTGGGTGCTGAGTGTGGTGCACGGGAAGGAGCTTGGCGCTTAGCGTCGCCTCGCTCCCTGCTGGGCGGCATGCCTCTGCAGCACTCCCTGCAAAACACACACGATGCTATTTTCCCTTTTCTCCTTTTTTCGTAAAAATGGAAATGCTCTTCGGATTTCTTTCGGTTAGTTAAAGCAGTTACTAGTGTAAGTCTTTCTTAAAAGCAAAGTGCTGTGGAGCAAACTTCCAAGTAGGTATGTTTGCCAAATAATAACTACGAGGGAGAGCCCAGAAGGACTTCTGACTTTTATTCTGTGTCTGGGTATCTGGGAGTCACCTCAGGAACCTGTGGCTAACACTCAGGAGACTATCCCCATCCTGCCCTGTCAGCTGCCCACTGCGTGTCCTTGAGCAAGTCCTTGAACATCACAGAATTCCCTCTCCTGGTCATCCTCTCAGCATCCACACAGGGTCTGGCTCCAAGGAAGGTGAGAACTGGGGTGGCAGCGGGAGAACAGACACAGAGCAAAGGACAGGGATGAGTGTCACAGCGGTGCGAGGGGATGCTGGTCCAGTCTTTGCCGAGATGTGCACATGCCGACTTCTAGTGACAATGACCACAGGGGGGGCGATGCCGTTGCCCAGATGTGACCTAAATGCATCATGCTGCTTAGACCCTGGTACCAGGAAAGGCAATTACCTCAGCACAGAACGTTCGCAGTGAGATTGCGTGGGCTCTGCTCACCCCAGAGCCTCTGCTCCCCTCCTAACATCACAGCCGTGTGAAAACCATGTTGAAAAATGAACTCTGCCAGTGTGGTCAGCCATCCTGGGCTGATTTGTCTGGTGGACTTGAATTGTTCAAATCAATTAAGTCCAGCTGAGAAGTTCTCTTTCCAATGTCAGCGTCGTGTTAAATAATATCACGGGTCTTTGTCCTGAACAGTTGGTGTTCCTGGCCCCCTTTTAATCTTGAATCTGAGTTTTCGCAAGACTCTAACTATTACAGGTTCGGTAAGATAGTGCACCCTGAATGACTCAGTGGAACTTAAATTACTATGACTGCTGCTTGCCAGACACTATACCCGGAGATTTGTAGACTTTTTTTTTTTCTAATTTTCATAAAGATCCTATGAGCTGGTTATTAATAACCACATTACAAGATCAAACCGTGTGGCCTGGAGCACTGGAATACTTTTCTCAGAGCCATAAACTCGTAAAGGGGGCCACGGAGGTTCAATCCCTAGTTAACTAGTTAATACCCAGTGTTTTCTCTATTGTACATAGGGCCTCCCAACTTCAGGGAGCATTGATAGATTTAACAAATTAGATTTAACAAATTAAATGATGCTATCCTCCTGGATGCCAGAACTGATCGCTTTCTTGCTTTTTAAGTCATTTACAGCTGAAAAACCCTAAGGTTATTCTGACAGATAAGCTTTGTCCCAAATGTGTTGTCCTTAGTGGCCAGGAGCTGCCCCCTGGGGTGGGGCACACTGACCTGGCAGGCCTCGAGGGGCTTCTGCAGGGGTGAAGCTGTATGTTGTGCATTGGTCTGCATCACTGCTGGAATGGGAGCCTGGAGACACCTAGAGCAGTGGGAAGAGAGGGGGGAAGAGGAGCCTCCCAGGCAACTCCAGCCGCATCTGTTGCTTTCCCACCGGTTCTGAGGCTCCAGAGCAGCCCTCGTAGCAGAATGAGCTGATCTCTGAGGTTCAGACTGCCTCTTTGCCATGTTCTAGGTTCCTGGTCAACCACTAAGTTCTCTAGAACGTTGGACTATACACTCATTTTGATGGAGATCCAGGGCAAGAAAAATTCTACATTTTAACCCATTGTACACAAACGCAAACAAATGTTTCACAACCGCACCATCTTGTGATGCACTCTAATATTTTCTTTTATTCTACTCTCTTCTCTCATACACAACTTTATTTAATTTTTAGGGAATCCTAGTCGTGACTCAGTAAACTGACTTCATGGCCCACTGGATCAAGGCCTGAAGTTTGGAGAATACTGCTCTAGAAGAACTCGGGATCCCTGGCCCCTACCTGCAGCCTAGATCCATCCCTGTGCACCTGAAGGAGAGCAGGGGGGGCTGACTTAGGGGTCCTCCTCCTAGCCCTCCCCCACCCTGTGCCCCTCTCCGCAGGATGCTCGTTACAACGTTTTTATCTGTCTGCATGTCCCTCCTCCCATTAGACCGTCACTTCCTTGAGAACAGAGCCTGGACTTATTCACGTGACTGCATCCTATACCTGGCCCAGGTGTGGAACATACTAGGAACTCAATACACCTGTGCTGAACGAATGAGCATGGGGCCTCCCCTGGGGGTTGCCTGTTGCGCGTGGGAGTTGGGGGGGGGTCTTTCACAAAGAAAGCCACACGGGAGGGGAGCCTGTACCACACTCCATTTAAAGCACTGCCCTTGCTGCATCCACGCTAACCCACACTCTTCCCGACTCCCTTCCCTGCTTTGTTTTCCTCTTTAGAAACGATTGACGTCTAACAATATGTATATATTACTTACTATTTTGTTTATTGTCTTCCTCCATAGAATATAAGCTTTGAGAAGTCAGGAGTTTTTAGTCTTTTACTCACCGCTCAACAGTACCTGAGTATACTAGGGGCTCAGGTAACATTTGCTGGGTGAGTGAGCAAAAGAAGGAATCAATATTTTTCTGTAACAGAGGTTGTTGACTCCTAGGCTTTTGCTGACTGTTGGGCATTTGAAATGCAACACAAGAATCTCTGGATAATATAGAAGTGGCTCGGGATCCAGGCCAGTCCTCCTGGAATAATCCACCCTGGAGCACACAGTGAGGAGAACTTTGTGGGTCCCAAACAGCTCTGACTTCCGAGGGGAAATGTAATTCCTTAAGCATGAGTGGTGGCCGTTTCTGGCACAGTCCTCACCGCATTCTTTAGAGAAACCAGGGCCAGAACTAGAATGAGACACATGCCAGTAATATGAATCCCCTTCAACCAATATTCTCTTAATATTTGTCCAAGCTTTGTTTAGAGGAGTGTTATTTGAAAGAAAGGCACAATAGTATTAATAAAAACATTAGAATAAAAATATTTAAGAAATCATAATTAAAGAGTGTTTTAGAGTTCTCACACGCTCAAATGTCACTGATCAGGATAGATGCCATATATTTCTTTTTTTTTAAAGGAGAGTTGTATTATTTATTTATTTGTTTGTTTGTTTGTTTGTTTGTTTGTTCAGACTGTGTCACAGCACACGAGATTTTAGTTCACCCACCAGGCATCGAACCTGTGCCCCCTACAGTAGAAGGGCAGAATCCTAACCACTGGACCTCCAGGGAAGTTCCAGATGCCATATGTTTCTTACGATAAATTCTTCCGTCCTCTTTCCATTGCTCCCTCTCTCCATTACTTCCTTCATTCTTTTTTATGCATCATTCACTCTATAACATATGTTGAGCATCTTAAAGGGCTCACAGAATAATGGGATAGAAAGACAGGTACACAGTACCATGTGGTGAATGCTGTAAAGGGGGCAGAGAAAAGGTTAAGGATTGAGCTTGTTACTTACAAAATGAAATTCTCTGTATAAATAGCAAATTATTTCCATTTAGTTTTCAGGCTGGTTGGTCCTCGGGGCTCTGAAGACAGCCTGGAAAAGAGACCTTTGTAAGGTTTATCGATGTGCATATCCAATGTGGCATTTAAGGTTGTAATCATTTAGAAAATAAAAACAAACATCTGCATTCTTCTCTTTCAAGTAAAAGTGCCCAAGTGTGGAATATGCCACATGACACTGTTCCTTTATTCAATTGATCAAATGGTTTGATCAATAGGCTGAAGATTGAAAGAAAGAAATCAATATACATGAGGAGAATTTAAAACTCTGTTTATATAATCAATTGATTAGGGGAATTGATTTGAAAGATACAAGCAGGAGGAAAGGACTTAGAAGTAAAGAAGGAGGAAAAAAAACAGTTCACATCCTTTAGTGAAGAAAGAGGTAAATGTGGCTTGGGATGTTTGGCATAAAATAAATATGGAAAATGCAAAACTAAGAGTCAAGTTCAGTTTTTAAAAACATGCTTTCCATCGACATTTAGGGTATAATATGTTGTAAAAACATACATTTTCATTGTCGTTTCTAGTTGCTTGTGGTTTACTACCAGGCAGCGCTGGGCAGTGGAAAAGACTCAGAGTTTAATTTTGGAAGATTACATCAGTCATGCTGCTTAGTCAAAAGCAGCAGAGAGCGACTCTATCTGGTGTGAGCAGAGAAGGAATCTATGGAGAGGTCTCTAGATGGATTGTCTGAATTGAACAGTCAGCCAACACAGTACCTCGAGCTTTGGCTGACTCATCCAGGGTTACAAGGACCGCTAAATGACCTAGCTAAAAGTTCATTTCAAATATCATTGCTTCTCCTTGTGGGAACCTTCCTTCCTTGGGTACTAAAACCTTGAACTAAGCAGAACCCAGAGCCCCAGAGTGACGAATCACGTTTTTTCCAGTGCATCACTGAATGTGCTAATGAAGTCCTCATTCCTGTTTCCACCTTGATTCCTAGAATCAGGTGTCCTGGCCGTGGGGAAACAGCTGTACTGGTTATGTCGGAGACACCTGCTGCCCTCACAAGGTTTGCAACTGCAACAGTTCATTCCAGCTTCGAAAAGCAACTGCTACTGGGAATGGGGTACTTGATAACACTAGTCAATCTCATGAGCATTAACTTGGTGGTTTCTATCTCACCATGGAGTATATTGTTGGGCTGAAGAAACGTTAGGAGTCCTAACAGGATGGTGTTAAACCCTGTGTACACCAAGAAAAGCAGTCATATATATGTATGTTTATATGTATATATGTATATAAATATTTACATATATTTTTTGAAGTTCCACTGTGCTCAGGTAGCAAACAGTAATGACAGTTTATATATGTGTGTGTATATATATATATATATATATATATACACGCACACATACATATATTGTGTGTGTATATATACATACATATGTATGTATGTGTTACATATAAGATATATATAGATTTAAGTCAGAAGAAAGAATTGTTAGAAGTAAGAGTAAAGGGACAAGGAAAAACAATTTTACTAGACATCTTTGTAAGAATTTAAACATAGTCCGCCTTTTTGTTTAAGTGAATTGGGCCCAAGAATATCATACAAGATGAAAGAATACTGTCATCCGTCTTTTAACAAAGTGAGATGGTCCAGGCTTTTGGCACAAAATCTAGGTGATGAAGTCTTCCCTGTTTATGAATAACTCAATTATGATATTGTATTTCCACTCAAGGGTCCGTAGTATGAGCTTTCACTTATACAATCCATTTCACAATCAACATTAGATTCTAAAGCTGTGCTACTAATTACATATGGCTATTGAAATTTACATTATTTGAAACTATTTAAATACAAATAAAAATTCAGTTCCTTGGTCACACTAGTCAAATTTTAAGTGCCGATAGCTCTAAATGGCCCGTGGATTCTTTATGGCCAGTGCAGGTATGGAACGTTTTTTCTCACAGCAAAAACCCTATTGGACATCAGTGCTGAGGAATGCTGCTACCTGTGTTTTGCACGTATTTTCTGCTTCGTTTAAAAATTGTGAATTTGTTTTTTTTTTCTTTGCCGTTGATGGAAGAAAATTTCCATGGATCTATTGGACCTCTTCAAGGCTTGTGAACCAAGGCATCGGTTGTGTTCTCCAAGTCTAACTTTTCAAGGATTTTTTTTTTTAATTAATCTTTGCTGGAGTATAGTTGCTTTATAATGTTGTGTTAGTTTCTGCTGTACAGCAAAGTGAATCAGCTATATATATACATATATCCCTCAGGGATAATTTTTAGTGAACAACCCTGAAAGACAGAAAGAGTTCTTTCGCCAAAGAAAATGCCAAGTTTCTTTACTGTTCAAGATGATAAAGGTAAGGTTTCTCTTTGTGGCCAAAGCTGGGTTTGCTTATATTATTATAAAGACTTTGTTTTCCCAGAGCTTGGCGTTCCCAAGCTCTGATACTCCTACTGAGGTCTTCCACAATGCCTGTGGGGTGAGGGGGCAAGGGGAGTCTGTACAATCATGACCTATGCTGTGTTCTCTCCATTGAGGAATAGTCTTTTGTCTGGGATCTAGGGTCCCATGTCTTCTGCAAGCGACCATGAAACTGTGGTCGGCCAACTTGGTAGCTCACAACTGTGGTAGAATCTTAGACCCTTTATGATTTTTGATAGTCATTAGTGGCAAAATGAACAATTTTGAATTATTGCCTATGTTCAATGAAAGCTATAAGCAGACTACATAGATGGTATCTCCAGCTTTATTTTATTACTTCTTGAAAGATGGTGCAGTTCCTGAAGGGTGACAATTTATTTCAGCATTGTATCATCTTTCTAAGCGATTCTGTCTTTCTAATGATTTCTTATCACTATAGTGTTTTTTGGCCGAGCTGCAAATAATTGATAAGTGATGAAATAATTCCTAGGGCAATAAAACACTAAAATGTTTCACAAACTAAGAAAAATAAGATAACTAAGATCACATATTGTATTTTAGATTTATAAATGGATCCAATGGACCCAGATGATAATTGCAAGGTAGAATGTTTTATTCTATCTTTTAAAAATGTGTAACATTTCTCTTTGTTCTTTGGGAGATCTTAAGAAAAAAAATAGAAGCCACGAGAGAGTTATCCTTACACATTGTTAGAAGTGCTGAAGAACGAAACTTCAGTGGATCTGGATGATATACTGAAGGTTCAGGAAGCCATGGATAATGATGAGAAAGCAAGCACATGCTTCTCCAGATGAGGTATTCTTCCACTCACGACAAGTCACAACCTTTCTGTAAGGGAGAGTTGAATGTGGTTAGCTAACCTCTGAGAGCTCATAGCTCATCTTTGCTGTTGGCCAACTACGCACTAAGCAGTAGCCGTGTTTAGGTCAGCTTTAGTGAAGGATGTTCATGTTGACGAGTCCATGTTCCTGTCCATCAGTGCCCAAGTAGTCACCTTTACCTTCAGCCTATCGGGCCAGCACTGGTTGGCTGGAAAAGTAAATTGCCTGATATTTACAGAGGAGATCAAATTGTCCCCACAATTATTAAAAGCCTCATCTACAATGGGAGATTTTGGTGACCACTTAGATGAGACCCAATCTGGTCCCTTGTCCAGGGGTAATGCACACTACGGAGAACAGTTATTAAGCGATTTTCAAAGATGCTGGGGCTATGGTAACTGATGACTTCTGCAAAGCCTTTGTGTAGGAAAGAGTTTTAGGCCTTCCAAAAAGACATAGTTTGGTGGCAGATGGGCAGGTGGTCTATGACATATACTTGTCAACAATCCTGCCACCCTAAATCTTTGATTTCCTCCTCTACAGTTTTCTAAGAAATTTCTGGCTTCTCAGTTTTATTTTAGATGGGCTAGAATTATATCCCAGACTTATAAAACAACTGGTCAACCAATTAGAACTACTTCCAGTTGCTCCAGATAGCACATTGAAAGTAGAAATTTATTGTTGCTGTTGTTGTTATTATTATTATTATTGCACCCATGTGATAACCACAGCCTAGTATAAGCAAGGTGCTGGCAAACTCTTGCTAAAGGGCTAGATAGGACATATTTTAGGTTCTGCAGGCCATGTGAGCTCTATCACAACCACTGACCTCTGCTATTTTAGTATGAAGTAGTGGCCATAGAAAACTTGTAAATGACATGATCACAGCTGTGTTCCAATAAAACTTTATTTACATTACCAGGTACTTGGTCAGTGTTGACCAATGATCATTATTTGATGTCTTGTAGTCTAAGCTCCTCAGATGATATTCTGGCAAGCTTTGCTTCAATTGTCATCAAAGTAAATTAGCAGGGACTTGCAATCATGTTAGTTTTAAAGATTCTCCTCTAGAACTTGTGTTTATAGCAACCCTGCCCTGGAGAATGTCGGAGTCTGACTCTTGCTGTAGATTTGTAGACAAATAGTACAGGCAAGGTTGCAACATGAGACAGAGCATGTCTTTGCAAAGAAATCTCTCTCAGGGTCCTCAATTTAGGGGGGAATAGTCCCCCACAATGAGCAGGAGGACTTGCCTTTGTTGGCAAGAGAGGCTTAGGAGAGGTCAAAGGGTAAAGATATTCAGAGTTTTCCATATTCTCTTGTATGCCCTCATCCAGCTCTTGGAGTGTCACAGTTTCCTAGCTAATGCCCTAACTTTCAGGTAAGAGACTTCACAACAATATAAATTCAGTGTAAAATAAACCAGCCACCTGAAGATTAAAGTCTGTTTGTTTTTACCTGACACATCCCTGCAGCTGCACTGGACAATTGTTCTTTCACATGGTTGTTGAATTCCCCGGTGCTCAGCCCACATCTTGACCAAAGTATTCACTCTTTGGAATTTTCACTTTCTTTTCTCAAGTGAGAATAACTGGCACCATTTTAAGTGGCCAGGCAGCCTGAGAGGACTTGAACCCCTCATGCTCTCTAATACGTCTGTGACAATGACTGCTGTTCCTCCCAAAGCCTTGGCAGGAATGTGTATCTCATTCTTGGTGCCTACAATTAATCATTTCATCAAGGGCTTTATAATGTCCCACCAGAGTCCTTTCTTAACACCAGTTGAATATTTGTTAGGTAACCACAACAGTCCCAAGTACCAATTCCTAGTTTCTATGATTTCCTTGAGTCTATTATTTATAAGCTCTCTTGGTACAAATTTCTGTATCTAGCAAAACACTTGATGGCATCCAAGAGAAACCGATAATGTTTGACTTAACTAGACAGAATATGTAGTGAATGTATTCTGGGAGCTCATGGAAAGGCCAAGGAAGCTGGGACAACCAGGTTCAGAAACTGGGCAGGGAAAAGGGTTCCAGGAGGGAGGTGAAACCACAGACCAATGCAGGACTATGGTCCAGCTCAGTATGCCCACTGTAACCACTGCAGCTGACCACAAGACACAACAGTTAGAATTTATGGCCAGATACACTATTGAGGCCATGAAACCCTTCCTTTGACAAACAGGTCTGGAGTGAACACGTAGGTTGAAGAGGCAAGCAACTGCATTGCTTAGAGAGATCTTTGACTCTTGGTTCCATGGAAGAAGAAAATCTGGTAAATTTCCTGCCAAAAGTTTTGTTTTTAGATAAGTTTGAATGATATTTATTAGTGATATTAAAATATTTATATCCTAAATTAAAAAAATATGTTGCATTTCATTACATAAAGGATATAGTCTAATTCACAAAATAATTCTCTAAAAATGTCAAGCTGTATTCATATATTATTCATTCAATGTAGAACATTTTGCAACAGGTTGTATTTAATCGGTTTCCTTTCCTGTAGTGGCTCTAAGTGAGGGGGAACCACATGGTCCCAGAGATGAGTAACCACGAGGTTTCCAGAGCAGTCAGCAGGATTTCTAAGATAATAATTCTTTGTTTAATTAGAGTGCCTTTAAATAAGCCTGCCATGAGTCCCTACTTCCCTCTGCCTCACATCTGACCGTTTTTCTCATTTTCCATGGCCCTATAAATACCTAAATGTCACTTCTTAGAGTTTTTCCTTATGTACTTAGTTTCTGCTGAGGAGAAGTTTAAGACACTTTATAGCAGTCAGCCCAGGGCTCCGAAAGTCTGGTTTCTCTCTCCTTTAGCCTGTGCTGCTAAGTCGTGCTGTGCCCTTGGGAAGTGCCCTAAGCCTGCTGGGGCTGGTTTTCTCACCCACAGGAGGAGGGAGCCCCCTTCAGAGTTACAATTCTATAAATAGTCTTTTATGAGGGCTCTTAACATGCCTGGTAGGTTATCTCCATCACTTGATTACCTAGCATCTTGCTTCTTTAAACAATATTCCAACAAATGTTTCTTTGAGTAGCTCCTTTTGTGGGCCTTCTAGAAACTCCTGTTCACCTTCACTTTGCACAGCCAGCTTCCTGTGCTTCTGTGGGGTGGTGTAGAGCTCTGGGTCTGAGGGTAGATGATGGAGCAGTCAGACCAGCCTGCACCAATGGCATCTAATACTATAAAGCTTGTTTCAGGAAAGCACCAGACAGGAAGCTTGAAGCAGAGGTAGGTGTACATGAACGTTTCCTCCTGTGTATCTGCCTGCCCACTCAGCCAGCCTCCGTTATTACATGTTTAATGTCGTAATTAAAACCCAATGATATCTCACCTTTTTCTTTTCTTTTTCTTACTCTAACCCCTGATTTTATTTATTTGTGATTAATTAATTTTTTTAGGTGGGTGGTTAATTTTTAGTTTCTCAAAATTACGCAGGTAGAGAAACCAAACACCATTTTCAGGTCCACCCAGCTTCTTGTTTCAGCTTCCCAAAGAGTTCCACATTTTAAGTTTTGTATGCCATTATTTCCATTCAATATTTCTAGAATTTCATGCTTACATCAGCCTTCTGTTCTATTTTAAGTATCACTGAGTGTCTTGACTACGGAACTCAAAGTGAAAGCTCTGGCATCTTCCTTTCTCACATTCCCACCTATCCTTTCCTCAATGCACTTAAAATGGCAAATGTCAATTTTTACTTATATCAGTATTCAGTGTTTACATTACGATGTCTATATTATTTATAGCTGATTTATGTGTTGTAGTGATCACATTTTTATGATGTTCCCCCACCTCCCAGAATGAATAATTTCCCTTTCTTCTTTCTTTTGCTTGGTTGTTTATGTACCAGTTACTAATTCAGCTTCAAATTTTTCCCAGAATGTACATCTCTGTAATAATGTAACCCCATCAGGAGTCTATCATTGTTCTCTTTTTAGTGGGGGCTTTCCCTTCCTGATGCTATGTAGACATGATCACACACTCAGATGGCTGCTCAGCTGACTTTGGCGAGCATCAAGCTGGACCAGTGTCCCTAACCTCTGCTCTCCCAGATCCGCTACTGGAGCCTGTGTTGTCCTCCTCATTGGTTCACTTTCTTAATTTGCATTATGATTCACAATTGATTTGAGAGTTGGTTAGTAAAGACTTCTATGCTGGAAATTATTTCTCCCCAATTTTAAAGGCATCTATTGATTGTCTTCCAGCTTCTGTGTTGTTTTTAAGAAAGTCCAACATTTTTGCAACTTATGATTCTGTGCAAAGGACTTGTTATCTTCAAATGTTAAGAGAAATGTTAGCTGCAAATTTATAAGAACAAGGCACTAAGATGGTGACTGGAAGCTCTGTAATATGGTTGAGATTGTTGGTTGATGAATGTCAGACTCTGCTCTGCCCTGGGGGGTCCATTTCTCCAAGCAGCTATCAACAGTAAGGTCTCTGTTGGACAAAAGGTCCACTTCTCCCTGAGGAAGATTATACTCTGAGTATATAATGCTGGATGCCAGTAGTTTTGCAGCTCCAGGAAGGAGACAAGGATTAGATCTCACAGGTTGGTATTTTGATTTTCACTTGATCATCCTCATTTTGGTACTGACCCTGCCCTTACCTGTCCCCTACATCTCTGTGTCTAGCATATGCATTAATCTTTCTTTCTTCTGAGGTTGGAGAGGGGCAGGCCTGCTGGAGGACACCAGCACATGGAGCCACTTCAAGTCCTCTCTCAGTCCATTTGTCCTGTCCTTTCAACCTGCCCCAAGCTCCCTCATACTTCCAGGTTCCTTGCACCTCCAAAGTCCTGAGATTTTCCTGGCGACCTGCTCTGTGTTCTATCCTACTTCTTGACTTGATTCTGCCATCTTGAGTCTTCTATATCCATCACCTCTTGCCCATCAGTTTTCCAACATCCTTTTCTCCCCAGTATGTGTTGCCATTGCCTTTTCTCCAATTCTCCTTGTCCTTGATAGATCATACAGCTTCCATCCTTTTACTACCTTTGCTTTCATCTTAATAAGCCTGCAGGGATGAGTGAGGACAGTGTCTGTGCTCCACCTGCACCACTTAAACAAACCTATCTGTCACTTACTAATTACTCAAACCTGCAGATTAAAGTTGATGCAGTCCTTTCTCTTCTTAGTCTCATTCCCTTCCATCCTTCCTTCTTATCTTCTAAGATTGCCTCTCTTAGATTAGTAATATACATAGTCCATCCTTTAAAAATCTTTTCTACACATATATATCTATAATTAATATATAACCTCATTAAAAAATGAGCAAAGGATCTGAACAGACATTTCTCTAAAGAAGACATACAGATGGCCAACAGGTATATGGAAAGATGTTCAACATCATTAATTATCAGGGAAATGAAAATCAAAACTGCAGTGAGATGCCAATGCATATCTGTTAGAGTGTCAATTATTAAAAAAAAGACAAAAGATAACAAACGTTTGTGAGGATATGGAGAAAAGGGAAGCCTTGTACACATTTGGTGAGTGTGTAACTTGGAGTAGCCACTAACGAGAACAGTATGGGGCTTCCTCAAAAAATTAAAAGAATAGAACTACTGTGTGATCCAGCAGTGCCATGTCTGAATATACATCCAAAGAAAATGAAGTCATGCTCTCAAAGAAATATCTGCAGTCCCATATTTATTGCCGCATTAGTCACTAGAGCCAAGACATAGAAACAGCCTATGTGTCCACTGACGGATAGATAAAGAATGAATATATATGCATACTTTGTGTGTGTGTGTGTGTGTGTGTGTGTATGTGTGTGTGTGTATACACACACATGCAATGGAACATTATTCAAACTTAAAAAGAGAGAAATCCTGCCTCTTTTTTTTTTTGTGCCGCACGGCATGTGGTATCCTAGTTCCCCTACCAGGGATAGAACCAGCGCCTCCTGCGGTGGAAGCCTAGAGTCTTAACCACTGCACCGCCAGGGAAGTCCTAGTCCTAAAAAAAGAGGGGAATTCTGCCTTTTGTAACAACATGAATGAACCTGGAGGGTATCATGCTAAGTAAAATAAGCCAGACAGAGAAAGACAAATGCTGTACGGTGCTACTTATATGTGGAATCTAAAACAAAAGAACAAACAACAAACAAACAACAACTCATTCTAATTCATAGGCTCAAAGAGTAGAATGGCTGCCAGGGTTGGGGAGTGGTGGTGGGAAATGTAGAGGTGTTGGTCAAAGCAAAGAAACTTGCAGTTATAAGATTAATAAGTTCTGAGGATCTAATATACAGCTAGGTGACTATAGTTAATAATACTGTATTGTATACTTGAAATTTGCTAAGAGTAGATCTTAAGCATTCTCACCAAAAAACCCCAAAAAAGATAACTATGTGAGGTGATTGATGTGTTAATTAATTTGATTGTGATAATCATTTCACAATGTAGATGTATATCAACTTATCACATTACACACTTTAAATATATTACAGTTTTATTTGTCAATCATACCTCAATAAAGCTGGAAAAATTTTTTTTAATTAAAAAATAAAAGACGTTTCTCCTACTCCAAGTCAAAGGGTAGAATTAAAACCCAGAGTAATACCAGAAGAGGATCAAAAATTCTAACACACATAGCTCACTGCTTGCCCCACAGGCTGGGGCAGAGTGTTTGAAAAAGGACTACACATGGTTACATTTCTATCTGGAAAATCCAGCAATTGCCCAGAAGTATTATGAATAACTGAATTTCTGGCAAAATTAATTTGACCATTGTTTCCGTGATTTATTTTCAATGTTAGCCCTTTGATTTTGAAAATACTTTTCAAATTCATCTGCCCACTTTCTTGCCCTATTATGTATCACTTAGTGCACTGTTAAAACTCCTGTTCGAGGGAAGTCTGGTACCCAAGAGAGGGATTTGGCAGGTCCTCCGGAAACGGGCTAGGCTGTGGAGCTGAGGCCAGTGGTGAGTTGGGCTGATACTGATATCTCAATCAGAAAAGTCTGAGAGTTATTGGGCATATGCAGGGCCTCAGAGGCACTCTATCTAACCTCAGTCATGGCTTTCCAGAACTGTGTCTGGGGATGCAGATGGTAGAAATCATGGTCCAGAATAATTTGACTACAACATAGCCTCTGGAATTTGTTTTTTGTTGCTACTGCTTTGGTCCAAATCATTGAGATTTTTGCAAGTGTGTTTTTCAGTTTCTCTTCCTTTTTCTTCAAACAATCCATCTAATTGGGCCTCCAAGTCATCTCCCAGGGCTGAAGGCAGTGAATGCCTCTGGATGATCATTCAGGGATTCTGGGATTGGAGAGCAATTTGGACCATGAGGGGGAACAGACACCTCCCCTCCATCAGCCTGGGGACTTCACTGCCTTTCTTAGACACTAAGCATTTTAATATCTTAAGGATAATACTTAGGTGGGGAGCGGATTGAAGAAAGAAAGGGAATGGACACAGAGAGATGGGAGTGGTAAAGATAAGGGTCTCTGACTTCTTTAAAGCCTGGCCTTAGATCTGCATGAGCCTGCCCCATGGCCCAGGTGACCCACAGGTGGGAGCCTCTGAGCTGCGTTTAATCAGCAGGAGTCACTGTCCATGAGAGGGGCAGACTGAAAAGGCTCACATCTCCACTTCTTACCTGTTGATGCTTCATGATATTAATAAACAGTAAATCCCGAGCTGTTAACATGCAGCAGTCCTACACATAATGCAAACCAATTTATGCCATTTCAAGCCATAGGGACCTATCATATCAAATAACACAGTTTGTAAAAGACTTTCAACGTAAAGGATCTCAACTGGATTTTTGGCTATGCTTTTTAAAGATCAACAATAAAAGTTCATGGAGCAAGGAATACAATCTCTGCTGGGAAGGCCAGACACAAGCAGCCCACATCATGCTTTTTCCTTCTACCCTAAACTTCTCAGGGATACATGTACAGACAAAGGTGGTTAAAGGTGCAGAGGAGACAATGATTTCCTGTATAGGATAAGATAGTTTATAGAATTTTTTCATGGAGAGTTCAGTGTGCCCTTTCCTTTGTGTGACCTGATGATTGTAGAAAATATGCCCACGGAATTGTTTATTTAGAGGAGAGCTATGGTCAAATTAGACATTGTTATGGACTGAATGTTTGGTACCTGCAAAATTTGTATGTTGAAGCTTTAACCCGCAATATGTTGGTATTAGAAAGATGGGCCTTTGGGAGGTAAGTAAATTTATATGAAGTCATGAGGGTGGGGTCTCCACGATGGAATTAGTGTACTTATAAGAAGACGAAGAGAGACCACGTCTCTCTCCATCATGAGAGGACACAGTGTGAAGGCAGCCATCTGCACACCACGAAGAGGCCTCACCAGGAACCAGATCTGCCGGCACCTTGATCTTGGACTTCCAGTCTCCAGAACTGTGAGAATAAATGTGTCTTGTTTCAGGCCCCCAGTCTGTGGTGTTTTGTTATGGCAGCCGGCAACAACTAAATTTACACATAAAATACTCTAGTGGGGAGTGGAGGCAACTCCCAATTCCTACTCCAAATAGTAATTTTCAAAAGAGAAAATATTGAGCCCCACTTTTGTGTAAAAAAATATAGACAGAGGTTGACAAAACCAAGATCAAAAACTGCATTGGCAGTTATGTGGGACATTTGACCTAAAATGACCAGACTGGTAAAAAATAACTTTTATGATTTCAAGTCTTTATTTTTCTCTTTCCTTTATTGAAAAATCCTCTTCATGCCTTCCTCCTCCATTTTCCAGTAAAATTCTGTGAGGGTCAAGCCTTGCTGGGGACTGAGAAAGATTTAATTATTCATTAGGGCTAAGCAGCTGGCTGCTTCCAGGTTACTGCTTACACACTTCCTGTCCTTTCAAAGTTTGAAAGGTTGTTTTCTAGGGATTATAACTCATCTTTTAAAATGTTTAATATTTTACTCATTAGGAGATTGGCTCATAGCCAAAGAGCAATGTTAAAAAATAGTTAAAATGCATATAACAAGTGGCTTTTATTGAAAGTATTTCAAACAGTGTATATGTTTTGTTCAATCGTCTGACGGACCATAAGTAATTTAAAGTCACTGCCATATATGCTGAGGGTGAGGAGATGGGGGCCTCATGAAGGTCAGAAGGGCTTGGTCAATAACATCATCCACGGAGAGGGACGTCTCTTGAGAACAATAGAAAGCAGCGTTGGCTGCAGTGAGCATACCTTAAATGTAATCCTGGTTTTGCCACTCTTACCTGTAAATCTTACACAAAGTAAGAAATAAAGGTACAAAAACTCCCAGATCCCACGGACCGGCAGTACTGCTATCTACCTCGTAGGGTTAGTGTGCAGTGATGTCTGCGTGGCCAGAGTTATGCTGGCCTTGAGCTGGTCCTGGAATTTGCTCGTGGGATGAAGTCAGGCCGGAACTGACTGGCATGTGGTCTAGGGTCACGGCGAGGACACTGTCTGTGATGGAGGTGTGTACGCACATGTCAGCAGGGTCCAGTAGCTGTAGAGAATGGCCAACCCAAATGCATTTTCAGGAAGGACTGCTCAGCGTGTGCCTTTCAGGCTGGGCAGCCGTGTGACCATCAGTCAACACTGAAATATAATAAGCGCCTTACAAATATAATAAGTTGCCCACAAAACAGTCCGATGCAGGTCTGGGGGATATTCTGGGCTGCTCTCCTCCGAGCAGTGACTCAGAGATCCAGAATCCTTCCACTCTGTGACATGGCTTCCTTCAACGTGTG
The DNA here is from genome assembly GCF_964374135.1 of Grampus griseus. Classification (NCBI taxonomy): domain Eukaryota; kingdom Metazoa; phylum Chordata; class Mammalia; order Artiodactyla; family Delphinidae; genus Grampus; species Grampus griseus. Next base: position 3,646,297 of record NC_139009.1, read on the forward strand.
CCTTACTTGGCACCAGAACAAGAAAGAAAGGGCACAGAATGTTGTGCAGTGCAGACCTGGAAACAGCATACATTATTTTTGCCCACGTTTCATTGGCTGGAACTCAGCCATGTGGCTCTAACCCTGTTGAAAAGGAAGTCTGGAAACGCCATCTTCCTTTGTATCTAGGGAGGATGTGGGTGGAGAGCACCAATCCAATCTCTGCTACAGTCTTTCCTCTGGCCACCCTTTCACTCTTGCTCCCATTCACAGGACAGAGCAAGCCCCCTCCCAAGGAGACACCCCAACTCTCCATCCAGTCCTGGGCATCCTCAGCTCTTCCTATCAGGCCCAGATGGGCTCTTCTGGTTTTGTCAAAAGATAAACCAAAAATACAAGTTGTCAACTCATTAAAAATACAAATTGTCCCAACGTACCCCATACACAAGGATGGAATGGAAACAGGAAAACCAGAAGGGGGAGATGAGAGACACACAGCACGCTCTGCATCAGCACAGCTGGGTAACCCACTGAGAAGACATGTGGATTGCCCACCTTGGGGGCGGGGCCCCTTAGATCAGGCCTATGGGCATTTCCTGGGAGAAGTGCCCTTCAACTCCATTGTCTGGGAGTCCCTTTCTCCTCGTGAGTCTCCAGGGCCACACTGGGAGTGGGTGTTCAGGAGGGTGCCATTTGCGGTGTCTATAATCTCCAAATCCTGCCTATGACTGGTGAAAAACTAGAGGTCCAAGGATTATTGTTTTGTCTTGCACAGTAAAATAATTTTTAAATGGACTTACAGTGTCTTTGGCAGTAAATTTTCTCAAAAATTTAGTTGGCTTCTTTCTGATTTATTTGCTACTGGTCAATTCATTTGTCAAGAACTACGTCTATATGTTCCCCAAATATAGACCCCAAATCTGCTTCATTTCTTTGTGTTTACCCTGGTGTGTTTCTCTTCTAACTTAATGTCTTTATTCTGAGGCCAGCTGCAATAATAGATTGAGATACATTTTTAATCTGAGTTTTTCACTGAGTCACTATATTCATCTTAAAAGTTATCCTGGGATTTTGTTGTTCAAGTCTTTTAAATTTCATGTCTCATGTTTTAAGACATAGTTGTGAGCTTTTTCAACTCAAAAGCCCATGAGTTTCTGGATGCTCTCCAGTCCCTTTCATTTCTTTTGTAAATTGCCTAATTTTTTTTCTCTTTTTAATATTATTTTTTTTATGAAAAATGTCTAACATGCAGCAGAGTTGAAAGAATTTTACAGTGAAGATTCATACACTCAGCATCTAGATTCCATAAAGGGTTGACTGTATTTGATATACTACACCTCTATCCATCTTGATTTCTTCCTGAGCTCACCTCATTCTGGTAACACCTTGTACACACAGCCAATTATAGGCAGCACACACACATGCTCTGATATTTCCCACCACCTCTCTTGGAGGGAACAGGCGGGGTCACACGCGGCCTGCCTTCCCAGCCACTGCAGGTGATTGTTAACCAAGTGATTTCCCACTGTTCACTCTGTCTCCATCTTTCCTGTCTGCAACATCAACTTCCTGCTACTTGAATACTTATACGTGGCACATATATTACCTTTTTTATTATAATAGCCCTGCATTCCAGTGTGTCAGTTTCCAGCAGCGAAATAATGTTGCAGGGGAAAGAAAAGGAAAAATCCTGGCAATCACAATGCCTTAACTCAACAGAAGTTTGTTGTTGGCTTGTGTCATGGTTCAGTGCAAGTCAGATGGCTTTCCTTGGCTCTGTCTCAAGGGTGGCAGGGCCCGTCCACCTCAGGGCACAGCTGTCTTCACAGGGAACACTTGGAAGGCAGCATATCATATTTTATCTCCAGGTATGGATGTGGTGCACACCCTTTTGGCCAGAACCCAGACAGAATCCCTACCCTACTAGAAAGAAGCCCTGGGGAACAGTCTCCTTCTTTCTTTGTGCCTAAGAAGAGGAAATTTGGTTGGTGAGTGTATTAGTTTCCAGGGTCGGCCAAAGTACCACAGATGGGGTGACTTAAAACTACAAAAATTTATTCTCTTACAACTCTGGAGGCTAGATACCTAAAATCAAAGTGTTGTAGGGTGTGCTCCTGCAGAGGCTCTGGGGAAGAATGTGTTGGATCCTTTTCTCTTAACTTTTCGTGATGACCAGCAATCCTTAACATTCCTTGACTTACAGCTGTCTCGTTCCAATCTCTTACCTCCGCCAAAACATGGTCATCTTCTCTCTGCCTGCCTCTTTTCTCCTCGTCTTATAAGGGTACCAGTCATCTTGGATAAGATGCTCCCAGTAACTTCCATCTGCCAAGAGCCTATTTCCAAATTAGGCCACACTGACAGGTATGGGGGTTAGGAATTGAACATACCTTTTGGGGGGAAATATTTCAACTCACAACAGTGAGTACCTGGCTAGTCTCATTATAAGATTCTAATAACGAATTCTTCTTCCACATGAATGAAATTGGACCTTGAAGCCAACTTGGGAATAAGGAAGAGTAAGTTCCAGGTACCAACAGGGCAGTCAAAAGCTTATGTTGAAGGAACCTAAAAAGGCTAAGATGTACAGAGGCCAGGGGAGTGCTATTTTCTGTCATCTCTACTAAATTGTCACTCAAGTGTGGTTTTAGGGCAGAATGAGAGTCTCTGTTCAAAATATATATGTTAATGTTACCTATAACCCAGAGGAATGATTTACTATAGGGATGTTTGACTACTCACAGCAGAAATCATGGTGAGGGAGGTGAGTAATGCAGGTCTCACTCAGGTTCCTAAAAGCAGCGTCTCAGTGTCAGCAAGGAGAAATCTGGGCCTGGAGCAGCCCCACTGCCCTTTTATCCTTTACCTAAAACACACGCACAGAGGAATCAAACCCCTAACTTTCACAGCTCTCCCTTTCCCTGTTTGTGTGATCCTGCGTCCTTTCACTTTTTTACTAAAATATTAAAGTTTTAATTTAATAATTATACATATTGCTAATTATATATATGTATATACATATAACAACATATATATTTGATACTTAAATATATACATAATATGTATTAAATATAGAAATTGTGTTTATACATCAGTTGTCTCATGCAATCTTTGTGGAAGGCAATTTGGCCATAGGTACCAAAATCTATTGGAAATTTTAAACACTTTGACTTAATAGTTTTTCTGCTGGGAATCCACCCTAAGAAATAATCCTAAGAACTGAATTTGCTTTATGAACAAGCACTTACTGCAGCATTGTGTGCAACAGTGAAAAATTTGGAACAGTCTAAATGTCCAACAAATGGGTAATAGCTAAGTAAATTATGGAAGATAGTTAGGCAGTCGTTAAAATAATGTTTATAATGAGTTTGTAATAATATTATAAAGAATTTACATTGTAATAAAACATAAAGGAACAGGAGGCAAAATTATAGTATGATGACATCCATATTAAATATCAGTAAATCTATACACACAACCAGGATGATGGCATACAAAAATGCCAAGAGTTACTGTTTCTGGAGTGTGGAACTTGAAGTGATTTGACAATTTCTTATTCCTGCTTTTCTTCATTTTCCAAATTTATTGTACTGGGTATTTTGTAATGGGAAACATAATAAGCATTTAGAAGTCAAGACACAAACGAGGGAAGAAATTGTTACATTAAACGTTACATTTATTAAAAAGAAAATCATAAAATTATCACTGCCTTAGAAAACTCAAATATAAGTTTACTCTCCATAGGGGACTCAGTGGGAATAATGGGTTTGGACGCCATGATTTCCGAATTTTCACAGGCTTTGACCAGTTTGCAGAGGCCAGTGGCTGAGGCAGCATGCCAGCAGAAGGCCTTCAGCAGTAACCCTGGCGCTGGACACTCACAGGCCACCGCTGGGGCCCGCTGGTCACAGCGCAGACACACAGCTCCTCCAGAGAGCTCTGTCTCCGGCCTCTCAATTACCTGTCCCTCGCTGTGTCAATTCCACCAGCTTCTGGGGACTTTGACGAGATAAATGTTGCCAGGGGAAGATGAAACACACTGACAGCCGCTGCATTCAAACAGGCCACTTACAAAGGAAGGGAGTTTAACAACATTAGTATCAGAGCAGCCATTTTAAATGTCAATCTCTCTCCTCAAGTGATCAGAAAAACACATTCTCTGTTTTTTTATTCAGAGCTGATTCTTTCCCTGGCTAAATGAGGCAGAATGTCACTCAGGGAGACTGGATGCCTAACACCGATTGTGTTTAAAAAGAAACATATTTTCCACCTGGTATTGTGACAAAGGGTAAAAGTCTCCGGTCTCTCTTCCTCTCTTTTATTCAAATATTATTTCAAGCTTTAATTAGCAAAATCTCACATGTACTGGATTTCACATATCAAGTACAGATAACCAAAAATGACTGAAAAAAAAAAGGGTGGGAAAAGACCCCAGCCTGACCATTTGCCATGCTTTTCCCCCTACATAAGCTGATAAAATGTATTTTATTTTTTTAATACAAGGTCATTTGCTGTTTCTGAAACGCCTCAACCACCACATAGAGCTTGCCACAGTGTCTGGACGACAGCAGATTTGAATACATGTCAGCAAGTTTTAACAAGGGGATAAAGGAAACGCTGGTATAAAGGTAGCACTTCTGGTGATTTAGGAAAGAAAACATGCCCGAATACTGGACTCAAAGAAGGGCAATCAGTTTCGAGATAAGAGAAGATTCTGAAAATCTTTGGGTGTCAAACATTTCCTATGTTTTGGCTGCAGCTCCTTGAAGAATTCCTTATCTTTCACCAGGCTATGAGGCAAAGACTTCCTGACTGGACCTCTTCCTATCAGCTGGAGGTCCAGCGTTTCATGATGCTTGTATCACAGTTGGGGCAGGCTCACCAATCTCCCCTCCTTCCATTGTGTTGGGTTATGTGGTCAAAGCAAATAGTCCAGCAACAATGGCCTCTCGCTTGCTGCTTCTCTGTCATTGAAATTTCCTATGTAGTTGCAGCAAACTCCACAAACAGAAGCGAATGGGAAATGCATACATTCAACCCGTGCATTCCTTTCATCTGTAACTCTTCTTCTTTCTTTTTAAAGAACTTTGAAAACTTTTGGCCTATCAAGCCCTTGACTATCTTCCTGCATAATTAGGATGACTCTCTGTTTTGAATGGTTATATCTATGTTTGCATTTCGACAGGTTGCAACTCCCAGAAAAATCTTTGCATTAAGATAAAAAATTACGGATGGTATCGGGGTTGTAATTTTGCAATATTGTGTCAGGTGAGATAACCTTAGAATGAGACAGCTAAGCTTCATGCAAATGTGGGATCTGTGTCCTCTTCTGCGGCGTCTCTTCTGAGTCTCCTGGTTTCTTTGCGACACTTCTGCAGAATTTGGAATCAGAAGTCAGGGCCTCACATATTTGAGAACCGAAAGACTTTCTCTCCAAAGCTGGCTTCCTGCTGGGTGATACCAAGGTCATTCATTATGCAAAATCATTAGTCACATTGCATTACCTCTGCAATCAGGCCTTTGACAATTAGTCTTAAACTTAAAAAAGAAAAAAAAAAAGGTACAATTCTCAATAGACACAAAAGAGATGATAAATTTGCCTGGTCCATTATACCTCTGCAGTGTTTCTCACTGTGGCCCACTCTTCGCCATTCCATAAAGGCACTGCTCTATTTTGTGTCCCTGGCATTTTTTTCTTGATAATTATTCCTGCCTTTTAATTGACCATCCTGCATTGAGGTCCTCTGCTTGCTGGAAGCATCTTTCAGTCCTGGTCGCCACAGTCACACACATGGACTCCCCAAGCTCTGCACAGACTCTCTGCTTAAACTTTCTGTCCAGCATTGGATTCTTAGCAGGTTTGTTTCTCTTCCTAACGTTCTGTCACTAAATGTCAGTCTCAAAAGGGCAAGGGCCGCATGGTCTTATGTCTGCATTCTTACAGCAGTTCACAGAGCCACCCAAGACAAGACCCCTCACCTCCCTCAGCTTTCAACGATGTATAATGTCACTTGTAAATATAAAAAATGCTGTCACAGAGAAAGACAAATATCATATGGTATCACTTATATGTGGAATCTAAATGAACTTATTTACAAAACAGAGACAGGCTCACACATAGAAAACAAATTTATGGCTACCAAAGGGGAAAGGCGGGAGGGGGGGGATAAATTAGGAGTTTGGGATTAAAATATACACACTATTATATATAAAATAGATAACCAAGAAGGACCTACTGTAGAGCACAGGGAACTATACTCATTATCTTGTAATCTATAATGGAAAATAATCTGAAAAAGCATATATATATATATATATATATATATATATATATATGCATATACAGATATTGGAATCACTGTGCTATACACCTGAAACTAACACAACATTGCAAGTCAACTATACTTCCATAAAATAAAAAAAAAAAATGCTGTCATCTCAGGATTCATAAATGATGAAAGAAAATGTCCCGTTCTCTCTGAAAGGCCAAAGCAGAGTCCTGTCAGAGCTTCAGAAAATGTATAGCTCTGCCTGGGATACTCCCCTCCGAGCCCACAGGTCTGTAGTGCCCGGGATGATGCCCAGGTGTTGTGCGAAGCTTTCCAGGGACCGTCTGTTCGCTTCCCAGCTTCGTGGTCACCGCTGGCTGTACTAAGTCCGGGTCCCCATTGTTCTGGCTCTTTCCTCTTCAGGGCAGGGGGGTCACCCGGTGAAGAGGAACAGAGAGCGGTGGTGCTTTGTCCATTCGCACGTTGCCTTGGAAACGGCTGGTGGGGAGCCCGCTTTCCCCTCATTAACAGGCCTGTCCATTTACAGCGGATTTTCTCCTAGGTCCCTCCCGCTATTTACGCCCCTTAAAGAGACCCTAAAAAACCTTTCCCTATTTATTAAAAAGAATAAAAATGACATTTTGTCAGGCCTTCAGTGTTTAAAATCCTAACAGATAATGTATGGTTTCGATAGTGATGCCAATTCACAGAAACCCCTCAGCAGCACATTTTTCTGGTCTCCGTGGATTCCCAGGCTTTCTAATTACATATTTTCTCCCTCTTTTATTCTTTCATCTCCTCCTTTGCTTCATATCCCACCGTCAAAGAATTACTGCCACTTTGGCTTTGCTATGATCTCAGTGCTCTGATCATGTACCTGGATCCCTTCTGTGGGTTTAAGAAGTCACAGATGCTCAGATTGGGGAATTTACAGAGAAGTTTTCCCCACCAACACACTCAATAAATGAAGAAAAAATAAGATATATAAGAAGATGCTTTATAAATGGTGAAGTATGTTTTAGACTTGGAAAATTGTTATAAGAATAAAAACCACACAGCATTTCAGACAACTGATACCCTTATTTTTCACAACAGAAGGTTGAACGTTTTAAATGTGATTTCTTTTTTTCAAAGCATATTCCTGACTGTCATCTTACTTAATCCTATTCAACCATTGTACGTTGGGTGTAGGGTGCCAATAGCTTTGTTTCCCAGCACCCCTTGCCTCTGTGTGTGACCATAGTGATTGAGTAGGTCTCCTGGGGGATTCTAAGTGGGACCGACATACGCCTCGATGAGACGGGGACATTTGAGAAGCGGGAGTCTGCCACAAGCTTTCATTAGCTTCCGGTAGGAAGAGCAAGGCGCTAAGTCATGGTGGAGTCACATGATAGAAGACACTTCAGCCCTTCCATCCCAGGCCCTCAGGCACGTCCGGGCTCAGCAGTTTCAGAATTGGGGTTATCAGGGGTACAGGGTATACGGTTCTAGACGCTTCAGAAAGATGCTCGGCTCCTTTGCCCCTTTCTCTGGCCATGGATGCAGGCCTGAATCAAGGAGACAGAGGTTGTAAGAGAGAGCATCCTTCTCACAGATGTGGGTTCCTGTTTTTATGTGTGTTTGGTTTATTTTTAATCAGCATTCCCCCTAGTTCATCTTTATGTTTTTCCCTTAAACTAGCCAGCCCCACTGTGCAGGGTAACTGTTCTGAAAAGGCAGATCCTTTGGGTGTTGCTACATTTCTACAGATATTTGACAGGTAAAAAAGGGGCAGATGAGTAAGGCATAATCATCATCATGGCCTAAAGGAGTTCTAGCATTTATTTGCTAATTTTCACAAGTTCATTCATGTGCACATTGAACCCATTTTCTTTAGTAAAACAAGTCCCTGAGTTCACTGCCCTCTGGCTTCAGGCTCTTCCTGCAACTGGACAAGAATAATCTCCATCCTGCTGCCCGGTTACTCTGTAAATACGGAGGGAGTTGCTGACAGGGCAACGCCAGGTGATGAGGCATCTGGTCTAGGCATTAAGGGTTCTGGAATGCAAGGATGAACCTGGGTGGGGACACCTCGCCCTGCAGTCAGGGCTGGGCTGAGAGGCGGGTGTAAGGTGGGTAGTCCCCTGAACCGCCCGCAGATGTGCAAATTGGAAGGGAGAAAATCTTTGCAGGGAAATGAAGAGGGGGACAGAACAAAAAACGGGGGAGATGGGGTGGGGGGAGGAAGGAGAGGAAAAGGAGCAGAGACGGGGAACAGGGTGACACGGGAGGAAAAGTGTCTGGGTTGGGAAGATTGGGGCCATCAGGATGGGGTGTCCGTTCTTACCTCTCTGTGTGCAGGGCAAGGATAAGGAACCGCGGTCGCGCCGTGGGGTCGTGATGCCCGCACCCCAGCCGTCTTAAGGCTTAATGGAGGGGATGCCGGAGCTCCCAGTACAGCAATGGACCTCGAAGGGCTGGAACTTTCCTTTTCTGACACCTGTCATTGGGACAAGTTCCTCTATGGGAAACACTTAAGCAGGGCTGAATGAAGGCCGAGGAAAGAGGACATTCACACTAGACTTGAGGAAGCTGTCACCCAAGGTGCAGGCCTGCTAGCTGGGAGACCAGCTCCTCTGAGGGGATCCCGGGCAGAGGAGGTGGGTACCACCCCAGCCCCAGATGGAGGCCGGGCCCTGCTGGTGAACAGCAAGGGACCCTGGGAAAAGCCCTCTGGTGAGGGTGGGGAGAGGGCTGCGGGTGCCAGGCAGATGTGCCCTCATGATTCTGGAGCTAGACGGGTCCTTAGAGATAGTCAGATCCGACCCAGTGGCGGCTTCTCCAGGTGAGAAGCCAGCTGAGGCTCCAGGAGGGGGAGCACCTTCCCCAGGCCCAGAAGCTGCCACCCAGACCCTGACACCCTGGCCAAGCAGCCCCTGGTCCACCACCATCTCCACCCAGAGCCTCCCGTGTCACAAGGGCGGGACTGGGGGGATGCTAGTGCAGGCAGCTGTTACAAGCAGGGTTGTGTGGTCAGGGAAAAGCGGGGAAGAGTGATGGGTTCCTGACAGGGGACAGGAAGCTGGGGCTCTGAGGCCCGAGAGAGAGAAGCAGAGGGCTCATGAGATGGAAACAGGGAGGTAGAGCTGTCCTGTGTGAGCCCTGGGCCAGGAGGACAGGGCAGACCCAGGGAACTGGGCCACCAGCCCTGCTGACTCTTAACGTCCCTGTTTCCCGGAGGGTCTCCTCATTCTGTTGTAATTTAAAGAAATGTTTTCATTGGAGTAGAGTTGATGTACACTGTTGTGTTAGTTTCTGCTGTTCAGCAAAGTGAATCAGTTATACATATACGTGTATCCACTCTTTTTTAGATTCTTTTCCCATATAGGTCATTCCAGAGAGTAGATTTCCCTGCGCTCTACAGTAGGTCCTTATTAGTTATCTATTTTATATAGAGTAGTGTGTATACATCAATGGCAGTCTCCCATTTTTACCCTCCCCACTTTAACCCCTGTAACCATAAATTTGTTTTCTACATCTGTGACTCTATTTCTGTTCTGTCAATAAGTTCATTTGTACCATGTTTTTAGACTCCACATATAAGCGATATCTTACATAATTTAGAAGTTTCTTTGCGATTAAACTTCTTCTCCATTTCACTCTGGAGTTAGTTTTCCCTGTGGATACCCAGCCGGCAGAGCTGGAAGGGCTGCAGTCTTCGTCATCAGATCTGTCAGTGTTCGAATCCCAGACCCAGATTCCGAGCAATTGTTTCCCTTCCATGAGCTTCGGTTTTGCAAACAATAAATGGGGACCATATTAATACAGATCATAAGATGCTTTAATGTTTAAATGAACATTAAACATTGTCCCTTATTAACAGTCCCTTATTCATTCTGGCCCGTATTACACATTCACCAAACGTCTATTTTATTTCAGTTGTTGCTGGTCTCACTTATGCACCTTGCTCAACCGTGGTAATATAAAGTCAATAAAATAGACTCTTGACCTCAAGAAAATTATGGTTTAATGGAAGCTGTTACAGTTTATTTCTCTTCATTTTTCCCTTTCCCGTTTGAAATCAGGAATTTTACCTTTCTAACTTACTTACTCAGAGCCCAGCTCTATGTATTGTACAAAATAAGTGCTTAGAATACGTAGTTAATGGTGCGTCTTGAAATTGTAGCAAAAGGCCTCCCTAGAATGTTTTCTAACGTGATTAATGTAGATACAGGAGCATAAAGGAGGAGCTGGCTGTGTCCTCAGCTTTCTTTTTTTACGCGGGCCTCTCACCGCTGTGGCCTCTCCCGTTGCCGAGCACAGGCTCCGGACGCGCAGGCTCAGCGGCCATGGCTCACGGGCCCAGCCGCTCCGCGGCATGTGGGATTCTTCCGGACCAGGACACGAACCCGTGTTCCCTGCGTCAGCAGGTGGACTCCCAACCACTGCGCCACCAGGGAAGCCACCCTCAGCTTTCTTCATCATCTAGAGGAGGCCGAGGAGGAAATGGCACATTGTCACGAGGGTCTAAAGCTGAGGAGGGATGGAACACCCCTGACAAACGCATTCGTCCAGCTCTGCATAACAGGGTTCCTTTCCAATATGCTTCCAATGAATGGAGAGGACAGTGAAAGGGAAGTCTAATCTACAAAAGTAATATAGGCCTGTGGGATGAACTAGATAATCCAAAAGCAAGATGAATCAATAGTATTTCAGAGTTCCAGACCTCATCAGCAAGGCAACAACTTCTCTTTAAAATTAAAAAGTGCTTGCACAGAATGTTTAATATGTGAGGATACTCATACCATGTTTTCTACTAAAAAATAATCAGTGAGAAAGAAAAATAACAATTGTTTGTTTCAGATAGGAACAAACACTTTCTGACACTTTACAGAAATTGATGTGAAGGATTGCTATGAGATGTAAGCGATTTACATACATTTTCAAAAGAATAATTTTTCCAAAAATGATGAAAAATATATTCATTCAACTAACAGTCATTGATCACCTACTATATTTTAGTAGCTGTGATCAGTTAATATTTTGGGGGGGGACAGAAACCTGCTACAGAAGTAACAAGGAATGTTGGACCTCCAGAAGAGAACAGTGATTTAGGCAAAATTGAGAAGTGGTTTGAATCCACCCGAAAACGTTTCAATCCTCAACAGATATTTAGGTCTGGGCTCCATTTTTTAATTCATACAATCATGTTTTTAAAACAAGAAGAAGCTCTGCTACAGTCAGATGATTTGTCAGGAGGCTGAGGCCAGAGAGAGGGATTGATCTGCCCATGGTGACCCACAGCACTGCTGCCGTAAGCTAGACGGGCCTTGCAGTCTGAGCTGGTTCATGCTGTTTCTGACATTCCTTCTACAGACGGGTCCTAATGGAGAGACTGCATTTAATTAGCGACGACGGTCACAAGGAGAGGCTTGGTGCAGTGCTGTTGGGTGCACAGGAGGGGCGGCCACCTCTCCAATGGGGAGGCACAGAGGTCTTCCAGAAAAGATGACCCCAATGCTGTGTCTTACCCTTGGACTTGGTCTGTGCCAGCAGTGGGGAGGGGACACATAGCAGGGCTGAATGTGAGCAGAGGCCCCCAGGCAGATGGGGAGGAATCTTTGGTGCCTGGAGCAGATGGTCTACTGCAGACAGAGGGAGCCTTGGGGGCTTAGGATGGAGACTTTTCCACAGTGTGTTTAACTGGGATGACCAGACCTGCTTTCAGATGCTGCTGTGAATGACAATGATGACAAACACGCAGGCCAGCTTATAAAGTGAGCAGAACTGACCAGATTTCCTTAACCTAAGTGCCGTCAGGCACTGCAGGGGCCCCTGGGGTGGAAGAGTCACTTTCTCCAACACCCCTTCTTCTTACACATAAATTCTAGAACAATCCACAGTCTCTCACAGAGTTGCCAGGGGAGCTTCCTAGCTGGAAACTTTGAGGATGTCTCTCCCCTGCTTGAAGCATCTCGGTGGCTTTCTGCTGCTCCCAGGACCCGTGTGTGAACTGTCGGATGTGGTTTAGGAGCACCCCTGCCCCAGAGGGTGACTTTTTCCCCAGCGTGTATCTTGGCCTATCCTGAGCGTGGACCTTTTTGCCTCTATCCGACATGAGTTCACTCTTGAGACCCATTCTCCTTGGTCCTGTGCATGTGGTCAACATCGGAGACAGTTTCAGAGATGGAAATTGACCCAGCTCTGGTCATCCGAGTCAGCACAGAGCCCACATCCCGGGTCCCTCTGCTCCAGCCCCTAAGGGGAGTGTCCGGCTTCTGACAGGCTGCATGGGGCCAGCCCCTCCATGTCTGAGCACCCGCATCACTGGTGGAATAGTGAAAATCTGCCAGGACGGGCCCCGCCTCTGAAATTCCAGCCGCTGCTTCTATCACAGATTCCAATGGGCAGAGGCTCTGCTCATTCAAGGGCAACTCTGCACCTAGACTATCTATGCAGACAGTGTGAGGAGCTTCGGTGGCAGCGAGAGCTGAAGGATGCAGGGAGGGACAGATGTGTAAACAGAAACCCGGGTCTCCAAATGAAGACGCAGCTGACTAAATGCACCTCCCAGAGACTGGAGCTGCTTTTGAGAGATATGAGGGGTATTTCTAGGAAGAAGATAAGAAGAAGAATAGTCTGAAAAGGAACAGTGCATTTGCAGTCGTCAGACAATTATCCCCTTGCATGTCCAGAGACCCTGGAGGAATTGTAAGTAACTGAAGCTGTGGATTGTGAGGGCTGCAGACTGCAGACAGCGTTCCCGGGGCTGATGACAAGAGGTGACAGCTTGGGCACAGAGGGCCGGGTGTCCTGCTGTCCACAGAGCAGTCAGTGTCAAGTCTCAGTGTCTTAGAACCACAGATGCCTGGGCCCCATGCCAAAGCCTCCTAATGGCGTAGGGCTTGGGCATCACCTGGGCATCTGCATTCTTAAAAAGTCTCAGGTCCTTCTGACATGCATCTCCCAATTGATAATCACCATGACCATGATGGGCAAGGCCTTGAAAGGTGAAAATGAAAAGACACATGGTCAGCTTCCCAACATTTAGAACTAGCTCACATGTTCAGTAAAAAATAAAATAAAATAAAATACAAAATTAAACTAAAATACAATATAAAATTAAAATAAAATATAAAAATACAATATAATATTAAAATGAAATGGAATAAAATGAGAGGTCCTTTAATGATAGATGAAATTTTTCTGAGATCTTAGTAATTGGGGGTTGTGTCGAGTATCTTAGTGGTTAACAAAGTAAAAAGCATCAGAACTCTTGAAGGAGTCCAGCTGGGGAATCCACCTTGTTCCCTCATCCTGAAGCAGCGAGCGTGCCCCAGAGCCTGGATTCTGGAATCTCTGTAATTAGACACTTTCCAGCTACATTTCACAGGAAAGCACACTGCTACAGGAAAAGTCTAACAGCGGTTGTGTGGATGGTGCTACGAGGACAGACGAGTGCAGTGAATGATCTGTAAACTTGTCATTTGCAGGCAACGAGCACATCCTGTAAATAAATCGAGAAGCTGACAGACGCAGTGTTTACAAAGGAGACGAGGAGGGTGGGCGTGTGCTGCAAGCTTGCTGGCTTTCATAACCACCTGCCTTTCCGCCTAAGATTCGTAAAACTCTAGTGAACGCCCGGAGACCCCCTCAGAAGGGCCGCTCTACCCAGACTGCTGAGGGTAAGTGAAGCAGAGGTGGGCAGTGACAGAGCGTTTGGTCCTCGGCATGCCAGTGCATCCTTAAAGCCACTTCCTGGGGTGCTGCAGTGCCTCCCCCAAGAAGAGGTGTGCGCGCTGGGAAAGGCAGCTCATAGAAAGTCCCCAGGGAAAGCCAGGTAAATGGGCAGTGCTCTCTGAATTCAGTGGGACACTGATTTATTTTCTTAGAAATTTCCAAAGATTTAGATTATATTTCTTGAAGAAGCCTGCCTTTATGAACATCTTTTACCCAGTCTGGCTTTTATGACATTTCGAACATACTAAATATCTTTTTCTAATACAAAGGGTCAGAATTAATCAGGTCAGAAGTTAAATAGAAATGTGTGTGTGTGTGTGTGTGTGTGTGTGTGTGTTGAAGGTCGTACCCAAGGAGGTGATGGGCAACACTTTGGTTTTGCCATATGGCATCTATGCAAATATAGATGCAGGAACTCTTAACGACTCTAAATTAGGCTTCTGTGCTTGACAATATTGCCTGAAGTTAGGCTTTCAAAACAAAGATAGTCATATTAATGCTCTTACAGTGAGGCTGTCTGTTGGTTTATTTGGAGAGTGGCATCCCTGAGCTCTGTGTCTAACGTAGCCGCCACTCACCCAGCACCTTGCAGAGCTTGGAGGATTGTTTGTCCTCTGTTCGATGAGGTCAGATGTGAACGCTTTCTTTCCTGGACACTGGCAGTGTTTTATTTTATACCTCACTGCAACTCAAAACTTCTAGATTGAAGGAAAGGGAGTGGAGCCTATTCCCAAAATATTTAAATGTCCCAGAGATGAGTTACTGGTCCAATGCCATTTTGCTTGGAACCAATCCTCACTCATATCTGGATTGAGAATTCCTGTTTTTCACCCTGCTCTACTTTTAGAATGCAGATTCCTAGCAAGGTGTGCCTGGGGGTTCGGAGCTTTGTTATTTCCCTTTTATTTGTGACCAGGGCTCATGCAGTGCCTCTCCAGGATGACATTGAAACAAGTACCATAGTCACAGTCAATAGTGTGCTCGGTTCAGATGTCTGCAAGCATTAGCATTGCTTTTCTGAGCTGACATAACGGAAGTGCCCACTCCTCTAAGACTCTCCTTTGTATGTGTATCTTCTCGCCTCTGGAAGACCTAAATTGTCTATGTTTTCCAGTAGTGTTTCTGTGGAGAGTTCTTGGGCACAGTTGCACCTTAATAATAGTGTACCACATATACCCCCAGCATCGGAAGATGCTTGCCAGACATACTAGGGAAATAAATCACATGTGCCTTTTCATTCTCAAAAAAGCCTGCTGCTCCAGCACCGGGGCAGAGCAGATATTCGGACAAGACTTATTGGAGGCCCACAGAAGATATCCTTAGCAGGCAGGGCCAGAATGACCACTGGCCCTTTGCACAAGCTAGTCATATATGGAAAGTGTCAAGTAAACGGCTTTGTTTGAAAAAGCCTTGGAGTTTAGGCAAGTGGCTGTTTAACCTGGTTAAATACATTTGAACTCAACAAGATATGAGAGCGGACAGCACATCAGAGTACACGAGGCGCTAGCATGCGTGACACTTCTTTGGAGATAGACGGTGTTTCCCCCAATACCACCTCATTGTGATTGTGAGCCTGCTATCCATTCTGTAAGGATATTTTTTTAAATCCCCACTGGGCAGAAGAAACTGGAGCTCAGAGAGGAAAAGTAACCTAGCCCATGGCGTGGAGGAGACAGTGTTTACATCCAGGGTTTTGTGCTGTTCCATGCCACACGTGTCTTTTCCCCAAGCAGATGGCTCTGGCTGGGTTTCCCCTCCCAGCAGGATGGCCTGAAAAGCCACTGTGGGGTTTGCCTTCTGCATATTCTTTCTTTCAGGAATCAAAGTCCTGCACAGCCTGTTCGACGCCTGACAGACAACTGCTGTTTTATGTGTTTTATCCAGGTCTCCAGCTGTTTAAGGAGGGAGGGGAGTCCCGGTCTTGCTACTCCATTGTGGCCAGAAGTAAGTACGGAAAGGAGGCTTCCAACCTAAGGGTGTGGAGGTGCCCCTCAGAGTACTTACTATAGATGCAGATTTTGAATCTTTCCCCAAAAGCTTAAATTTAGGACAGCAGAGAAGTCAAGAATCTGCTTTTCCTAACAATATCCCAGACGATTCTAGTGCAAGAAGTTCAAGGATTCTGTTCTCAAAAACAACATTTAAATAACGGTTGGCTTATTAGAATAAATGACAAGCCCCAAACCAAACAGTCAAACAATGAAACTCTCTGTATCTAAGCTGGAAGTAAGCTTTTCTAAATCTTTAGTTCTTGGCCTTTTTTCCGCCAGACGCTTCCCTCCTCTCTTGCTTAGCTTTCCGACAGAAGGAGGTCTCGTCCAAGTGGAAGAGAGACCTCTGCAGAAAGGGACGTGGCAGGTTCCCTCAGGTGGAAGAAGGTGTCAGGAGCTTACACCATAGGAAAGAAAGCCAGGGGGACCACAGTAAGATCATGTCTGTCTGTTCAAGTCTGACTGTTCATCTTTTTTCTGGTTTCACTAAGAACTTCAAGCCCATTTCCATGGTCCTACCCTACCCATTCCCTTTTGTTCTTTTTTTTTTCCCCTCTTGTTCTTGACTCTGTGACTTCATTCTCTTGGGCCGTGAAGGCCGGTTGGCAATAAAGCAACGGGATGTGGCAATAAACTGATCTTAAAGAGCATTTGTTGGTCTTAACCACCTCCCGATACACAGCCTTGAAACTGGATGCCACCTTTTCCAGATCTCAACACAAAGAGGCCTTGTTTTATGGGCCGTTGAACCCAATACTAACATTGCAGTGATTGAGCAAGGGCTGTTTGCCAAAGTTTGGATATCATCCCATCTTTAGCTTTTAGGGTCATAGAATCAAGATTACTTAATGCCATGAGATATGAACTACTATGATGCCCTTCAACTTCATCCAGTTGGATATGAAGCACCGAATTCTAGGACTTTTCTTCCAAGAGTATGTATTCCATGAGTCTGACTATAGAGAAAACAAAGATAATAAAGTCATAAACTTTAGCAATTGCTTGTGTCCTGAGATGACCTGTGGGATCTCTGGGGTGGACACTTCCTATCTCCTGCTCAGCAAGTGATTCCAGTATAGGACCAGACACTGCAATGATTTAAACTGTTTATGGATTCCTGTGATGTCTAGTGACAGTATTTCAGTGGGATGTTTCCTACTCATCCAAGTGTCCAATTCCTGCTCATTAAGATTCAGTCAGGCTTCTCCTCTTCTGTGGAGCTGGCCTCACATTCCTCCCAGCTCCTCCTCAGAAGTGAACCATCACCATTTTGTGCCTTTTATTCCTTTGGGTGGCACTTAACACACTGTTTGCACCTATCACACTGTTGCCGTGTGTATCATCCCTTTTGGATCACATCATCTTGACAGTTGAAATCATGACTAACCCATCATTCATCCCAACCTACATAATATCTATACATAGTATGTGACACGTGCATGTTTGTTGAATGAATATTTCCTTCTTGGTGCAATTACATTTCTTCCTTGAACTCAACTCAACTTCCTTGAACTCAACTCATACTGGCTGACTTTGATCAGTGATGTTCTGGAGTTGCCAAATTTAAACATGGATTTTGTTTCTATTTTGGGGTGGAGACTGGAATCCATTATTGATAAGGAGTCCAGGGAAGAGAATTTACATTGTTGATGACATTCTACTTTTTATCTTAATACATACTGTATTTTCTCTCACCAAAAGTGTTGTGTTTCCATAGCAGCAATAGGAAGAAATCAAGCTAATTACAGAAATAACATTCTATTTCACCTTGGAAAATACATACTTCGCTGAACTTTGTTTAATGTACAAAAGGCAGTTTCTTCTCTATAATGAGCAAGTTACACAAGTGCATCATGGACTCTGGCACATGTATAGACAAACAAGGATTGGGTTCTGATCTAAGGTAGGTCATTTTTGAAGGTGAGAAATGTAAGCAAATAATTGTCAGATAGAATAGTGGGGAAAAGGTTTGCCAACACAAAGTCAGTTATTAATTATAGAATCCAGAGCACGGTTTATGGAGGGTATGGTGGCATGTGAATTGCATCTTGAGTGATAGGAATATGCCAGAAAGCGTGGGGTAATGGGTAGAATATATGCATTCAGGTCAGTGTGACCTGGGTTCCCTGCTTCGCCATTCTCTAAGAGCTTCAGCTCCAAGACTTGTTGACCTTCCTGAGGGTCTGTTTCCTCTTGTGCACAAAGGAGACAGTGACATAGAGCTCACAGAATTGAAGTACGATTTACAGGGAATCATTTATATAAAGTACTTGAGCAATTGTGTTCCAGATTGAATTACATCCCATCAGAAAGACACTGTAGTCCCAACCCCCAGAACCTCAGAATGTGACTTTATTTGGAAGCAAGATCTTGACGGAGGTAATCAAGTTAAAATGTAGTTACTAGGGTGGATCCTAATCCAGTATCTCTGCTGTCCTTAGCAAAAGGGGAAATTTAGCCCCAGAGACAGACACCCTCAAGAAGGAAGACAATGTGAAGACACAGAGAAAAGATGGCCATGGAACCAGAGTGATGCAGCTACAAGTCACCGGCCTCTGAGGGGCGCCAGGAACCAGCATAACCTGGAAGAGGCAAGAAAGACATGGAAGGCAATCCAGCCTCCCCTCCCTGTGGAGCTTGCCCTGGGCCAGGAACACAAAGCCATTGAGGCATGAAGGCTCCTGGGTACTCAGAAGAGGAAGAAAGCTCTGCTCTGGGGCAGAAGAGAGGGGGGCCAATGGCGGAGAGTAGGGAGAGGAAGGAAAGACCACCATTGGGGACGCTCCTGCTTCCCGCGCTTGGGAATCTGATCCATCAGACTGCTTTGGCTGATTCATAAAATCATGGTAGGAACCGAGTAAGAAAGACTCTGGCATCATGGTCCTCCATGCGTTTTTCTATACTGATTTCTCCTTCATCCCTCAGATTTTCTAGAGTGGTCCAATGGGCAGCCCAGCATTGCACACAAATCTGTGGACTAAGGATGGTGATTGGTGTGGTAGCCAACCATGCCCAGGTTCCCAGCCTGGGCTTGACTCCTGCACTGTAGCATGCTTTGTATCTTCTCCTCTCCAAAGCTCAGGGTCAGGAAAAGAGACTCCCTCTGAAGATGCGGTGAGACCATTTGCCTCGGTGCTGGGAGGATGCTGTCTCAGGCTGGGCTCCAGCAGCTGCAGACGCCTCCCTCCGTGCCCTGCCCAGGGGCCTGTGTAGGAGGCACCAGCTGTGGAAATAGCTGTGATGCAATGGGCGTGTGTTCTTCCGGCTGCTGCTTGACCCCTCCGCCCGGTCCAACAGCCCCGAGGTCTCCCATGCAGGAGGCAGCAAGGATGGAGCTGCCGGCTGTGCCTGTGGGAAGCCTGCTGCCCCTGGACCAGCTGGAGGGGAGCAGGAGTCACAGCCGAGGTGGACCCAGACCTCCTCTGACCCACAAAGACCTGAAGGTCCTGAGAGTGGAACTAGCACCCCAGAGTGAGATAGCCGGCTGAGTTGATGGAACCAGAATGCCAATTTCACTAGGTACAAGTCTTTCCAGATAAATGGAGTCATTTTTTATTAAGGTTTGTCATAAAACCAGTTTCCCCAAATGCTCAGCTTTTCCTCTTGCTCCTGGGCATCGGGCTTCAGGAAGTTTCCTTCTCCTCACCTCTTGCTGTGACCGCTGTGTAATGTCTCCAGAACAGTGGCCATGAAAACAGTCGGGCAAATCCTACTTGGCCAAGCCTGTAATACCAGTACCCGCTCCCTCGGTGCCTAAAGCCGGGAGATTATTTCCTTTGCGATCTGCTCAGAACAGACAATGCCAAGAACATTTCTTTAGCTACAACTTCCCCACCATGGACACTTTTCCAAAAGTTTTTCTTGGTCCCTCACGTAGAAACACAGCAGAACTGTCACCATTCTCAGTGACCCTGAATTCAAAGACAAATCGGTTGCATCTGCTGAAAGCTTTAAAACTAAAGTCACCATCAGCTCCAAGCTCAGTCAGTTTAGAAGCCAGAACATAGTCATCACGGTTACATTCTCTCATTTAAGAAAACTAACTTTGCCCCTCTATCTTTTATAACAAATGCACATTATATATGTTGATTTTATCAAATCATAGGCTTTCTGCCCTAAAAGTCTCCTTTGGAATCATCTAGTTAGAATTTCTTTCAACTTATAAATGAGGAAACTAAACACCAAATAGCTGTGCTTTTCCATGTTCTAGAAACTGGTAGTCAGGTTTGGCAATCAGAACAATGGCCCCAATCCTTCTGCAGTAGGGAGGTTTTGTGTGGTGTGATGTTCTCTGTAGCGATCGCGTGAGGACTAGACCCTTGTGAGGCTATCTTGCCGCCTCCTGAAACACCAGGTTGGGTTGTCATTGAATTCTTTTCAGTTACTAGTGACAGGTTGGACCTGATGAAACCATCTCTGAACAACAGAGATGTTGACTTGAGGGCGTTGACTTGGCCAACTTCTGAGGAAGGTGAAACTGCCCAGCTCTTTGTCTGTACAAATAGGTGGGTGGCCCTGGTTGACCAGCATGTGATAGATGGAGATGGGACACAGACCATGAGAGCAGTTTCTCCAGAAGGTCCGATGCCACAGAGATGACTCTCACCCTCACCGTGTGGTGGGTCTGTGTGGAGTTTGGTCAGGCCCAGCTCTTCCAGGGGTCAGAGAGACCTCCTGTCTCCTCACCTGCCCAAGTGGTGGGAAAGGAGGAAAGCAACTGTACCTGCAGTGACAGCAGGTAGAGCTGACCTGGGAGCTTTCTACTCTTGCCTCTCCCAGAAACTCAGCTGAATATTATTAGGCACCTGAATTGCCTTGGAATGGAAGCTTTTTGTCCAACCCAAGGAGACAACAGAATAACTGTGGGACAGCTATAAATACAGAGGGACACTCATTTCCAAGATCTCTTGCCTGGTCACTGTCAGAGGCATTTGTGCCCACACCCAGGAATGCCTGGTAGGTCCCGAGGCCATGAGACTATGAAGAGGGACTCAGAAAGGATGGGCCCAGGACACAGCTGTCCCACAGGCCCTGGCACCTCCTTCTAGGAAGGGTGCAGCTGCATTCTTGCATAGGTGTCACCCCAGTCCTTCCGGGGATTGCCCTAGAAGCTGTCCGCTGGAAATGGAAAACTATGCATCCTTTAATTGCTCATGACCCCTGGAAAATTCCTGGGCGTGGCTGCCTCTGGGGACATCATTGGAGGGTCTCTTGGCTTTCAGATGAAACTGGGTGGCTGTTGATGACAAGAATCTCTCTGTTTCTCTCTACTTTGCATGCTCTCTCTTATTCTGTTCTTTATTTCTTCTATGTGCTTATTTCTTCTATGTTCTCTTTTATCTCATTGGAGAGGTGAGAATTTTTAAACATGGAGGGGATGTTAGGCTCGTGTAGCTGTGACTCCCTTTGCCTCTGTATTTTAAAGATGGCAGATTGAGCCTGGAGATGGGTAGTGGTTTGCCCAGGTTGAGAAAAGGGAAGCCCAGAGCCTGGACAATTCTTAATTCAGGATGGAGCATCTTTCTTCCTCACTGAAGCCCACTTCTTCTTACTCACATGCACCTTCTTTCACCTTAGCTACCAAACAGTTGGACAATCTATTTGCTTCTCAATCCACTTATTCACAAATTTTAATAACAGTTGGTTTCAGAGTTTCTGCAGCATTGCAAACAAAACTAAGCAACATGGCCTCACTGGATTTGGGTTTCTGGTTTGTAAAATCACCTTTGCTTCTGTGACATCTAACCTCAGGCCCATTAACCTCACACTCAGCGGTCAAGCCCTCATCTTTACCAGGAGGAGGTTGGGCCACAGGCCCTTGAGATGTTGTTTGGGTTGAAACATTTTATCATCTCTCAAGTCATTTCCATGTCATCTGGAAGATACACGTTGAGGGGAACAGGGTGTTTAAGACATTCCAGTCTGGCCAGCCCACACACTGAAGAGTTTTACTTGTCATTCTCGAGGGTGGCTCTTTCTTAGATCTGCTAAAAAGTGCGCCAAAGGGCACAGCATCACCCTCTGCCCCACAGAGGACACATTCTCATGCACAGCCCCTGAACAGCTGTGCGAGCCAGAGTCCCAGTACAGATTTTTCTTCTGCCACATTTTGTGCTGCATTTTGGATCAGCCTCTGCATGTGGCCGTTCCCATGAAGGCTTACTAGCTCACCCACATCTCAGAAGTGAGAATTCTCTCACAATTACATTTCTATGGCTTAGGGGTGTACTGAAGTCAGCCAGGGCCTGATGGGAGAGAACCTTTTACCGGTCTCACAAGTGGGAAGTTATGGAGTATCTCACTCCAATATGCTGGATGATTTATTAAAGGCATGCAACTGGAAAGCTAGAGAGTTTCTAGTTTTATCTCAAGACCTTCTCTGTCAGGCTGAATCCAGTAGGAAAGGTCCACTCTAGGGCTCAAGGCTAGAGTGCTAGTCAGTGCTTTCCAAAGGGCCCTGAGTGTAACTGACCCTTGGTGTGAAGTCCAGTGCTGGCTCTCCACCTGTCATCCTCAGCTCCCTTTCCTATCTCCACTGTTTCTCATCTCCCCAATGGGCAGTGGTAGAAAGAACCTGAGAGCAGAAAATTTGGCTTTATCATATAATAACGCTTGTGATTCCAAATGAGCTGCCTAATTTCCTCATTAGAAAAATAAACCGACTCACAATATGGCGATCACTGTATTGTTAGGATTAAATAATTAAGGGTGATAATGTAAAGCATTCTAACAGCTAACATTTTACTTATAATTAATATTTGATTTATATTTACAATCTGTGAGTACATATTGTATGTCCAATATTTAACATTTCATCCTCATAAATATATTATAATCTCGCTGTGATGCACAGAGGGGTTAGGTAACATGCTTAAGGTAACAGAGAGAATACTGCAAAGAGTCCATGGTCTGAGTCTGTGTATCTTTATTCACCTGAAGTGCCTGCCGTATTTAAGTGCAGACCCGGGTTGGAATGAACAAAGTTACAGAATGTTTCACCAACATTCCTGTCGTAGATGGTGACTCTGCATTTCTTCCCCAGAGCCCTAGCCACTGGGAGTGGGGATTCCATAGTGCTCTTTGGTTGTCTGTCTTCCAGGTATCCAGGCAACTAGTGATGGATGATTTACTGGACCAGTTGTCTCCAGTTCTGCTTCTTGGGATTTCTCAGGATTGAAGACAAAATCCATGCAGTTCTAATTTTATTACAGTGAGAAAACAGTGGTCCATGCCCAGGAGAAATGTCTGCAGGCTCAGGGCTGAGATAGACATTTCCGTCCCAGGTGTGTCCTCCTCAAGCACAGTGCCTCTGAGGGCACTGCATCTGCCAAGTCACGATTGTCCTGGAATGGTGTCAACTCATGTATTCTCTGAGCCCGGAAGAGTCTAAGACAATCATTTTCAGAAATGAACCAAATTAATGAACATAGACTCAGTTTTCTATAATAAGAATCAGTTAACTGCAATGAATTCTCTTATAGGTGAAGTACTTCATCTGAGCATGTTTTTATAAATTCTTCCAAGCAATGAGCTCATGGTGTAGTCCTGTCTGGCAAGCATCTCCTTCAGCTGCAGTCTTTATAATGTATAATGTAGAACCAGCACTCTATGTACAATGTTCCATGGAGATGTTTAATTTATGTAATTATTGTATGAAAAAATATATGTACTGTTAACTGGTACACTGCCTCCTGAATGACCTGAGGCTGCAAAACGTCTCAGCTGCACTTGTAAGCACTGATAATTTCCTTACAAACCACAAGCTTGACTGAGGGGACTGGATGGACAAAGGATTATTACTTTCTTTTTTTTTTTTGAATTTTATGTTATTTATTTTTTTATACAGCAGGTTCTTATTAGTTATCTATTTTATACATATTAGTGTCTATATGTCAATCCCAATCTCCCAGTTAGGATTATTACTTCTGATCTCATTTAATTGTGAAACTCTTCCATAAATGTATCTATATGCAGCATTAAAAGTCTAGAGTCTATCTATTCATGAAAATAATTATCAGCAAAGTATGAAGAGAAGAGAACTTCATCCAACTGAATAAAAGACATCTACAAAAACACAGGTAATATCACGTTCATTGGTAGAAGACTAGATACATTTCTCTTGAGTTTGGGAACAAGGTTTGGGTACTAATTCTCACCATTTCCATTCAATATTATGCTGTAGGTCACAGCTATTGGAATAAAGCAAGAAAAAGATATAAAGGCATAATTATTTCACAGGTGGTATGATTGTCTATGGAGGATATTCTAAGGAATTTGCTAGGGCAAATAATGAATTTATCGAGGTTGTAAGATAATGATTAATAGCCTAAACTCAAACAAGTCAAAAACTAAACATAAAACACCATTTACAATAGCCTCAGTAATAACCAGGAATACATTTTATGAAAGATATTTAAGGCCTGTGCGAAAATGACCACAAAACATTGTTAAGAGAAGACAGAAAAGGCCTCAATATGTAGAGATAGTTCATGTTCATAAAAGGAAATATTAAATGCTCTTAAGATAACTATTTTCTCCAAATTTTCTATAGATTCAATATGGTCCTAGTAAAATTCCATGCATGCTTTGTTGAAGTTATCATTGGGCTGCTTTAAAAATTTATATGGAAATTCAAAATGTGAAGAATACCCACAATATCTTGAGAGTTGGAGACACAGGAAAACTTACACTAACTGATCTAACGACCACGGACTTAACATGGGCAAACTAAAACTCTAAGAATTCTAGGAGAAATCATAGAAGAAAACTTTTGCAATTTTGAGGTAAGCAAAGAAGTCTTAGGACAAACAAAGCATAAATCATTAAAATATATAAATGTATGCTCCTCAAAGATAAAAACTTCTACCCTTTAAAAGTTCACAGTTAAGAAAAGAAAAAGAAAAGCCATTGACTGGGAGAAAATATTCTCAATCTCTATAACTGGAAAAAGAGTTCTTATCTAGATTGCATAAATAATTTGTACAACTCAATATTAAGGGGAAAAAGGTTTAACATAAATGGGTGTAAGACTTAAACGGACACTTCAGAAAAGAAGATACACCAATGTCCAAGGAGCCTATGGAAGACTATTCTAATTATTAGTTATAAGGGAAATGCAAATTAAAACCACAACGCCATGCTTGTACACACTCCCTTGAATGGATAAAATAAAAAGATATATATGTATCAAGTGCTGTTGAACATAAGGAAAAACTTGAGCTCTGATACACTGAACTTGGGAATGTAAAACGGTCAACCATATTTGAGAAAGACTGGGCAGTATTTATAAAATTATGCATACATTTATCATATTAGTTTATCTTTTGGTTTTTAATTTTTACTTCTATGTAACAAATTACCACACATTTAGCAGTTGAAAACTTATTATCTCACAATTTCCATGGATTAGGAGTGCAGGCAATGCTTACCTTGGGTCCACTGCTCATAAGACTTTAATCAAGGTGTTGCCTGGGGCTGAGGTCTCATCTGAGGCTCAGGGTCCACTTCCAAGGTGGTTGTCTCAAGGAATTGAGACAGGGTGCAGCAGGGTGGCTTGTTCTTTGAAGCCAGCAGGTCCATCTTTCACTCTGGAGCCTCTTTTAAAAGGCTCACCAGGTTAGGTTAGGCCCACCCGGAAATCTCCCTGTTAATTAACTTAAAGCCAATGGATTAGAAGTTTTAATTACTGCTGCACATCTCTGCATCTTTGCAACTTAATCATGGGAATGACATCCATCATTCACAGGTCCTGACCCCACTCAGAGGAACGGATTAAAAGGGCATGTTCACCAGGAGGCAGGGAATCTTGGGGGCATTCTTAAGAATTCTGTCTATCATACTTACCATAAAACCCAATAATTCCACTACAAAGTATTTACCCAAGGTAATTGAAAATATATGTTCACAAAAGACTAGTACATATATGCTCATGCCAACCTTATTCATAATAATTTAAAAACTGAAATAAACCAATTCCCCAACAGGTTAATAGACAATCTGTGGTTAATCATACAACAGAGCAATATAAGAAGGAAAAAAAATACAATTCCTATATGCTACAACACGGATGTATCTCTAAAAATTATAGAGTGAAAGAAGCCAGAAATGAGTACTAATGATACCATTAACATGAAATTCTAAAACAGACAAAATCAACCTATGGTAATCATGATAGTGATAGAAATCTGATCACTGGTTTTATAAGGAAAGGGAGGGCTGACTGCAAAGGAGCAAGAGGCATCTTCCCGAGTGATGGAAATGTTTTATATCTTTTTTTGGAGTGATCATGAATGTACATGCATGTATTTGTCAAAACTCATCAAACTATACACTCAAAAATGTGTGCACTATGCAAATTATGCAAATTATATCTCAATAAAGTTGAGTCTGTTTTTTAAAGGAAATGTTCTACCCAAACCAAGCAAAAACAAATCCCAGAGGCCAGATTATCTCAGAACACATTTGGAGTTATTCCACTGCTTACATATAGTCACATTCACATTGAAATCTTGATTGCCAGCTTGTCAGAATGCTCCTGCCCTAAACCGCACCTGCCAGCCAGTTAGTGGTCAGCATCTGGCATCCGTGATTGGCTTCATTTGTCTTATAGTTTATGGATCTTCAAGCATCTTCACAATTGGTTCATTTTTTGCCTGAAGCCCTTATGCATCAATGGGGGTCCTTTTCTTTATAAGAACAAGGAATAACTTGAAAGGAAAAACATTTTCTAACATGTGTAGCAAAATGTATCATGATGGTATCAGCCAAAGGTACAGTTTTCCGTATAGAAGTTCTTTCTTATTTTTTACACACACACACACACACACACACACACACACACACACAGCAACTTATTTCATGACATTTGTCTCATTTACAAAGAGCAATTCAAAAAATACACTATGTGAACAGTCAAAAATTGTACTCTGCTACTTTGTAAAGGGAAAGGAGAGTTTGTTTTCACCAAACGTTATTGAACCAGTTGAATAGCAACCTGGCATCCAGTTGAATAGTCCCTGGGAAGAGGGGCTCTGAGGTGACATGCTGTATCATGCTTGAGCAATTAGAGAGACTGGGTGTGGAGCAAGACAAGAGTTTGGGGAGGAAGGGCTTGGGTGGGTTCTCTAATTTCCTCTTCTACAGGGATGTGTAGGCCCACAGGCATGTCACTCATTTCTTAGCACCTATTAGAGATTCAATAGATGAATGAATGGATATATATATATATATTTTTTTGTTGTTGTTGTTGTTGGAGGAAAAATTCCCAATCTATAGTCAAGACTTACTAAATAGTGTTTAAAAACATCTTATATTTATTTCAGTTTTTAAAGAATTGTGAATTATGAACAACAAGGTATTAAAAGAAATGTCTTCAATTCACATCAAAGAGCTTGTGAAGACACCAAGACCATGATTAAAGGCATTTTTAAACGAGATCTCAAACAAAGTCAACAATTTCATTCTTGTGACATCCTAGTAGAATACTGGCAAAACTGATAATTTTGCAAATGAGGAAACATGGCCAGAAGGTTTTTAATTCTATATATTTTAAAGCAAAACCCCAAACTATGTAGCTAGCAGTCCCTGGAGGTAAGAATTGGACTTGCACCTGTCCTCCAGCTGCTCTCAGACCAGTAGGGAGAAAACCTAGTATTTGGTGATTTCAGTGTGTCCCGTATAATGAGGTCACAGGATGCACAGACCCTGTAGGAAGAAAGGGAGGACACCAGCAGAGAAAATGGTGTGGTATTACGGAAGCTGGTTTCTGGGATTCTTACAGACAACTCTGGAACTGAGATGTGAAAGAGGAGACGTGAAGAGGGGAATGAAAAAGTGCAAGATAAAGAGGCAAGAGTGAGAAGGAGCAGGTAAGAGAATGGGTGAGTGCAGCTGGAGGACACAGGGATGGATGAGAGAGACGGTCTTGGTCAACACATTAAGGGCCACTTTTTTTTTTTTTTTTTGCGGTATGTGGGCCTCTCACTGCTGTGGCCTCTCCTGTTGCGGAGCACAGGCTCAGAGGCCATGGCTCACGGGCCCAGCCGCTCCACGGCATGTGGGATCTTCCCAGACCGGGGCACGAACCCGTGTCCCCTGAATCAGCAGGCGGACTCTCAACCACTGCGCCACCAGGGAAGCCCAAGGGCCACATTTTGTAACTTAACACCACTGACCAAGTTGCATGCTTCAAGTCAATGACATTGCAAGACCTGACTTTATCACTGTGAATTTCAAGACTTACTACATGCTCAGGGATGTTTAAAAGTATGTCAGCATTATACTAAGCTATGCACTTAGGATGCAAGTCATAAAGACAATCATCAACAGAGGATTGTAAATTAGCCAAAGGAAGTCACATATGTGAAATGCATAAAGTACACACTTTCAGAATTGTCAAAAAGCAGGCATCTTCCTGAAAGTCCTGTAGAGCAAATCCCAAAATCTTTCATCCGGTGCTAAACATTTGAAACTCCAACAAACAAACGAAATCCCTTGTCTTTTTTTCACAATTCTATAATGCAAGGTGAAAGTCGTTTTACTCATAATTTATTTTTGAATGATCAATTTTCAAAAGCAATTGAAATGAATCAGATCCAAGGGTCTGTATTTCACCACATAGCAGAGTATTAAATTTAGTGTTTGGTGGGGTAGAGCTATAAATTGGAGAGAACTGCATATGGAGCATGTAAAAGGTATTCTACTGTGCGGGCTTAAATATAGTTACTTTTGTCCTCGTCAAAAAAAAAAAATACCATGCCGTGAATACTAAATAGCTCTGTATTACTTAAAAAGCCTTTAGATACAATTCAAGACGTTGACTTCACAAATATTAGGAATGACACATTTTTAGTGCATGTTCTTATTAAGGCTATTTAGTACTAATGAACATTAAATGCAGCGGTAATCACACTTATTTCCAGTTCTTTGTTCTTTTTTTTAATTGAAAAGAAGAAAATTTTAACAACCATTTAAACATGTTCTTTTAGGCACATGACAAATATTCATTTGAAACTGACAAAAATAAATGCAAAGGGCTCTACAATGAAGTGTTTGGCTGTTCATTACTAAGGGTAAGAGTAAATTTTATCCACAGTGTTTTGGGAGATTGAAAGCTAGATAATGTTTCCCTCTCTTCTCTGTTACACAAGAAGGATTTGAAAGAATATAGCAAAATATACAAGAACAAAACATCATTAACTCATGCCTCACCTGATAGCTATTTGTGATAACCACCTGACAGAAGTGATCCTACTTCAAAACATATTTCCAAGTAGTTTTAATTTCTGTTTTCATTCAAAACTAATCATGACAACTGAGACATTACCTACAAACAGATTTTCAAATTTAGGGCTTGAGTTGTTGGGAATCACTATAAAACCCTTTCTAGGACTTCCCTGGTGGCGCAGTGGTTGAGAGTCCGCCTGCCGATGCAGGGGACACAGGTTCGTGCCCCGGTCCGGGAAGATTCCACATGCCGCGGAGCGGCTGGGCCTGTGAGCCATGGCTACTGAGCCCGTGCGTCCGGAACCTGTGCTCTGCAACCGGAGAGGCCACAACGAGAGGCCCTCGTACCGCAAAAAACAAAAACAAAAAACAAAACAAAACAAAGAAAACCTTTCTACATATTTTAGTATTTCTCACCCTCAAAATCCCTGCCAAGCCCCCAGGAACTTCAAGAGACTTTCCCAAACATCTCCCATTCCTTTTCAAACACCTGCGGGCAATGGTTTGGTAGATTTCCTTAGCTTTAGGCTCTGTAGAATGCCTTTCACTGGTAGCTCTAATAAAAAGAGTGTATTAGGAATCTTAGACCTAAAAGGACACTTCCGTGCATTAATTTCCAACACCAAAATCAATCCCATTATCTCCTTGCAATGTGAGGGCTCTTGGACAATTCTCAGTGACAGGAAACAACACACTGCTTCAAAAACAGTCATTGCTGGATAATCTAAACTATTAAAATTCTCCCTTAAATAGGAAAGTATCAACACTGTTGGCCAAACAAATTAACACTGGTTGTCACTGTGTGTTTAGACTCTTCTTTATTGACTGAATTTATTCCAATGGGTGTTTTTTAGTATCATAATTCAACTAACTGGAATAGTTACAGTAAGGTTTTCTTATATTATTTGAAAGATAAATATGCTAAGATGAACCCCTTGGGGCCATAGAAAGCAAGTTTCTTGTGTCAACTTTGTTAACATGTAACAACTTTGTGATTTGCCTCCTAACCGTGTCCAGAGTGATGTGCTTCTTTTAATGGAATCCAAGGTTGCTTTTGTGTCTGGGCAGCGGCACTGCACCATTGACTTGTGTAGAGTTATTTGTCAATGAAATATTGAGTTCTTTACACAGCTTATGCTCCATCATCCTCTACAACTTGAACAGTGTCAATTTCACTAACTTCAGCCCATTGTTTCTAGTTTATCACAGTCTCAATAATAAATGCTGACATTTATTAACTGCTTCCTACACGGTAGGAAAAGTTCTAAGACTTCCATATTCTTTATTTGCATGATCTCAATTAATTCTCAGAGTAGCACTGTCTGGTACACCTGCGGTAATTTGAAGCAAATAGTTTGAACCTAGGGAATTCAATAATTGTATTTGACTTTCTATGCTATCACCTTCTACTGGTTGTGGGAACTTAGAAAATTCACTTTCACTGGAGGGACCTCAGTTGCCTAAACAATAAAATGGGTACAATAATGGCTCCCTGAAATTCTAAAGAATATTTTAGAGGGTCAGAAATGACCACCAGAAAATTAAGAATGAAGAGATATATACTTAAATTTCAGAAAAGTTTTCTTTAGTAATGCACATAGTACCTTGCTACATAAAGCGTGATCTGAGGTCAGCAGTGCTGCCTGAGAGATTGGTGGACCCGTAGATTCTCAGGTATTGCACCAGACTCATATCTACTGAATCAGAGTCTGTGGTTTAACAAGACTCGCAGGTCCTTCCTGTGCACACGTACATCTTAAAGTGGAAAGAGGTTGGTGGGGTGGGGAGGGGGGCACTGTCATAAGTCATAGCTCAGCACACAGCAGCTGTTTGCACAAGTTACTGCAGCCTCTTCATTTATTTTAAAAAAAAGGCAATGCCACTACCTCAGAGCTGCTTTAAAAGTGAGACAAAATAAGCAAACAGAAAGGCATTAAAAAACCTGCCGTCTATAAGCCCAAAATAAGGAGAGAGCTACAGACATCCAAACACAGGACAAGTGCATACTAGTTTTTTTTTTTTTTTAACACAAGTGGAAATAATCTAACTATTATCCATTCTTCCTCTGATTTTCTTCTTCTCTTCCCACTATCAAAATCTATGGCTCTGGCTTTTCTGTTTTCCTACTTAGTTTTATTTAATTTTTAAAATTTTTATTGGAGTATAGTTGCTTTACAGTGCTGTGTTAGTTTCTACTGTACAACAAAGTGAAGCAGCTATATGGATACATACACCCCCTCTTTTTTTGATTTCCTTCCCATTTAGGTCATCACAGAGAACTGAGCAGAGTTCCCTGTGCTAGACAGTATGTTCTCATTAGTTATCTATTTTATACATAATATCAGTAGTGTATATATGTCAATCCCAATCTCCCAACTCATCCCTGACCCCTTCCCCCCTTTGTATCCATAAGTTTGTTCTCTACATCTGTCTCTATTTCTGCTTTGCAAATAAGTTCATCTGTACCATTTTTCTAGATCCCACATATAAGCAATATTATACGATATTTTTTTTCTCTTTCTGACTTCATTCTGTATGACAGTCTCTAGGTCTTCCCACGTCTCTGCAAATGGCACTGTTTCGTTCCTATTTATGGCTAATATTCCATTGTATATATGTACCATATCTTCTTCATCCATTTATCTGTTGATGGACATTTAGGTTGCTTCCATGTCCTGACTGTTGTAAATAGTGCTGCAATGAACATTGGGGTGCATGTATCTTTTTGAACTATGGGGGGTTTTCTCTGAGTATATGCCCTGGAGTCATAGAAGAAAAAGAAATAAAAGCTACATATATCCATTCTTTTTATTTTTTTTCCCATTTAGGTTGTTACAAAATATTGAGTATAATTCCATGTGCTATACACTAGGTCCTTGCTGGATATCTATTTTATATATAGTAGTGTGTATCTGTTAATCCCAAACTCCTAATTTTTCCCCCCTCCTTTCCCTTTCGGTACCCATAAATTTGTTTTCTATGTCTGTGAGTCAAACTCACTTTTCATTCTGCCCTTCAATGTTTGGCTGTAAAATGCAATCAGCGTGTGGGGAAGACATTGACTGTGCTTAGGAGAGATGATTCTGCTTAATGAAGCAAGTGTCCAGAAGTGCACTTCTGTGCCCAGCCTGCCTGCAAAATTATGACACTTACACATGTGGTGGGCTCTACATGTGTGATTAGTATGTGTTCAGTCTTTTCCACCTCCTTGCCAATGTGCAAGAATTACAGCCTGGTCCACTCAGATGTTTACTTCACTCATCATCTGACTCTTGCCAACAGGGGTTCTTCTGCTTTTAATGGAAAATGGAAAAGGTAGCAGTGGAAAAATAATGATGCCAAGAGCAAAAGCTAGAACATTTTTCCTCAGAGTTTTGAAGAGAAATATATAGAAGCAGACTCCTTCCTAAATGTACTTGTCAATATGGAATATACTCTTTAACCATGTCACCTTTGAATGCACCAACATAGACATGACTTTATAATTGGTTCATGTGCATTGAAATGCTATTTGGCAAAGGTCATTTTGGGGGATCTCATGAGAGGAAACATAAAGCAGCAAAGGCAAGCTCCCTGCCACAGGTACACTGGACACCCAGGAGAGGACACAAGGCAAATGTGTGCACAGTTGCATAAAACCAACATTTAACCTGAAAAGTGATGTCTCTAGGCTGCAGGGGACTTCAGGATGCGTGAAATGTGTAGAGGGAAGTGGGGCTTCCAGGAGAGGGAACAACACGGTGCCCTGGAGGAGGTGGGAGTCTTTGCGGAGTCCTTTTCTGAAAGGTGGAAGGATTCCAGGTGTGCAGAGGGGAGAGGAGTGGAAAGGGGAGCAACATGAACAGAGCAAAAGCTGTAGAAAGTGCTAGCCTTTGTCCTGGAAATGTAGGCTTTTTGTTTTTGTTCTATAAGTCTCTCTCTCTCTCTCTCTCTCTCTCTCACTATATATATATATATATATATATATATATATATATATATATATATATATATATATATATATATATATATATATATATATATAACAAAACAGTTTTCTGTAACTAATTTTAAATTAGCTACATGTACTCCAATATTCATTGTAGCACTGTTAACAATAGTCAGGACATGGAAGCAACCTAAATGCCCATCAACAGAGGAATGGATAAAGAAGATGTGGTACATATATACAATGGAATATTACTCAGTCATAAAGAAGAATGAAATAATGCCATTTGCAGCAACATGGATGGATCTAGAGATTATCATACTAAGTGAAGTAAGTCAGACAGAGAAAAACAAATATCATTTGATATCACTTATAGGCGGAATCTAAAAAAAATGATATCAATACAAATGAACTTATTTACAAAGCAGAAACAGACTCACAGACTTAGAGAACGAATGTATGGTTACCAGGGGGAAGGGTGGAGGGGAAGGCATAGATTAGGAGTTTGGGATTGACATGTACATACTGCTATATTTAACATAAAATGACTTTACATGAAAATAAAAAGAAAAGTTGGGAACCAAAAGTAAATAAATAAATAAATTGGAAACACAAAAATGGCTCAAGAGTTTTCTGGTTGATAATTCTTTTTTGAGTGGCCAAAATAAACACTAGGTGACCCAAGGAGACATTTGAAAAATTCTTGGCCAATCTTAACTCTTTAAAATCAAATATTTACCTCCTTGAAGTTCTGAAAATATTCTGCTTAAAAATTCTTGCCAGCAAAACAGATGATTGTCACAGGATACTGCAGCTGGTATGTGAAGACATTACCAAGTAAATTATCACCAAACCATACTCATGACTACTATTGGTCATATGGCCTGAGTGTTAAAGTTAGCTTTTTACAGGTGAGTGGTAGTGTTGGAAAATCTGCAAAAAGAGTGTCAGTAAATTAGGGCAATATTTACTCTGTGGACATTACACACTTCAAAACATTTGCAAAGCCCATCTACAAAGGCAAACACTCGCCTCTACAATAAAAACTCCCTGGAAGGTGCACACTTCACATCACTAGGCTTGACAGTGAGCTGCACAGCTACTGTCTCCGACCTTCCCAAATGTTTATAGAGATTTTGCTGTAGAAAACAACCACAATCAACCGGACCTTCCTAACTCCAAAGTTGTAGTATCTCTTAGAGAAGTGAGTTTGAAATTCTTCTTTTAAGACAAAAGAGTAAAAATGATTTTGGGGTCACTTTTTAAGCAAGTTAATAGGCTGAGCTATTTTTAGCACTGTGAGACACACTTATTTGCAGGTCGCTCCAGTCTATGTATTTAAGCAAGCTCCCTCAAGATCCTCTTGAGTATGTGGACTTTCAGCCACTTTGAGGGTTTTATTGTCAATTTTTTGTTTTGTATGTTCTTTAGAAGCAATAAAGTTGCATGCATTTATATTGTTCCCAACTTTAACTGTCTTATGTACCCAAAGAATTGGTGACCTTTGCTTTGAACAACCTCCTTGCCTCAACTAGGAAATCAGGCAGCATTTTTTCTTATGCACAAGTTAGCAGTAAAAGACTTTTGCCTCAGAGACAGGTAAGCCTGCATCCTTTTAAAAATTCTTTGAGATAATATAAAATTCAGAATTCTCCAGCATGCTATTGCATATGGTATTAGCACTTTAGGTTAACGATGGGTATGTTCTGAGTACTTATTGAGTTTCGACTGTGTTCTATACATAAAGAAAGAGTATCCATTGCCTTAGAGGCTTAATATAAATTACCCACATCAATCTATAGAAAACAAACCAGCAGAACAGAGAGTAGGAGAGAAAAAAAAAGCCATTCTTCTAAATCTGGGTTTGTAAAGATGTCAGTTAATATTGAGTGTGGTGTCTGAATTGAATTAGAAATGCTGTCATAGAAAGATCATAAGCTTTACATCTAAAAACCCACTCTGTTATACATTAGAACTTTTGAGAAATGGACACGGCCAAGTCTCAATTCTGGGGATTTTGACAGAGTGGTTCTTGGGTGAGATCTGCCCAGGAACTTTTGAAAGGCTTGAGGGTGACTCTGATGCTGTTGGCTGTAAATGGAAGTCACAGTAACTGGGAGTTTGAGAACCTGAGTGCCAGTTTTGACTTTTTCATTTATCAGACACATGACCTTGGTGGAGTTACTGATTCTACCTGAGCTTAGGTGTAATATTCATGCAGTGCAGTGCTCTTAAGGATAGCACTTGAAATACACAGGGAAGGGTGAGGAAAATCGCAATCTTCTGTAAAAATGTATGAGCTTATTATTTTCAGAGACTAGCGGTTTCCATGAAAGACGGCTTTTTTGTGGAAAATATTTTGTCACATGTCACCAATCTAGTTCATTCACAAATGCTTCCTATTGCCTTGATCAGAACTCCAAACTAAACTAGGTTTTCAGCTCAAGGATTGACCAAGTGGCTCCCTTTGGGTTGATAACACAGGACAATTCGGGAAGCAGATGTGCGTCCACACAGCGGTGCACACAACTTGAGTGTTTGTGCCAGTAAATCAAGACCACAGTAGGTCTGGGACTCTGGCACTGAGGTGTGTGGTACCTGAAAAAGGCAGAGGAAAGATTGTGTATTTTAAGAAGAGACATGGAAGATATAAACATGGTCCAAACTGAACTCCTATCCATGAAAACTGTATCTCCTGAGATTCAAAAAACACATTGAATAGGATTAACAGCAGATTAGATAAGGTAGAGGAAATTATTAGTAACTTGAAGACATAACAATAGGCTCTAACCAAAATGAAACGTGGAGAAAGGAATGACTGGAAAAAGTGAACAGTACTGAGTGAGTTTTGGGAAAACATAAAGTGGCATAATATACATGTAATTGGAGTTCCGAAGGAAATGCAAGGAGGGGAAAGCAGAGAAAATCACTAGAAAAAATAAATAATGGTTGAAAAATTTCCAAATTTCATGAGAACTCACAGAGTCAAGAAGTTCAAGAAACCCCAAACACAAGAAAAATGAAAAAAAAAATGCACTATAGTCAAATTGTTTAAAACAGTGACAAATAGAAAAATTTTAAAAAGTTCAGATTACAAAGATATATTGCATATGGAGAAAAAAAGATAAAGATGACAGTCAATTCCTTATCAAAAATAATGGAAACCAGAAACCAGACAGCGACATCTTTAAAGTACTGAAAGAAAAGAAAAAGTCAAACTAGAATTCTAAAATGCTATGCTCAATGTTTGATGTCAAGATTTTCTATATAGCTACAATAATAAAGAAAGTGTAAGGTGTGAGGATGGACATGTAGATCAATGAAACACAACACAGAGTCTAAAAATAGATCCACATGTAAGATTAATTGATTTTTAACACATGGCCCAAAGTAACCTAATGTGAAAAAGACATTTTTTTTTTTCTCAACAAATGACACTGGACCCAGGTAACATGCATATGCAAAACAATGAATTTCAAATCTTCCTTTGAACTGTATACAAAAATTTAAGTCAACATGAAATACAGAACTAGATATAAAAGATACTGTAAAATTTTAGAAGAATGCAGAAAATTTTTGAGACCTTGAGTTAGGCAAATATTTCTTTGACATTATACAAAAAGAATGAACCAGAAAAGAAAAATATTGATCGACTGAAATTCATCAAATTTGAAATTTCTTTTTCTGTTCAAAAGACATTGATAAAGAAGTGAAAAGACAAGTCACATATTGAGAGTAAACATTTGCTAAATACACACTTGATAAAAACTTGTATAGAGAATATAACTTTTGATTCAATAATGAGATAATCACATAAAAAAACGGAGAAAATATGTGAATAGATACTCTACTAAAAAATATATGAAGGTGGTAAATAAGCATGGTCATAGTCAATAGTCATCAGGGAAATGAAAATTATAAACACAATGTGATATCATGGCATACTGGCTTGAAGGAATAAAATTAAAAATACCACGTGTTTGCAAGGATGAAAGCAATTGGATACTCATGTTTCTGGTTGTCATACAATGTGATGTGTCCACTTTGGCTATGGGTTTGGTGGTTTCCTATAAAGTTAAAATATATAGACTACGCATATTAGTGTATTAGGGCTGCCACAGCAAAGTAACACAGACTGGGTGGCTTCAACAAGAGAAATGTATTAGCTCACTGTTCCAGAAGCTACAAGTCTGAAATCAAGGTGTTGGCTGTGAGGCATAAACTGTTCCAGGCCTCCTTACTAGCTTCTGGTGTTTTGCTTGTG
This sequence comes from Grampus griseus, assembly GCF_964374135.1. Taxonomy (NCBI): domain Eukaryota; kingdom Metazoa; phylum Chordata; class Mammalia; order Artiodactyla; family Delphinidae; genus Grampus; species Grampus griseus. The sequence continues at coordinate 3,683,671 of NC_139009.1, forward strand.
ATCTTCTCTGTTCCTTGGCTCAGAGATACATCACCCCCATGTCTACCTTCATCTTTACCTGTGTTCTCCCTGTGTGTGTCTGTGTCCAAATTTCCCCTTTTTCTAACAACTCAGTCTTATTACATTAGGGCTCACCCTAAAGTTCTCATCTTAATTTGATCACCTACAAAAACCTGATTTCCAGATAGGTCACATCCACGGGTACTGGAGGTTAGAACATCAACATCTTTTTAGGGGACACAATTTAACCCATGGTACCATAGGAGCTAGTGATCACACACCTAGCTAGTTTTCCTCAAAGGGTTTTGTGAAGATTCAATGAAATTTAAATCTCAATTCATCTGATTGCTGTTAATAGAAGTTTTACTATATTGAATCAAGCCATCCATTTTGTACTTCCAGGTTGGATGAGAACAAAAAACGTGATTTATTCTGTTCTTCAACACAAAATGCATTAGTTGCATTGTGTATAACCTTGCTCTTAAGCAACTTATAGTCTAGAGGAAGATGTGGCTCTCAATACTGACATGGCCAGGTGGTCTTGCCTTGTATAAGAAAAGTTAGAAGACTTTTGGTGAATTCACAATCGCTAGAGAGTCCTTTCATGTGAGAAGGGTCAGAGATGGTATAATGGGGAAAGTGGCAACTGATCTCATCTTAAAAGTTCTGGACAAGTGGATAGAAACAAAGGCAGTCCAGGTGGGGAGAACAGTAGAAGCCACGTAAAGGAGATGGGAATGCATAGAAATACGTGCCAGCAACCATAAGTCGCTGATAGGACAAAGGAAGTGCAGGTACAGTGGGCTGCTGGGAAATATCATTGCGATGGTAGGTGGGCCAGGAGGCCAGCAGGAGAGGAGACCTGTGTTCTGGAGGCAAAAAGGGAAGGAGGGACACATTTTGAACAGGAGAGTGATGGGATTAGCGCTATTTCAGCAAGTTCATCTTGCGTGGGGGCAGGGTAATCACAAAGGGGAGCATCACATGGGGGCCACTCCGTGGTCTGAACAAGCTGGAGGAGAGGCCCCCACACAGGGGCTCAGTCTGTCTTCCCTTTGGGGAGGTTTGCCACTCACATAAATGGCCTTGCGCATATCAGGTAATTTTCTTTTAACACCAGTCCAGCAGAGGGTGTGTCTAAACGGTCAGAGAGGCTGCTGGTCCTTCCAGGTAGGCTAAAAGGGCAAGTATTACCTGATGCTGCATTTTCTTCCTGTTCCCATGATGAGAAAGGCTCTTGATCACACAGTGCTGCTGGAATAACGTAACAATCAGCTTTATTTTTGCAGAAGAAACAGGATAATTTTTTTGAGTCAGATCTCTGGATGACCAGCATTAAAGATAATTCCCACAGCACAGTCTTTACAAGGTTGAGTCTTACACTACTGCTATTGTCGTCTTCTGCTGGAAGGCACCCAAGCACTTAAGGCTGTACCTCAGATTGTACGGATTTCCAAATGACCCCTCACAGCAAGATCTTTAAAGGTCAATGGCCAAACAGTCCCTTTGAGAAAATCTGAGAATGACTTGATTTCACAGTAAACTCATAAAATTGGGGATCCAGGGGAGCAAAGTTGAAGGACTTCTAATCCCTTAGTTTTATGTCTCTCCTTGAGTATCATCATAAAGGTAGACCTTGGCATCCTCCTTTCACTAAATACCTCAGGGGACTAACCTCTCACCTAAATGTCTTATCCTCTCCCAGTAAGTTGCCACCGTAGCTTCCCTGCTTTGGGAGCGGAGCTGTGTCCTTTATGACAAGCTCAGTGACTCTGAGGTGAGACCCAGCCGTGGGAAAAGGCTTCGGGTCTCCCCAGACGGCTCGGAGATTGTGGATGTACCCAGCCAGACTTCGCACTTACGCAACTTCAGGAAAGTGGAGGCTCCCTTGAGAAGGTGACTCCAGATGCCAATCTGTCACTTGTGCACAGCAGTATGAGTTTAAGAACAATTGAGTTGAATGCACACATGCACGATTTCCATGAGTTTCCCCGGGAAGCATTTTAAGCAGGAAGCAAAAAGTTTATTACTATGTAAAGCTCTGAATTTCCTGAATAAGAAATCTGTTCCCGTATTTCTTTATTTAAGCCTGTACTTCATATATATATCCATGGAGAAGAGGAAAATATTTTAGGTAGGAGCATCTCTGAAAGGCAGCCTTGTATTTGTAAGGAAGACATTTGGAAGTTATTTCGATGATCTGAGGGCCAAAGGAGTCTGTGGCTTAGTGCAAAATTCAGCTGAAAGCCAAAGCAACTAAATAATTCTCCAAGCTCCCATGATAAATTGTTGGCTGATTTGAAATCAGGGTCCTTATCTCTTGATTCCCTGCTTCTGTTGTCTACTACTGTATAATAAATCACCCCCCAAATTCAGTGGCTCAAAAGAATAGTAATCATTTTTGTTTTCAACTAGTTTGGGCTGGCCTGTTCCATGCAGAGTCAGTTGTGTTGGTTTCCTTGGGTGGCACGGGGGTGGGATCTGCTTTCAGGAGGGCTCCCCTCACAAAGCAGGCAGGTGGGTCGTGGCTATTCCTGGGGGTTCAGGCAGGGATGTATCCAGGGACCTCATTACCTCTTCACAGCATGGTGGCTACATTTTGCTTGTTTTAGTAGACTTCATTTTTTTAGAACAGCTTTAGGTTCACGGTAAAGTTGAGGGAAGGTACAGAAATTCCCCTCTACCCCCTGCTCCCCCACATGCAGAGCATCCCCCATTATCACATACCCCATCAGATGGTACATTTGTTATGAATGACGTACTTACATTGACAACATATAACTCAAAGTCCATAGTTTACATTATTTATTTTAATTAATATTTATTGGAGGATAGCTGCTTTACAATGTTGTGTTAGTTTCTGCTGTACAGCAAAGTGAATCAGCTCTACGTATACATATATCTCCTTACATTATTGTTCACTCTTGGTTTTGTACATTCTGTAGGTTTGGACAAGTGTATAATGACAGGTATCCAGCAGTACTGCATCATGCAGAGTAGTTTCATGGCCCTGAAGTCCTCTGTGCTCTGACAATTCATCCCTCCCTTGCCCTCCCCTTAATCCTCTCAACCAATGTTCTTTTAACTCTCTCCATAGTTTTGCCTTTTCCACATAGTTGGAATCATAGAGTACATAGCCTTTTCAGATTGGCTTCTTTCACATGGTAATATGCATTTAAGTTCCTTCCATGTCTTTTTATGGCTTGACAGCTCATTGCTTTTTATAGCTAACTAATATTCTATTGTCTGTATGTACTACCGTTTATCCACTCATCTACTATATCTTGGTTGCTTTCAAATTTTGACAAGTTTTGGCAATTATGATGAAAACTGCTATAAACACCCATGTGAAGATTTCTTTGTGGACATACATCTTCATTTCCTTTGGGTAAATACCAAGAAGCATGATTGTGGGAGCACAATTGCTGGGTCACGTGATGAGTACATTTAGTTTTGTAGGAAATTACCAAGCTGTCTCCAAAGTGGCTGCACCCAATTCCCACCAGCAATGAAAGGGAGTTCCACGTTGTCACCAGCATTTGGTGCTGTCAGTGTTCTGGATTACGGCCATTCTAATGGGGTGTAGTGGTATCTTACTGTTGTTTTAATTTGCATTTTCCTGATATGATATGCCTCCTTTTCTTATGCATATTTGCCATCTTTATATCATCTTTAAATGATGTATCTGTTGAAGTCTTTGGCCCATATTTTAAATTGTTCCCTAAAGGGTTGCTCCCTTTCTGATTGTTGAGTTGTAAGAGTACTTTGTGTATTTTATATAACAGTCCTTTATTAGATGTGTCTTTTGCAAATATTTGCTCCCAGTTGGTGGCTTGTCCTCTAAATCTCTTGGTATTGTCTTTTTCAGAACAGAAGCTTTTAATTTTCACGAAGTCCAGCTTATCAATTATTTATTTCATGGATGGTGCCTTTGGTGTTGTATCTAAAAAGCCATTCCCTTACCCAGCATCATCTAGGTTTTCTCCTATGTTATCTTCTAGGATTTTTATAGTTTTGTGTTTTACATTTGGGTCTGTGATCTATTTTGAGTTAATTTTTTTTTTAAAGAGTGTAAGGTATGTGTCTATATATATATATATATTTTTTGCAGTTGAATGTCTAGCTGTTACATTACCATTGTTGAAAAGACTACCTTTGCTCCATTGTATTGCCTTTGCTCCTTTGTCAAAGATCAGTTGACTATATTTATGTGATTCTATTTTTAGACCCTCTCTTCCATCCCATTGATCTATTTTTTCTATTCTTTCACCACTATCAGGCTGTCTTGATTACTGTAGCTTTATAGTAAGTCTTGAAGTCAGATAATATCAGTTTTCTAACTTTGTTCTTCTCCTCCAATATTATGTTGAATATTGTGGGTCATAGCTTCCTCTATGCATGAAAGAATTTTGCTGCTGGAAGCTCATGGAATCTCTCTCATTCCCTCAGCCTATGAGTTTTAAATCCCTTCTAGGTCCTTAAGAATGAAAATTGCATACATCAGGTTTCTGTCCCAGCTGTGCTGTTGTTTTGATCTACTGCACCACAGTGAGCTCTGTTGTACAGTTGCTAACATGCTCCTGTGTTTGGGTCATTGTTGATGTTGCTGTGGTCGCTTTATTTACATGTGGGGGCCCACAGTACTATAAAGCCTGCAATGTGATATGCCTGTGTCATCCCAGGGATGTTGTTCTCATTAGTGTGGCTTCAGAAACAACCTCAGTACATACAACACTTTCAGGGAAAGCCTATTCCCTGATGAACATTAAGTAAGAATAACACATCTTTACTCATGGTGATTTTTGAAATGTGATTCTCTGGGTTAAATGTGCTATCCATATATTTTTTAGTTTTAGGACAAACATAGCATTTAACTTTGATTACATAGGGAATAGATGTGAATTTAAACTAGTGGAACTCAATTATTGGACTGATTAAACAAGAAGTATATTTATCTATTTTAATCTGCTTAATTACTGAAACAAGCTTTTCTTTGAAAATTACTCCATTAGCCAAAAGAACAAAATCAATGCATATTCAATTAATATTAATTATACAACAAATTCAATGTTGAGTCAGGTTTAGCACAGTCCGATACTGTGGTTTTCTTATTGGTAAATTGAAAGTTCACTTACTGAAAGAGAGTTGGGTGCTTTTGACTGTATTTAGAACCAGCATGAATGCTAAATTCTAAATGTTAAACCAATCTCAAACTTGTAAGGGTTGTGTTTACATGTATGCAAGACTGGGTGGGGTTCACAATATGGTTCTGTTCCCTCTGCTTCTAGAGCAAAAACATTAAAAAGACCTATACAGTGAAGTTGTGAGCCTTCTGTATATGAAATTAATTTAGCAAAACAATGTTTTAGTGATCAAAGAGTAATGAATCAGAAGATGTTGAATGAATTTTCCTTAAGCTATGTGCACGTTTACAAATGAAGGAAAAGAGCTGTGGTGAGATGGGTCTCTGTTGCCGGTACAGAATTCTCTAGGGGGCCACTGTCCACGGCATCTCACTTTACCCAAAAAGAAAGAATACCATGCACATGTCATTCATTTTGCCAACCAAAGTCCATTGACTACTGACCAATGAAAGGGGAGAAGAGAGAGAGAGGGCTGGAAAGTTTCTCTTACCAAGGTTGACCTGAACTCTCCTGGGTCAGATCCTGCATGCATTCCAGGGGCAGATTTGGTCTTGTAGTGCTACTTTTGTTTAAATATCACTTTCCATTTTACAAAGCTTTCTATTTTCTTATTTAACTTGTGTAATACCTTAACCAGGCTCATATATATATATATATATATATATATATATATATATACACACACACACCTATAGATATACACACACATATACATATGATGTATGCATATATATGAAGTTACATATTATTAACTCTTAATTTAATATATATTAATAATTAACATATAGAAATTAAATAAGTTGAATTTTACTTATGTTTGCATATATGCACAATGATTATTATTCTTCATCTGTCAATTAGCAAACAGGCTCAGACAGGTGAAATAATGATATTAAATAGCTTAGGAAGGGCAGAGCTGGAATTTGTCCCTGTATTTTCAAAGTCTGGTGCTCTTTTCTCTGTGTTGAAACTCCCATTCAATAAACTAAGTTGCCATTCAATAAGCTAAGTTGTTGGTTGACAGAAATGGAGATATAATGGTGTGCACATATACTTTAAGGACCATGAAGACTTTTTTGCCCATGTGGGTCAAGGTAACTTCAGACTGACTACAGATCTGCTTCTCAGCAGGCTGTTACCCTAGAACCTCAGTCATTAAGCACACGACTTCGATGTCCCATTAAAGTACTCACTGATTCATTCATTCATTCAACACATGATCGCCTATGACAGGTGAGGCTCTGTGCTGGTCCCTGGGGATAATGCAATAGTGCAAAGCATCGATATGTTTCCCACCCTCATGGAGTCAAGAGGAAACTAGACTAGTGGTCTAGGAATTAGACCAGTTGAGGGGCCATAAGAAGGGAAGGGCCGTGAGCTGCTGTGGTGTTCAAAGAAGGGAGGGAACTCCTAGAAGGGTCAGAGAAACGCTAGGTGGCATTTCCAAGGTCAGTTCTCATAGGTACGAATTATCCAGGCAAAGATAAAACATGAAGATTTAGGGAGAAAAGAATAATGCCCTGGGCAAAGTAAATAGCACACAAGAAGGACCAAGTGCCTTACCTAGTCTGATTTTTTTCAACAACACAAGAGGATGCTTCGCCTCGCTGGAAATACACGTGATCCTCAGTAGTCATCCCTGTTTGAACCCTGTGGATGATAGGACTCAGGAAGGAAAAATAATGTGTCCCCTTCTGGAAAATAGCAGAGTCAGACTTAAAACTTAGTCTGTTTCCATACATATTTTTCTTAGCATAATACTACATTAACCACGTTTTTTATCAAAATTCCCAAAACCACAGTTTGCCTTCAAATAAGGAGAATGTAACAGCGATTGCTGTGACCAATTAGACTAGACCTTAAAATTATAAGTCCAGGTAATTTATTCAGTGGGTCTTGACCATAGAGATGGTGACACAATCATTATTTTTCCAGTGATTTCTGTGTCATAAAGTCTGGAAGCGGAATAGAGTTTATGTGGGCAAGAAACAATTTTCCATTGTGGATGCAATAATTATCAACGCATACTGATTTCACCCTTTCTAATTCATCAGTACTCTTATCTTGTGATGAATGGGCAGAGAGAAGGAAGATGAATGTAGCACACCTTTTTAGGTTGCTTTGGGATTTGTACATAGAAACAGGCAGAGGACTTCCTATTTTCCTACCTTCCTTTCCAGCTCTCCAGGACACATGTTTCCTGGGATGTGTCTCTCAGATCCAAATCACCAAGTGAGATGTACGTTTCTCTTAAGAGACAACTTGCATACCCTAAAAATAAACCCTTAGAAATAAGCAATTAAGATAGATAGACAGTAATACAGCTGTTAATCATGTAGTTGGCATTTAGGTCATTTTTGATCACTCACCATTCATTTACCAAGTGTTTGCTGTTTCCTGAAAAACCCCCGTCTTCACACTTTTGTGTTGGCATCCCTCTGTGAGTGCTGTCTGCCTAGCAGACTGCTGTCCACACCTAACTTCACTTCCTATCTTCCAGCTTCTACATCCAGCTCACATATCACTTGTTTTTGCCGCCCAACCTCCATTCAAATTTCTTCTGCTAAAACAAAATTTTTTTTTTTTTTGAGGGAAGTTCTTTCTTCAAGGCTCTTAACCTATGAGTATTGGATGGAGCTGACTTCACTCCCAAGCAGTGTGGTGGGTGAACTCTGATTGGCACAATCAAAATAATACATCCCCCCTAATTAATTCAGAGGCAATAAGATACAAAAGACTCTGCTGGATCTTCATGAAATGTGTAGGTGTCATGCCTACTGTACATGAACCTGGTGGAAATGTAGTATTGGAGCTGACACAGCCATTATGCCCCAACACATGATCTAAAAATGAAGTCCTCTCCCACCTGCTGAATGGACCCAACAGAGAATAAGAAAAGCAGGGTCTGTGAAGTCAACCCCATCCTACCGCTGACCAAGAATTAGCATCACTACTCCATAAATATTCTCTTATTCTTTAAGCCAATTTGAGCTGTGTTTTTGGCCATTTTCCATCGAAAGCGCATAAACTGGGCCACTTTGCCAACCCTACCAGGCAGAATGGATAGCTCCCTTCTCTGCATCTTCAAAATGCTTGGTTTATGGCACTATTGGATCACTTATCAAATGGTTTATAGTTAGTTATATGTGTCTCTAAGCCTCTGGAGGGCATTAACCATGGCTAATTCCTCTTTCTCACTCCCCATCTTTAAGCACAGAGCCTGGCACATGGGAGGGGCTCGATGAGAGTTTGTGCAGTTAACCAACAAGTTTACTGCTCTCCCTCCATTAGCTTCAGATCGGCTTCCCTCTCTGTGTTTACAAGCTTTGACTCCCACAGAATGAGAATGTATCAGTGCAATGTTTCAATGCTTAAAATAATTAAAAGGCAATAGAGCTACGTTATCTTGACAACCTCCTCAAAGGTTGAACCAAGTTAAACACTGTTAACTAATTACCATCAGAGGGAAACCAAATGTAGGAAATTGTCAGTTGTTTGCCAAAAAATGTCACCATGGTTTTTAAGGCGTATTTTCCCAGGCTTATATTATTTCAATCCTTCTATGGGCATTGGAGACCTTTGAAAAATGAAATATGAGTATTCTATTGATGAAAAGATAACCTTTAAGGGTTTTAGAAGAAAAGAAATAGCAATTCCTGAAAGTGCCTTCCAAAGCCTTATAAAAATGCTACCAGCTGAATTATTACAGTATTTCTACTCTGTTTCAGAAAATCCACCCCCACCATGATTAACACATACCAGCAAATTAGCCATCCACACAGGGTGAGTGCTTCCATTAGACCACAGATGTTTGCTGAACCCCTCACTTGTTCCTACACAGGGCAAAACCTGGTTCATGGGTCCCATGTGCATGTAATCAATAGAGCAGATTCATCATTTTTCACTCCTGGTTCTTGACCAAGTGAGTGAGTTCACTACCACTGTCCACATATTTATGCTTTATCACAATTTTCACAATCATCCTTTCCCCACCCTAACTGGAAGGAAAGATTGTATTAGACTTTTATCAATCATTTCTTGCCCTGGTCAGTAATGCCTACACATGCTGCTTCTGTTTTTCTATAAGTTATTGGCACATTTATCATTACTTGGCCTTAGTAGGGCTTTTTACCATTAGGTAATAATGCTCTTGAATTTCACCTTCAAAGTGTCCTTCCAGGAAGAGGAATAAAGCAGCATGGTGTGTGCTAGGACAATAGGCTGCTTCTGACTCTGGGCTCATAGATTTTGGTGACTTGTGAAAAATCATTTTTTTTTCCTTCACCACACAGGCTTGTCAAAGAAAAGAAATTGGTATAGTCTATAAGAATTGTGATAATGTTAATATTTTCTAATTCTGTAGTGCTTTTCTCTGAGAGCATGGCATGCTGGTCCATGTGCATGGAATGCAGTGAACGTTACTTGGAGAACTCTCAGAATGTCTTGCTTTATTTGGCAACACCTTTTTCTTTCAGGTTACTTTGCTCAGTTGTTAACTGGAACATAGGCTTGTCTAAAGCTCTCTTTCTTGTTGTGGAAAGCAAGAAGTGCAATCACGTGCAAGAAGAAATAGAGCTCTCCTTACCGTTAAATCACAAAGAATTGTGCAAGTATTAGGATAAACTCTTGGAAAAGTAATGAATTATTAGGGGTTCTTCTTTCTGTTTTCTGATACTTTAACTCAAACTTTCCAATCTAGAGAATTTCTAGTGACTTATGGAACCTCTGTTCAGGCCCGACCTACTCTAGGAGGCCTTCACGGGTATCCCCAAGCCTTGGTTAGACACCCCTTCTCTGTGCCCCGCTAGTGCATACCAACAATTGTACTCTACGTGCCACTGTGTTTAAGGTCCTTTAAATTAGATCAATTTTCTACACGTTGAATTCCTTGAAGACAGAGAATGCCGTGTTCCTCTCTGTATGCCCAACACACAGCCTAACAGGTAGCACGTTATAGAAATCATAGTCAGTGTATGAAAAGTAAGTTTAGATAAAATTTATTAACAAAAGCCTTAAATAATACTGACAGACTAAATAACAATGCAAAAGGTTCCCGGAAATGAATTGACCAGGCCTGGAAAGAAATAGAGGAGATGAAATAACATTAGAAAAGGGAAAGTATGAATAAATATAAAAAGAAGGTAATGTGCTTTTTGTGATTAAGAACTGTAATTAGTTCAATATGGCTCAGGAATGTTAGAAAGTGAGGTTGAGAGGAAATTAGAAGAAGCTTTGAAGGTCAGGCTGAGACTTTATGGACACATCTATGGGCCAGGCTAAGATGTTTATGAATATATCCTGTGGGCAATTCAATCTTGCATATATGTTATAAAGATAGAAATAATCTCCCCAAGCCTCAGTTCTTCACATATGAAGTCAAGAGGTTAGATTCCTAGGTGATCCCTAAGGTCTCTTTATGATCTATTCTCTATGAACCAGGGCAGGGCTGGCTTATTCCACTTTGAAGGCAGGCACTTTGGAAAGTGTTCGCCTCACTGGGTCGGCCTCCTTGGAGCCCAGGGTAAGAAATAACTGCAATTATCACTTTGGCTTACTCATTCAGCTTCCTTTCCTAACTATCTTTTTATTTGTTTCTTTTCTCTTTTTTTTTAATGAGGTATAATTTCCATATAACTTGATATCAGTTTCACGTGTCAACATAATGATTCTCAGTTTGCATACACTTAGAAATGATCACCACAAAGAGTCTAGTTACTATTCATCACCAACATATTTACAAATATTTTTTTTCCTGTGATGAGAAAATTTAAGATTTATTCTCTCAGCAACTTTCAAGTATGCAGCACAGTATTAATAACAATAGTCACCATGCTGTACATTATGTCCCCGGGACTCATAGATTTTATAACTGGAGGTTTGTACCCTTTGACCCCCTTCACCCATTTTGGCCACCTTCCACCCTTTCCTAACCATCTTGAAGACAATTCTCTACCTCGGGACTTTATAAACACATAAGATAACTAGTTGAAGAGAACCAAGCACACTCTACAGCCACTCAGAGATGTGCTTGTCTGCAGAGGAAGGGCAGAGCTGAGTCAGAAACAAGGACCCAGAACCAGAGCTGAGTTGACTTCACATTGAGAAGGGCAAGGCGTTCTGAAAAGGAGCCAGAAGCAGAAGCCAGAACCCCAGAGCAGGCGGTGTAGGTATGGGCTGGCAGAACAGGGAAAGATCTGGAACGCTGAAGTCAACACGGCTGGGCCCAGGGAGGATAAAAAGAGTCCCAAGGGGACCCAGTAGAACTAGTGTGGCTGGCTGGTTGTATGTCCATGGGTTTGTATTCCTCACCGTTTTCCATAGACGTTTCCACTTATGCCTCAGAGAAACTTAAAGGTCCCAAGTTACCTACAATGGTTTGGAGGCAAACCAACTCAGCAGAAGCTCAGACCAGCCAATATGAAGGCACTTTGGCAAATAACTCAGTGAAATGCATTTACTGTCATATATTATAAGCAATTTGTATGGTTCTGTGGCAAAATAAAAATGTAATGTGAACCTTTGGATATAAAACTATTTTGTCTATTATAATCTGGACTCAAAAAAAAAAAAAAAGACTTTCTATGTGAGGAGTTCCTTTGACTGCCTCTTTCACAAAATGGTTTGACTCAGTCTTTTATTCACATGTGTGGGATAAAATACTACCCCAAACACAGGAAGTTAGGGTTTTTGAGCTTATGGAACTTTACAGGAACAATGAGGATCATAAAACACAAGTATATGTACAGAGCCAGCTTCACATACTTGCAGCCTGTGTTGTCACACCAGGCCCTACGGTTTAATGCTCTGCCATCAGCACCTTGGAATTCTCAATAATTTTCGAAAAAAAGCTCAATATTTTCATTTTGTGCTGGGGTCCTACAAATTATGTAGTGATCTTGTATGTATGTGTAGCTAGGAAGGTAGATGGGTAGATAGATAAATACATGATAGATAGATGATAGTTGCTTGATACACAGAAATAGATGATGATGATGGTGATGGTGATGGTGATGATAATGGCAGATACAGAGAAATTTTAGTGAAGGAAATGCATCTTGGGGATGGGGAAGAAACCTTCTACCGTATGTTGAGTGGCTGGACCACTATTTTTCTGCAAACTCACTCTCCTTCTGCTCATTCACGTCCTATCTAGAGAGAACGTTTCCAACCAATGATTAATAGAGAACCTGAATGCTGTAAAGCACCTAATTTTTATGAGATGCACTAAGATTAGTTTGCATACTTCATTAAATGGAGTTAAAATGATTTATGTGAATACTTTAAAAGAGATTAGAAAGCCATTTTCTCCCGAAAAGGTAGTATACTTGTCAATAACCTTCTTCTGACTTCTCTTTATCATAACTTCACGCCTCAGAACCAGTTAATCCTCAGTGAAAAAGATGCCTCATCTGCCACCAACTCAGGCGTCACCCAGACTCAAGTTCATCCCAGATACGCTGTCAGTGGACTTTGGGCCTGAGTCGTACAGTGACGAAGGTTGACGTGGTCTGAAGACAGTTGCGTGACAGCTGATGTGCAGCTTAAAGGCACTCACATGGAGAGAAGTGGTCACAGTGACAAGATGAGTTTATTTTACAAAATAAGTTGCTAGAAATTCCCTAAAGCTCAGTGTTAATCCCCACTGTATTATTATTTTGGTGATTACATATGAGTGGTTTCCTGCATTTCCATCATTCAGTTGTTCTACATTTGGGGTTACTTCAAAACATATACACATTTTCTTTCTGGTGAAGGAAAATCACTGATTCCTGAATTATTACAGCTGGAAGAAGAATTTGACATCATCCACTTCATCGTTTTACAATTTTTCAAGTATTTGGGCATTAGCTTCAAATATATGTATATTTGCTATGTCTTCATTTCTCATATACAATTATTTCTAAATATTACTTAACATCAGTTCACTTTTTTTTTTTTTTTTTGCAGTACGCGGGCCTCTCACTGTTGTGGCCTCTCCCGTTGCAGAGCACAGGCTCCAGACATGCAGGCTCAGCGGCTATGGCTCACAGGCCCAGCCGCTCTGCGGCATGTGGGATCTTCCCGGACCGGGGCATGAACCCGTGTCCCCTGTGTCGGCAGGTGGACCCCCAACCACTGCGCCACCAGAGAAGCCCCCAGTTCACTTTTAATATTAAATAAATTTAGTCTCATCTTAAGCAACAGCATCCATTAAATCCTGGATTTAATAAACTAGTTTTACGTTTTATGTTTTAGTTACATATGCATGTGTAACTATTTTTTTCTAAAGTTTATCTTGACGACCTAAAAATGCTTCATGTCCCTCTCTAAAAACATTCTACAAGCTGAAGTGTAGAGACATAATACAGACTTCTCTTGGTACATATGAGCTAGTGAAAGCAGAATGAGCTTATTAAAATAAAGAAAAGATTGTCCGATGACCCAATAGAAAATCAGAGTCTTAAAAAATTAAGTCTTGGGCTTCCCTGGTGGCACAATGGTTGAGAGTCCGCCTGCCGATGCAGGGGACACAGGTTCGTGCCCCGGTCTGGGAGGATCCCACGTGTCTTACAATCTTTACTCTGCAATTCCTTACCTGTACCTCTTTGGAAAAGTCACTTAAAATTCCTGCACCTCAGTTTGGTCATATGCAGAACCTGAATTTAATCAGCATCCTAGCTCATAATATATTCCTGAGCAAGGAGGAAAGTGAGTGGTGGGAGGTGATATAGTGACAGATGACACGTGACCTGACATTCTGGGTGACATAGGAGACCAGCACCCAAGGTCACAAGGGTAGCTGTGACACAAGGGTAGTTGACAGACCATGAATAAAACCAAACTTTCCTAACGCTCATCCAATGACCTCGGTGCGGAATGAAATAAGCTAATTAGATGTTGAATAAACTTCACTAGAATCATGCCTCTGTTTTCAAAGCATTAGGTTTTTGTATGGCTGATGATGTTCACAGAACACTGATAACATTTTCTGATGAAAATATATTAATACGGTATTGCATAATGATCATCAGTTCCATAATTCTTTTCTGACATGGTTGCTTCCCTGCAATTTATCTCTTTAAGCAAAAGGTAGAATGATTGGTTCGTTTCTGATTTTTCCTTTCAATCTAACATATGGTTCTGTTTAAATGTGTCCATGTTTGCAACTTACAGTTGACATTTTTGGCACTCGGAATAGTATCTTGCAATTATACTTAGTTTAGAAAGAAGGGTTTGCTTTAACAGCAGAATGCATGAAATAAAAAAGTTCAAGTCAAATTTATTGGCTGCTGAGAGCCCTCGAGAATGTAGACGTCTGGTCTGGGGGAACTCAATGGATTTCTGTTCTTGGTACATGCACCCACTTATGTGTTCACGTCCCACCCCCATCCTCACGGCCATTACATGAAAGCATCTGAGTGTTGTACAAGGCTAAAGCTTTTTGTGTTAATCTATCCCATATGGAGTAGCTATTAAACAGACAGCGAATTCACTCACGGCCTGGGGGTAAGCCTGTATTTGTAACACGGGGACACTGTCAAGGGAGTTGTGTAGCAAAGAATAAGGAACAAATATAGAGAAAAGGGAATGTGAAAAGTAGTACCGTCTAGGCTACATTCAGCCTGAAAATAATTGTTTGTGAAGACTTTGGTGGTTGTGGACATGTGCAAACAGCTAAGGAAGCTCTCCTCGAAGGAAGGTTACTTCTCCTGCAATGCTGTGCCTGGGAGACACAGATTTTCCCTGTTTCTGGGTCTAAATTCAGAAATTAGGCCCAGAAATAGAATGGTTCAGTGAAACTCAATCGTGTCCCAGCACCAGATCCGAGACATATGGAAATTAATGAAACACAGGAGTCCTGCAAAAGTAATAGAAATGCACATGTAGATCCCTCTGTAATTTAAGCAGAAAGATTTTATGCTTTTGATACTCAGTTTTAAGCAAATGAGAGAGATGTTGAGAGATTTGGGTGGTTAGAGTACCTATACCCAAAGCAAGAAATGATCAGGCCAGTTTGTCATGTCTCAGTAGATTATGGAGATCTGGGATTGATCCAGGGCAACGAGAAGTTTCTGAGGCAAACTTGGAGAGTGAGGCATTTGTATAGATGACCCTGGTTCAAGGATAGATTCATTCCCCAGAAGGGAGGAATGGAAACTTAATACCAAAACACCTCAATTAGAATGGTTTGTTTCTATAATTTCTTACATACATTTCTGCTTGTTTATCAGATTTAAAGTAGCTTTGTGGATACATTTCTTCTGGGTGTATTTACTCTCTACTTGTCCTTACACAGTTCTTAAGGGACTCTTTCAGGTGATGCAATCCTAACGTCTATTAATGGAGATCTCTTGCACAGAATGAGCCCAAGCAAAGCCTGAAAAATCATTTACCAAGTGGAATACATGCCCTAGTAGGTTTGTGAAGAAGCAGAATCTTGGGTTGGATGATGTCTAAATTTTCTTTTATCTCTGAGACTATCATTCCTTGAAAGGTCCCTGGCTTCAAAAAACCTAGCAAACACGACTAACCAGGTTGTACTTCCAACCTGCTGCTGGGATGGATGACCTGGTCTGGAACAACACTCTGAGTCATTCAGATCAGCGTTCTTCTAGTGAACAAATTTCTGTTAAGCAAATTCTGAGTATGTGCTCTGAGGCAGGAACTCTATGGTAAGCACTGAGGACACAAAAGTGAGAAAAATGGGCATAATCTTTGTTCCCATGGAGTTGACAGTTTTGAGGAGGAATGCAAATGTCACTCAGATAACCACAGTAAAAAGTGTACACCTAAGAGTGAATGTAAGAAGTTGGAAGGAAAAAAACATAAACGAACAGCTTGAGTCAGACTGAGCAGTCAAGGAAGGGTTCTTGGAGGAGGTGATATTTGAACCAAAACCTGGAGCAAGATAATTTAACAAGGGAAAGGGGGCATGGATTTCTGGAGAGATGAATCAGGTAGGCTCAAGGGAAAACTGTGATATTAAAAAAAAAAAAAAAAAAAAAGAAAAACTAGATGGAGGCCAGTGGGCTAGATGAGAAAGAGGCAGGGAGAGAAGTGATGGAAGCTTCCTGGTACAGGAGCTACTCAGGGACCCAGAGGCCAGGTGGAGGATTTGGTTCTTGATCCTACGTGATGGAGGAAGACACCAAAAGTTTTAGGCCGAAGGTTAACATAATTTGATTTGAACTTGAAAGAATCAGTTTGGTATCCACTTACCTAGAAAGCCAAAACGGTCTTTGAATCAGCTCTATCTTACACTCCCTTAATAGACAATTCTCAGAAAATCTCCGTCGCTAGGTGCCTGCTCTACGTATCAGTGGCTGGGCTAATTAGCACACTATAGCTTAGACCCAGCGGATGCTACCAACAAGGGTTTCCCGGCCATTTTGTGCAGAAGAGCCTCTTTCATTTTCTTGAAAAGTTGAGGTCTTTGGGAAAAAGCCAGGAGACACAGTGAGGTGTCAGAACAAAGACTGTGTTTGGAGAAGAAATATAATTAACTAATGAGAAGACTGAACAACGGAGCTTTGAGAGATGGGATGTGGGAAGAAAAGCACGTAAAGGAATCAGAAATCCAGTTTCCCCTTAGAGAGAACATGTAGCCACTTTGGGCTTCTGTTTACTTGCTTATGAAATAAGATCCATTCATTCGCGCAGCACTTACGTTCCTTCTTGTTTTTAAACAATGCACCCATGTACCAAATCCCGTGTTAAGCTCAGGGGATAAAAAAATAAAGTGTGGTGCCAGCCTTCCAGCCCCTGGCATTCTCCCTGGGGAGGCGAGAACCCAGTATTTATCAAGTCTGACCTTCTAGACCCTGGGCTTGGTGCTTTCACAGGCATTCCGCTATTGAATCCTTACCACAAGCAGGTGAGATCATAGGCTCCTTAGCCCCACTTTTACAAATGAGAAAACTAAGACTGAGAGAGAGGAAGCACCCAATCTCAGATCAGGCTGTCAGTAGTGGCAGGGCCAAATGTCACACACAGGTCTGATTCTAAGACCCTTGTTCTTTCCACCGTAACACAGTGTAAGCAAGTAATTACAGAGCAGAGTGTGAAGTGTTTCCACGGAGGAATGCAGCAAGAATTATGGCAGCAGGGTGGGGATGCACTAAGAATAGCTCCTCTGCTGCTTCGCAGGGCTGTCCCCGTGATCACGTGCACGGATGGACTTGAAAGTGCTTTCTTTGTATGCTAAAAAGTGCCACATAAATATAAGGGATTACTGTCACCCACACAACCGGATCTGCTATGCTCGGGCGCCGAGTGCCTCGCAGGGTGAGGCTTACAGGCTGGGACGATGGCTATTTCATTCATTCATTTCCAGGACTTTCTTGGCATTCACTGCACCACAGGGGCGGGTCTGACAGCCAGCAGTCCCACACGTCCTGATGGAAGCCAAAGCCTGTCAGCTGTGCGGGGACATTCCTGGGTGCCGCTGGCTGGAATGACACTTAAGGTTTTTATCTCTAAGCTGAAAGGGAAAGGATTGATTTAGCCTGGAGAGTTCCCAAGGAGCATCCTCCCTCCCTCCCCTGTGGCTCCGAACCCAGAGCTTAGAATCAGGAGTCCTCCCAACTGTCCGCCCGCTCTGAGGTCTTCAGCTGTCTCCGGGTGAGGGTGCCCACAGAGACCAGCGCCAGCGCCGGGCTGGGCTGAGTCATGGTCCCCGCCTTGCTGGGCGGGGTCAGGGCCAGTGATGGCTTGGGGACAAGGCCTGTATAAAGTTGCAGGGGTTTTCCAGGCTGTCCTGGGCGGGGGCTGCGTGGATTATAAACAGCTGTGTTCAGAAGCCAGAGTGACAGGAGGGCTCTGTGACCCGGCCTGGGGTCCCCGTGGAGAAACCTGTGGCGAGATTCAGGGCAGAAATTCTCTCATGGACCATCCTGTGGTTAGTGTGGGCACTGCCTGTCTGAACATATATTAGTGTGTGTGTGTGTGTGCACGCGCGCGTTTGCGTGTGTGTGTGTGTGTGCATGTGTGTGCGTGTGTGGCAGGAGGAGATGATGCTCTTACTTTTTCAGTGTCACAAGAACTGTCATCTCATGACAGACTCATAAACCAACTCCTGACACCAGGAGGTTTTTTTTTTTTTTTTTCTGCTTTGTTTTTTGAGATTTTGTGATGAGAAGTAGACAAACAGAGAGATGGAGGCAAGTGGGAAAGGGAAAGGTCTGGAGCCAGAGGCTCGAAAGATGTGCATCTGGAGGGGGAGGGCAGGGACAGAGGGGCGCCCGAGGTTCAGCCACACGCGAAGAAAAGTTTTGGAGGCGTCGCCAGAATGTTTCTGTGGTTTAGACAAGCATAAAGGAAAGTCAAAGAACGGAAAGTTTAAGGACTCTTTTTAGACTTATTTTTTGAGGTAACATTATATAAGCTTCATGCATACCACATTATCTATATGTTCTACCTCTGGATACCCTGTGGTGCTCACCGCCAAAAGTTTGGTTCCTATCCGTCACCGTACAGGTGACCCCTTTCACCCATTTCGCCCTCCCCCTTGGCCCCTTCCCCTCTGGTGACCCCTACTCTGTCCTCTATATCTACATGTTTGGCCTTGTTTATTTTATTTTATGTTTTATATCCCACATATAAGTGAAATTGTAGGGTACTTGTCTTCCTCTATCTGATTTAGTTCCCTTAGCGCAACACCCTCAAGGTCTATCACATTGTAGCAAATGGCAAGATTTCATCTTTTGTGTGGATGAGAAGCATTCCCTTGTATACATACCTCAGCTCTCACTGGGGACTTGGGATCAAGTCTCTGAGAAGTTCAGGTACCGACTGTTCTCTTGTTTTAATATTGTTGGTTGTTCAGCCCTCGCCCTGAAACATGATGTAACCGAGCAGGACCCTATGGGGCCTTCCCGGGACAGGGACACCTCCCTCTGTAGCCTCTGCTGTAGCTCCTCTCTGAAGTACCCAGATAATGATATCTCATGCATGTTTCCTGAGTTTTTCAGATGCTAAAAGCCGCCACCAAATGGAAGACATTAACTACTTAATGGTCATGCGCCTGTAGCCCCTGCACCTTCTGGCACCTAAGGGTTGATCACCATCAACTAATCATAGAATTGTGCCCAAGCTGATCACATCCCCTGGGATTCCCCTTCCTCACCTGACCTTTAAAAATGCTCTGCTGAAACCCTTTGGGGAGTTAAGGGATTTTGGGGCGTAAGCCACCCATCTCCTCGTTTGGCCCTGCAATAAAATTTTCTCTGTTCCAAACTCCTGTGAGTTGGTTTGTTTAGACTCACTGTGCGTCAGGCCTAGGGGCCCACGTTCAGTAACAGTGACACAGCCTGATCGTGAACCCCAGGGTTCTGCAGGTTCATAAGGGGGTGGATGCTTCAACTGACTCCCGTGTACAGAGTTTTGAGGAAGAATTCCATACGTTGGTAATGAAACGTTATTGTAAGAACAAAGACAATGAAAACAAAATCCTACTGTTGATCAAAGTATGTTTTAGCAAAACTGCAATGAAAGTTTCAAGTTTTCAGGACTCCCATGTGGCAGAATACCCACGGGCACCTGAATTACCTTTTCCAAAAAGTGAGTCAGTCTAGGTGAGTCATTTGAATATTAAATGCCAGTTTTCTGTCAAAGGAAGCTGCAAGACTGTCATCTCTAAAAGACCACCAACCTGCTTATTTTGGAAATGGAACCCACACCTACATCATAGCTCACGTCCACGGAAGCTCCGGCCTTGTGCTCATTTAAGAAAATCACTCAGGCATCTTTCATTTATATTTTTGCAAGGACCATGAGGTCACAGACAAAGGGTTATTTTCATGTCTGTCTTCAGCATTATTATGATAAGAAATTAATATCATCCACCTTATCTAGGAATGCTTTAAGGGTCGTGACCTGACCCGAACGGTGAACCCCAAACTGAACTGAACCATATTAATTTGCAAAACCAGCCACTGAAACTGAAACCGTGTAGCGATTTTTAGCTGAAATGTATACCAAAACGACGTCTTCTAAAAACGTGACTTGGCTTCATATATTTCGAAAGCTAATGAAGGGATGTAAAAATGTCTCTGACCGATGGGTCATTATTTATTTGTAATATGAGTCAAAGCACATGCAGTGTGACTAAAATAATTAAAGAAGAGAAAAACCATATAGGACCTTACCACTACTCAGCCATGGACTTGCCAGACTGTTCTGGTGGGGAAGGAGGGGAGCAGCGGGGGCTGGGGGAGTCAGGCCCCGGGTGGGGGGCAGGGGGTGGCCCAAGGCCTGGGGTGGGGCTGAGGGAGCACCACTGAGCTTGGGGGCAGCTCTGGGGTCAGGCTGGCGAGGAGGGAAAGCGAAGGAGTGGCGGCGTCTCCTCCTGGGTGTTCAGCAAACGGATTGGAACCTTCTCTACCACGGATGAGACAGAAATATGCCAGATGGCAAGTGATCCCTTACACTGACTGCATAACTCAAAATTGAATTAGAAACTTGCCTTGGTCCACTCCTCTTTGAAATACTGCTTTTAGTTGAAAGTTGAAATCTGTGACAGGTCCAGACTGTGGAGGATAAAGAAAGAAAGTAGAAAGACTGCCCTTGTTTCTTGCACAAGTGACTCCCTGTGAAAGCAGCCTTGGCCCCAGCCTCCAAAGGTCCTGATTTCTCTGAGGGCCCCGTGCTCCCCCCTACTGGCCCCCCAGGTTTTACCATCATGTCTGTCCTGTCTTAGCTTCTCCTGTCTGTGGACAATCAAGCCAGTGACTGAATGAATACGTGAGTAAAACAACCCAAGCGTCCTCCTTAACCTTCCATCCTGGCCCCCGATGCCATGCAAGCCTGCGATTCATTCATTCATTGTCCTGTTGGTCCTGGGGTCACAGGCCCTGCTTTTCCGTCTCCAGCATGTTCAAGTTCCTCCATTCCCTTGCTTAGCTGCTTTGAAATAATCATTTCCCTCAAAATAGACTTCCTATGTGAATTATCTTTTTATCTTTCCTTTTATTTTAGCAGCTGTATTAATTTCCTAGGGCTATCGTAACAATGTATTACAAACTGGGTGACCTAAAACAGCAATAATTTATTTTCTCACAGTTTTGGAAGCGAGAAGCCCCAAATTGAGGAGTTTGAAGGGTCATGCTCCCCACTGCAATCTGACCAGAGTCTTTATGAAAGAGGGTATTGGGACACAGCATAACCCCAAGGAGAACAGCATGTGAGGAGGAAGGCAGATCCTGGGGTCATGTGTCTACAAGTCGAGGAACACCAAAGGGTGCCGGCAAACTACCAGCAGCAGGGAGAGAGGCTGGATCAGAGCCTCCCCGAGAACCTTCAGAGGGAGCAGGGTCCCTCCAACACCTTGATTTCAGACTTCTACCCTCCAGGACTGTGAGGCGCTAAATGTCTCTTATTTAAGCCGCTCAGATTGCTGTACGTTATTCTGGCAGCCCGAGCAGACACGGGCAGACTGCTTCCCTGGCTCTGCCTGGCTCTGAAGGCTGCGGCAATCCTGAGCACCCCCTGGTTTGCAGCCTCCCACTCCGATCCCCACACCATCAGCACAGAGGCTTCTCCCCGTGTGTCTGGGTCCAGATTTCCCTCCTCTTAATAAGAACATGAGTCCTATTGGCTGAAGCTCACCCTAGTGGCTTTATCTTAGCTTAATTCCAACTGCAAAGACCGTATTTCCAAATCAGATCACATTCACAGGTACTGGGGAGTTAGGACTTCAACCTACCTTTCTGGGGGACACAATTCAATCCAAACTCCTTGAAAGGGTTAAGCACACTCATTGCTTCTTCTTCCTTAGAACTGGGTTACTCTTCATCTTTTCAATACAAGGAGCATCCTGACTCAGACACCCCAGCGCTGGAATTGTACCATTTTCCTCTTTATCATTTTAATATCCTACATTCTCTTCTCTTCCCTGACATTGAGGAGGTTGCCTGTCAACCACCCGAACTTCCCACCTTTCTGATTTCCCAGGGCGCCGACCCTGAATTCTCTCTGAAATGCTCTTCTGCGCCACCCCTTCCAGAATGCTTCTCGAGTCCTTGACTCATCCTCAGAGCCCACCCACTCCTTAAATGCTGGCGCTGCCAGGCCTTCTGCTGTGGGCCTGGCACCCAGGGCACCAGTGGGACAAGGTTTAAGCTGTATTAGCCTCTCACTCCTCCGTGCTCCTCTGAGCACAGAGACCATGTGATTTAAGCATCACCAGGCCCCGCACAGAATAAACACACAGTAGCTCTTGCAGGACAGATGGAAGACTTGAATGAATGGGACCTTGTGAATTTTCAGAAGGGGAGAGTGACGTGGGCATGGCTGTGGTCTCTTCCTCCCACCTTGACAGCTGGGCTCACAGAGGCACTCGGCGTGCTCTGCTCAGTTACACTCCCAGGTAAAGAAAAGAACGATCGTGGGCTGTCATGGACGAAGGAACCTGGGGCAGTGGACACATGCTGCTGACTGCCCGCCGTCCCCCGAGGTGGCATGGGTGATGCTGCAGGGGGAGGCTGGGGTCCAGGGGTTAACCCCCTGGCGGAGGCTGTCAGGGTCCCTGTCCAACTGTGAAATGAATGGAACTTCAAGGACAAATAGCATTGTCCTTTCACAGGGACATGATGGGAATCAATAGAATGTTCTCATTTCTCTAGAGGAGACGTTTGATTCCTAGCATAGAAGGCTAGAGGTAAAAACAAACCTCATACTACAGGCAACAAGCAAACATCTCGAATCTGGATGGGAACAAGGGAAGGCTTCACCCACCAGTCAGGAGGCATTTTGTGACGGCCCCGGGCTCCTCATTCAGTAAGTACCCCCACCCACTGCAGGTGTGAACAGGTGCACTTTCTACCTGGGTGGAATTCAAAACCTTCACTTCATTTGAAGGACCTTGAAGTCTGAGAAGATTCAAAATAATGTCTTTAAAGTCACAGGGAAGCAATCTCATTTTGTGAGCTATTCTCTAAAACAATAAAGGATGGTAATAATTTTACATGTGTACCTATAACCCAGGTCCTTCTGACATTGGCTTGTGCAGTTAAAGAAATGAAGTGATTTGGGTAATTGAAAATTTGCAAGGACCATGATAGAATAGTAATAATGGGTTGCTTCAATTTCTTCTCATTGCTAATTCAGACCAGGAAATGAGACAGCACATTAGGTCAATGGTTATGAACTAATTAAGGGGCAAACTAAAAGCAATTCCATTTTTAAATAGGTTATGCACAGAATATGCAATCTCTTACATGTCTGTACACTTCCAGGCTTACAGCTTGGTTTTCAAGGCAGCAAACACGGGTTTCCATCCTAGTTCTTTTATTCATTAGCTGTGCGACATCAGGCAATTTTCTTCAACCCTTTGGAGCTTGGTTTACTCATCTGCAATATATATACCTCACAGGCTCTTTGTAAAATGTTACTGTACAGCCCACGTCAGCATCCTTTGTGCAGTGCTGGCCAGATGATCTGCATGAAATATTTTTATCTGCATCTGACTTCAGATTGGGGGAAGCCAGAAAGAAAAACATCTCACTGAAAATTAAAATCAGCTGGTTGGGACCTCACCCCCAGATTCTAGCATTCCTTGCTTTGCCACATTCATCTCTTCATTAAATATTCATGGGCATTTTTCATCTCTGAATCTGCCTGGGGACCCTGGAGGAAAAAGCACGTCCTGTGTCCTTTGAAAAGTTACCCCAAGCTAAGGGACATGCTTGGATGCCGCTGGTGGGCAATTGAAGAGCAGGTGATGACGGAATGAGGAATGAGGGAGGCTGGAAAAAAGGCAGGTCAATTCAAGGGCAGAACTCTGCTTCTGAGTCACGCCAGCCAGCAGCCTGCCTTGGGCTCCCCACACCCAGCATCTGCTGGGCTTGCTCTCGTGTGGGTGGAACGTGCACCCCGCTGCCCCAGGAGCCCCTGCCTCTGAGGTCACACGGAGGGATACCTAGAAAGCACGCAGGACTTTTCCTGCAGCCCACCTGCAAAATCCACAGTTTCTCAAAAATACTAGATCAGCTGATTCTATCTTCACAAAGATGGCCTCATCAATGCAGAAATCATTTGTAGCTAGAAAAAAAGTAGAGTAACTGGTAACTACCAGAGTGAAATCTTTTTGCTGCCGGTTTGAGGTTTCTTTATGTCTTGTCCTAATGGATTCCAGTAAGAAGTGATGGTGGAGGGGAAATGGGGACCAGAGCTCACGCATGGCGACATGCTCTGTGCTCCAATTACTCAGCTAAAGATCTTTACAGTTTGCACTGCATAGTGATTCACATCTTACAAAGCTTGTTTGCCAGGGCGATTTCATTTCATTCATGTTAGAGGATCATGTTGCCTTCTCGAGAGGGTTGGTGAGAGAGTGAGTTGAAATAATATTTGCATGACAGAAGGACAGTTACTTTCCAATTTTCAGCAAGGAAACGGATTCAGATCAGGGAAAGAAGTGTAGGGCGGGGCCCAAAGTGTCTGTTCTCTGCCAGATACTGGTTGGAGGCTTTGCATATGAGTCCTCAGGTAACAGCCCTGAGTGTTGGGTGTTATTATTATTTTTTTTATTTAATAATGAGAAAACTGAGGTTTACACAGTTTAAGCTATAGGTCAAAAGCTCTATGATAAGTTTATAGCAGAGCTGGGATTTAAACTTATGTTTTCAATCTATGTATGTGGTTTTGCTTAAATGATACTGATACATCAATACATTTTTTCGATACATCAATACCGAAAAAAAAAAAAATCACAAGTATTGCCCCAATCTAAGACAGGAACACCCAACCTGGACCCCCAATGGTCTTCCTTACTGTCACTATAATATTCTTACTTATTTCTCAATTTGTGTGTTATCTTTTCTAGACTGTTAGCTGCATGAGATTATATCAATTTTGCTCAATATCACATTACCAATATATAGCACTCTGCTTAAATATTTTTTTACATGAATTATAGTATTTTATTGCGCTCGCTTATTTACTACATTTTCTCATCCTACCGTTGCCCAAAGCAAGGAGCTGGGTTTTTTTGTTTTTTTTTTTTTTTTTTTTTTTCTTTGGTACGCGGGCCTCTCACTGCTGTGGCCTCTCCCGTTGCGGAGCACAGGTTCCGGACGCGCAGGCTCAGCAGCCATGGCTCACGGTCCCAGCCGCTCCGCGGCACGTGGGATCTTCCTGGACCGGGTCACCAACCCGCGTCCCCTGCACCGGCAGGCGGACTCCCAACCACTGCGCCACCAGGGAAGCCCAGGAACTGTTTTTTATATAGTTTCATACTCCATGCACTAGACGTGGTAGTGTCTAATACAGAGCAGGAACAATAGTTACTTGTGAAAGTAATTAATCAGTGTATAGTGATGATTGCCTCTGTTACCTGGGCATATATGTCATATTTGTGTGGGAATGTTTTTGAAAGTCTTTTTATTTGTCCGCTAGCCTCAATGAGGACAGACATTTATTTTTCTTGCAACTCTACATGCAAGTTTAGGAAAGTATTTAACATATAGTTAACACATACTTCAACATATGGTTCAGTATATTCATCTGATTTACTACTTAAAGATTGAATTTGAAGTATGTACCTTCAGAGAGAAATAAATTGATAGATACTGATTGTCAAATGGCTGAATCTTATGTCACATTTAGTGGATCCTCTTGTAATTTAATATTTGTTCAACAACCACTTTTTACTTTCATTTTTTAAAAGTTTTTATTGGAGTTTATTTGATCTACAATCTTGTGTTAGTTTCAGGTGTACAGCAAAGTGAATCAGTTATACATATACATATATCCACTCTTTTTTAGATTCTTTTCCCATATAGGAAACCACTTTTTAAACTACTAACTCCAACCCAGTAATCAGACTGGGTGGTGGTTCTCCAATGGGGCTGGTTTGGCTCGGAGGAGAGCCATGCTGCAGGTCTGGAGACATTCCTAGTTGTCTGGTTGGTGCTACTGTCACGTAGTAGTTGGAGGCCAGGGGTGCCGCTCAAATCCTAGGGCAAAGAACAGCCCCACCCCCAAAAAAGAGAGGATTTCAGTCACATATTTCAGAGGTTAGGAGACCTGAAACTAGAGTTCAGGGGAACGCAGATGAATAAGGCACAGCTGTTGTCCCTAAAGGTCCCACAAGAAAAATAGAATTGGAACGAGTCCTTATACCAGGGTGCTTCCTCACAATAATAGAGTGTGTGAAACAGAATGGGATGTCGTTAGCTGGACTCATGAAAAACAGTTACACTGAAAGGGGGACAGCTTGGGTAAAGTCATATGAAAAACCCAGACTGGAATGTATAAATGTAGTAATTCTCAGAACTAGTAGGAACTAACTAGAAGGAAATTGAGGTTCCTTTTATTGGAAAATGAACTCAAGATGGACATAAAGACATCTTCCTATATCTATAAAAGATCTTCAGTGCTGAGACCAGCATATTGGACTTATCAATGCAAATTTTTGATTTAATGAATGACAAGCCAGTGAAGAAGAGATTTTTCTCTTTCTTCCTCCCTCCCTTCCTTCTTTCCTTCCTTCCTTCCTTCCTTCCTTCCTCTCTCTCTCTCTCTTTCTCTCTCTTTTTCCCTAAAACACAAAACCTCTGAGCTTAGCTGTGGCTCAGGTCTTCCTGCAAGGAGGGCTGCTCCTCTCTGTTCATCTGCGTTTCTCCTCCTCAGATGTATTCCTTTGGGTAGTTTGCCAGTGATCACGGGATTGCCTCTCAGCTCTTAACCCACCCTCCTTTGCCCTGTCCTATGCTACTGCAGCTGGACTCTGTTAAAGTTTCTCCTCTGCAGCTGGTAGAGTGTTAACTTCATAAACAGAGGCTGGAGAAGTGACCCCAAAAAGGCTGGAGACTAAAGACACTGTCCTCCTAGATCCAGGTCCTCCGCTCTGGGTGCTGTGCTCTTACTATTTATTATTATCCTTCAGTGTGGTGTGGAGACATTGATATCTATCTATATATGTCTATATCATATTTTATATATATATATATCTTTTGGTGTCCATACTTAAAAAACTTTCTATAAGGCTTGTGCATCAATAAAAAGTTACAGCTCGGGACTTCCCTGGTGGCACAGTGGTTAAGAATCCGCCTGCCAGTTCAGGGGACACGGGTTCGAGCCCTGGTCCGGGAAGATCCCACATACCGCGGAGCAACTAAGCCCGTGCGCCACAACTAATGAGCCCACGTGCCACAACTATTGAAGCTCATGCTCTGCGACAAGAGAAGTCACCGCAATGAGAAGCCTGTGCACCACAATGAAGAGTAGCCCCTGCTCGCCACAACTAGAGAAAGTCCACGCGCAGCAACGAAGACACAACACAGCAACAAATAAAAATAAATTAAATAAATAAATTTTAAAAAAAAGTTACAGCTCACTATTATCCATGAAAAAAGAAAGACTGAAGAGAAAAGGCCAATCCCTCTCTCTCCTGTGTAAAGCCCCATCTCTGTTTCTACTTTCTAGTTGGAATCTCCTTTACTTCCTCTGGTAATTTGTATGATGAATGACTTCATGTTTTAGGTAGAATTTGCGTCAGACTTCCGGGGTTCCTCTCTTGATTCAAAACTAATTAGATCTATCACTTTGGGCAAATTTTATAATATTTTCTATGTTAATATTAACAATTGGGAATCTTGTAAATGATTATTGAAAGGGAAACACTTTGCATAGTGCTCCGGGATACAGTAGATAATATAGAAAAAGTGCTTTACAGAATGCCCAGCACATAGTACATTTTTTGTTTTTGTGTGTTTGTTCCTTTTTGTTTTTGTTAATGTAAGACCCTGCCTCCTAAGCATAGAGAGGTGGTCTTATCTGTGTAAACATCTGTGAGAACCCATCTCAACAGGGCTGCGACTTTTAAGGGTATAAGCACCACAAGAGATGTGCATGTTAGTAAGATAGCGGAGGAAGAGCCAGGACCAACGGTGGACTACAGTAGTAAAGACGGCTCACATTTACTGAGCACTGACCGTGGACCGAGCCCTGTGCTCAGTGGTTTTGCGAGTATCAATTCACTTAATTCTTACAGCACCTGTATCAGCCCAGGTGACAGGTAGTGCTTTCCCGTGCTGTGAACGAGGACGCTGAGGCATCCATCTCTTCCAAGATCTGTCCTAGTCACAGAGCTCAGAAGGAACATGGCGCTGAGTCTACATCTGTGTCTTCAGTGATTCTAGTGACGGCCCCTCTGATGGCCACGCTGTCTCTGAAAGCCACAAACAGGGAGCTTTTCTTTTCTTGGCGCAAGAAAGGAAAGCTATTAAAAGGGTGACGCTGAAGGGGCTTTGGCAACCCACTAGCCTAAATGCTTGCAAGCCCGGGGGCATGGTGCAGCCGGAGAGCCATGTCACTTGCATAAATCTGCACAGTTAAGTGAGTATTAGATCTGGAACTGGAACCCAGGTTCTATGTCCTTCTCTGTCTCTCACATCCCTCCAATAACATAGTCCCTATTCTAATGTGCATTATTAATTTCCTATGTGGTTACCTTTTAAAAAATATCCATGTCTCCCCAGTCAACCATATATCCTTTCCATATGGAGTTTAAACTCTTGTAAATCAAATGAGAACATGACAGACAGGAACGAAGGAATGGTTGCTGGACTTCTTTTAAAGAATAAAATGGCTTCAATGAACAGGTATTTATGGGAAAACACTCAAATCTTTACAAATATCTTAATGCTGAAAACATATTTTAATTGGCTTAATTAATAAAGGGGAGGAACTTTAACAGAGCCTTGGAATTAATCATTCCTGAAAATGATGAACTCTTGGCTGGCATCTTTTGCAGGGGATGGATCGTGAACCCCTGCACGGCTGGAGCCTTGGCAGAGAGAAGCTTGGGCATCAGAACAGTGGCATCGCAGGAGCCTGCATCTTGGAGAGACATGAGGGATACGAGCGTGGGGACGAGAGAGTTAATGCCTCCCCGTGCGAGAGAGTTATATCACGCAGCACCAGTGCGAGGTCAGCAGTCTGGCTGGGGCTCGGACGTCGCTGCGTGTGCCAACAAGCACCCCGGGCAGCCCTTGAGAGGGTTCCAAATCCAGGTTTCATTCTGCAGCCTGGAGGATGCTTTGACGATCGCCTTGCGAAAGGAAACTAGAAGCTGCATCGGTGATTCCCAGACAAGCCACGGGTTAGATCACGGAACTCCCCCAGCTGGGAGCCCACTGATGCAGTGACAAAGGGAGCCCGGCTGAGACCCTGCTCAGGTGAGATGAGGCTTCCGGCTGTGGGGTCTTGTCTCTGCCGTTCGTACGAGCGAAAGTCAGTCTGCTGGGACTAGACGCTGCTATCAGGCAGGTTGTTTGCTGAATGCCTTTCGTGTTTTCTCTAATTCCTTTTTCAGAAGCGTGAGCTAGTCTGATGATGCACTTTGGTCAGAAAGCCACCTCTAAAACCGGGGAGCTTGTTTCCTAGAGAATCTAGCTGCTGGGGGATTCCAGAGCAGGCTCTCAGGAGGGTCCGCAGCAGACCAGAGTCGGATTAGCACGTCCCCAGCGGCGATTTCTCATTGCGCCCTCAGATTAATACTGGGATGGCGGCAATGGAATATACCAGGGGGTCTGGGGTGCTGGGTCCTAACTCAGAACCCATCCTGGGGTTACCAGGAAGCCACGTGATCTTGGGAAAAACATGATTAAATATTTGCTGAGACAGGTTTGCGTCCTTGGGGTCAGAATTGTGTCCGGTTTACCTTTGTGTGCTGAGCCCTGGACATGGGATCTGGTGATCTGCGTGCCTAAAAGTTACCCAGCGACTCACAGTGCTTTGGAACAGAAAGCGTCACAACAAAATATGGGTGTAAACTTGGAAAGGCCATGACGTCTGCGTTATCATCTCAGGGAAGTCCTTTAGCCTTTCGGACCATTTGCAAAATCGTGTGTTGTGATGCTAACCCGAGTAGGGCTCGGAGCAGCTGTGAGGCGAGTGTGGGTGCTGAGTCAGTGCCATGGCCCAGGTGGCCTGTGCTTTGGGTGAAGTGAGATCCCAGTGACAGGTCTCAGGGACGGAGAGAAATGGGAGTGAACCTGGGGCTTTGGGGAACAGCCTGGGTGAAGCCCAGTTACGACGGCCAAATGGTCTGACCACCTTGAGCCATACCCACGCTGGGGTCAGTCTCCAAGATGTCCGATCCACTGGGTGGGGTCTGTCATCAGGAAGCCTTGTGGCAAACAGCGTTTGCAATCAAGCAAATACCTGTTTTCAATGGCCAGCAAATGCTTCCAAATGGCACCTCTAGCTGAACTCTTGAAAAGGCAGGGATGACTGCTGCTTTCCTGATTGACACCGTCATGTCTCCTCACTGCCTTCAGGGCTGTGACCCACCAGGCTGATTCTAGCCTCTGCGATCTCTGCGCTCGCCTGTGCGCTTCTGGTCGCGTTTCTGGACTCTCTGCTTCACGCTTCACGCAGCACCTGCTCAGGGCTCGTATTTTCCTGTTGTGTCCCTGATGCTCTCACCATCGCATGTCTGTTTCTGCTGGACCCTCAGCCTATAACACCCCATCCGGCAACCTGACCACTTGTATTCATTGTTTAAGACCAAGTTTAGTTGCAGTTTCTTCCATAAAGCTTTCTGGGGCTCACATAGGTGTTTCTCTTCCTGCCCTGAAAGCGTCCTATGTTGTTTCTATGCCAGAATTGCATTGGAATTACCTGCGTCCCCCGCCAGTCCATGCTGTGGGTTCAGCATCCTGGTACCCCCAGAGTCTGGCACACAGTAGGGAGAACCTTGTCTGACCATATGTAGAAAGAAAGAGTGTCCACCTCTGGGAAAGACTTCGGAGCCTCCAAGTGTTTCATCGTCTTCCCCAGGAATGGAAACCAACAAAATATTCAGGGGAAAAGCAGGAACACAGTGTCTGGAAAACAGGACTGGGGGCATCCGGGGGGCTACGGCTCAGAAGGCTGAGCAGGGAACTTGACCAGGTCCAGGGCACTGAAAGCCTCCCTCTGGGTTCCATGGCTGCCGGCCTGGGTCTGCCCTGGACTGGAAAGGGGACACTGAAGCACTGAGCTAAAGACCGAAGCCAGGGAAGAAGAGTAGGGAGGGCAGTGATGGCCAAGCCTCCAGTGGAAATAAGCTGCATTGTTTCAAGTATTCATTCCCCGCATTGCTTTGCTCTCATGTGACAGTGCATTGCAGCTGTGACGTGGGAAATATGCAGAGAGAGGTCTGTGAGACTCTAACTTTGTCCCCGAATCAAAGTCCGAGGCCCTCTGGTTTGGAAGGTGAGGTGGCCACCCCTGCCCTTCAGGTCAGGGGTGCACAGGCAGCCCTGCCCCCATTAGCCATGCACAGGAGGAAAGGCACCTGAGCGGGTGCCCTCGTCCCCCGGCGCCACCCAGGTGGACTTTGCCGCACTTGGTACAGGGTTCACTAGGAAGGCAATTAGAACACGCAGGTGGCAGGTGGTGTCTAAGAGTCAGAATCTGCCTCGTGACAAATACGTCTCAGACTGGTGTAGACGTGAAGGGACATTTACTGGGCCAGGTAGCCAGGAGGGTCAAAATATGATTTTGCTTCTGTTCCCAGCTGAGTCCAGGGGTTCAATGAAGTCAACAGAAATCTATGGGTATTTATGTGCATTTCGTTCTATTTTTCCTGTCTCTCAGGTCTGCTTTATTTATTTATTTTTAGTTGATTTTATTCACAAGCAAACACTTCCTGTAGGGCAGGGAGGATGGTACCTCTGACAGTTCTAATTAGTAAACTCAATAATAAAAGACAACCTCTTTCTCCAGAGTTCAAGAAAAATCCCAGTGTCCTTTGTTTGGCCTCATTTGGCTCCCAATCCCACTCCTAAACGCAGCCCTAGGGGCAAGGGGATGCAGTGCTTTTTTTGTGTGTGGCCTCTCCTGTTGCGGAGCACAGGCTCCAGACGCGCAGGCTCAGCGGCCATGGCTCACGGGCCCAGCCGCTCCGCGGCACGTGGGATCTTCCCGGACCGGGGCACGAACCCGTGTCCCCTGCATCGGCAGGCGGACTCTCAACCACTGCGCCACCAGGGAAGCCCAGGGGATGCAGTGTTTTGAGGGGCCATTCCTGGGTCTGGTTTCTCACCAACCCTCACACCAAGCAGCACTCACAGATCATCCTACAGCCACATGGATTCCAAGCTCGCAGTCGCCGGCTCTCAGGGCAAGCAGGGAATTTAGCAGCTCCCTGGTGAGCTGGCTTCATTTTAGGTTTATTAAATTTCGGGGGGGAGGAGGGGATGTGAAAATATTATACTTATTGATTACAACTTAGAGAATAAAGGAAAAGGAAAGATGAAAATAAGAACCTTTCATGATTCTCCAATGTATATAGATAATACCTCTCATTATTCATTATTTTCCTCAAATAATTGAAAAGTTTTCTACATAATTTGAAACATTTTCTATTTTGCAGTCCTGACTTTCATAGTGATCATTTTCCTTGATCGTTTCAATTTTCCTTATAATATACTTTAATGGCAGCATGACCTTCCCAGAAATAAACATACACGTTCATCTAAACTCTTTCAGCATTTTCCTTCCTTTTGTAGGTGAGGAAATTGAAGCCCAGAGAAGGAAAACAATTTTCCAAGATTGGCAGCAGCACGAAGACGTGATTTCAGGTGCTTTGATCCTAGTTATCTAACCTCTTACTTACCTAAGGTCTTTATCTTCACGTATCTGCAAGAGATGCTGAAGGGTTTAGATTTTTTTTTTTTGGTGACAAGAACTGATGGATAACCATCAATATTAAAGAGAGGTGCTTGAGAGCTGAGTAAAGTTCCTGTCCATCAGTAGACGCTGCCTGAAGCTCTAAGGAAGAGCCTAGATGTCCTTCAAGGTCCTGCCCGGCATGGTGGGTGGGAGGTCGTTTCTAAAGGGGGCAGCAAAACGAAGTTGTCGAAGCTTTGTAAAGGTGGAGAATATTCTGAAAACACATGTTCTTTTTCACAAGACAGTGTGTGGGGATGAAAGTTACGAATGTTGTCTCTGACTCCCTGTTTTCATTCACTGAACAAATATTTATTGTGCACCTGCTCTGTGCCAGGCACCAGTCTAAGTACTGAGGACAAGCTGTGAAAAGACAAGGGCTGTGCTCTCAGGGAGCTCCTACACTATGCAGGGGAGGTGGGACAGAAGGTTAGACAACTAAGTTGTCAAGATAGGCTACTTAGGATGTAAGCACTGGGTGGAGCCGGGAGTGAGATGAAACATCCGGAGCCGGAGCAACCCCAGCGAGGGGAGAGTCAGTGCAAAGGTCCTGGGGTAGACCCTGCAGCTTGTGTGAGGAGCAGAAGAGGCCAGCCAGCGTGGCTGAGGCAGAGGAAGGAGGGGGCTGTGGTCTAGGCAGACGCAGGGCCAAGTAAGGAATCTGCATTTTATGAAAAGTGTGCAGGGGAGCTGCTGGGAAGCTTTAGAACTGGATTGTGACAAGATGCTCCGCTTGGTGTTGTGAAAGATCACCCTGGCTTCTGGGGAAGGATGAATTTGGGAGACAGGAATGGCAGGAGGGAGACGGGTTGGAAGGTTATTGAGAAGGACCTGCAGGAAATGGCGGGCCCTGGTTTCGGGGGAGAAGTGGCTGGGTGATGGCCTTTGGAGGCCACAGGACTCCTGCTGGTTGGATGGGGATGGGGGTGGTGAGTGGTGGTGTGTTTAGGGAAAGGGAAGAATGAAAGATCATCACTACAGCTTGACCGCACCAAGACTCGACACCTTGTCTCTTCCCCCAGTTTGCTGCTTTATCCAGAGGGAAAGGTGGGAAAGTGGGAGAAATTCATAAGCAAATACTCCAACACTCATTCAGACGTTCTGTCATCTCGTGGAGTGGGGATGTCTGCCTTTTCTCACAGGAGGGACGGGTCTCAGGGCTCCTCGGGGTGGGGTATCCCTGTGGAGGAAGGCTCAGGAGAGGTCTCACAGGCTCTGGACTGTGTGTGGTCCCTGCGCGCAGTGGGGTGGAGTCTGTGCTCCCTGGAGAGTTGCAGCCCCTGCCCTTCCTCCGCAGAGCGACACGCGGCTGGGTCTTGTCTTTGTGGAGCCCCTGCCCCTCCTGTTCTAAATGGTCTTAGGCTGGAGGCTGCCGTCATCCTTCCTCATCCTCAGACCTTGGTTCCCCTGAAACAAGCAGCTAAATGCAACCGTGAGGGGCTCGGTGAGGAAAGGCAACCGAGGTGATGTCTTATAAATAAGAGCTTCCGTCCCAGTTAAGCAGCCAGCGAGAGTCATCTTTGTGTAGCATCAGGCCCGAGAGCTGACCTTCTCAGGAGTTGTGCCCGGCCGGGGCTGGCTTGCAAGGGGGCCCCGGGGCCCAGGCCGTGTGCTGGAAGCCAGGTGAAGTCTGGGGAGCTCTAAAATGACACCACTGAGGGGGGCAGGCTTTGTCCTGAGTTCCTGCCGCCTCTCCCCACCCGCCATCCACTGGCCTTCCTTCCCAGAGCCGGTGGCCGGCAGGAGGCACCAGGGAGAGGCCCTGCTGAGGCTTCTGCTTCTCAGAATCAAGGCTCCTTTGTGCGGACATGAAAACCCCCAGGGCCTGGCTCTGCCTTTCAAGCCTCATTTTTGCCATTCTCTGTCTCAAAATTCTTACTGTAATAATAGAAAATTTTATGCAGTCCTGCACACGTGCACGTACACATGCCAAATCTCTCCCTTGGGCTGTTTTCACACAGCTCTGCCTGCTTAGATGCAGTGTCCCTTATCACCCTACTAGTTCATGGCTATTCATGCCCTGACACGTGAAGCATCACTACTCCTCCCACGAAGGCTTTTCTCTGGTCCTGACCCAGACTGGGCTGGACATGCTTCCTCGGTGTCACCGCAGCCGCCAGACCCACCTGGGACAAGGCTTTCTGCACACTCATCTGAACTGCTGCGCCCTCTCCTTCCTCGGTGTCACCGCAGCCGCCAGACCCACCTGGGACAAGGCTTTCTGCACACTCATCTGAACTGCTGCGCCCTCTCCTTCCTCGGTGTCACCGCAGCTGCCAGGCCCACCTGGGACAAGGCTTTCTGCACACTCATCTGAACTGCTGCACTCTCTCCCCTAACGTGTCTGTGCCTCGCCTTCTTGGCAGTAGCCTCCCCAGAATAGAGGGGTTAGAGCAGTTAGTGAGCATCAGTGGAGTCCATGCTGAGACAGTGTGGACACCGGGAAGGGACCACAGAGGCTGCATCTCTCAGATCTGGTCCAGGGTGGTGAGGTGCGGAAGGCTGGC
Source organism: Grampus griseus (assembly GCF_964374135.1). NCBI lineage: Eukaryota > Metazoa > Chordata > Mammalia > Artiodactyla > Delphinidae > Grampus > Grampus griseus. Next base: position 3,718,961 of record NC_139009.1, read on the forward strand.
TTCCATTCCACGCCTTCTCTTACACGATTTTCATAGTTTTATAGAAAAAAGTGATTTAATGGCTAAAACCAGAGAGATGTCAGGCATCTGAGATGGTAAGGAAATGAGTCAGTGTGGAAATGTGAGTTCCCCCAGAAAGCCGAACATTTTTAAAGCCTTGACCATTTTGTATAGAAATCCTTTAACATTAACGATACAACTTTCTTTCTTCTTAAGAGCAAACATCGTACATTGTGATGTAGTACAGTGCTATTTTCAGGGTTCTGCAGGGAGGTTTTCTGCTATTTTGAACAACCTTAAGCTGCTGTATCTCTTGAGTTTTCAAGTTGGTTCCTCATGTTTCTCAATGTTGCATCTTTTTTCTTCCCCCTGTCAACTGTCACTTCTTATTTCTTCCACTATTGGTACATTTCCTTATAATAATAGCAGTGGTTCTCCATGTGCACATTTTTCTTCTAATCTGGAGAGAACTAGGGATATGAATAAGGGAGCTGGTTAAAGACAGACTTTTATATATTTATGTATATAAATATATGGAACAAGCTGGATTCCAGTGAGGACTCAGAGCTGTCTGGAGAGAACTAAAGACAGGGCATTTATAACAGAGCTTTGCAACTTCTCAGTCAATCGATGCAAAGAGGTTTTGTCTGCTTCTTTTGTGGCCATCCGTTGGCCATTGTACTAATAGGTGAGATCACTCAAAGTCTAACTTCCAACTCTTGGAAGTATTTCAGCTGCGACATGAATATTCCACTCTGTAACATGGTGTAGAATGTCCAGATTCAATTTAATGGTTCAAATACTTGATTGATCTGCTAACAGGCATTAAGCCCCTCGATGGGCTTAATGACAGTGTGTGGGTCACCAAAGGGAACCCAGGAAGGGCAGGGGGTTCACGGCCCCCCATCTTAGACAAAGCCTTGTTTCCCTTGACAGAGAATCCATCCAGGCTTTTTGCTGGAACTTTGCTGGATAGTTCAACACTTTCTGCAAAAGCAGACCTACTTTCTGTTTTCCTAAGTTCAATTTAAATAGATGACGTAAGGCACTCTCTGAAGAGGCCGATCAGTTGCTGACCTATTTGTATGATATTTTAGGTATAAAATACCCAGGGTCATCCACGCAAACAGCAGAGTGTGAGCAAGATGCTCTTCGACACCCTGTAGCTAGAAGATTTTTTTGTTGTTTTTTGGCATAACATAACATTTATAAAATGAATGTTTGGATGCCCTTGAATCTCTCAACGCTTTACTGAGTTTAAGACTCTGCAGCCCTCAGTGTGTGAATTAGGTGTGTGGACTCTTCCTGTGACAGGAGACGAAGGTGAGGGCTCCTGTCACCTTGGACCTGAGCATAGAAAAGTAGTCCCTGGGAAGCTCACTCTCACCAGCTCAGAGATGACAAACGCAAGTAGCCACGCAGGCGAGGCCACCAGCACAAAGGGGTGAAGTGGGCCAGGTACGGTTGCAGCAGGGATCACCTGCCCCACCCGAGGTCAACTGGTCTAGAGTTGCAGGGAAGCCAGAGATCGGACCTGAACTTGGAGACTCCTGGCTTTTAGAGCCCCATGTACCTAACCATGTCCATGGGTGGGAGGTGGTTGGAGGGTCCCAAATTTATCACATCTGCTTGGTACCATCGACAGAGCAGAGAACTCTCCCACTGGGAGACCCAGTCCCCAAATTCAGACCCAGAACTGTTTTCTGAGGTTGGCTTAGTGTTTAGAAATAAATAAATACAATCAGTTTGGATGAAAGTGTCTTTGAGAGGTGTTTCATCTCCAGTTTTCCTCAGGCCTCACCACTCCCTGCTGTCTTACAGCAGCTCCCATGTGCACATTTGTGCTTCCTCTCTGCCCCTTACAGGCATCTGCATTTTTAGCTGTGTATACAAATAGATGCACGTTTTAATCCCTTGTCTGTTCAGGCTTGACAACCTCACTGCAGATCTAGGGCAGAACCAAAAAATGTTATAAATGATGTCCTGTGGGCCGGAAGAGTGCGGCCTTGGCTGGGGGTGTGGGCTGGCTTCCCTGCCACTGGAACTTCCTAATTCTGGTCTGTAACCAGTTAATTGTGACATTAGAAACAAAATACCCCGAGCATCGATTACAGCGCCTGCTGGATACATAATAATAACTCAATATATGGAAACTAATTATTGTTGCCATGAGTATTTTATGATGAATATTTTTATTAGAGTAACCTATATCCGTGGATCCAAATACATAAATAGCTTTGGAATCACCCAACGCAGAATGCTTATATTCATAAACTTACACAGCCCCTCTGCAGAGTGTTTCTTATAGACAAACACAATAGAGGTGGAATTCTAAAGCCCCAATTAAGTGGAAAAGGTCGCTTTTGTGGTAACAATAGGGCAGAGCTAAGCAACAAAAAAAAAGCTACTTAGTTTGGCAACCTTTGTTCCGAAGAATCTTCTGAAAAAGCCCCCCTCCGAACCTCCTGAATGGGGCCTGATCCCATCTTCCTAATCCCCTGGCCGTCTCACATAGGGTTAATTGAATGCTGGGGAGGGGTGGGTCCCCTTTTGTGGCAGGAGCTGGTCACAAAACAAAAGCCAATTGCTAGGTTCCAAAAGGTTTCTCCCTCACACTCTGTGCTAAAATGAGAGCTGCAATTCCTCTTCCTTCTCGGCCGGGAGGGGCGCAGAGAAAGTTAAATCTTTCGAACACGCAGAATTTTCTGGAAAAGGTGAAAGTTCCGTTTCAAGTTCCAAATTGAATGCAGCCTCCCAGCCCGATGCTTTGACCCGTCTTTGTCCCGGTGCCGCAGACGCACCGCTGGCTGCGGCGGCAGCGTGGGCCGGGAGGGCCCGGGCTCCCACGCCGGCCCCTCCCCCAAACACCAGGCTGCACATGGTAATTAAACCTCTGGGGCCTGGAGATGTTGGACTCCGGTTTGGAGAAATACTACACAGAAAAGCCGACCGGCAGCCCCTCCTTCTCGCCTGTGGGAATTTTCTTTAGTTACACATGGCTTCCCAGGTAAACAAGCTTGAAAAAAAAAAAGAAAAAGTCACTGGCGGGAATTAAATTAGCACCTTAGTGTTGCTTGTAATGAACCAGTCTGCTTAATGAGATGATCATGAAATCATGTTGAAAAACATAAAATCCTAGCAAAAACTGGAGGGTTTGCCTCGCTTTCCTAGGTCCTTTGTGGAACGCCTTTATTGAATATGATGTTTTCTTAAACATCCAATGTGCTTTTTTTCCAAGAGACAAATTGGAATTGTGAAAGATCGGGTGTTTATTACCTAACAATTGTGCTACAGGGCTGCCCCATGTCCTCGTTTCTCTGAGCTTCCTTTCTGTAAACTCTGCACAATTTTACCCATCTGGGAGTTTAGTCTGGGGATGATGTGAAGTCGTTGTAAGGCCGAGTTTTGAACATTTAGGAGGCGGGTGGCACTGCACTAGTTCACCTGGTCTGGAACATGGTCTTCTGCACATATAGGCAGTGAAACGTCGGCACGTGGGGTGGAGTAACTCATCCAAGACCACGGACGGCACGTGATGGGGCCCAGGCTCAAGGGGAGCTCTGCTGACTCCAAAGCTCGGGCTTTTATCAAGACCCGACACCCCCGGACTCTGTGCACACGTTGTGCAGGAAATGTCCATGGGGTCCCCTGTGTCAATGCCCTCCTCTCCTTCCCTCAGGAGGAAAGGGAACGTCTTGCCCGGCCTGTGGTTTGAGGTCTACCAGGGATCAGTGGACCGTTGCCCCAGGAATCCCGGAGTCTACAATTCACAAACAGGAACTATATGTCTGGAATAATCACGGGGCATGGCTGCTGGTCTGGGAAAGAAGGAAAGGCCGATGTGTCACGAGGACATATTCAAACACGCGCCTGGGCTGCCCACGCCGGCTGCTCTTGGGAGCCCTGTGTGTGTCCGGGGACCCCACCCCCTTGGTCTTTGACGGGGGGATCCAGCGATCCCCGGTATTCCTTTGAAGGGTGGGCATGCGCACGCTGGCCTGACATCTGCCCTTCCAGGCACCAGGGACACAGAGGGGAGAAGGTGGGTGTCTCTAGCATTTCCCTTTGCCTGGATCCCCACCGTTCCTCCAACAAAGAGAGCATTACCTGCAGGCGGTGAGGGCAGCAGGTCAGGAGACCTGACTCCTATCTGGCTCTTCCCGACAACTGACCAAAGCAGGCTGCTGAGCTGGGCTTCAGTTCCTCAGTCCCCTTGAAGTCCATCTCCGGTTTGACAAACCCAACAGATATCTGTCCGAACGATCATGATAAGATTAATAAATAAACGCAGAGCTGGGAAGATCCAACAGGAGGACCATGCAGCTGAGAAGTTTGCTGCTGACCTGAGTCCCCAGGTAGTCGGAGGACATTCACCATTGTTAGGCTGCAGTGACTGGTCCCCTTGGTTGTCTGGCCGTCACCAACACCCTCATCCTGTCCTCAGTGTCCTGAGGATGGAAGTGGGGAGGGAGACAGGGCCGTTCCATGGGGAGGGCTTCTTGGTGAGAAAGAGGATGATTCAGGGGAAGCGGGGGGACTTGATCTTCCTTTCCCTCCGCACTCAAAGCACTTCTGGGCAGACTGCACGTCAGGGGATGAAGGGAGCTGTTCGGAGAGAGAGGCGGGGTTGGAGAAGAGCAGCCAGCTCGACGCCAGGTTCTCGGCCTTTGGTACCAGGAGTCCCAGTAACGGTGGTGGTGTTGGTAGTGGTCAGAATAGTAGGAATAGATGTGGCAGCTAATGGTCTGGAATGCTTACTGTACTTCCCAGATGCTCTTTATTTATGAGGATTTTCTAATTTCCACAAGAACCTTAGAGGTAATAGGTCTTTCATTTTCCCTATTAACACATGAGGGGTGTGACATTTACAGGGATGAGAAACTTAGCCCAGGCACAACAGCCCGGCCAGCAGATGGACCAGCTCTGGTAGATCTGAGTGTCCGCCGCTCCCCAGCAGTCTTGACACAATGGTTTCCTTCCTCTGTGCTTACTTTCTAGGAAGCAGAGGTCTTGGGGAAGAAGCAAACTGGGTGCCTGTGTGTGAGGCCGAGAGTGCTGTGAATTCTAGTGAGTTTCTTGTGATTGCTTCCCAGACCCTCTAGAAAGATTGCTTTCATCCCTGGTTTGGAGGCCACGCGCTCGGCGCTGACGGCCTTTCAACTCAAACCCAGGTCCAGCGAAGGCCCCCAGTTCCATCTGAAATGAGCGCGCAGCCGGGGCAGGGAACTTGGCTGGCGCTCCCCCTAGTGGCGGTAAGCAGAACCGCCCTGCTCCCCCTCTGCTCTCGGCTTCTTGACTTGACCTCTCCATAGACCGGAAGCTTCTTGAAGGCAAGGCGTCTCCACCCACTTACCATTCACAGAATTCTGCTAGAAGATGGGGGCACATGGCATTGAACAAGGCACAGTGACTTTCTGTCAGCATTTTTCATCAAGGGGACAGAGAACATGCCCCCAGGACTGAAACACAGACATCTGAGAACTGTTACGGGAGCAGAGAAAGGAAGGCCTCACTCTGCGCGGGAGAATTGGTCAGGAAAGGTTCCAAAGCGGGAGCATCACTGGGTCCTGACCTAACGACGGAGCTGGCTTCAGCCTGCAGGTTCCCGGGCTGCTGGGGTGGTGAAGCCACCCAGAGCTCAAGAAACCCCAGGGGGGCGGAGCTGGCCTCAGGCAGTGGCAGAGGGGACGGTAAGAAGAGGGCAAGTGACTTTTCCACCTGATGCATGCCCTTTAGCACCTCCAGTTTTGAAAATTGTCTCTAAGATACTAAGCAATGCCTGGATACTTAACAGAAGTCAAGAGTTTTAAAGTGTTCAAAGAAAAAAAAAAGAAAACACAAACAAAAAATGAAACGGGAGTAAGACCCACAGAGATGAACACTAACGTTTTTTTCTGAAAGCTCCAACCCATCATTTGTCTTGTTAATGATCCCTAATGAAGACAGCGGCCAATAGTCAAATAACTGAGTCGTAAAACTGAAAACCAAAGGCCAATACAGGTGTAGTTCACTGACTAAGGTGATCACGTAAGAGATTCACGCCAAGTACACGTTCCTCAGCGTGCACACAGTAAGCTTTTCTTATTCAGATCGTGTGTACAGGCTCCCTGCAGAGCTGGGCACAGAGAGTCAGCACGGTTACGACAGGCTGAGCTTACAACACTGCAAAAGGGATGCCCATTCACGCCTATGGAACCTGAATACTCCTGTTGCGTTTACTGTGTGGCTTTTGTGTGAAACCCCTTATCTTTTCACTTGGACGCCTCCTGGAAGGTGTGCACCTCAGCCAGTGTAGCCCGGCTCCGGCAGCAAGAGCTGTGGACCACCGCCCGCCGCCTGGACGGATCCTCTGCTGGTGAGCATGTGAGATCCTCACGGAGTGCCTTTTGTGCCCCGAAGGTGTCACAAGGCAAAGTGGCAGGGGCTGGGGCAGACCCGGAGCTGTGGACAGCTCCTGAACCCCAGCCTCAGGCCTTGCACTCGTGAAACCTCAGCTCAGAAGCTGGGGTGGCGTTCCATGTGATCTTGCCCCTAGTGCCCCAGGTGGGTCCATATGGTGATCCCCCCAGGCCCCCATGGCCGTCAGCCCCCTCCCGCTTCCCTTCCCTGCAGACAGGCAGGAATTCGTCAACAGCTTTGCCATGACAGTGAACTTCACTAGGAGTTCCAGGACCAATTTTTGTCCTTATTTGGGAACTTGGTTGTCCTGCCATCTTGGGTACTGAGGATTTTGCCCCCTGAATGGTCCGGCTCACAGGAAAGCCTGCTGCCACGAAAAGACACTTGCACAAGAAAGCTGTATCCCTTCCACTGGCAGGGCAGGGTGCTAAAACCATCCCTCCCATGGGCCAGCTCTGCTGTACACCATCTGCAGGGCCAATGGCCCCTGAGTAGAACCCTGGAGAGTACCCACCGCTTGATTGCTGTGAGACTGCTCCTTTCCTTTTGCAAGAAAAGCCTGCTCCCCAGCGTGGGGCAAGGCAAGCTGGCTCCCCAGCCCTAACTGGAGGGCTGGCACTGACGCAGGCTACTGGTCTGCATGGTCTTCAGCCAGGCGGGAGCCGCAGGGTGTCCTCGAGAGAGCTGTGCTCACAGCCAGGGACATCCCAGCCATCTCCTGCAGCGCCAACAGGCTTGAGAAAAGGAGGAGGCTAAGTAAGCTTCCTCTGGTCGGTATGCAGGGAAGACGGTCTACCCAAATCTTAGCCAAGTCAGAGCTCAAGAGAGCATGTCTCCCCCCGCTAACCACATCCTCCCAGGCTTCTGTATGGCATGGCCCGGTTCCAGGCCTGCGGTCCAATACTGGTAATTTCATAGCATGGTTGCTAGTTGGCCAGCCTCCTCTTCAAGGAGCAAAGAGACCCTTCAGGGAGAGCTCGTGTCCTTTCTTATTTGCGTGCACTCCAAGATGACTGGATGAATTCAAGGATGCCTGTGCTCAAAGGAACATACTTTTCCAATCCTGTACCAATTCCCCTTATTTATTCTCTACCCCTTCTGGCTTGAGGTAACCTCTTCTCACCCAGCCCTACCACGATTGAAAACAACAACAATGACATCAAAGTCCCTGGATATCAGACTTTTACTCTTTAGTGTAAATTAGTTTGAGATGCCGTGTTCTGTCTGAGAGAACTTACAATTTCCTGCTAATTTCTGATTGTTTATATACAATCAGGTGCTCTCCTGCTCAGAGCCTCTGCACTTGGTATTTCTTCTATGGGAAATGCTCTTCCCCCTAGATTTCTACCTGGTCTCTCCCTCACCTCCTCTGGGCCTCCTGGGCACCTTGTTTAAAACACTAACCCATGCCTTCCTCAATACACACTCCACCCCAGTTCCCCCTTAGTTTTTACCTGCAGCCCTTGCCTGATTTACAATATACTTTGCTCTTTATTTGGTTATAGTCTGTTTCCCCTTTTAGACTGTAAGCTCCCTGAGGGCAGGCACGCTTGTTTGTTTTACCTGCCGCTAAATCCCCAGTGCCTAGACGTATGTGGTGTCCTAAGTAGCAAGTTAACTGTCTATTGAATGAATCAATGAGTAAACCACGGATCAAACGCTACAGCAGGGAATTTATCTTACTGATGACACGAGGACTGTAGTCACAGAGCCCTGTGCAGGGCACAATTGCTGCCTGGCCCCAGGGGTGGGCAGACTGGTTCCTGGAAGACCATCTCTTCCTGGGCCTCAGGAGTGGGTGTGAGGTAGCACCCACGTGGTGCACAGACTGGCTCTCCGGGCCCTGCTGGAGGCACAGGATGCCAGGAGGATGGTGTGGTCTGGAGGTGGGATGAACACGGCTTCCCCTCCCACATCTGGTGGATGGGTTTCATCTGGCAAGTGTCTTAGCTTTTTTTTTTTTTTCTCTTAGCTTTTTGAAGTTTGGATTTTCCCTTCTGAAAAATTCAAACAGGGAAACCTATCTTGCTGGGTTTCGGTAGATGCTCAGTAAATGGTCATGGCGTGGCTGGTAGGAAATTAGAACCATGTATGCCCCTCCTGGCACAGAGTAGGCACCTCTGACCGGCAGGCGCTATGGTGTGCAGGGGAGCAGAGTCCTGGCCTCCAACAGACACAACCACCAGGCTTGGAATTGCCCAGGGGCTGCCACCGGTGCTGCCTCCCCCTGCTGTTCCCCAGGCTGCAGGATGGAAGGCAGCACACTCTGTGCACAGGGCAACCTCGCCGCTGACGGGCACCTTGTGCTCGACCTCCTCACCTCCGCTTCCCCACCAGGAAAATGAAGGCATTGTCAGGACCTGGAGGGGAAGTGTTCTGATGATTAATCGGGACTCCTGCAAGTTGCCTTTGGGGTCACAGATCCTGAGCACTGTTCCGGAGTCTCAGTGGACACTGGTTTTAAGGCAGTCGGAGCCCCAGCTTGTGTTTCGCCTCCGTCTGTCAGAGACCTGACGCAGCTCTCACCATCTCCCCCTCCCCTGTCTCGGGCCATCACCACATGCTGTTATGGCTCCCGTCCAGGGACCACACACCAGGGATGGGAGGACCACCACCCATTGGCTGAGGAAGTCCCTTCAGGTGTGAGGTAAATATTCAGTTACTTAAGGCTCATACGTGATGAGATGAACTTAACTTCATGTCATCTCTTCGAGATATTATTTTTTTTTTTTTTAAGAAAAGGAGAAAGCACTGCTTTGATCTTAAATTAGACAAATGTCCTTTGGATGAGCCCACTATGGGGTTGATCAAGAACAGGGACCACTGGGGACTTGGCAGGGCTCTGGCCTCTGGGGCGGGCACACACCAGGCCAGGTGGCCCCTCCTGCTGGGGCAGTTCCCTCTGTCACCAGGCTGGGAAGGGGCGGTGTGAGCAGACACTGGGGGCCTCACAGGGGGAGGCTTCACTCTGATTTGTTCACGGCTTCCGGGGAGGGGCTTCATTTCAGCAGACCCTGCGCCCACCGCCCCTCCCCCCGGGCCCCCCCTCTGAGTGGTCTGGGATCAGATGTGTACAGTTAGGGAAATACAGTGGAGCCAGAACCTTTCCACTGTAAATCCCGCCCATATGCTCCAGGGCTGCCTGCAGGATATGCAGAGCCTCTTCTCAAATGTCCAAATCCCCTCTGTCGGGTTCCACAGAACAGATGTTACCCCGGCTCCTATGACATTCATTTATGAACTTCACATATGCTGAGTTATGGACCCCGCGCTGTTGCATGTGCTTTGCTGTACGTTCCAAAAGCACATTTGTGTGGTTTTGCAGAAACTTTGCACTGCTCTGGCTCTCTACGAAATTTTGAGGTCTGTTCTCATCAGCATTCTAGCCTTGCCCTAGAACATCGCAGGTGGAAGAGGAACCCTAGCCACCCTCCATCCGTCCTGCTAGAGGTGGTGAGAGACTTACAGAGAGGAGGTGTCTCCCCAGGTTTGCCAGGTTCAGGGACCAGCTCAGGACTCAAGCCTCTGCTCCTGACTTCTCAGCAGTCTGGGCTCTTTATGTCTCAAAATCTACCTTCATAACGCCAGAGCTTTCACAATGTATTTCAAAACAAATGGTTCGGTAATTTTAATTCTTTTTTGTTTTATTTAAAAAGACCTTATTATTTTAGAGGAGTTTTAGGTTCACAACAAAATTGAGGGGAAGGCACAGAGAGTTCCCGTAGACCCCCTGCCCTCACACACACACAGCCTCCCCCCAATCAGCATCCCTCACCTGAGTGGGGGCTTCGCTACAACTGATAACCCTACACTAACATGCCATCATCACCTAAAGTCCGCAGTTTACATCAGGGTTCACCCCTGGAAACGTACATCCCATGGGATGGACAAGTGTATGATGACATGAATCCGCGATTATAGAGTGGTTTCACTGCCCTAGAAATCCCCTGTGCCCTGTCTATTTATTCTGAACCCCCAGTTTCTGGTAAGCACTCATCTCTTTACTGTGCCCATAGTTTTTCCTTATTTGATGTTTTTTAAGGTTCCAGTGTTAGCCCAAGAGGTTATATGAGTAAAGAGTTTAACCATTGCAGCCTCAGGGTCAGACCTGGCCAGGTGTCCACCTTCAGGACAGAAGCATTTCAGAAAAGTCCTGACACCAGCTTCCCTGCAAGTCTCAGAGGCTGCCTGTTTCCATGGTGACGTGACTCTGCCCCTGCTCTGAGGACCACTGCCCTTCTGGATGTTGTTGCGTGTCCTCTCTGACACCCCCTCCCTTTGCCCCGACCCCAGGCACCAGTATCCCAGGTTGGTGTCTAGCTTTCTGGGCTCTTCCAACGCTGTCTGGATCCACCTCCTCTGAGGGGGACCTGGTTGTCTCGCTGACTGCTGTTCCCAGCACAGGGCATACTGGCTGGGTTACAGTGAGTACTTCATGGATAAATCTTCAAGGAACGAACAGATGCCGTACTCAAATCGATCTTTCTGATGTGTTACACTTTCTGTCCCAGAGCTTTGAGGTCTTATCTCAGAGTTTCTAGGACTTTGGGTACAGAGCCTTCACCTGCTGAGCCAGACTTGCTGGCTTCACCCCCAGGGCCCTGAGTCAGTGTGTCCAGGAGGCCCAGGAGTCTGAATCCAACACGGCAGGGGCAGTGGGGTCTGCTCTGGGGGCACTGCCTCCTGGAAGACGCTGTCAGGTCAAGTGCTTAGGGGCAGGGGTGTTGTCCCTCGTCTGCACTTGGTGACTCCGGGCGTGTCTGCACTGCGTGGGGATGTGCTCGCTATTTTGTGGGATGACAGCTCACAGAAGTGGTCCTCAGACTTGAGTTCCAGTTGCTGCTCTGCCCTCCATGGGCTGGGTGAACTCGAGCATGTTGCCTTGCTGCTCGGAGCCTGTCTCTTCATCCTGGACGGAGGGCATTCGAATACCTGAAGGTCCTTTTCAGTCCTTAATAGCGCAGGAGATTAGGGGTCCGGGCGATGTCTGCGCTGGCAGCTGCGGCTCTGTGGTCCCCACACCCAGGCAGTCAGGACACAGTGAACAAGGCTGCGGTCCTGCCTGCACTCTGCTGGCGGCTGTCCTGAGGGACCCTGCCCCACCTCCCAGCCACTGCCACACACCCCACTTCTGGTGGGCGGTCCCCTTCCATCACTGAGGAGCAGAGCCCTGGCCTCGCCTTGGTACCCTTCGCTCCCACCCGGGGAATTGCCTGCTGTTCTCTGGTTCAGCTCAGCAGGGTTGATGGACACCGCTCGAGACCAGGAGTCAGAAAATGCTCAGAGAGTAGTCCGGCCCTGCCGCCGTGAGCGGGGACTGGGGGTCCGTGTTCTCTGACTTTGGCTTCCCGTGCGCACAGTGAGGGATTTGTGTGAATTCTCGGTTCTCAACCCGGAGCCCGGTCGGGTTTCTTTGTGCCAAATACTCGTAACTAGGTTCTAACCTCAGAGAGTCTGACTCAGGAAGTCTGGAGCAAGGTCCAGATAAAAGAAATCTGGGGCAAAAACAGCTGTGGAGGGGATGCTGAAGGGCTCCGCTGGGTCTCGGTGACAGTGTTTCCCTAAATAATCCTCGCCCCTGACAGCCAGCTAGCAGCCCATTCCAGTCAGGGCAACACTCCCACACTTTGATGTTGTGTCGGGAGATGCAGCCTGCAATCATAGGTCTTTTCCTGCTGTGCAGGCTGTGTGCAAATGCACGTGGAACACCGTTCGTAAGTGATGTTGAATCCATCCTAAAAGTGCCATTGGTGGCAGCACAGAGGCAGCCCACGTACAGCAACACTTGCAAAGCCATGACCAGGTAGGTCTTCAGGGCTGGGGCCTAAGTCACCAAGGACTCTCCTTGAACTTAGAAGGACAGCCCTGGAGTTGGATGGTCCTGGAGCCGAGTGCATCTAAGCAATGCTCCCTGCCTCTCAAGAGAAGCTCGGAGTGATGTTAGCGTCCATGCTTTCTTGTCATACAAATGGCATGTGGGAAAGTCACCAAGTATTATGATGATCCTTCAATATGTATTATTATGACATTTTCAGAATATTCTATTTGTTATTAATATTATTTTATAACAATATTAATAATAATGGGTACAATCTTCTCTGCATTTTCTCTTTTGCCAAGTACTCTTATAAATGCTTCCCATGCATAACCTCAGAAGCACATGCTGAAGTAATTCTTATTACCTTCACTTCACATACAAGTGTACAAGGGCATCTGAATGTCTTGGCCCGGGTGGTGGAGCTGAGACACTGTGACCAGGGGGTGGCCTGGCTGGAAGAATCCGCCCTAATCACTATGTCATATGGCCCCCCAGGACTCAGGATGGCCTTAGAAGGGGAGGCCTTAGAAGGGTCAGCAGGGCCTGACCACTCCTTTTTTGCAAACACGGTGAGCATGTTTTCCGTGTTACAGTGGTTGAGGTGACACCTGTGAAGTGCGTTTTGGGGCAGGTGTTATTTTGACCTCTTTTGGCCTCTGCGGCAGGGATGAGTGTGGGATGAGGCATCAGCCCATGGGAATTCAAAACGGGAACAACACACACAAAGTTAAAGAAGTGATGGTTACCTGGGTCACCTCACCTCTATGTTTGGCTGAGAGGACTTCCTGCTTTTCTTAACCTAGTTCTGGAATAGGGACTCACGTGGCAAAGCCCCTTTGCGCCAGGGGCTCAAAGCGTGCATCGTCTCACACAGCCTCCTCTATGATAGGGCACCAGCACGCCCCCTGTGTGGGTGGGGCACAGGTGCTAGGGCTTTCCCGAGGCCCCTGAGAAACGGTACATCCACGTAGGAAGCCCGGTCGGTGGTCACCAAACACGCACATTTGCCCTTCACCAGGTGAGCTGGTGAAGCGGATTTTCAAAAGCTTGAACAAGTTCTGCTCCATCAGGTGGGGAAGGACTGAGACTCCCAATGGGAAGGGGAGGGGCTATGTGGTCAGACTCCGTCTCCAATTCTGCACCTCCTTCCTTCTGCTCCCTGAAGTGACGGCCCACTTAGGGGCTCAGCCTGCTCGGTTTCAGGCCAGGAAACAAACATCCCAGCCTCTGCCCCGCAAGGCGGGTGCTGAACCAGCATTTACCTCGCCCTTTCTGTTGCCAGGGCTGTGCTTGGTGTTCCTGAAACTACTTCCCGTAAACCTTCCCACACCCGCCAGGAGAAATTCTCGTGTTCCTGGTGCAGCTTAGGAGATTGAAGCCCATGAGAATAAGGGTCCACGGTCACACAGAGAGGGACAAAACAGGGTCTCAGAGCAGAGTTTCAGACGCCAATGCCAGAGCTCTTTTCACGTTATTCTGTCTTTGCTTTGAAGGCTACTGTGGGTCCGCTGTGCTTTTAGCACCAGGAATAACCTGATTTAAATTGGATTCTCACTGGCACTGCAGCCAGCACTGTCCTTTCTCTCGAAGGTCTAGGACCCCTGTTGTAAAGTGGGGATGAATTTGTGTGAAGAAGATGGGTGGGCAGTGTACAACCTCCTCTCTCACATCCACAGATCTGTGTTCCAGACACAAAGGAATGCTGAATCATCTTGAAAATGCCATAGGTGTACTTAAAAAGCATGAAAAAGGTATATTTTCAGGTGCCAGAGAAGAAGGGAAGATTAAAGATAGAGAGCATAAGCAGGGCTTGAAACCTAGCATCTTACGAAGCTATTGGGACCAGAAAGACATCTTAGGGGATGGGACAGCTGCCTGAGGGTGTCCAGGGAGCTTGCAGGTACTGTGTGCAGGGAGAATCAGGGGTAGCAGGTTTGCAAAGCCAGGAATAGGGATGGAGCTACCATGTCTGCATAGAAACTAGCAGTGTTTGGCCTTCCATATCCCAGAAAGCAGAGTGATAGCTGATGTTGGCTCTGGACCCCAGGCACGCCTGGTAGGGGGGCCACAATTCACACTGTCTGCACTATTTGGAAATTTTGAACAGGAATTTCATGTAAAAGCTGATCTGGAGCTGACTGCAACCCCAAAAGCCCCAGCCCCGGAGGAAGGATCATTGCCCCAGGAGAGGCTCCTGCACGAGTCAGGCCATCTCTGGGACTCCAGGGATGGACAATTTCGAAGGGAGATGAGCTCACAGCACCTGTGGAAACTCACCACCTTGAGGCTGAACAGACTCAATAAAAGGAGGATTCACATCCGAGGACCTACAGATAAAGGGAGCATGAAAACGCACCTTTGACCATTCGAAACACAACATAAAGGGGGAAATGAAGGAACATAGCCCGCATTCCAACAATAGGACTTAAAAAGAAGGTAATCACGAAATGAAAAATAGAGTCATTGAAAGAAAGTGAGTGGATTGGACAGAACGTCTCCTGGTCTCCATTGTGTTCGTTCCCGTTCCCGCACTGTAATATCCTAGGAGCAGGGACCGGTCTCATTGACATTGAATCTTATGCCTCCCGTAGGCCCCTGGACTGGGTGGACACACAAGGCACATGCACCTGCTGGAAGGGTGGACCGTCCATGTTAAGTGTCCATGGTGAGCTGCTACTTCCAGAATCTTCAGATGTGGATGGTGGTGGCCACCAGATGGCTTCTGTTCCAGCCAGGTGTGGCGGGCCTCAGCTTAGGGTGTGAGGAGATGGCGTGCACAGCTGGAAAGGAGGCCAGCAAGCGGGGAAGAGCGGACGGCCTCTCCCGTCTCATGCTCTGCACAGGGAGGGCGCAGCCTGGCCTGTGGATCTCATGGTGGCACCGGTTTCCTCGCCAGGCCAGTGGACCCGCATGAGCCCCACTGGACAGCTTCCCTTTCTGCCGTGTCCCCTCTTCCTCCATTTATTGTGTTGTTTCGTCTTGTGCTAACAAGGATCTTTGAAAAATGACTGGTGTGGTAATAATCTATGGAACTTACTGTAGATAGCAATTAAATATGGTTAACGGCTGGGTTGCACTGACACATTAAAAGGCCCACGGGCTGCAGTTTATGAAGACAGCCCTGCTGTCTCATTTGTATCTGATGCATGTCTCTGGTGTCCGCTCAGGAGGTCCAGTCTCAGAAGGGCACACCTTCCAGGCCTCCCCCAGAATCACTTCAGTCACCAGGCCACCCAAAACCATGTTAGCACGACTTGATCATCCTTACTGCAGCCCATAGTGTCCTCAGGGGGCCTGCTGGCCTTTATCCTTGTAAAAAAAAAGCATGTGCTATCCAAAGGAAATCTTAGTTATAATATTGGGGATGATTCTCACACATGATGGAAAGTGAGTTGATGACAAGAATTGATATTAAAGGCTGGGATCTCACTGTCCCCAACGTTGCTGATGTCTGGATATAACAGGCACTCAGACCCAGTGTGAGGTTGGTCCATCTACCTAGGGGCCAGCAAGCCCTGCAGAGTCACGCCTCATTCATCCAGCAGCCTTACCCCTGCAAGACTCCAGAAGGAAGAGAAAACTCTGAGAAGCCAGAACAAGAACGAAGATTATGCAACCTACTCACACATGAACAACTAGACAAGAGATGACCAACTGGTCCCAGGTGTCCCCCATCCCCCCACTGGCCAAGTCCACCCACTGAGGTCACACTTGCTGATGCATGTACTTCCATCAGCAGTCAGGGCTGGAGAGAAAAGGTGTGTCTGCTGCTTCTGTCCTGGATTTTCACCTACAGACTAAATATAGAAACAATGCTAATAATGTAATTTTTCAGGACAAGTTACTGAGGTTTCCTTCGTATTTTTCCCCTTTTGTGGATACATTTTCTTCCTGAGAAAACAGCCAAGACTGTGTGCTCTCTTGCCTCTGGGATTACTAATGGTTTCATGCCACAGGGCCCAAAGTGGAAGCATCTAGGCAGCTGGACGGTGATTCAAGGCCTTGTTTTGGAAAGTCTAGGCTTACTGAGAGAAATTATGCTGGACAGGCCAGTGGAGGAAACCACAGAGTCGTGGGGTGTCCAGCAATGAGAGACGAGAATTACCAGACCAGGTGAGGGCGGAGGATGTCTTGGGGTGAAGAGTGCGATGACTTCCTGTTGTTGACATCATTGTGGCTGCTGTCCAGTGAGTCCCAGGGACCCTGCTCACATCAGAGATGCTGGGGGATGTGAGGATACTGAACACAGAGAAATGGCCTTGGAGAAAATGACAAAGAATCCCTGTGTCCAAACTCAGTTCAGACACAGCCCACCTCAAAGAGAGCATGAGGGTGAACAGAGAGTTTATCTGTGGGACACTCAGGGCTGAAGAATTGAGAAGGCTTCCTTGAATGTTTGGGCCATCTAGAACCTTCTGGAATTTTGTTCAAGTCTAGGAGGGATGATTCATTTGCAGTGAGCCAGCTGAAGAGACGTTTGGACCAGATTTTATTTAATTTGGAGAAACAATGTCATATAATAGCTCTGCTGGGGCTTAAAGTCTGCTGGCGAAATGAATTTCCTGAAAGAGCTAAGGCTGTGGAAAGTGATGCTATGGCCTGTCTCCAAGTGTTAACTTCTAGGAAAATGAAAGCTGTCTTCTGGAGTAGGAATGACATGGGGTCTACACTGTCAGAGTGCTGGGGGCAAGGACAAAGGACAGGGGCCAAAGTGCATTCAGGTTGTGATCCCATTAGCAGTACAGAAATGACTGGTTCACCTAAATCAGTCCTTTTTTTTTGCAGCTTTATGGAGGTATAACTGACAAGTAAAAATTGTGTATATTTAAGGTGTACAACTTGATGTTTTGATTTACACGTACATGGTGAAATAATCACCGCAACTGAGCTAATTAACATCTCTGTCACTTCACATAGTTACATTTTTCATGCATGTGGGGTGAGAACACTTCATATCCAACCTCTTAGCATGTTTCGAGTATATAATACAGTATTGTTAACCATGGTCACCAGCTGTACATATGATCCCCAGAACCTATTCATCTCACAACTGAAAGCTTGTACCTTTGACCTACGTCTTTTTATTTCCACCACCCCCCAGCTGTTGCCAACCGACCTTCTACTCTCTGTTTCTATGAGTCTGACTATTTTCGATCCCGCATACAAGTGAGATCACGCGGTATTTGTCTTTCTGAATCTGGTTTATTTCACTAAGCATAATGTTCTCCAGGTTCATCCAGGTTGTTTCACGACAGCATTTCCTTCTTTTTAAAGGTTGAATATTTAATATAATCACTCCATTATCCATTCATTCCTCGAAGGACACTTAGGTTGTTTCCATATCTTGGGTATTGTGAATAATGTTGCAATGAACACAGGAGTGCAGGTATCTCTTTGAGATCCAGATTTCAGTTTGCTTGTGTAAACATCAAGAAGAGAGATTGCTGGATCATATAGTAGTTCTATTTTTAATTTTTTCAGGAACCTCCACACTGTTTTCCACAGTGGCTGCACCAGTTTACATTCCCAACAACAAGGTACCAGGGTTCCTTTTCCTCCACACTCTCACCAACTTTTATCTTTTGCCTTTTCGATAATTGCCACCCTACCAGGTGTGATGTGTTACCCCACTGTGGTTTTGATCTGCCTTTCTCTGATGATTAGTGACATTGAGCTTCTTTTCATATATCTGTTGGCCATTTATACCTCTTCTTTTGAGAAACATCTATTCGTGTCCTTTGCCATTTTTTAACTGGGTTATTTGTGTGAATTTATTTTTGCTATTGATTTGTAGCAATTCCTTATATACTTTCGGATATGAACCCTTATCAGATGGTTTGCAAGTATTTTTTTTTCCCATTCCATAGACTGCCTCTTCATTCTGTTGATTGTTTCCTTTGCTGAGCAGAAGCCCCATGATATCTTCTAATGCTGAGACTCCTGGGCTAACAATGGAGGTGTTTGAGCTTTAACTGGCATCCCCCCGAGAAGCTGAATCAATGGTCAGTCTCTGAGGCCTAGAGAAGCATCAGCTGATGGGGGTATCATAGGGCTCTGGTGTTTGCGTACCAGGTGTTGGTGGACCCAAGGAGACTTCATCTTCAATGACGGTGAGGCAAAGAATGCCTGAATAATTTAAAGCAGCCTTCGGGCATGTTGACAATCAGAGAAACAGAGCAGGTCACCTATCTAAATACCCATGGGGTGGTGGCTCTGTGGGCAGAAGCATGACATCAAGGCTCTGGGCAGGGAGGCGCAATGTCAGGAGGGATGGCTTAGGCCTCCAGAGATCGGGTATGGTTACAGCCAAGCTGGGGGTGCCCTCCACCTGACGAACAGCACAACTGGGTTCAAAACTCTGTCAATATCCTCAACCAGTGGAGATATCAAAGGGAGGGGAGGAGAAGGAAATGAAGCAAGACTGGAGGTCTTGACTCAGGTCACTAGCTGTGGAAGGGAGGGGCCAATCCCAGACAAACAAGTGCGGGCATCCATGGGCGGGTCTCTGAGCACCAGCTACAGCAGAGAGATCATGTGCTACTCTAGGTTGCTTTGCACACCTGTACTCTGCATCCACGGTGTGGGTCAAGGCACACCCTGGAGGGGTGTTTTGGGAGAGGAAGCTTGAAGCTAAAGCAAATACAGAAATAAATACACTTGCCTGGATACTGAGTGGGGAAAGCAACTCAGAGACAAACTCTAAGGACTTTGGAAAGTGCACGCTTCAGCACCACACATTTTATAGGGGGCTGGTAGTAGGTAGTTTGGAGGGATGGACTGGGGAAGCAGAGCTGGGCCTTTTATGACAGAATGACCCAACAAAGAGGATTTGTAAGTACTAATCTGAAAGCTAAGGGATTCTTGGGTGATGGCAAGAAACTATCGAAGTATTAGAGAGTGGAGCCCCGTGGGATTTGTAAGAGATTAGGTTTGCCCATCTGGCCTGAAGACCCAGGAAGTGATTTACCATGAGGCCCAAATGCTCCCTTGGAAGCCACATCTGGTGATGGCAGGGCCCTGAGTCAGGGCTAGTATGTTCCAGGATGGGGACCACCAGCGTTGCAGTGTAGACATGTTTTAAATAGCATAGAGCTACCCTGGAATTTCAGAGGAAAGGTAAAGGTCTTATTGGCATGCCCCTTCTGACAAAAGTCACACACATCACTTCTGCTCTCATCCTGCTGTCCAGAACTTTGTTGAGCGGCTGTACCTAGCATCAAGGGAGACTGGGGGATGCAGTCTTATTCTGATAGGCTGCGTGTCCAGCTAAATATTGGAGGTTCTGCTATTATAAGAATAAACAAGAAGTGCAAATACTGGGAATCATCTACCAGTCCATACCATAGGTACTTTTACAGTCCAGAAGAGGGATCAAGTTAAAAGTTAGAATAAATAAAATATGAAGGTAGGAAACCCACTGAGAACAGGGTTGCTTGAGTGGGACTTTCAATGATGCATCGGTTAATTTTTATGGGAGCTGCCAAATAACAGTGTTCAGATTGTCTGCTTTCTTTAAGTTAATACTTTTCTGATTATAGAAGATTCAGATTGTCTGCTTTCTTTAAGATAATATTTTTCTGATTATAGAAGCAACACAACTTCCCTGTCCTTTGTTTAGAAAAATATTGAAAAGTGTGGAAAATCAAATAGAATTCATTCATTAATGATCACACCGCCAAGAGGTAACCATCTCTTTTATGTTGGTGTCCATTCTTCTTGTATTTTCTGAGACGTCTGTCTCACAGGTGTATATTTTTGTTTATAAGAGCATCATAGTATATGCATTATCTTTGACAGACTTTTATATTTTACTAGTTTTACCAGTGTCTTTATTGTCGGCTGTCTACACCCTCAGAATCCTTTCTTTCTCTGATGGATCCTAATCAAGGAAACAGGGAGAAGCAGGCAGTTTACTGGGGGTGCTCTCCCTGAGCGCCTCTGGTGGAGAAGATGCTCTGAAGAAGGAAAGTGTGGACACCCCTCCACATGCCGGTAAGGGTGGACCTACTTGCGGGTCCCACTGCCCACATGACCTCCACTCGCTCAGCCCTGCTGGGTTTTTCCACCAGGCACTGGAGACACTCCCTGCTCCCTCTGGCCCCCCTGAATCCCCTTATCCGGCATGCCTGCCTTCTGGATCCTTAACAAAGAATAGAGCACATTTCACCTCCCCGGTGGTCTGTGTTTAGAGATGCAGCCGTGGGTGAAAAGAAAACCACAGCGCAGTTGTCGTGATAAAAGCCCGCAGAGACTGCCGTGCACACCCCAGGCCAGCTGAACCGACGTCGTCCTGGCCACCCCAGGTCTCGCAAGCTGCTGTTCTTAGAGCATCTTATCCAAGTCCAAGGGCAGTGGGGTGAGTGTCTGTGACAGTCTAAGGCCTGAAGGACATTCTGAGAGGACTGTGGAAAGGACATGGCATAGCCTACTGGCTTGAACTTTAATTTGAATTGGAAATTACACTTCTCAAGGTCAGCTTTTCCTTGGGTTATAGGTTAGTTTTAGTACTAGGTGTGTGCCTGTGTACACGTGTGTGTGACAAGGGAATGAGGGAAGGAAAGGGGAGGGCAGACCCAACTACATAAGCATTTTATCGATTCCCAAGTCGGTCCTAGTTAGGAATAAACACTTTATGGCTGGGAAATGTTCCCTAGGATTTCAGTGTGAATTAACATATTTTTTTAAATTAAGATTTTTAGAATTTTTATTTTATATTGGAGTATAGTTGATTTACAACATTTACAATGTTGTGTTAATTTCAGGTGTACAGCACAGTGATTCAGTATAAGACGATATATATATGTGTGTATGTATATATATTCTTTTTCTGATTCTTTCCCATTATAGGTTATTACAAGATATTAAGCAGAGTTCCCTGTGCTCTACAGTAGGTCCCTGTTGTTTATCTATTTTATATATAGGACTGTGTATATATCAATCCCTCCCCACCCCCCTTTACCCTTTGGTAACCATAAGTTTGCTTTCAAAGTCTGTGACTCTGTTTCTGTTTTGTAAATAAGTTCATTTGTATCATTTTTTTCAGATTCCACATATAAGTGATTAAGTGATAAAGAACTAATATTCTTTAGGCACACATGCGTGCATGCACGCGCACGTGCACCCCATGCCCCTGCTTCCTCCTCCTTTCTGACATGACGGAGAGCAGGCTCAACCGCTGCCTGGAAGGTCAGAACACGTGGAGGAATCAGTCTGGGGCTGTTCTCTTGCCGAGCTCCCAGGAGAGCAGGGCCTGCACCCTGGCTCAGCGTCGCCCAGGCTTTTCCCAGCTCGCAGCCTCCCCATCCAGTCAGAAGGCAATCCTTTTCGTTAAGGATCCAGGGGCAGGCGTGCCAGATAAGGGGGCTTCAGAGGAGAGGGGAGGGCTCAGCTCCCCACCCTCCGCTCGCACAGCAGGCTGCCAGTAGGGCCCTGTGCTCCCCAGACGCTGCCATAGATTTTTCATGAGAGTCATAGATCTGGAGAGAGAGAGGGAGAAAAGGCAGCTAGCTTGGGAATTCATCAGCCCCACATGGATAGCATATACAATAAAAAATAAAAATAAAAAAAAAAACCTTCTAGATAGCAAAGAGCTCATTAAAGGCCCACATTGTGATGCTCTGAATAGGAACTTCCTTCCCCTGCAATATCCCGGCTCTGTTTGTCCAGCAGGCTTTGTTGTCATGTGTGCTTTCCCGCATCCTCCTGTACATCTCCTCCTGACTCAGCTGAAGGAGGGTGAAGAATTATCTTTCCAGGAGGGAGACAGGGGCTAAGGGCGGGCCCAGCCAGTGTGCAGGAGCCCAGGTTTCCTTCCCCGCTGCCCCCGTCTGGTCCACAGAGATGGACCTGAAACAGGGAAGCCACGTCCCAGGTACCTCGACAGGGCAAGATGCTGTCTGGGTGAGAACCCGTCCTAACCTCTGAGTCCCCTTCCAGCACGTGTCACCTTGCATGGCGATGTCTCCAGTGTCTGTGGTGCTGACTCAAAGTGCTTTTATTTCAAATAAAGTCCGCTGCACAGCCTCACCCTGAACGTCTCAGGAAAAACGCTTTCTGGCTGCTTTTTGGAAGGAATCATGTTGCCTTTCCCTCTTGACTCGGCTAGATGTAAACGTGGTGGCCTTGTTCTCTCCACTTCAAAAATATAAAGAAACATGTGGAAATGTTCTATTTTTCAGATCGAAAACCATGTGCACCACATTTTCCCAGACCTGATCTTAATGTAGATAAAAGTGAGAAACCCAGAGGGGAGCCTGCTGTTGAAGCCCTGCATTGTATGCTCTAATTTAATCATCGTGTGCCGCAGGATTTCTTTGCATAAATTACAACCACAATGATAGCATCACTTTCACAAAAGGTGGTCTCCGGTCGATTCAACTCTCCAAGTCATGGCCGGGTTGTTCAAAGCAGAGAAAGGGAGCCTGCGGTCTTACAGAGCTGGAGAATGCACCTGGGGCTCGTGGTGGAGGCCAATCGGGCGACACCTCCCTGCTCCTTGCCTATTCAGCTCATTTTCCTTTTCATCTCGACATCTGCTAACTGCTTGGTTTTTATTTTCCGGGAATAAAGGGTTATTGGCAATGGGCACCACCCTGGTGTATGAAGGAGGGGGTTTCTAGGAAGACCCCCAGAGTGGAGAAGTGATGGAGGGAAACATCCTCCTATGATGCCTCCCCTGGCCTCCTTTTTCTCCTCCTTTCCATCCCCCCATCCGTTGGACAAACACAATTTTTAAATTATCTGCATTTTCAATGCTCTTGGGTCTTCATCTGGAAAAGCACTGTCCCTGTGCTGCTCTGAACAGTCCTGCACCCATGGCCTCCCTTTTCCCAGGCTTAAAATTGTCTCCCTCAGAACCTTGGAAGCATGTTTTGTAAGCCCCTCTACAGAAGGCAGGCGGCTAGCCAGCTGTGCTTGTCTGCATCGTGGTGGTCCCAGAGAGCTCTGGACAATTCTTTGAAAGAACAGGGGTGGGAAGATTCTCAGGACACAGGCAGCTCATGTCCGTCCTTGGAGATTTATTTCACAAAGGACATCTAAAATAAAGGTAAAATTGAATCTGTGGAAACTGCTCCTGTTTCCCAATGGATTGAGTCTAGAGGAAATGGGATTTTTTTTTCACAATTTTCCCAACAGAGTGATTCTTTTAGTGCCAAAACCCTCGAAAGAGAATGAAGCTCACATATCACACCTATGTGTGCAACAGCAGGAACGTGCAATGGAAAATCCAACGGCTACAAGCAGAGAGTTGATCTTCAATAAAGGTTAAACAATAAATGAAAACTTCAATACTGTCACTGCTGCTCAAAAAAGTGGTGGTCATCAACATATGCAAATGTGCACTGCCTTTTAAAACCACAGCAATGCAAAGTCTCATCTCCTGTCAAATCACCATGGGAATTGTTGATTCCTGGGGGCGAAATAGGAGACCAGCCAGCCTCTGGGTGTGTGTATGTGTACGTACTGTGCAAACACACAGTTAAGCCCACCTGGGCAGCCCGGTTCTGCCTTGTGTCTTCTCGGTGGGGGGAAGGGTCATGAGTCAAAATGCTTCCATGGAATGATGGAGGGAATTTCGAATAATACAGCCTTAGATATACGTTTTCCTCTAACCTGATTTACGTGTATAAATAGGAAGCACCGAATGGAAGAGAACAGTGAAAACAGAGACAGTTATGAAATGCAGGAGGTACATCTACAACAGATGCCTGTTGCTTTCTGCAGATCAGATTGTTCTGTGGCCCACCCTTTAGTGCTCCTAAAAGGTCAGGCTCACTGGATGGCTGGACTAGTAGCCTAATAAATCCCTGGTGTAAGAGTGTGTGTGTGTGCCAGTGTGTGTGTGTGCCAGTGTGTGTGTGTGCGAGAGGGTCCCCTTCCGTGTTCTGCAACTGGAATCAGTCTGGCCACCGTGGCTGTGCACACTTACCTCCTCTTCCGTTTTTTTTTTTTTTTTTTTTGGTATGCGGGCCTCTCACTGCCGTGGCCTCTCCTGTTGCGGAGCACAGGCTCCGGACGCACAGGCTCAGCGGCCATGGCTCACGGGCCCAGCCGTTCCGCGGCACGTGGGATCTTCCCTGACCGGGGCACAAACCCATGTCCCCCACATCGGCAGGCGGACTCCCAACCACTGCGCCACCAGGGAAGCCCCTCTTCTTCCATTTCAATGCGACCTGCAGACATGGGAACCCAGCTGCAGGATTTGTGTCGGGGCTAAAAGCAAAGCTCAGCCTAATAACACTCCCCAGCTTTGTTTGTACATTTCCAGCGTTTCACACTTTTCCTTGTCTTTCCTTAGATTAAAGAAAGAAAAATATATTGAGATGATTCTGTGGGTTTTCTCTTCTGTTGAAAATACACCTCATCACTCAGAGAGACCTTGGATATTTGGAAGTTATTAGCATTGGCTTTGGAGTGAGGCAGATTTGGTGCCCATCCTGGTGTCCATGTCTGCTTGGGTGTGATCTTTGCCACCTACTCTGCTACTATAGTCTTCTTCCTGAGAATGTTCTTACCTGCAGAACAGAGGCAATAATTCCCACCTTGCTGGGTTGTAGTATTGAATGCAGTTTATGTAGGAAACATATGCAGTGCACAGAAGTTTAATACATAAATAGGAATTATTACTTGTTTTGTGGGTGTGTATCAAAGTATATAATGTGCTTAATATTTATTTAAAGCAAAAACATTCTGGATTAAAGACAGAAAAGTTGCAAAATGCCAGAAATGTGCTTTCATGAAATATTTGCAAAACTCTAAATAAGGAGATGATATAATAGTGTCTTAGTTCTGCCATCAGCTAGTTAGTTATGCAGGCTTAGACAAACCATGTCACCTTCCTGGATTTCAGCTCTAAACCAAGAGGTGCGTCATAGATCGGCCTTTGGGAGAGGCCTCTGGGGGCACTCCCTGGAGGAAAGTGTGGGTCTGTACCCTCCACCTCTGCAAGTGGCCCCCTGCAGACCCGCTCTTCTCTGGAAACAGAAGCCCTTCTTTTCATGTGTCACTTCCTGGAGGCTTGCGCGGGCAGGTATCGTCCTGGCCCTGAGGTGTGGGCCGGGCCTCCACCTCTCCCTCGGCTGCTCTGGCGTCAGGCCGCCTCCAGCAGGTGCATCCCTGTCCTTCCCACTCCCCCGGCTCTGCTCTTCTGTTCCGGAGGTCAGGGAGGGCCCACCTCTCCGGAGCCTCAGGGCCCCTCTCCCGCTTCCTGTGCTGGGAATCAGCATGCCTCAGCTCACGTTCTGGCTGGGCCTCGTATTCACTCACCTCCTGGACCCTCAAGTTCCGTACCCCTAACAGGTGAGGGCAGACCCCAGGCTCCCCCAGCACAGCATCCTCGATTTCCCATGAGAACGCACGAGGAGGCCCAGGCTGGCAGGAGCCTGTCATCCAGGTGGTGCGCCCTGCAGCAGACCCACAGAAGCAGAAGGACCGCCTCCTCCATCTGTAGGGACACAGCATTAGGATCGCGAGTGAAACAAAAGCAAGTCCCATCAGCGCGAGCCGGGTGGGAAAGCAGTCGGTGTGGATGGTGGGAACGGAAGGCGACCAGAAGGCTGAATCCCTGGTGACAATTAGAGACAGGCCGGCAGGCAGCAGCTGAGGCCCCTCCCCGAGAGCCATTTCCATCGCAGAGTCGCCACAGAAGGGCCTGTCGGCCCAAAACCCACATCTCTGCCAGGCCATTGGTCCACAAGGGGCATAATAGCCCCGGCCTCATTGCTCTGGGCGGCGGCAAGGACAATGACCCGCCGTGAAAAGAGTTAAAAAGATTCCGAGGAGGGGAGAAGCAAGCGCGCACGGTGGCAATTCAAGATCTTTTGGACGCCGTTCGCAGGCTCTTTAATTAAGCCCCCTTCTTCAGCTCATCCGGCAGAAATGCACCTGCCCCCCATCTGCGGGCCAAAACAGCAAACGAGAGCGTGACTTCACACAAGCCCTTCCCCAGTTCTGCCTTTGCTGATTGTTCACGGGAGGCGGCCACAGACTCGCTCACTCTTTCTCTTTTTTCCTTGCTCTGAAAGAGTCTATGAAAACCATATTAAAAAGTGTGTGAGCCAAGGGATTCCATCTATCAAAGGAAGAAGGCCATAACTAGCATTCATTCTGAGAATATCAAACGTACTAGCAGATTTCTAGGCAAGGTGTGAAGGCCAGAGTTCCCTTAATTGACCTAATCTCCGTTTCACCCCCAAACTTCATCTGTGCCTGAAAGCTGGGACACAAAATATTTCCCTCTCCCAGAAGAATTGTCTTTTCTGCGGCAGCATGTAATAAACAATCAGGGCCCAGGACACGAGGGTTTACGTCATTCTCTGAACAACCCCGTTCTGCTTGGTGTCATTGCAGTGGTTGCTTTTTTCAGGTGGTTTAGTGCTGACTCCTTTCTGCAAATCGGTTCCGTTCACATGGGTCTGCGGTGGGCAGGAACCCACGTCCTGCCAGAAGACAGCAGGATACGCCTGTCTGCCCTCCTGGAAATCTTGCTGTTGCCAGAACTGTGTTAGTGCATCGCCCCGTGCCCCTCCCCTCCTCTCCTCACAGATGTTACTGCATCTTCAGGAGAGGCCCTGCGTGGGCTGGTTCCCTCTCCATATGTGCCTGCTGTCTCCAGAACCATGGGAAGCTGGTGCAAACCCAGCCCAGCCGTGGTCCCACCGCTGCCTGCGGCAGCTCATACTGCCCCGCTGCCCTTTACACCGCCTGGGAGAACTGCTGTCTCACGGCTATGGAAGCTAAAGTCCTCCTTGATTTCTGCAGGATACAAAGAAAGTGCAAGTCGGAGCTCCATGTCTGGGCTGCCTGTCTTGAAAGATGCCTGTGTCCTAGAAGCTGTAAGCGGAGCAGTGCGAGGTGGTCCGCCTGGAGCTGGGAGACTACCCGGGGGGCTCATCCATCAGACACCTGCTCCGGCGCGCCAGTTCTCTGCGCTCACGCGCTTCCCCGAGCTGCCCCGCCCCCTCTCACGTGCTCTCTGGACACGCCCCCCTCTGGCTGCCTCCTGACATGTCTTGACGTCACCTTTCACTGTGCCCTCGCCCTGCAGGCTCAGGACCTCCGTGGACGCCCTTGTTCCCGCATTGTTCCGGTCTTCCGTGATCAGCCCAGAGCTCACTGGGTCCCCGGAGCTGGACATTGAGAGGGCATTTTTTTCATATGCTGTTAATTATTCAGATAAAAGATTCCTAGGCTCAGATTTCTCTCCACTGCCTAAAGAAAAATGGAGAATTAAATGCAATTCCACTTTGAAAAATCCAGCCTTAAAAACAAAATGATGATTCAATGGAAGGTATTCAGGAAAATGTGCAGATTGAATAAACTTGATGATTTTCATCATTTCCAATAGATTGCGATTATCATCACTTGTTAACTATTTTGGAGACTGTGAGGTGATGGTCATTATCTCTCTTTTACAGACAAGCAAATGTGTCCACTGTCTCCTAGCGTGGCTGGGGGAAAAAAGAGAGAGAAAAGCCTGCCCCCCCCTCAAAAAAACAAATATATCTGGCTTCTCAAATGGCACGTAATTTCTTACGAAATTGAGGAAAGGAATAGACAGAGAGGAATCTACCATTAGGATGGGGTCTCTTTCCAGCCAAGGATCTGGGCAATTCCAGGATGGATAAAGGTTTGAAATCAGGAATTCAGTTTCACAGTTTCCACAGGCTAACGCAGACACACACTTCCAGGTCAGAAGGATCCGAACAGAATGTTCTCCAGGGGAGAAGGCTGCGTCCTGCTCCCACGTGGCTCTCTCAGCATCGTGCAAGTGGGCGGGGCCTCCGTAGGAGCTTGAGTGTGCCCGACCCCCGCCCATCCCTTCCCCACTCCCACGCCAGGTGGGGAGAATGTGGCTCCGGGGTATCCTCCGTCCCCTGTGGGTGTCCCTTCCTGAAACAGCTTTTCAATCCTGCTCAGTCTGTTCCTTCCTAAGACTCACCATTCTTCACAGTGCCTTCTATTGCCACCCATCTAATGCTGTACCTTTTCCCTCGATATTCTCGTTGACATCTAAGACCTTAGCTTCCAGTTTATGCTCATGATTCCGAAGCCTTTCTATTCCTCTCACATGTCTGTTGAATCTTGGACAGACAGGTTCAAAGCCCGCTGGGCACCTCAGCCCCCAAATGTCTTTGCTCTCTCTGCCCCGACCTCATCCTTCACAGCCTGCATCTTCTCTGTAGAGTCCATCTCGAACCAGTGGCATTCCTGTAATTAGCCCAGACTAGAGATCCCGTCCCTTCCTCCACACACACGCCCCTTTAGTTGATTTATTGAATCCTGTCTTCTCTGCTGTAGAAAGATCTCTGGACCCCCTTTCCTCTCATGACCCCCACCACGGCCCGAGTTCAGGCTCCCCTCATTCTCGCCCACAAGGCTGCAAAAGCATCTGATGGGCTTCCTGTCTCCAGGTCACTCCTCACCCTCCAGTCTGCCTTCCACCTGCCTGTAGGCTTATTTTCACCTAGAAAGCTTTTGTTTTCCAGCACTTAGAGAATAAACTCCTTAACCTGACACTTGAGCCTCTTCAGCAGAACTCCCAACTGCACTATGCACCTGGGCAGGCTCCTGCCTGCTCTGACCCTTCGACATCTGCACCCTGTTCCCAAAAGGCTGTGCCCAGGGCCTGGCAGCTCTGTGTGTGCTCCTCTACCAGGGATGCCTTTCCTCCCTTTGCTTGGTAAATTACATTTTAAGGCCTCTTTAAATGCTATCTGTGCTATATAGCATATGGTATTTGCTCTCTGGTGTATGCCATGTGGTATATACCATGTGGTATATGTTATCTGACATACATCTTAGAGTATATGCTATACAGTATATGCTATGTGGTATATGCCATGAGGTGTATGCCATGTGTCATATGAAATATGCCGTCAGACCTTGTGAATCAAAGTAAAAGTTTCATATCGAGCTCTCCCATCTGCCTCCCACGCTGGGGACTCTGCCCATTCTCATGTTCAGCCTCCTGTCTGCGACGGGTAACATGGGCGGGTGCTGACACTGTGATGGTTCTGGGAGCCTCTGTGCTCTCTCAGGGCCTGGGGTGAAGCCCCGGTCTAGCTTATTCATCACAGGCTGAGCCGAGCATATGCCTGGGAGCTGGCACCCTTGCACTCATCAGTAGCAGGCTGTGTGCTTATTACCTGTAATGACACACTTAGACCTTTACTTTATTCTTTTCAAAGCACTTTCCCATTTATTTTCTATTCAGGACAGTGGATTTTATCCCCACCATACAAATGAGGGGATAAAGATTCAGAGAGAGTAGGTCATTTTTCAAGGCCGTGGTTAAACCCCAGATTCTCCTGACTTGGGACGCCTTGTGGGAGACCTGCCTCCCTTCCTCTGTCTCCCTCCTTCCCCCAGCCCTCTTCCCTCTCATATTCTTCCGTCCATCTCATTCTCTGACTACTCAGAGCTCTCTCCCTTTGCCTCACCCTCAGAGGATAACATGGGTTTCCTCCAAAGTGCTCCAGGGGCCCAGATAATGTAAACTTCCTCAGAAGTCTGAGGAAGTGACAGGTATGGAAGCAATGTTTTGCTGGAGGTGGATAGAGGTGGGTGGACCACCAGAAGGGAGCCCCCTCCCAAGAATCCTCTTGGTAGGCTCTCAACTTTTATGCCTGCTGGTAGGACCAGCTTCACCTGACTCATCATGTCTTTTACATAATGTTGACTTTACATTGGTTTTCGGCATCTTGACCAAAATAATATATGATAGTCAGAGTTGATATTACAGAGTTTTTGACCACACTCATTTAAAATCACTCATTAAGAGGGCTGATTTAAGTCACGAGCATCAATGCAGCATGATATTGTGCAAATTTCGTCAAACTTTTTTTGATTTTTCATTTATATTGGGGTACATTTAATTAACAATGTTGTCTTAGTTTCAGATGTACAGCAAAGTGATTCAGTTACACATATACATGTAACTACTCTTTTTCAATTTCTTTTCCCATTTAGGTTGTTAAATAATATTGAGCAGAGTTCCCTGTGCTATGCAGTAGGTCCTTGTTGGTTATCCATCTCAAATAAAGCCGTGTGTAGGTGTCAATCCCAAACTCCCTAACTATTCCTCCCCCAATCCTTCCCCGCCGGTTACCCTAAGTTTGTTTTCTAAGTCTGTGAGTCTGTTTCTGTTTTGTAAATAAGTTCACTTGTATCCTTTTTTTTTTTTTCAGATTCCCCAAATAAATGACATCATACTATACTTCTCTTTCTCTGCCTGACTTACTTTACTCAGTATGATAATCTCTCAGTGCATCCATGTTGCTATAAATGGCATTATTTCATTCTTTTTTTATGGCTGATTAATAGTTTGTTGTATATATATATATATATATATATATATATATATATATATACTGTATCTTTATCCATTCCTCTGTTGATGGACATTTAAAGTTCATCAAACTTTAGTGGGAAAGGAACCTGGGAGGCTTTTGAAAACTGTAGTTGGCCTCATCTCCAGAGATTGTGACTGAATCACAGGATTCCTGGCATGTCAGATGATTCTTTACCTTTTCAAGGTTTACTGAGATGTAATTAACTATTAAACATTGTATATATCTAAGATGCACAACTTAATGATGTGAACAGTCAACAGGAACCTCACTCTGACCGTCTCTGGTAGGAGCACTGACTTTACATTTACATAGACTTGAGTTCAGGTCTGATCTTTGCCATGCAGCAACTTTCTAATTTTGGAAGAATTGCTCTTTTTTTTTACACTTAGAAAATAAAGAAAAATACCTATGTCAAGGTGTTGGCATCAGGATTAAATGAAAACAATTAAATCAATGAATTGATTAAATCATTCATGGAAGTAGCTCTCATATGTTGGTGTTCATAAAAATGGAAGATTTTTTTTATGTGATAGAGTGAATATTTTATAAAAGGAAAATGATATGTAAATGAGAATATTATAATCCATTGTGGAATTTCTTAGTTGGTTTATTTAGTTTGAGAAATACATACTATTAATGAATCTCTATCAGTGGAAAGTTGGCAGAATTACTATAGAAAATAATTATAATAATTTTTAAAATTTCAACTTCCACAATGTGTTAGACCAAATACCTAAAAACTGTAACTCTAAAACCTGCTAACGATTCTGTATACACAACTACAAATATTGTTGAAATGTATGGCTGAGTTTACAAAAAAGGAAGGAACATCAGGAACAAACAAAAGAGAGAACAATGTGTCCATGCACTCAGGCTGGCACAGGAGTGCAGGTGACAGGGAGGTTCCTCCACTTTGTATATCAAGGGGCTTGTGTGTAATGACCAGAGAAGACACAAGGTGAAGCCCTGAATCAGAACTCACTGGCCCCTCCTGCCCCACCTATGGGATAAAACCACGTACTAGGAGGGTTACAGCTTAGTGAAAAACACACTGGACAAATTCTGCTCACCAGCTCAGTGAGTTGACAAGTTTTCCAGGCTACCCTTACCGGGGGTTGAGGTTTAAATAAAAGGAGAGGAGGGGCACAAACTTCCCTGAATATGTGTAGCTGTTAGCCTACCTTGTAAGGAACGGGGAATCAAATAGAGGAAATCAAGATCATGAAGCCTGAACACACCTGGCAAAAGCAAATGCAAAACCACTTTAGAAAACTCAACTCCTCCAAAGAGGGGCCCAACACCCCCAAATGCAAACTTCCTGTGGAATGAGAATGCTAGAAATGTTTAAAGACATCAAAGGAGGAAGTGAAATCATTAGAAAAGATAATGACTACAAAATACCAGATAGATTTTGGAAACAAAAACAAAAAAAGAAACTCCTGAAAATAAAAAATGTAATCATTGAAATGAAGTCAATTAGACACACAAGTAAAGAGAATTTATGGACAGGAAGATAGATTTGAATCATGTAGAACAAAAGAGATAAACAGATGTAACCTGCGAGGGTACATCTACTTATGTTTGAGATAACTTACCTCTAATAGGAGAACCAAAGGAAGAGAAGAGGAGAGACAATCTTGGTAGAAATAGTGAAAGTGCATGTTTTACAGCTTAGGAATCTCAGTGGATCCTAGGAAGGCTAAATTCAAATAAATCCATACCTGAACTCATCACATGCTACCAAAGACAAAAACACCATCTCAGAATAAACCAAAGAGACATGACAGATCATACTCAAAGGAAAAAAAACACACAAGTCTTTTTTTTGGGGAGGGGGGCGGTTATTTTATTTTTTATTATTTTATTTTTAAACATCTTTATTGGAGTATAATTGCTTTACAATGGTGTGTTACTTTCTGCTGTGTAACAAAGTGACTCAGCTATACATATACATACATCCCCATATCTCCTCCCTCTTGTGTCTCCCTCCCACCCTCCCTATCCCACCCCTCTAGGTGGTCACAAAGCACAGAGCTGATCTCCCTGTGCTATGCGGCTGCTTCCCACTAGCTATCTGTTTTACATTTGGTAGTGTATATATGTCCATGCCACTCTCTCACTTCATCCCAGCTTACCCGCTCCCCTCCCTGTGTCCTCAAGTCCATCCTCTACATCGGTGTCTTTATGCCTGTCCTGCCTCCGGGGTTCTTCATAAGGAAAAAATACAGAAGTCTAATAGTAGACCTTCCAGCTGCACTCAGGAGCAGAGATTGGTAGGAGAAGACCCAAGCAGGTCACTTTGTCAACCTGAGTGAAAGGTCCTGTTGGGGCATCCCAAAGGGCCAAGCAGCCCTTGCTCTTTTGCAGAGTGCAGAAGTTAGTGTGGTTTGGAGTGGACTGACCCCCACTCTACTCTGAATGCTTTGGACCCTGAGGCAAGCATGGTGAGTGTCTGCAAGAAGCCTTTCCTGACTTCCTGTGCATGCTCATTCAACAAAGGGACCACAGCAACCCCTGTGTTTACTCTGTCTGCAGATAGCAGTGTCTTCCTGTGGGAGATGGAGATATGCATAAGAGTCAATCAGGGAACACATATGAAAAAAAAAAAAAAGTTAAACCTGACTCCCGTGGATGTGCTTTTCCTCCCCTCTGTAGAGGAGAACGAAAGACACCTTGAAAGTCAAAGATGAGGGTATGCGTACTGGCGGAATTCTCAGTATAAAGAATGTAGAATCATAGGAAAATGTATGAGGATATTAAATTGATGTGTTCTCATTTCCCCCTGAAATTATTTTCCTTTGTGGCTATTACTTCCAAGGCTGAGCCATGAAGCTTGTGGCCCCAGAGCAGGAAAGATCAGACATTGGTGTGAGAACCGAGAAGTCTTGAACCTCATGTTTAAATGTTATTTTCTTCATCTCTTTAGTCAGACTTAGTTTTGAAAGTTATGCTCTGGAGAGACAGAAAAGATTTTTTTAATTTTAAGTTCTCCCTGTGCATATCAAGATTTAGATTCAATCACAATATTTTCCACAGATAAGTCCATGAGAGGAGAGAGAGAGAGAAACAGCAGGAGAGAGAAGGAGATTGAGAGGGAGGTATGTCAGGGCTGTCCACTTGCCCTGAAAAAGCTGAAACCCTGGAAGGGGAGGAGGGGGGAGGGGTGTGCTGGGCAGAGTGGGTGGGGATGTGGGTGGAGAACTGTTGGCAAACAAATATCACATCACTCCAATCTTTTCTCAGCTATTAGTGTGGCTTGCTTGCTTGTACCTTTTCTCTAATATCACTTCCTCAGAGAAAACTTCCCTGATCTTCTTACATACAATAACACCCCTTTCTTCCTTCACCGTTATCTACTAGAGCCTGGACATGGTGCACCCTCATGTTTACGCAGTCAGTGAATGAGGGAAAGCTAAAATGTGAAGGTGTTTTGCTCTGCTCGCCTCCAGGACCATGGCAGGAAAATGCCTTACAGGGTGCTTCATGCACCAAGGTAGGGAAACCACATCACAGTCAGAAAAGCTTTGTTGGTCAGAAGAAGGGCTACCTTACATGGACCTCCCTGAAGGAAGCCAGACTCCATGAGTATCTTTGAAGTGAGGTGATGACATGAAGGTCATCAAGTATAAGAAGATCAGAGAGTAAATCTGTGTGGATCGGGTTGAACAAGGATTATCTGTGCACTCTCAAGGCCATGGGAACCTGAGCCAGAATTCAGGGAGCTTCGATTTTTCTGTTACACCGTGAGAACTATCATAATGAGAAACATAATTATGTGGAAAGGAACCCCCAGTGATTTCTAAACATCCTTCTCAGCCTTTAACAAATAAAGACACACACGCGCATTTGTACCGAACATGGCCGCGTCAGCTCCCGCCGCTGCCGCAGGTGCCGCCGGCCAGCCTCCGCCTGGGACAGAAGATTGAAAATGACAGCTGAGAACATTCCTGAGGAAGAACTGTCCTGTGACATGGAGGTGGAAGGATTTACACGAGAGGGTCCTCATTTCTCCATTCTAGGTAACAGTTGGGACTGTGAGAACCAGGGAGGACATTTGAGGCAATCAGCTTTAACTCAGGAGGAACCAGGAGCTCAGGAAGCAATTCGTGAATATCCCAGATTTGGGGAGCATTTGAGCGTGAGCCCAGACCTTCCACGACGTCAGAGAGTTTCCACAAGAAACGGTTTCCATGTACGTGGCTCAGGTGTTAAAAGCCTGGATTGTGACCCAGCTTTACACAATTGTCAGAAAAGTTACGTAGCTAAGAGAACGGGTGACAGTGACACCTGTGGGAAAGCCTTCAACCATTCCATAGAAGTTATTCAATTTGGAAGAACTCAAACTAGAGAGAAACCCTATAAATACCCTGAAAGTGTTAAGTCTTTCAACCATTTTACCCCTCTTGTTGAACAAAAAATAATGAAAAGAGGGAAGAAACTGTATGAAGGTAAGGACTTTGGGGACATCTTTACCCTGAGTTCATCTCTTAATGAAAACAGGAGGAACAGCCCTGGAGAAAAACTGTACACATGTACTGAATGTGGCAAGTGCTTCAAACGGAACTCTTCTCTTGTTTTGCATCACCGAACTCACACTGGAGAGAAACCTTATACCTGTAATGAGTGTGGAAAATCCTTCTCCAAGAACTATAACCTAATTGTGCATCAAAGAATCCATACAGGAGAGAAGCCCTATAAATGCAGTAAATGCGGGAAAGCCTTCAGTGATGGGTCAGCTCTGACGCAACACCAGAGAATTCACACTGGGGAGAAACCTTATGAATGTCTAGAATGTGGGAAAACCTTCAACCGAAATTCGTCCCTCATTCTGCATCAAAGAACTCATACAGGGGAAAAACCATATAGATGTAATGAGTGTGGGAAGCCTTTCACCGACATCTCCCACCTCACTGTGCATCTCAGAATCCACACTGGGGAGAAGCCTTATGAATGTAGCAAATGTGGAAAGGCCTTCCGAGATGGCTCATACCTCACCCAGCACGAGAGGACTCACACTGGAGAGAAGCCCTTTGAATGTGTGGAATGTGGGAAATCCTTCAACCGTAACTCTCACCTCATTGTGCATCAGAAAATCCATTCTGGGGAGAAACCCTATGAGTGTAAAGAATGTGGGAAAACTTTCATTGAGAGTGCTTACCTCATCAGGCACCAGAGGATTCATACTGGTGAGAAGCCCTATGGCTGTGATCAGTGTCAGAAACTTTTCAGGAACATCGCCGGCCTCATACGTCACCAGAGGACTCATACTGGCGAGAAGCCCTACGAGTGTAATCAGTGTGGTAAAGCTTTCAGGGACAGCTCCTGTCTGACCAAGCACCAGAGAATTCACACTAAGGAGACCCCGTACCAGTGTCCAGATTGTGGAAAGTCCTTCAAGCAGAACTCTCACCTGGCAGTACATCAGAGGCTCCACAGCAGGGAGGGTCCCAGTCATTGTCCTCAGTGTGGGAAAACATTCAGAAGGAGCTCTTCCCTCATCCGACACCAAAGATCACACCCTGGAGAACAACCCATGGATATTTAATGAACGTGGGCCACACTCATCTTCCGACTGGCTCTCAAAAACCTATGTGAGAGAGAAGTGTCTTCAGGGGTGGCTCCTCCCTGTCAGTGGAAAAGACTGCTCTGAGCTGTCCAGCGGACTGGTGGATGTGAGACATTCCTCAGCCATCCTGTTAAGTCTATACATTAGGGAACTCTTGCAGAGGATACAGGATGGTAGTAAATGTGGCAAAGGCTTCAGGGATGATTCAGCCTGTACCAAACATGATAGTGCATACACTGGAATAAAACCTGAGAAAGTCAGGTAGATACTTCCCTGGAGAACTCACCTACCCGTACATCCGAGTCCTTAAACTGGAAAGAGCCTGTGTAATCGGGAAGAGGAATCCTTTAAGAGGGAGTGTCTGCCTTACTGTTCGTAAGCAAACTCTTACTGGAATCCAGCGAGGGAAGCTGTCGGCAGGAGCCCTTGCTGTCTTAGCTGTGTCAGCAAAGCCATGCTGGTGAGAAACCCCACACAGTGCTCCAACTCACAGCAACCACAGAATTACAGCGGATTGACATTTGAATGTATTTCTGCGTTACATTCCTGCCAGGTGCTGAGGACTCGTTTCAGCAGGGGCACCTGGGTGAGGAAGTCGCTTGTGAATGAACAGTGATGTTATTCCTCTTAATATGGAGACCAAAGCAGGTTCTCCTAAGAAGGAAAGGGCTGCTGCTGAGAATTATGATGCGTTGCTTTAGTTGTTGAGACAAACAAACAGAGAAACACTGAGTTGTTATGTTTACATTGTCACCCCTCATTGTTCATTTGGGACACTTGTGATTTGTTCCATGCAACCATGCCAAACCATGATGATAAAGGTTTTGTTGCCATATTGAAAACGCTTATAATATGGCCGGCAACCAAAAGCATAAAATAGAAAATTTGCCATGTAAAGTGTGCACACATACGGATGTAGGTTGGGAGTTGATCATAGAGAAATAAACATGGGGTCTCCTAAGTGACTGTTACTTGTGTATGATTTTTCCTCTATCACAAATCATACATTGTTATAATCATTTGATGAGGAATAAAAAGGTGGAGATAAAAAGAAAAAAACAAACAAACAAACAAACAAATAAAGACATAAGCATTTTGTGTTAATGTTAAGGAATAAATAATAAATTATAAACATAATAGAAATTATAATACAGTGGTGTGGTGTCTGTAGATTTTTATGGTCCCTGGAGTATGCTCCTGTAGCAATGTACACTCTTTTCCTATTTAAAGATGTTCACAATTCTTTATTAATCTGGTTCACCATAGCCATATAGGAACATTGGAATGGAAAATGTATTTAGAATTCTATGGGCTCCACTCTTCCATTGCATTTCAATTAGAGAGACCATTTGTCTTGTGCCTTTTATCTCTTGGAACATTCTCCCATGTGCTGTTGGAAGATAACACCATTTTCAGGTCTTTGAAGTTGCTGGGTTTTACTTTATGTCCCTTAACACCCTATAGGTGGAAGTAATCTCACTGTAACAGAGTGTTGTCATGTCTTGTTGACTAATTAAGCTCCTTCACTCCACATCTCAGCAGCTGAAAGTTCAAGTGTTAAATGGTGGGATGGTGAATCCAAAAGGGAGTCAACGTGGAGATGATCAGACCCAAGCCGGGTTTGATTTCTCCTCCTTTCTTTGCTCTATTTTCCATCTGTCCTGCCAGAGCCTGCCTGGTTAGAGATGTTACTGGGCTCAACCCAGAGCCAGAGATATTATCCAAATGTGAGATCAGGAACCAGATCATATGTGATGAGAGACAGCAAATTCTTATAGCTTGGTATTCCAGCGGGGGAGTGTAACTTGTTATCATCAACTTATTTGTTTATTCACATGGAAAACATTGAGTGTCTACTGTGTGCCAGACACTGGAGAAAATACTGGAGCTCCAACGATCCATAAGACAAGATTCTTGCCCTCAAAGTACATGATCTGGTGGGAAATAAAGACAAGTGGACAATTACAGGACAATGTTGGGAGGACAGAGAGAGAGGCTTGCTTAGGAGTCCTGAGGGCTGTGAGGAGAGAAGGAGACCTTTGTCTTTGTCTAAAGAGGGGTCTAATCAGGGAAGGTGACTTTGAACAGTGTGAAAATCAGTTCAGAGAAGGATGAGAATTGAAGTAGGAGAGGAAGCAGGGTCTAGACCATCATAAACAGCCACACATTTCACAGTACAAGCTTTTGGTGAAGGACTTGAGGGGCTATTGAAAACATTCCAACTGGGAAATTCCAAGGGAAACCTTGAGGTTGAAACCATACCTTGACAACTGTGTTCAAGGATGGACCTAATGGGGAAGAAAATGGGATCAGACAAATTGGGGGAACTCTTTCAAGGTAAAGGAGACAACAAGGCTCTGGGCTGAGGCAGTGACAGTGATTCGAGAGTTACTGAAAGAGCTTATTGATGGGCTCAGCACACAGCTGGAGTGAGGATGGCTGGAGCCCAGTTTGGCTACGCTGAGTGGAGATGATGCTGTAACAGGGAAGAACAAAATCTGACTCCATGTTGGATCTGTTTCTTTTACTTTGACCTTTGCTTTCCATTACTTTTGTTCTGTCTAGAGCTATAGGCATACATAATGGTCTGCCTTGGGGAACCCTGTCCCTTTGTCTCAATGTTAAACTAAAGAGCCTTTGTTTAGCCACAGGGAAACACTCTGAACCTGCCCACCTGTGAATGGCTGAAGAAAAGGAAAAAATAATACATCCCCTCCCCAAGGATGGCCAAAACCAGGAGATATTTTGCAAGTCTTATGGCCTTTTTACTTTACTTTCTCACCTCTTTCCTCTCTCTGTTCTATAAAAGAAACTAGCATCCAGACCCCAAGAAGATGGTACTTTTGGACGTTAGCCCACCATCTTCTCAGACACCTGGATTTCCAATGTTCCTATTCCTTGCCTCAACACCTCATCTCCCAATTTATTGGCCTGTTGTGCAGCGAGCAGAGCAAGCTTGGACTCAGTAGCAATGCTACTCTTTAAAGCAGGGAATGCAAAGAAAAAACATCATGATTTCAGTGCTGGTCGGACTGGACCCATATGAGGGATTGGAGGAAATATGCTTAGAAAGATGGCAGCCTGCTCTTATGAAGGGTCTTGAATTTCAGTCAAGGCATATACACTTCAGTTTATTACTATCATCAGTTTCAATGTGGAACTACTGAAGATTCTTGAGCTGAATGGTGTCATGTTCACAAGAACACTTTAAGAAGAAGATCCATCTAATATAAATGAGCATGAGGCTGCAGGGAGATAAAGAATGGTAAGGTAGGAAGTAGAGATTGGAGACAATCACAAACTCAAGTGATGAGGGCTGAGCATACAGGATTGAAGAGAATTGGATAGAGAATAGTGAGGACCATGTCAATGCATGAACAGAGGGGAAAAATGAAATAGAGACAAAGACTAATAGTAAGGTTTTCTCACTTCTTATTTTGAAGGAAGAGAGATTCATTGGTAGAAATAGGAAAATCTGGAAGAAGTATTGCTTTTTGGAATATAAAATGCATTTATTTTTATTTTTTTATTTTTATTTTTATTTATTTTTATTTTTTGGCCACGCCACCTGGCTTGCAGGATCTTAGTTCCCCTACCAGAGATTCAACCTGGGCCCTCAGTAAAAAAACAAAAAAAACCATGAGTCGTAACCACTGGACTGCCAGGGAATTCCAAAAAATGCCTTATTTTTTAATGGTGATTCTGATATTCCAGAGAAAAATCAGTCTAGATTGTACCAGAAGGAGACGAAACACGTCACCTAATACACATCTTTAAATGTGTATGTGCTCACTTACCAGTGAACACTGAGAAACCTTCATTTTATCCCTGGGTGAATTCTCACTGACTTTCACACTGCTGTTTCTTCCAATCCAGCCATTGGAATGCAAGCCCCTCGGTGGTCTCGCCTCACCTGTCAGGAGCGATTGAGTAACAGAGAACAGCAGTGAGGTCTCATGTTACTAATATTCCATTACTTTTACAAGAGTACATTCATTAGTACACTATGAAATATTATCCTAAATAAGTAAAATTAAATTATGCTTGTCAAAATAAATGAACACTGCACATGCCACAATTCTGTGTCCCTAATTCTTTTAATTATGTTTTTTTTTTCTTACTTGCTAATTTGTGAAATTTGCTAACTCACAATGGGCTCCCTGTCATTAGTGAGAATGAGTCGGCTTCTGCCGTAGCAGTTTGCACACCCTGCTTCCTGTGGCTTCTGGCATGTACTACCTGGGGCACCATGCAGACTAACTGATTGGTTATTTTTCTCTCTTCAAGCTTGTTGCAAGCTACATATTAATTTTCACCTTTTGAAATAGGTGGTTAGGAGATGAACATTCTCTCGGCAGATGGAAGGACACCATTTTGCTCTGAAATAGAAAATTCCAGCCCAGTCTACACAGTGACAATACTTGCCTTCTTTTAAGTGTTGTGTGTGTGTGTGTTTTATCAATACAGAGAAACAATTGTGCTAATTTTCAGTGTGTTGCTCTGCTGAGCCTTCTCTACTGATCCATCTCCTGGAGGGATGCAAAAGTCACTTTGGCCCAGGTGTTCCTTGGAAGAGCTTCAAGGAGGGACAGTGTTCCCTGAGTGACTTCTGGTGGTGTGGTGCATTCCACAAGAGTTTTGCAAATATTATCTGATTCATCCTCACAATATTTCTGTGAGTTAGGCATTTTGAATTCCCTTTAATGAGTCTGCAGGTCAAAGCAGTTAGGGGGACTTCCCAAGTTCACGTACCCAGTGAGTGACAGGATGAGGACACGTGTCTTTCTATTACATGTTTTTACCTACTCCTAATGAATCATGGGCTCTCATCAAACTGCCCTGAGACTGTATATTATTAAGAAACAAATGTGTTTAGACGATAAAGAAATAGGACCTGTGAAGAGAGAGATTAGGGAGATGGTGGAGGGGAGGCTTTAGAGGTAGGCATTGAAGAAAAGCTTACGTAGTGATCTCATTCCTAGTTTTAACTATTTTTTGAAAAAGTATGTTTATTGAAGAAGATTGAGAAAAGTACAGTGACAGAATAAATGCCTATCTTTCAATATTTTCTTTCAGGTGCCAGTGGTTTTAGAACTTGTTTATAGCCCCTGAAACAGCTCTCATCAAGGTGGGGTTTCATGCCCTCTCCTTGACCATGCGCTGGCTTTCAGGACTCACTTCTCAGGAAGTGAGGACACAGGACAGGAACACAGGATGCCCTCTGACTTTCTCCCAGGCTAAGCCATGCAGGGCTTCTTCCCAGTTCCTGCTCTTCCTTGGGGTTGTGACCCAGGAAACCCTGAACGGTTGTGCAGTGTGTTTGTTCACTCTGATGCCACCAGGCTGGAGACACCAATTAGGTGCTGAAAAACCCAAGGAGCTCACTGTGGTCCCAGCACCCATGGGTGAGTGAGCACACCTCCCAACCATGAGCCACCTAAGCTTCCCCAGGTGAAGTCGAGATGCTGTCCTCATGGAGACCCAACTCAGAGGCCGAGTTGTGAGGAAAAGAAATAAATGTTGATCCCGTTTTAAGCCACTAAGTTTGGGGTGGTTTGTCACATGGCCACAGTCCCTGGAACACAGGCCTAGCTTTTCTTACACGCCTGTGGTGGTATTTTATCAGATCTTAATTCAGTGTATAAAGAAAGGCTTGTTCAGGTACATTTCTTGGGTTTAATTATGAGAATGTTCACATAATAAGGGGAAACACTTTATGCTGAAACTATTTACTTTTAAATGTCTAATATAATCATGGACCAAATCCATTGGGTAGAGGTTTTACTGTGGCCAATTCGATAGGATAGGTTTTGCTGAGATGATTTTTAATTGTCCTATGAAAACATTTGCGGTATTGGGTCTTGGTTAGCGAGAGGGTAATCAACAGACCAAATACCATCAAATAATAATAACATAAAATATTGCCTTATATTCCCATAATACTCAAGAATTAATTTTGATTTTTTTCCCAGTTGGCCATCATCATCCCAGGTAACACTGTCATATTCCCCAAAGATACAAGGCTGATATATTTTCAAAGCATTTCTATATCTGATGGCAATATAAGTCAGCTTGGTTGAGCACAATTTCTGAAAGTCAAGTTTAATCGACTAGATCCCCAGAGCTGTGTACAGGGCCCTTTACTGCTTCCTGATGATGAGGAGTCTGAGACTAGCCTTCCTTTTGTGTCTTTGCAGGTAAGCCCTGTCCACAACCCCCACACTGAGTGGATAAATAGATGTTTATAAGATGTTGCTTCCTTCTTCTCTTTTTTAAAGAGTTTTTTTTGTTTTTTGTTCTTTTTGATGTGGACCATTTTTAAAGTCTTTATTGATTTTGTTACAATATTGCTTCTGTTTTATGTTTTGGTTTTTTGATCCTGAGGCATGTGGGATCTTAGCTTCTTGACCAGGGATTGAACCCACATCCCCTGCATTGGAAGGTGAAGTCTTAAACACTGGACCACCAGGGAAGTCCTGCTTTATTCTTCTAATTTAAAGACTGACAGAATCAGTCTGGGTTTGGATCTACTAAGCATTTGGGGGGCTCACCTTATGTACTCAGGTATTTCTAAAATCATGGATGTCCCAAATGGTACGGCATTTCTCACTCTTCACTTCATTCCCAGCCTGGGAACTCTGTATGTCTTTTGCCCTTTGTGGGAACATTGCTCTCATTAGTTTATCTTCCTGTGGCTTATTCTCTGTCTCAGCATTCAGGACTTGGATCCTCCTAGGATATATAGATCCTGATCACGTGATCTAAAGAGAGTTTCTCAACTTCGCCATTTCATATTTTTAAAAATCATGTATCATTATCTGAAAATACCCTATCTCCCCGCTGGTTTGCTTGTTCCTGGCCGCTCTCCTACTTTCTCTGGAGCTGAAACTGCAGGAGAGCAGGACCTTTTTGGGTTATTCACTGAGTTATTCCCCACAGCCTGACACATGCCTGGAAAGTAGCAATTGCACCATAAATATTTGTCAAGTGAATGCAAGAAGAAAGGAGTGGATGAGAGCTTGATTTCCTTAACAGAAACTCCTAAAACATTTTTTGGATGTGCTAACCACATCCATCCCCATCTTCTTGTCATTTTGGCTCCTGGTTCTCCCCCCAACCCCCGATTCCAGATTCTGCACATGGCTCCCTTTGCAGACATGGCAAACGGTGCTGTGTTCAGATATTCCGTTACATGTTAGCAGTTCCCCTGCAATCCTTCTGCATCCATTTCTTTTATTTACCTTGGGTGTAGCATAAACTCCCTCTCTACACACAACTGGGAGTTGTGGGGTGTAACTGGCTATATAAAGAGAAGTATTTGGTTGGGGAAACATGACACTGACAGACTCATGGAGCAGCACCTAGGAAGTCAGGCGGCAGCCTGAATGTTCCAGTTTGGAATTTCCCTATTATGGAGAAAATTGGGAGAGGAAGAGGATTCTTTTCATCTATTTTCAGACAGGCTTGGCACAAGGGCATGAAAAATATTATCCGTTTCGTTCCACTGGCCTTGTAGTTATTGTAAATGTAACTTAAATTCCTGAATGCATCTTAAATTGCATTCTATCTCTCCGTGGTGTAATCAGAGGCTTTGATTTCTGAGGCTACTAGCCAGACATAAGTTTTAACAAAAGCTGGTGCCCATTTGTCTTTATTGGAAAATTGTTTTATGTATATATTTTACAGATCAGTGTTGGGAAAATAGTCACAGAGGAGAATTTGTTTTTATTCAGTCTTCAAACTGATACTATTCCTTAATTGAGGAGTAACTTACAGAGAGTAGTAGGAGATGCTTTGAAAACTCTGGGATTTGGCTCTGAGATCCGAAGGCGGCCTTAGCAGAAAGAGCTTCAAGGCCATCAAATCTATATATCCATTGGTGGAATAAAGGTTTCAGTCTCATTGTATTTGAATCAGAACTTATTACTTTCAATACAGATTAACTGTGGGTTACTCTCTCTGTCCTATTTTTAAAGGT
The DNA here is from genome assembly GCF_964374135.1 of Grampus griseus. NCBI lineage: Eukaryota > Metazoa > Chordata > Mammalia > Artiodactyla > Delphinidae > Grampus > Grampus griseus. The sequence continues at coordinate 3,763,075 of NC_139009.1, forward strand.
ATCCCTGGAAACTAAGCTTGATGCTTTGCCAAAGAGTGGGACTTTGTCCTTGGCCTTGACATAAATGCTCTTCCTCCAACTAGCTGAAAGGCTTTAGCTACTTATTCTCCAGAAGAGCCAAGAATTCTACCCTTATGTGTAGGCGTAAGGAGAGGGGAGGGGAGATGTGGGAATAATTCAAGAACTTTACTGCAGGGTAAAGAAGAGTGACAGTGCCTGGGAGTCAGTACGTGTGAGAAATTAGACAAGATACGCATGTGTGGAATCTCTTCCTTCATTCATGCAGTGATCAGCACATGGACATTCAAGGTAGACGCTGCACTGCTTACTTCTGTCTTTTTAGATGCAATTTTACTTGTATTTGTAATGCTTTGAAGTTACTTAATTTTTCATTAAATCGCTGAGATATGTTTTTAAAAATGATGTTTGCTGAGGCTGTTAATCAGAATGAAGAAGAGGAAAGCCCTAAGATCTAAGACATTGCTTTTAGAATTGGTGCCTGCCCAGTATCTCAGCCTGAATTTACTTAGAATACAGAAAGGGGTTACACATGCATGAAGGCTTGAGGATTGCTTATGCCTAGGTAGGTGCAGTCTGGAAGCTGATTCATATATGCAACCACTCATTTACATTATTTTAAGATATGTATACACACACATATATATATGTATATATGTATGTGTATATATATATATATTTATATATATATATTTATATTACATAATGTTAGGCTCAGATCTATTTGTAGGTATTGGAAAATTATCTGGAAGAGAGATTGTCACCTTAAATGAAGTTGATAAATAATTACAATTATGATTAATACCACAGATTAGAAGTGAATGCTGATCTGGAATGTGACAGGAAGATGTACCCATTCTGAGTGATGCAGATTACTGTGTTGAGCACCTGAACTGGATGTGGTCCCTAAGTTACTACCTGCCCCTTTGGTGCAACAGGGAAAGGCAGTAATATCTGAACAGTGGAGTTTAGCTGGTGTCAGCCTTTTGTTTTGTCCTTGATAAGATGGTCACTCTTTAAGATGACTCCTTCAGGTATCCAGAAGTTTCCACAATCTAGCTTCATTTGAGAAAAAGATACATGAGTGTCTTGGAATATAAGCACAGAGTTGCAAAATTCAACATTGACTCACAACTTGGAGTGTTTTTCTTGAACTCTGAGAATAAAGAGGTTAACTTATGGTGAGTTTCATGTGACAAAGGAGAGCAAAGGTATAAAAGAAAGATAGTTGTACCTGCTTGATTTTATGTTTATTTATAACCAAATGTACTAATGCATGTATTTTTTATTGGCCTTCATGTGATGTAGGGGTAGAGGCACTGGCCTGACTGTCAGAAGGCTCAAGCTGTTAGTCTTGGGTTTGGTACTTTGTGTGTGGACATGGCAAAGATTTTAAGAATATTTCACGAGATTCATTATTTATTCATTCATTCAGCAAGTTTGTTTTGGGCTAATAATCACTTTGGAGGAAAAGAAGTAGTAATTTTATCCATAATGTTTGTAAAACTTAGATGTAAAATTTTACTGATTAAAAAAATGTGTGTAGTGAGAAGACACTAAGGTTGATAAAATACAAAGACCTGATCTCTGGGGGAGATAAACACAAGCCAAGCCCTGCTATGGACTGTGTTTTCAGTGGGAGAGTGAATTCTGTAGAAATACACGTGATGAACAGAGGGTGTGGTCTATTCTACATGTAGGGCTCAGGACAAGCTTTGTAAAGACAGTGCAACTGAGACAGTCTTTAAAGAAAAGTTCATGTTTTCACAGCAAATAAGGATCTGGGAAGAACATGTGGAAAAGTCTGAGAAACAATACAGCTTGACATGTTCTAGGAACAGAAGTATTTTGGAATGACTAGAACACACAGAAAGTTAAGAGTTTTGCAGCAGGAGATAATTATGGCTTACATTTCTTGGGCAGTTTTGTGTTAAATTAAACATCAGCTTGTATTAAACATCTCTGGGTGTTGTTTAAGTGTAAACTCACTTACCCCACCCTTCAAACCTAGAAGGAGTTACTCTCACTGCTGGACTTTATCATGATGGAACCAAGGCCCACAGGTGAGGTAGGGAGCCAAGGTCCCAAGCTAGCAGGTGTAGGGAGCAGTGTTGTCAGACAGTCTGCCTCTTAACCACTAAATATTCTGGAGAGATGAGACCCCAGCAGTCTCATATGTAGGCTAAAGATATTGAACTTTATTTGATCTACTTAGAAAACCCTGAACATGCCTTCAAAATTTGCATTGGGAGGAAGTAGGAGCTTGACTTCCAGGACACCATTTAGGAAACAAATGCACTGATCAAGACAAGAAATGGTGACAGTCTCCCAAAGGCAGTAGTGAAGGAAGTACAGGCAGTACAGGCAGGAATGAAGGAAGGTCAGGGAACAGATTTGATAGCATGGTAGATTTTATGAGCTTTGGAAGCTGCTTAGATATGGCCGAGGAGGGGACAGCCCAAGAAGACTCGTAGGAGAATTCCAGAGCAAATATACGTAAATGCAACTGGGTCAGGATCCTACAAGCAAATTGGTAAAATTAGGATTAAAAATTACACTTTAGTCTTTCTGGCTCTGTTGACACTCACACTATGAAAACAGCAGCTCTTTGGATTTCCCGACCTCTACTTTCCCATTCCATGAACATAGTTATCACATCCTTGAAGCAGCCTCCTTTGTTGCAATGGAGCCACTATCACTTTCTTCTGGTCCTACTTTGTCAATTAAACGAATGTCCCTATTCCCATCTGTATTAGTTTTCTCAGGCTGCTGTAACAAAACATCATAGGTTGGGTAGCTTAAACAAAGACAATAAAGAGAGAAATGTATTATTTCACAGTTCTGGAGGCCAGAAGTCCAAGATCAAGGTGTCGGCACAGTTGATTTTTCTGAGGGCTGTGTGGGAGAGTCTGATCCCGGCCCCTCTCCTAGCTTCTGGTGGTTTACTGGCATCTTTGACCTCCCTTGGCTTATAGATGAATCACCCCAATCTGCACCTCATCTTCACCTGGCGTTCTACTTGTATGCAAGTCTGTGTCCAGATTTCTCCTTCTCATAAAAATTGGATGAGGGCCCACCCTACTCCAGAATGAGCTCATTTTAACTAATCACACCTACAACAATCCTGTCTCCAGATAAGTTCACACACTCAGGTGCGCCCCTGATGTCCACACTAAAACTTCCATGTTGGGTATTTTCTCCAAGGGTAGTGTTACCTGTGGATCCTCTCACTGGCATGATGTTGCTCAGATCTTGGATGTTCAACCCTCCCAGGAGATCATAGTGAAGCATCAAGGCATCTTCAACTTGTGTTTATACTTTAACGCATCCCTCTTGCTGGGGAGTTGAGCATGGCCCACAGATCTGGACTATGGAACAATTGAGGAAGAGACCCTTGTTTTGCCTCAATGATCCCCATGCCTGATTTTCACGGAGAGTGAGCAGGTGACAAAAACACTGATGCTGAAACCATTGTTCATCACATCACTTCACTTCACAAGGTCACAACAACGACATTCTCAAAACCACAGTCTTTTTGTTGTCTGTCCTAGATTTGCAAAGCTGGCTGTGTTTTATAAAACCTGAATGAAGTTAGGAGGGGATAACATTGAATAATGGGTCTCATTCATATTTCAAGAAAAAGTACCAAATGAGTTTTTCAATTCTATGTAAAGCAGCTGAGGACATCTTAGAACCCACTGCATATATAGTAGTGGATTTGGGTCTGGACATTGTACATTAAGAAGATGTGGTCAAGATTGAAGTTATTCAGTGGAGGATGACATAGATATTGAGTTAACAGTAGTGAGTTCCCTGTCAATGAATGTGGTTAAGTCCAGGCTAAACAATGGTAAGGCCAAATAGCTGGGCAGAGAGCCATGTAATGACGAACTCATCATGGGGATTCAATATTTGTTGGATGGATGGATGAATGAATGAATGAATGGATGTATAGAGCATCAAAGGAGTCACCCAAACTCATTGACTTTAAAGTGTCTCATAACCCTGAGAATCTATGAGTCTATAATTACCTTGTCCTTTATCAATCTGTATAAAAACAGCATTATTCTTCCTAAAATGTGTGTGCAATGTAAAATATCTTATTGCTAGCTAAGCCATAGATTCATATTTTGTCATTCTAAGAGAGGAAATTCTCTCTGAATGCTCAATGCTGATATGTGTATTGGCTGTCTGGCACACCATCATTCATGCCATCTGTTCGGGTGGCATTATGCCTAATTGCAAGGTGGCTTGACAATTTTAAGGGGTTTTGCATGCCAATCACATTGAGCTTAGCTAGCTAACCTGCAGAACCCAGAACATAACAAGCTGAAAAAGTTACCCTGCTGGTAAATCACAACTTCAAATGAAAAGATCATGCCTCATTAAAAACGGCCATATTTTTTGACTGTGGTAGGTATCTTTCAAAGAGCCTCTATAGATTTACCTTCCCCTCAGTGATGACTGCTGCAGCGATCTCATGCCATGGAGAAGAGATAATGGACAAGACCATGTCTTGTCCAGCCTGAATCACTGATGCCTTAGAAATGTTCAGAATTCCTAAAACTCTCATGCTTGGAAACAAATGCACCAACCTGCCAGAATTTCACAGCATTGTCTTCCTATAATAAGCAAACATCTGTTACACTAAAATTCAGTTTATCTTTTGGAAAAGATGCAGTAGGAGGCTGGATATGAGTGCATTTGCTTACCTTCTGGAATTGTCATGGAAAAGACCCAACATAAGCATTAAAATATGTAGATTACAAAACAGGAAATTAAACTGCTTTCTTGACATTGAAAATCTGGGAATGTACATTGAGATTTAGAGCTGTTGGTTACAGATGATGTTAAAAGACTTACTCAAGATCAAATAGGTAGCTCATGCAGAGCTGGAATTATGTCACCCAACATATACTCCTTTCTTCGAACACAACTGGAATAATTATAATTGTTATTCTAGTGAAAATGGTATTCATGGCTCTAAAGAAGTCTGGATTGACCATGACATATTTTTACTTTCCTGTCTTTTAATAACTTTTTTTCTCATTATCAACCCAACTGGCCATGCACTTAAACATATGTCTTCAGTGTATGAATGTATAAAATACTTTGAAGATTTGATGTTCTTCATCTTATAAATAAACTTTTGGAGACATTTAATATGGTAAGTTTAACCCTTATTTTTATGAAGTAATCTCTATTTTGAGCGAAGCTCTCATTGAATCTGCTGCAGACAGATGCTTTTGTGTTCCTGTATATTCCACAATATAGTATTGAGTACATAGCAGGAGCTCAATACTATTCTGTACTGAATAGAGATTAGTGAAATGGATAAGAGCAGAGAAGGTGTGAATGGAAGGCAAAGAGAAGAAATACTGCCAATGATTGTGTATATGAATGATGGTGGCTTTTTAAACAAAGTCCAAACTTCTGAAGGCAATACTCCTCACACAATATTTCCATTGCAGCATTCTCCATTTAAATATATTTGCATGCATGCGTGACTGTCAGTGGCATATTGCATGGGCTGAACGTGACAGAGGCAAGTTAAGACACAGTGTATTTTTCTCTCTGCACTCTTTGAACCCACTTTATTGGTCTTCTTTTCTCCATTCCCGAGTGGGTAGCTTTCATCCCCTTTTTTCGTCATATTCATGCATTAGAATAAACTCATTTTCAGTCATTAAAACTCGAAGCTGGTCTAAATCAGCCTTTGTATCTCACTTCTATATCTACATCAATCCTTATCCCAGGATTCAGGTCTGAATAAGGCTCTGCAGCCTTTAGTTCATTTAACGGGTGTCATCTGCTCTTATTTTTCATCTCATGTTATACCTTATAGTTTCTTACCTGTGCTTCCTCTAAAGGAGGAAGCAAGGGCAAGGCCCTATGTGATTAAGGACCTCTGTGCAGATTCCAAAATGTTGATTAGTCATGTTGGGGCATATACTGTGGGTTTAACCGAGGTACAATCGGCTCTCTGTCCTCCTCCTGTTCTCCCCTCAGATGTCAGATAATATACATTGTTTCTGGTATGGATGATGTTCCAGTTGACTTCGTGTAAGTCTTATCTTGTCAATAAGAAATACCTGGCATTCCTACTCTCCAAAATCTGGATATGTACACACCTCCCAGTGGCAATACAGCCCTCTCCCAAGGGAAATGAAGAAACCTACCAACAGAGATAGGGTTGCCTAGAATGAAAATGCAGACACTTTCCAGTGTTAGTTAATCCCCCTTCAGTGGAAATGTAGACACATCCCTATAGCAATACAGACCCTCCCAACAGAAGTGGAGCCATCTGCCAATGGAGTTACAACCACTTTCAAAGGTGATGCAGCATCCCCTCACCCCCACGTAAAATCCAGGCAGCTCCTGAGACCTCCTCCTGTTCCCATTAGGAGAGACAGGTGGCCCCATGAGTTTGTTCCTGACTCTGTGAGCAGCTTGGTTATTTCCAAACTGTGATGGGGAAACTTGTTAGCTTTTGGTCTTTTCTTTTGGAAGACATCCCCTGTCTTCCTATGGTCCCTCACTTGCATTGACCTGGTGGTAATCCTTGGGCATTCTCCACCCTGCCTTCCCTTTTCTCCTTCCAGCTGTGATTCTTTTCTAGTGTCCTCTTACTTAGAGTTCAAAGAATGATGATAGATTAATTATCTTAGAACAAGCTTTGACTATTTCTTAGTAATTCCTGAAAAGGATGAGTCTAGCTACCATTTTTAGAAAGTGAGAGACTTGTCCATCTTGGTGCTCAGTTTAATGGCCTTAGCTAAGACTCTACAAATGAGAAAAAATGAATATCCAGTTACATTTATTTATATCAAATTTTGATCTGAAAAGACTCTGAGGAAGTTCTTTAGAAAAAAATGTCCAATTACTAGCATGATACATAGATGAATAATTTTTCTAGGAATTTACTCAATCCACATACTTAGTACTCTATATTATAAAATGACCCAATGCACCTTTAGTTCTAAATGACTTCTCTGGACAAAGGATGTGTAATAGTACAATGTTCTAAAGTGTCTCTGAAAAAATGCAGCATTATCTTATCAAAGTTTATGGGAAAGCAGTGAGTCATTTTCTCAAAGGGCAGTAAAGACCTAAGTGCCACAGACAGTCCAAGTGAAGTCAGTGCAAATTAAAGTCCTGGGATTCACTCAACTCTCAGCACCCATAAGTAGCAATGCCATTTTGATAGCTTCCGTATCCTGATCTATAAAGGAATGGGAATTAAATGTACCTCAAAATATTATTTTAGGGTTTGCATGATGACTTTATTTTCATAAAGTCCCCTAACTGGCACATAGGAATATTTCTTTTAATCTGTGAAAAAATTATTAAAATCAGACTCTTATCTAAGTAAACACACATTTTGAACAATGTACATCTCTCAACATGTGGCTCATAAAATCTCAGATAAATATTATCTCCCTATATAGATAGATAGGAAAACTGAACCCAAAGGCATTTTTGCTAAATAGGTAAGAACCTTCCTTGAAAGACAAATCATAGCATCATAATTTTTATCTTATATCATGACTGGTGAGTAAAATCACGTTGCAAAGTGAAAATGTTCTGCGCTTGCTGTCTGGGTCAATTATCATCATTTGGCCGGTCTTTCTACATCTTGCATGGAGGCCATGTCAATAAGCCAAGCCCTCCAAGGCTTCTTATGGCTGCAATTAAGTTCCACCCCTCCCCTGGGATTTTCAGAATCTGGGCATATTGTGGATAAATCCACACCATGTAAAAAGGTGGAGGGTAGAGAGAAATAAACAGGGCAGGAGATTGCCAGCATTCCACAAAACATGCTTGCTTTTCGACAGCCTTCTTCACTTCAGTGATGACTTTTATTATGTTCTATTGATTTTCATGTTATTTCCCATTTTTGAGAAGAATGGCTTGAAGCAATAGCAGCAATAAAGCAGTGTTTCTGTCAGTCATCTCTGTCTTTCTCACCCACACACAAGCTCTCTCCATCACGTACACACTCATACACATAATTCTTGTGAGTGTTGAGTTTCCAAATATAGGAAATAAGACAGAGATTTCTAGAACAATAATAAGACCATCCCTAGAAGCTTTTAGAATTCATAACTATTTTTAGAAGTCATCTGAAAAGGGATGTCAACACATTGAATACCAGACCCTCCGACATTGAGAGCTGACAGTATAGACACATTACCTTTGGCATTTAAGCTGAATGTATTTTTTTTCAGTTTCTGCTCTGTGTTAGGCCATGTGATGGTATTCAAGAGTATCCATAGAATAATCCTGAAGATGACAACAGGGCAGGGTCAGCATAAAGCCATGGGAATTTCTAGCCATGGGGCCGTGGTAGACAAAATTATAAAATGCCCACCTAGAATATAACCTCATAGTATACACTCCTGGTATAATCCCTGGGACTGAATAGAATGGAAATCACTCCCATGATGAGGTTAAGTTACAAAGCACAGCTGGCTCTGAGAAAGATTGTCCTGGGGAACCACTGACCTAATCATATGAGCACTACAGGAGACAAGCCTCACCCTGAATAAAGATAAGCAAATTAAATAAATAAATAAGAACAAGTGTGAGCAGTGAGATTTTACACAAGGAAGATTCTTTATTTCTGGCTTTAAAATGGAGAGGACCACCTGTCAGGGAATGTGAGAGGCCTCTTGAAATTAGAGTGGCCCTCAGCTGACAGCAAGCAGAGCATAGGGATCTAGCCCTATTTCTTTGCAGGGAACTGAATTTTGCAAAGAATAAGTTTGAATGAGGACCCCAAGCTCAGAAGAGAGCACAGCCACCAAAACCTTGATTTGTGTCTTGTGACACTCTAGCAGAGAACACAGATATGTCAGGTCTGGACTTACAGAATGATGGGCTAAAAAATGGGTGTTTTTTATACCAACTTTATTGAGATATAAATTATATACCATAAAATTCATTCACAATGTCTCCTTTTCTTAAATGATGATCACAGAGCTGTTCACTGTCTAATTTCAGAACATCTTTATCACCCCCCAGAGAAATCCCATGCCCATCAATAGTTGCTTTCCATTTCTCCCTTCACAATCCCCTGGAAACCACAATATGGTTTCTGTTTTTATGTATTTGGCTATTCTTGACATTTTGTGTAAACTGAATTATATACCATATGACTATCTGATTCCTTTCATCGAGCATAATATTTTTGAGATTCACCTGTAGCATGTATAAATACTTCATTCCTTTGCATAGCTGAGTAGATTTCCATTGTATGGATATACCACATTTTATTTATTCATTCATCAGTTGATGGACATTTGGGTTTGCTTCTCCTTTTTGACTGTTAGGAATGGTGTTGCTATGAATATTTGTGTATAGAATTTTGAATGAACATATATTTTCAGTTCTCATGAGTGTATACCTAGGAGTGAAACATTGAGTAGTATAGTAATTCTATGTTTAACATTTTGAGAATCTGCCAACTTCTTTTACAAAATGATCATATCATTTTGCTTCCCACTAGCAATGTATAAGCGTTCCAGTCTCTCTACAACCTTGTCAACATTTGTTATTGTCTATCTTGTCATGGAATTATTGGGCATTTTTATGTCTTCTTTGGAAACATGTCTATTGAAATCCTTCTCCCATTTAAAAAAAATTGGATTGCATTCTTATTGTTGAGTTGTAAGCATATTTTATATATTCCAGATATGTCTCATATCACATAAGAGATTTGAAAATATTTCCTCCCATTCTATGGATAGTCTTTTCACTTTTTGATGGTGTAGTTTGAAGCAAAAATATTTTTAATTTTGATAAAGTCAAATTTATTTATATATTATTTTGTCACTTGAGTTTTTGGTGTCATAGTTAAGAAACCATAACCTAAACAAAGACCACAAAGTTTCACTTTTACATTTATATAAAATATGAAGTGTTATAATTTTAGCTCTTGTGGTTAAATATATAATAAATGTTGAGTTAATTTTTTTATATTATGTGAAATAGGGGTCCATCATCATCATTTACCTGTGAGTATTCAGTTTTCCAGCATCAGCATCATTGGTTGAAAAGACTATTCTTTCCCCCATTGAGTTTTTCTGACACCTCGTCAAATGCAAGGGTTTACTTCTGGATTGACCGTAAATGCAAGTTCTTACTTCTGGATTCTCATCTTCTTCTATTGATCTCTAGATCTATCCTTATGCCAATACTACATTGTCTTAAGCTTCTGAAAAGTGTGAGTCTTTCAACTTTGTTTTTCTTTTTAAAGGTTATTTGGCTGTTCTGGCTATCCAGCATCTCCCTATGAATCGTAGGGCTGGTTTGCATTTGTTTTTCTTAAGCTTAGCTTTTCTACATACAGTCTTTCTGGGTACAGGTGGGATGTGAAGATCCACCACCATTTATGGAAAATCAAGAAGGTGTTGACACTGGAAAGTTCAAACTTGTGTCTGATTTCTCAATCACTTTATGTTTATCATCTCATTTCCTTTCTTAGGAAGGCAGTGGGCTGGTTAAAAATAACCGGAAGCACCCAAACAGTAACTGAGAAGGAAAGAACCACCTGAAAGCTAGGGGTGTGGAAAAGATGGAAGCTACAGGCCTGAGTGAAGCCACAGCTGAAAGGGTAAGTGATGGGCTCAACATGCCGGGCACATACCACACACTTCACAGACATTTACTGAGTTAATTAACAGATCAATGTTCAAGAATCTGAGGGATGCTGTGTGATTCATAGGGAGGCTCTCTGAGCAGTGTGGAGGGCCAGAGGCCCATTTTCATGTGGGTGTAGCTGCAGCCTAGGTCCTTGAACAGCTGAGTCATGAAATTATACAGTCAGGATGTATCCTTCTACTGTCTTCTTATTTCCCCTTCTGTCTAAATCTGATTCTCTTCAGCCTAAACGTGGATGCATTGTTATGGCATTTGATTACTGGCTATTCAACCAAAAGGTAAAATAAACTGTTTTCATCTGCTGTATGCTTAGTGCCCATCAGATGCTGGTCAACCCAAGTGGTGTCTCAGTGGAAAAGCATGGCCTGGAGAGATTGGCTTAGGTCTGTATGCTGGTGTCTTTGTTCCAGATGCTGTAAGAAAATTCCACAGACTGGGTGGATTATAAACAACAGAAATTGATTTCTCACAGTTGTGTTGGCATGAAGTCTAAGATCGAGGCACCTGCATAGTATCCTTCTGGTGAGGGTCTTCTTCTTGGTTCACAGTTCACACCTTCTTTCTGTGTCTTCACATGGAGGAAGGGCTGAGGGAGCTCTGTGTATCCCTCAGATACACAGGGGTGCTAATTTATAAGGGTGCTAATCCCATTCTTGAGGGCTCCACCCTCATGACCTAATCACCTCTCAAAGGCTCCACTTTCTAATACCATCACATTGGGGGTTAAGGCTTCAATACATGAATTTTGGGAGGACACAAACATTCAGTTCAGAGTACACATCAAGTGACATAATCTTTATATAACTCAACCTCTTTGTCATTAAAAAATGTGAATAATCATCATACCTACCTCACAGTTTTGTTTTGAGGATTAAATGAGTTCATATATGGAGAATACTTAGAATAACATCTGGCATAGATACTTAAATAGTATTAATATAAATAAATATGAATATATTTCATTATTCTGAGGAGTATATTAAAAATTATACTTCTCACTTCTTTAAGGTTTTAAAAAATACTTAGGTAGATATAATGCAGACTTGAAATAACCAGAGCATAATTAAGTGATAAATATTGTTTAATTGCCTGTTCCTGCAATGGGCATTCCAAGATAGGAGAGAGAATCTGGAGCTGATACAACCAGAGAAGTTTCCTAAAGAGGACAAGAATGAGCCCTCCCCAAAACACTAGGTGCCAGTGACAGCTGAGGGCTCTCTCTTAGGTCTTTTTCTTGTGGTAGCACCAGCTGACAAAATAGAATTCAAACTCCAATTCAACACACACACTCATGTTAATGCCAGTAAGCCACCACCCCTTGGTCCAGAATGGAGTACTGGTCCCAAAATATCTGAGAGGTGCTACAGTGTCAGTTGTAGGTGGAGTCAGTGCACACTGGCAGAGGAAAGTAGCTGGAGTGGGCAGAGAAGCTTGGGTCTGCTCTTCTGATGGGAAGGGGGCAGGGCTTTTGGTGAAGTGTCCCAGCTGGTTTAGCAGTGACAGTCTGTTTGGAGTCTGTGTCCCTAACGCATGGCGCTGGCCCAGAGAGGCCTCGTGTGTTGCAAGAGCTTTTTCCTTTTCTCCCTATCTCCACTCTTACCGCCATACAGCACCTTTATTTAATTGAAGCCTAAATTATTACTTATAAACATGAATCAAATATCATGTCTACCTTGTGCAAAACCCTCATTATATTCCCATTACACTTGGTATAGATAAGTGAGACTTCTCACCTCTCCAGGGCCATCCCCTCCACTCCTACCTGGGCCAGGCTGCCTTCTGGCCTTGACTTTTATCCTTCTTCCTCGTCCTGATGGTGTTAGATCCCCAACAAACTGAGTTTGCTGTTGTTTCTTGGGCACCTTAAGATACCTTTGCTCTTACTGTTTCTATACATCTCTTAGCCCTTCATTTGGGGTCCATTTACATACCGTCTCTTTGACCATTGGTCTAATCTCGCTACTCTTGTCACTCTTCCACCCTTATTGCTGCTTCATTTTTCATCCTAGGATGTATTGCTTCCTGCTGTTGGGCAAAGGGGTCTGTCTATGTTGTGAACCACATCAACTCCATTGAAGATAAAATTGTCCGGTATATTTTAGGACCTCAAAAACATTTCTTGAATGAATCAATGCATATATGAATGAGTAAATGGAAAGTTAGAATCTGACATGAGTCAATGGGGAGCCGTTATCAGGGCAGTGACTCCATGGACCTGGTGTTTTGGAGCATAAAATTAGATGGTGCTGTGCATTATGCTTGGTAAGAAGTTGAGGTCAGGGACAGTCACCTGAGAGAATAGTGCACTCATTAGCTGGAGTTTGGAGAAATGGAAGTCTGAACCCTGTTAAGTATACTGGGCATATAAGTAAAGGGTCAAAAGAAGAAACGGCAACACTTGTTGGCATTCTGGATAAGGGGAACAAGGGCAGACATTGGTCGAAGTGGACCCCAAGTCCTCTCATGACAGACTGTCGAACTTTAAGGGAGTTGGGGCATCTGGAAGGAGAACTCAGGGAAATGACACGGCCAAATCTGGACACACTGAGTTTGAACTGTCAACGGAGTGTCCAGCCAACAAGGGCTATTTGCCAGTTGACCTTTGGGCACAAGGATTCCAATCATCAGACAGGAAGGAGGTAGGTGGGTATCATAGGTATGACTCTCCCAGAAGCAGACCCTGGAAGAAGGATTAGATGAAAGTGATTTAGTAAGGAAGTATATATATATATATATATATATATATATATATATATATATATATATATATATATATATGTATGTATATATATAATACATATATACACATTATAGTATGTAGATACGAGAATCTTAGCTCCAGCAGTTTACTGAGTCTGTTCTAACAAATGTTAGTAAAATATCTTCGTTGTTTATATTAGAATTTTAACTTTGCTACCCCTCCTAATTATTATGATGTATTTCTATCTCCTCACTTCCAAGTCCCCCAAATGAAGTGTCTACATCTTCTTACAATCACCCATTGTTTTTAACTTAATCACTCAGACCTGGACCTCAGTGTTTAGAATGTACCAGGATTGCTTGCTACAAGTTCACAGACATCTCCCTATTGACCTGGTCAAAAGTTTCTTTACTGAGCTACATAAGTGATGAGTTTTACTGAATTCAACATTATCCGTTCTCTTCAGCAGTTGATGATGTTTCTGACCTCTTGGTTTCCAGGTCATCCACATTTCCAGGTCCCTATTTAGGTCTCCTTCTCCCAAAACTTTCCTAATGGTGGGTTTGGGCCAGGGCCCTTGACCTTCTGTTTCACGTTTGCTGCACTTTTTCTCCTCACATTCAATCCTTTTGTCAAGAGCAGCTATTGCTTTAACTTTAACTACCCTCCAATTATGCAAAGCATCACCATTTTTACATCTTCATCATGATCATTTGTGCAGTTATGTGAGGAATGGAATGTGTATTCCAGAAGTGGTCCTATCGTATATATTACTCAGCATCAAAATAGCATTTCTGAGTAGGTTTTAGTTTCTTTGGTTAATCTTCTTCTCCTTTTTAAATAATCTTTTAAAATAATCTATTAGGGACATTTAGGGCTTAGCAGAGCCTAAGCTCTACCTCCCTATTCTGGAAACCCGAATTCCTCTCTGTGACCACTACTGTACATTGTTCACTGTCCTCAGAATGGCAAGTGCCAAACACTGTCAGGAAGTTTCACTCCAGCCTGTGCTGTGGGTGGTGCCCTTCTGGACCTCATCAGAATCTTCATCGGTTTGCTGTGTCTCATTCCCTGCTGGTCCTGCTTCCAGGACATACCAATTTTTCTGGAGAGGACCTCTGACTTAGGATGGTACAAACTTATTTTTTTTGACCTTGTGATGTTGTGAAAGTAATATACATTTAGTAGAAAATGTACATCAAGTTTGAATTTTGATCTTTTCCCAGGCTAATGCTATGCTGTAAGATACTCTCTTCTGACGTTGGGCAGTGGCAGTCACAGCCCCCCATCAGCCAGGTGATCAATCACAAGGGAAAAACACCTAGACACTTACAACTATTCTGTACCCAGACAACCATTCTGTTTCACAGTTTCAGTACCATATTCAATCAATTACATGAGAGAGCCAACACTTTATTATAAAATTGGCTTTGTGTTAGATGATTTTACCCAACTGTGAGCTAATTTAAGTGTTCTGAGCATGTTTGAGACAGGCTAGGCTAAGCTATGATGTTAACTGCCAGTTCCCAAATCTACCTGAAACCCATTGAAGTCACCCCAGGATGTCCCAGGGGAGTCTTGTAAACACTGGGATAAGTGGGAAGGGTTGGTTCCATTGACCTTGGTTCTTGGAGTTTGTTAATCATGATATGACCTGATACAGACATCTTTGCTCATTGTTCTTTCCAGCAAACTACCTACAAAGATATCCACCTGACTGTTATACCTCACATCTGAGCCTTAGCCATTAGACAAGAACCAAAGCAAACCGGGATGTATGCAACTTGTTATAGATTGAATTGATCTATGTTCCCCCAGAAAGATTTGTGAAAGTCCCAACTCCCAGTATCTCTGAATGCAACTTATTTGAAAACAGGGTCATTACAGATGTAATTAGTTAAGAGGAGGTCATGATGGAGTACAGTGGGCCCTTAATCCAATATGACTGGGGTCCTTATTAAAAGAGGAGAAAGACACAAAGAGGAGAACCCTATGTGAAGACAGACACATGGAAAGAATATGGGCATGCAAACCAAGGGAGGTCAAGGATTGGTGCAAACACTAGAGCTGAAAGAGGCGAGGAAGGACTCTCCCTACAGGTTTCAGAGGGAGGATGGTCCTGCTGACACCATGATTTTAGAATTCTCCTCTCCAAAACTGTAAAACAATAAATGTCTGTTGTTTGAAGTCTCCCAGTCTGTGGTGTTTTGTTACTACAGCCAAGCGCACCACCAGCAGCCAGTAGAACCCTTTGGGTTACACTGACGCTAGATTTGCTTAAGGCACCATCCTATGCTAAGCATGTGTTTGACATGAGGTTGGAAAATGGCGGTGCTTCACCTTAGGCATCAACTGCAAACAAAGAAGAATATTTTTCGGTACTCTAGATAATGTGTCCTATGTGAAAATGCCTATTTCTAGTATTAGTTTAAGAGCTCAGATTAGCTAACTGCCTTTTCCTGCTAAAAGGAAGACCTATGGCATGATTTAATTAGTCGATCTCTTGTAAATGGATGGTGTAGAAGAGAATGACTTTAGGCAAGATATCCCTGTAGCATTTTTATCTCTCATTGATTCTGCTCTGGTAAGCGCATGCAATTCAACATCAAGAAGAAGAATATGCGGAAGGCACATCGTTTTATAGTGCTGGAAAGCAGATGTATAGAGATTCTTGCAGACTTTGAATGCCAACCCAATTTTTTAAAGTGCTAACATTCTTCCAAGTTATTTGTTATTCTAGGAAACTTGGTCCATACAACAGTGAATACTTTATCATGTAAGTTAATATGATGTTAGAAAAATGAAATGTATTGATTATCCTCTGATCAAATACTGCATCTTATAGCAGTAGAAACCTTTATTCAGACATTCCAGCTTGACCGGATGGGTTATTAGGCAAGGAATAAACGGGCTGGTCCCATGAAAGCATTTATAGTGAGGGCAGTGCAGTTGTAAAATAAAGGGTGCCATAAATTTTGTGCCCGGTAGCTCTTCAAACAGGCACTCACGTTCTACACAGATGGCAGTGCATTTCAATTTCATAAGCAGCCCCTTATCACCATCTCTTTCTTTTGTGTACATTACCGTGGCAAGCAAAGCCCAAGGCTATTGGCAGAGCTGATAATTTTTTTTTTAACATGATTGCCACTGCTTTGGGATTAGGTAAACGGCGAGGAACCAGAAGCAGGACTTTCCAGCTTGAGAGCTTGTGCATTTGCCAAATGAGTGGTTTTGAAAATTGGCCTTCCTTTGCTGAAACATGTTTTTCTACACCCTAAGAAACTTCCGGCATGAAAGAGAAATGTTGTGTCAGGACACAGGAGGCAAATTGGACATTGTGCCTCCTATTTTTTCTTTATTTTTATTTTCTTTTGTGGAATGAAGACTGGCCAAATACTAACTACATTTATATTTCACCACTCTTTTTGGTGGCTCCACCATAGGGGTCCCAGGAGACAATCTAGAGATGGTTGACTGAGTGAACCAGAGCTGTGGACACTTTTTGCAGGAGTATCCACTCAGCCTAAGAGAAGGGTAGGGATGACAGGTTGACCAGAAGTCCAGGTGAGCAGGGGAGCCTTCTGGAGGTATTTGAGACAGAGGTGTCCAGTGAACTCAAGGCAGAACAGACTTTAACAAAGGCACAGGGGATTGTTGCTCAAATGCCGTCCTTATAATCTCGGGTTTCTTGGCAGAAGATACTGTCAACTAAGAGTCAGGTTGATATGTGGGAGCCAGAAAATAATAATCACAAAATCCCAGAGGTTTAAGTTGGGAGACACTCCTCCCCACCTTGCTGCCAGAGTCAAAAACTGATTGGAGTTGCAAGACTGGATGCAGAGAGAGGGCCGGTATGAGGGAGGTTGCTACAGAACGGGCATCCAGAGCCCACAAGTGGTAAAGGAGAGGGGGGCACACACTTCACCATCCTAAGGGTCTATGAAGTGGCCACAGAGCCCGTCCTCAGACCAGGATGCTTTGAACTAAAGTCTAGAGCTTCCTCCACGACACCAACTTGTCTTCTCTTTTGTTTTCATCCATGATAATAGAGACCAGAGATCTGAAATGTTTCATCTCTAAAGGCTCTGAAATCGTTATCAACTTGTGTGCAGCCTGAGGGCTGGGGGTGTTAGGGGATGATAAGATCATGCTGTCTTGGCTCAGCGTCCAGATCCCAGAAGTTTGAATGAGTTATGGGATTTTATTTGGGAGCCAGGAGATTGCATATGGTTATTTATGAGTCATCCTACTGTGTGTGTTGCATGTCCATCAGCTGTTCTTGGCCCAGAGGAGCAGAATCAACATGTCGCTGTAGATGCAGATGGGGCCGTCCCTGGAAGTGGTGAGTCTGGCATGGGAGCAACATGAGGATGAACACAGTACAGCTAGGTATGGCCGCCCTGGGGAAGATCCACCTGGTTGCCTTGTCTGTGTTGGCACCTGCTATTTAACGAGACTTGAGAAGGGAAAACCTGGATCATTTTCTTACTATCTGATCATAGAGTCTGGTATGGAGACAATTTAGAGGGGAAAAAATGAAAATTCAGTTACTGAAATATCACCTAGTCTTAAAGGCAGAAGAGCACTGAGCTATTGGCTCACATGCCTGGGAAGGCCTATCAGCCTGGAGCTGCCCTCTCCTGCCTGTGACCATGAGCCCAAGATGGCATCGCACTATGTGTACATGGACTTTTACACCTGCCCTGGTCCAGGTGCCCCATGGGGTCCATGACTCCAATATCCCCCATCTTCCCTTCAAGAGGTGGATCTTAATACCCTTCCCCTTGAGTGTGGGCTAGACTGGTTTCTAACACGTAGGATAAGGAGGAAGTGATGGTGTCTGACTTTGAGACTAGGTCATACAAGCCACAGCAGTTTCTTGAGTGCCCTTCTCTCCTCTCTGTCTCTCTTTGTCTCTGTCTCTGCCTCATCACTTGATTTGAGGGAATCTAGCTGCTTTGTGGAGAGGCTCACATGCCCAGGAACTGATGTCTCCAGACTCCAGACATGTGAGGAAGCATCTTGGAAGCTCACAGTCAAGCCTTCAGAGGGTAGTTAATCCAAGCTGATGGCTGGACTACAACCTTGTGGGATACCATGAGCCAGAAGCACCCTGCTAAGTTGAACCCTCATTCCTGACCCTCAAACACGGGGTGTTGTGCTAAGCTGCCGGATATTAGGGTTATTTGTCACGAGGCCATATATAACTGATTAAGCTTGGACTCATCCTTTCACACCACTTCTCTAGCCCTCTGGCAGGACTGCTTTTGCCTGGGTCATTAATGGGCCCAACCTGGCCCATGAATCCCTAAACCAGTATACAGGCCCCTGAACCAGAATCCAGTGTTCTCATTGGCATCTAAGGGATCACCTCAGAAAACTTGACTGGACCTTGCTATATTTGTTGCACTTCCTGGAAAGAGCTTCATCCCAGTTTTTGTTTAGGGGAAGTACAGGAACTGCATGGGGTTTTGTGAGAAGGTGAATGGCACTGAAGCTGAGTGCTGAGTTGCTGTGTCATTTGATGGCTGCACAATCTACAGCCCATTTGATCTTCCCATCTTCCTGCCATGCTTAGTGTCAATCCCACAGTAAACCAGGTCTAGTCAATTCTGCCTTCATTTTGTTTCCCACACGTTTCTCTCCATTTTAGCATCGGGACATCTTTAGTTTGTCTCAAGTCTCCCGACCAAGAAAGTTTTCATAGCATTTACCCACCATGTCTCTTCTCTTCTGTTCCTCATGTACAGAGCTGATACTCACCTCCTGAAAATAATACCAACGATCATGTCACTTTCATGTACAAGTATCTTAAATTTATCCCAAATTGCCTACAGATAAGGTCTAATATTTTATCTGAACTGAAGATTTGCTCTCCACATACACTCCAAGCTTCTCCATCTGTCTTACCCTTCCACATGAAATTCCTCACTTCTCCCATCTTGTCATGTCCAAATCTTCTCTTCAGACCAAATATACCTTGTTTTAAGATGCTAAATTTTGTGATAACTTGTTACATGGCTAGTAAGATAAATAAGACATGTGTACTTGTCTTTTGACACAGTTTCACTGTCCCTCTTTAAGTTTATATTAATGCAATTTCTGCATTATATATCACATATAATTATATATATATATATATATATTACACCAAATTGTTCTTGAGAAATAATGAGCAACATAATTCTTTGTCATCATGACCGTACAAATTTATTAAATCTCAGTTTTCCCATTTGCAAAATCACGTTTTTGGATTGCGATTACTGATATCCTTGGTCCTTTCTAATTCTCACATATCTTAATTCTTTGTGCTTCTATTAGTTCCAAGTGCAAAGAAAACCAATAAAATATGTCAAGTTTTTGAAATCTAATGAGTCAATTAGTGAGTGTTTATTGAGTGACTACTATGCACTCAGAATTTCACCAGGAGCAATGAATTTCAAAACTCCTTTATGTGTCATAGATCATTTTGTTAAAACTACTGATTTTTTAAATTCCCCCATATGTCTTTCATTTCTATAGCTATTTTCATACTGATAATACTTTAAATAAAGGATTTACGGAAAAAAGAAAGCATTCATCCAAACCCAGCACATCTGGTTACTTGTTAGTTGTTAGTGGTCGTTAA
This sequence comes from Grampus griseus, assembly GCF_964374135.1. Taxonomy (NCBI): domain Eukaryota; kingdom Metazoa; phylum Chordata; class Mammalia; order Artiodactyla; family Delphinidae; genus Grampus; species Grampus griseus. The sequence goes on from NC_139009.1 coordinate 3,783,084, forward strand.
AGGATGGCTGGATATGGGAAATTTGAATAAGGTTATTAGGCAGAGTTGACTTAAGGACATGGGGCCCGTGAGCCTCAGTTTAATGATCTGCTCTCGCTGATCTTGAAACTGTTAGTACTTTTTGAAGAAGAGACGCTACATAATGTGGGCTCCACATACCATACAGCCCCTCCTGTCCTCGAGGGATTCTGATATGCTCCTCCATCACTTTCCCGTTGACAGACAATTAGTACAGAGGTGGTTCTAAGTTGACTTCCCAGAAGCAGACCCTAAGGTAAGGGCTTGTGTGCAAGTGATTTATTAAGCAAGGCTTCCAAGGAGAAACAGGTAAAGGATTTGGGGAACCAGCACAGGAAAGGGGAAGAAGCCAAGCCAGAGTGTGATTTCAGGGAAGCCCCCTAGGGTGGCTGCAGGTTGGGAGGTGTGGGAGATAAGCTGTGCTCACAGTGTCTGGACCTGAGTGAGGCTGTTGAGCTTCCAGCTTTCAACCCCACACTCTTTGCTTTGGGGCAAGAGTTGGCAGTGGGGAGGATCTCCCAAGAATTTCCAGCTCTCTGCACACAAAATCAAGGAGACTCCAGTGGCTGAGGGCTGTCCTCAATGAACAGCTACAGGTGCAGACCTTTGGAGATAGAAGCACCTTGAAGCTGGGAAAGGCAAATTGAAACAGTAGAAGGAGCCCCCAGGGGATCTGAGAGGAACACTGACAGCATTCACTATAATGAATGCTCTGAAACCAATAAGCTATCCTTGCTACTCCTGAGAACACTTAACTAAGATCTCAAGTGTAACATTCCGCCAAAGCTTCAAAAGTGAGCAAACATCCTGTGTTCATTAACTTTATACTATTTGCCAGTCGCTGTGCTTTACACCGTGAAAAATACATGGAAAGACAAGGCATGGATCAAGTTGTATTCAAAGGTGAAAAGTTAAAATTGTGGTAGAGACATTCTTTTTTTTTTTTTTTTTTATGAGACATTTACTGTGAACCACACACCAGCTCTAAGCATTGAGATGACCAGGGTGGTGCCATTTGGTCCTTGCTCTCAGAAGTTGAGAGTGTTGGATGAGGGCATCTGATTGACATGTGAACAAGTCAGCATGATAAGATCTTTCCGAGGCACACACAGGGCCCATTCTAATCAAAGAAGAGGATCCAAGTCTTCAGATGCATTTTGGTGTTAGACTAAACTTCTAAGAATAAATACAATGAAGAGGAGAAGGGAATTCCAGCCTAGGCAATGTATCAGCCAAAATATAAAGACTTCTGTTCATTCTTCCACAAACCTTATTGAGTAAGATTCTGGGGAAAAAGTGGTGAATAAAGGAGAAAAAATGTTTACCCTCATGGAACTTACATTCTAGTGATGGGAAGCAGACATGCGTGCAAATAAACTTCAAAATATGAAATTCAGAAACAGAAATGTTTGCAAGGAGGGAGGCATGAAATAACATCATACATTCACATATCTGCAAGTAGCTTAATGTGTCTATGAAGCTGGAGAGATAAGATTGTGAGAGAGTACATTATGAATCATGGCAAGGAGCTTTATGAAGTTCTCCTGTGAGTGATGTGGAACTGACAGAGAGTTTTAAATACAAGAGTGAGGTGGCCATGTTTATATTTTAGAAACATTATTCTTGACCTTAATTGCTCTGGGCTTATTTTAATATGTGGTTGCCCAGTTAGTCTCATTGGCTTCTTGCATCTCTGTTATTTTAAGAGTCTCAGTCATCTAATTCAAGGGAGCTTAGCCAGAAGAGTCTCTCTGTTAGTCATCTGAAACCGGGGAGATCGCCCTTCTCCCAGGGGAGATTTGGTGAAGTCTGAAGACAGTTTTGATTGTCAGGGTCTGGAGATTGTTACTGGTACCTAGTGGGTGGAGGCCAGGGATGCTGTTACACACATTCCACAGTGCCCAGGACAGCCCAGACAACCAAGAATTACCTGATCCAAAATGTCAGTAGTGCCCAAGTTGAGAACACCTGTTATAGATTGATTAAAGAGGGATTAAAATAATTTTATCAAGACAAGAGAGTGTCTGGTGCCTGGAAAGGAGTCGAGGAGGTTTGGGGCAATCTCTGAGGGAAATTCATGAGCATTGTTGGATGGCAACAGTTGTCAGAACAACTTACAGAACAACAGTTACAGAATTGCTAAACCAAGGGTGCCAAAATTTGAGGTGTGTTTAAGCACTTTATTACTAAAAACAAAATACTAGGTTTGCAGATTAAATACCCTCTTTTATAATGTTCTCATTGATTTGGATTCAGCTATGTTGTTCTTTAGTGGGAAGGAAGGAGTGGAGTTAACTTTAATGGGACAGTCATTGAGCATCAGAGTGTAGCAACCATGTGGTATCATTTATTCTGTGACAACCATTGTTTTATGACATTAAATCACGGTCTGATTTCCCATCCCAATTAGAAAGGTGTTTCTTCTCTATTATTCAAAATCAAATTTAACCAACAAATATTGAGTAATTACATGCACGAACTCTGGGATTATAAGTATGAATAAAACATTGAAATTCGAATCTATAAGGGAGACAGACATCTCTAAATCCCTGAGTAACTGAGATAAGAGCTATTATAGATGTATGAAGGATATGGTAATTGGAGTGCTTTATGGGAGAGAGATTGCATGGAGATGAGAAGATTTTATGGAAGAAGGGAGAACAGAGTTGAAATATGAAACATATTTAGACTTCAAACAGGGTAGAAGCGGGGAAGAAAATATTCTAGGTGAAGGAAACACCCTAATCAGAGGCTTGAGGATGAAGGAATATAATCTTAATGCAGACTGAATTATCTGAGTTATCTAGGAGATAAACCTGGAAGAATCCACACGTGTCGGAATATGCATAGGTGTCCGGCTCTTTCTTTAGTTTTAAAATTTATTCCTGTTAAATATCACAACTTTGTTAATGCTGTCATCATGGTATTCTATAGCTTTCCACGTTCTTTGTAACTTGCAAAACATTTGAGTTTCATTAGCTCATTGAACTTTACCACAAATGAATCAAATTTAGTGAAAGGTTACCATTTCTTCCAGTGGCAGCAAGAGTGGAGTACAAACTCAGAAACACAGAAGGGATTCACAAGACATTAATCATCATGTTTCTTGGCACTAGTGCTTATCACACCAAGAAGTATTGGCAAAAGCCCAGGAGACAATGAATATGCAACATTTAACTTCTTTCGTTCAAATTACATGTAATCCTTTAGATGTGTCATCTGACACTCAGTATAGCAGACATCCCAGAAATCATGACTCTCTCTCTCTCTCTTTCTCTCTCTCTCTCTTTCTCTCTCTCTGCAGTCCCCAAATTTGAAGTCAAGTGGATCTCTTTACAGTTCTGTAAAAGTGTTCATATCTGATATCCTGGATATATTCAAAAATTCCAAAATAGTTTTTTATTTAAACAGTGCAGCTCTTTTCCTGTCCTGGATAATTTTCTTGCTGTTTTATGACTTTGGCTTTCTTATTTGTGTTTTCTGGATTTGGTTGAAATTTGATGTTAATTGTTTTAAATGAATAATCTTAATGGGATATAGAATTTCTCTTCATTAATTACTAAACTACTAACTTTGTATTTGGATAATCATTGATACTAACGGCAATTAGAAGTTGAAAAGGCTAAATAAATCCTTTGAGAAGTCCACACCTGAGCCACAGTAATTCAAATTCAGGGGATCTCCATGATTATATTTTGAAATAAACATAGAATATGTTACTTTTTGGTCATGACATGTCATAAAAAACCAATGAGAGCATCACAGGGGGAGAAAATAACAAGAAACATTTAGTATAAAAATAGACCAGGAGGGCAAAAGATGTTTCATATCTCAAAACTTTCTTATTAAAGGAGCTCTTGCTCTAAAAATAATATTTGTAGAGTGTTTTAGAGTTTAAAAAGGACATTCATTTCCTTTTTTCATGTGGTTCTTTCAATGTCCTCTGAGCCATCATCAGTCTTATTTTTCTGCTGGAGAAACTTGGGATCATAGAAGTTAAATAATTTATTTTGTTGAATTACATTTTTCCTTAACATCTTTGAAACAAGGATTCATCTTGCAATTAATGCATTAGCAATCATTTCTTAGTGTACTGGCAGTATTTTCTTTCATATCAGTGCTACATATATCAATACATCTTATAATTAATGACATCTTCAAGTCAATAAAATATGGTGAATTCTCAAGTTCATGTGGCTTTAAAATCAACTCTGACTCCAAATTATATACTCTTTCTATGAAACGGTTATCTCACTTATGGTCATCTGTGAAAAATAAATCAACCAACAGAAAAAAGTTTGAACATTGTAGATTTTAAGCTTCAATTATAATGCCTATATTCAAAATATACAAATATTATGTGCTTCACTTGTTTTTTAATAATAAAATATATTGATGCAGTCCTATCAATTTTCTTTATCTATATATTTTTAATTCAGTTTAATTACATAAACACTTACCAAGAGCATATTTTGTGCAGAACACATTGCTCTTCATTACAGGGTCTATGTAGCTTCTTAAAATTCAAATTATGCCCTGGTAGGTCATAATTTTTCCTACTATGTATGAGATTTGTGTTCAGAACTGTTGCACGCTTTACCTCATTTAATCTCCTTTTTGTAGATGAGTAGACTGAGGCTTATAAAATTATGCTTTTCCCATGATATCAGAAGTAAAAATTGTTGAACTGAACTTAAAACCAAATCATCTAGCTCTCTAAACCTATTTTCTTCCATTATTTCATGTAAATAGGTAGCTCTTATATAAGGTATGAAAAGAGATGATACACAATTACTTTGGTGTTTTGTAAGGAGTGAGTTTTGTATTCTATTGAGAAAACTAGTGTAAATAATCTCTCCTCTAATCAAACAGGCATTCCTTTATTTTGTGAGAATGCAAGCCTCCTGCTGGGGATGTTTCTCATGAGGTCTTCTCATCTCACAAAAGGAGTTTGAAATCAATAAAATGTTCACAGTGTTGATAAAGGCGAAGAGAGAAGATCCAGCAATTTTATTTGTTAATAATAACACTAGATAACTAGAAACTTTAAATTTGCTTGTGTGTTCTCTTCATTTCATAAAAATACTTCTATCCAAAGAGAAGGAAAAAAGAGATATTTCTTCAGCTCTAACCTGAGCTGGGCACCATATATTTTGCATCACCTTTAATTCCCACGATGACACTGCTAGTTATTATAACCCTTATTTTGTAAGTGTAAATATCCACAGATATGTTGCAATGTTAAATATCTTGCCCAGGGTCACATAACTGTGTTTCATTCCAGAACACGTGACCTTTTGCCTACATCATATTGACAGGAAGGATTATTTCTGGGGTTGGGGAGCCCACTGTATACATATATTGACCAATAAATGAACCATTGGAGTCTAAAGACTGCCATCCTACTGCCTGGGTTACTGACACAGTTACACCATTGGAGCCTCTGTCTGAGTTCTGATAGAGTGGAACTAAATGGATTTGTATTAATACCAATCATACATTTAATTGATCATTCTTAATCTTAGAACCTGTTTACCACTCTCATTTGGCTTCATAATACTACATTGTTAATTACCATGGTTGTTGCAATTGGTCTTACATCATATAATACTGTTTTTCAGATGAGAGAGAGGAAACATGTAGAATCGACATGAACTATTCAAGGTTACACGGATATTAAGGGATACATTGCACATGCTTAGATCTCAAATTTTGAGCTCTTTCTCAACATCACTTTGAATGTCAAAATTTGAAATGTATTTTTGGGGGGCCCAGGCACGGACAGGTGATGGACTTACTTCCTTGGTATATGTAAAAGGTTGAAGATAATTCAGTCAGAGATGTTGGCATTTTGAAAGCAAAAGAGTGATGGCTACATCTATGTTTTCTATACAGAGTGTACAAGCCAAGACCTGGGGGGTGATGTTGGAGAAAGAGTTAGTGTAAGTGAAACGGATGTTGGTAAAATTCTCAAAGATGGAGATGCTGTTGTCGGAGAGAAGGAGACGGTCTTGACATCACAAAGCTAGTCCTTCACAGAAGGAGTGAGGTACAGTGGTTGGCCATCTCTGTGCCCTTGGCCTCCCTGTAAACAAAGGAGGGACAGTGGGTCATTAAGAACTTAAGCACTAACCATTCTTGAGTCGTGGCACCCCCATTTAATAGCTCTGTGACCTCAGATAGTTAACCTCTCTTCTCTGTGCTTCAGTTTCCTCTCTCAGTAAGTCATGGAGATCATACTTTCACCTGTCTCAGATTTGTCATGAGAACGTATAAAGTACTTGGAACCGTCCCAGACACAGACGCAAGCAGGAAGTGTAATGGACTATTATTCCACCTGCCATAGCCTCGAAGTTCCTATCTGTAGAATGGGAATTGATGTGACATTTTGACAAGGCCTTAGTAAGAATCACCTGAGAAATAATGTGTAAGATATCACAGGCCCTTGATAACATCTCTTACCTGTAAGATCTCTACAGATTTATAAAAGTGATAAAAAAGAGAAAAGAGCCAGTGGGAGAATCCTCTCAATGAACAAGTACCAGATGCCTTTCACACATCAGGAACTGTTTTGTGCAAGAGACATTAAGACAAATAAGACATGGATTGTGTTCCTCAGGGGCTTACAAGAGAGTAAGGAATGCAGACGTACAAAGAAACATTTCTCAAATGGTAGCATTATTTTTCTGGAGGCCTGAAGAGAAGAGAGGACATGTACTGGAAACCTGCGGGCTTCCATTTTCATGATGGACTCCTTTTAACACAAGGGGGGATTAGCATCCACTTACTGAGTTTTACACCAGGGTGATATGATGGAGAGGGGGCATTGTACTGGAGACAGGGTGGCCTCGCCTTACCTTTGGCTTCTGTGTAACTCGGGGATGTTGCTCATTTCTTTACATTTCAAACTACTGATCTATCTATGGCTGAGTGCTCATTGGCTGCAACCACCTCCAGTGCTGCAGGCATTCAGAAAACAGAGGGAGGGCTTTGAGGAGTTGGCTATTTTGCTGGCGAGAACAGACTTACACACGAGAACCCATTCATGGACAGGATCAAGCAACACATCATCTGCTATTGGACAGCACGGGTCAGTGTCACTTTCCGGAGGAGGATAGAGTCAAGAGTCCAAGTCTGTAACAGAATTATTCCAGGTTTCCAGGAAGGTGGTTCTAAGGAATTCTGCACTAGGGACTAACCTGAACCTTGAGCTTCTGATTCAAAGATTAAAAATAATCTGCCCTCCTCTCAACAATTAATAGATTTGATCTATCCCACCAGCCAGGGTTTTGACGCTTCCTAAAGTAAATTCGAATTATAGGAGTAGGAATTTTTAAATATGAATTTTAAAATTCTCTTAGTAGCCTGAACATTCTTTAAAGACAGAGCAGGTTCTGATTATATCTGTTGCTCCAGCACATAGTAAGTTAATGCAAACTCATGGCATGTGCTTCTTAATGATTGTAACAAATGTATGAAATACAGCAGAAATGGAGTGATCCGTGAGGGCAAGGCAAGCTCCGGAATGTCCCTCAGCAGGAGTTCTAATTGACAGGTATAAAATCTGATGACCAAAGCCATGAATAAATGGCTCTGGATTTCAGCCAAGTGACCCATACCCAACTAGGTGAACAGGGTGATGCCCATGCCAGGGACCCCAGGAGGGAGGTGAGCTCCCAGCCTAGCCTTCCTCCATCCACCCTGTTTACAGGCTTTCCTCTGGATTTAGCTCCACTCTGCTTGACCCTGGAAATGAAGATGCCTTCTTTGTCATCATTGTGGGTCATCTGTATCCCTCTAAGTGAGTCCGAGAGGGGGAAGCAGACACTAGCAGGAAGCAGGTGGCAGAAGGGAGAAGCAGGGCTACGCGCGGGAAGTGAGAATGGATCCTACGCCCTGGATTCCTCCCCATCCCTCCAGGACCACTCCCTCTCCACTTCTCCTCCTCTGCCGGCAGGACTCCTGTACCCTCTGGACTCCAGGAGGGCTTCCCTCGCTGGAGCGTGAAGGAAGAGAAGGGGGTCTTGGCTCTATCCTTGCGGGGTCGCCATTCCCAAGTGAAGGTAGCCATAGATGCTTTCTTTTCTCCTTGCTGCATGTAACCCCATCATCTTTGTCTCCTGGCAGCTCTGGTACCTCTTCCTTCCCCTCACCCTGGTCCTTAGAGGAGGGGCTGAGTAATGGCTCAGCTGATAGCAGCCTCCAAAGTCCTATACCCCACCCAAAGACCTGTCATCGGTGCTTTTGTTAATAAAACTTCCTAAATTCTCCTATTTGTGGTATGTTTCCCTTTGGACCCCTAACTGATATGGATCCACAGATCAGAACTTAATTTCCCAGCACTACTTCCTCCTCCCCTTCTTCTCTATAAGCTCCAAGGTATTTTCTTTACGCTGTGACCTTAACAAGATATTTAGTCTGCATAAGGCTTCAGTTTCCTCTTCTCCAAAGTTCAATTAATAACTTGGTCTGTTCTAGGCATCAGACGAGATAATGCATGGAAGATGCAGTTATGGGGCCTGAAAAATAGTAGATATATTTCAGCTTGAAGAAGGTGCAATCTTAAAGCACCTCATTCTTGCACTCTAGTAGTAAATGAAAATACCCATCCTTTTGTGCCCTGAGTGGGGTTTTGTAGCAAAACAGTAAAAGTCGAAGATCAGGGGAAGTTGGTTTTCTAAAAAAAAATTTTAAAACAAACCACTTAAGAATCACTCCATGTGAGTAATACGAGCCTCTCAAACATCACTCCCCCCTCCCCTTCTAACCCCACAGATCCTGGAAACAACAGAAGAATAGTTCTGTTTGAAGTTTCCTCTCAACTGAACCATTCAGCGAGGTTTTATGGAGATCATATAGCTGTAGAAAGAACTTGATCAAATATGACAACAGGCCCACAGATAACATCATTGTCAGTTTACTGAATTGAGCTATCTGAAAAATATGGGATTTAATTAGAATATTTTCTGTTCTCTATATAAATGTGAGTAGAGAAGGGTGCGTGTGAGCTGACCCAGAACAAAGAGGCTGTGCTCTGAGCAGAGCCGCCCGCCTCTCAGCCTTCTGAAGGCCAAGTAATTAGAAATTGTTAGGACGGTCACAGCTGAGGCAGAGAAGAAAAAGGCAGGAGAGTCTCAAAAATGTGAATTATCTTCTTACCTGAAAAGAACACAGAAATCCCACCTGTGTTTCTCTGAAAGGCAGGACTGTGCTGTAAGATTACCCCAAAACCATTCAGAATGAAGTGAAAGACAATTGTGGTTTTGAAAACATGAGGCCTAGTAGGCATCTGCGTGAGCAATGAAGTATAGAGGACGTTCGTTTGGAAAGAACACTATAGGAAAGTCCTCTTCTCCTTTCTGCCTTCGGTCTTTGTGACTGGAGGGCAGAGGCTGGACTTGACGATGCACATTTCTAGTACTTAGCCCACAGCCAGTGATGTAGCAGGGGGCCTGTCGATTTTAACGAAAAATGAGTGAAAACTCTTCTCATTTGTTTTTTTAAATTTTTTCTGAACTAGAGTCAGAATGGTTGATTTTCTTTATTTCTCCAAAAGTTTACTGCCAGGGTTGGTCCGTGGGGTAGGACCTGAATATTTTGATGTAATACTGAAATTAGGCTCTTAGAGCCTTCAATCAATAGCTATTCCATTTTTTTTTTCTGGCGGATTTAAAATCCTTGTTCTTGTTAAGGAGATAAAATAATAGTATCTTGTGGTGGGTGGCAACAGGGAGTGTGAAAGCATTCAAAAGCGTGACTTTTTATGTGTAAACTTCCCCAGGACCCAAGGAGGCACCATCATCTTCTCATGCTTTGTCCCTTCATCTGCTTTTCGGATCTGTCTGGGACAAACTCTTAGGACCCCTTAAGACTCTTAGTTCTCATCCCCTTTCCATTCATAGCAGCATCTACCATGGAGGTGTGGGGTTTTCCTAGATGAGCATCTTTTTCCTAGATAAGCACATTTTGATGGCATAAACTGGCATTAGACCTGAGAAAGGACATTCTATTCATTAATTAGCAAGAGGGCCTTTGGGTTTTAATTACAGGTCTGGTTTTCTTTATATTCCACACTATTTGGTAGGTATTTGGTCTTTCCCTTCTTGTTAAGCTAAGGGCTTTCTACCTCTCACATTCACCTAGCTGATCATCAGACACTTCTTCTTCTAAACAAATCAAAAAGCCATTATTCCTGAAAAGGTTCTTGAAAGCAAGGCACTGGCATCCCTGTGGCAGGTATGCAAGTTACAGCGTCCTACTTGAGGGGGGAGAAGCAAATGGTTTGTGCAGGAGTGTCATGCTTTTTCATGCCCATCATCCTGCTTTTCTGACAGTTTTTGCTTCTACTTTGTAGTTGCTTTTCCAGACCTTGATGGGAAGAAGCCACCATGAGAGGAATGTGAAGCTGGGCACCAAGAGGCTGAAGAGCTGGAACCTTCTGTGCTGTTGGCGGCTATTGCTCCCAGTGTGTGGTTTAATGTACTCATGGCAAAGGTGATTGTTCCACGGTTATCTGTAAACAATTGCTTTCTCTTACATGAAAAAGTCCCAAGAACGGATTCCATTTCTTAAAGCATCAGTTAGATTTTTTGCAAAGGAAAGGGGTGTGGATGCTCTGAGCGAGTGAGGGTTGCAGGGGGCAGTGTGTTAGGTGTTCCATGGCACGTGGTGAGAGTCACAGCCGACTGCGGCCAGTGTGTCCACCCGGTGGGGAAACTGGGGACCACTGTGGGACACACACCCTACCGGCTACTGGATTCAAGCTTCAGCTTCCCTTTAAGATCACCTGTTCTCCTTCAGATTCCTATGCCCGCAGGGAATCACCTGTGTACTTAACTAAGGTTGTGTAGCTGTTATTTGTGAAAGGGTGTTTTTTTTTTTTTTCAATAGCTGCACTTTTCCACACTGGTACTAGAAACCACAAAACTAGATATTGAAAAGAGCAAACAAATAACTGAAGCTAATAAAACCCTTTCCAAAATAATTAAAGACATAGATGACATTCACCAGAGTTGCTGTCCTTAGTTACTTATGTCTCTGAGTACAAACATCTCCACGTGGTAAGGCTTCCTCTTTTTCAAGACTCCTCAGTGATGCCAGGTGAGGCAGTGTACTTCTCAGGTCTAAACGTGTGGACACCAGTGGACCTGCTGCTCAGAGCTTCCACCAGGCAGGCATTCTTTGCTTCCACATCTAAGGTTGCAAACATCACACAGCAGAAGGTGGTCACCCACACTTCCATGAGTCAAGCCACATTGGAGAAAGGGAAGAGAAATGAGGATTTCAGAGGATTTCATGTGCAAAGGGGAGAGATTCTACTGCCTTGTGAAGAGGAGTGTCATTCAGTGAAGTGGCTGGGGGTACACAGCTGAAGTCCCAGCTCCGTCGAGAAGCTTCTTGGGACTGTGGATATACTGTGTACTGTATCCAGCTCATGCTTTCTCTTATGTGAAATAAATAATGTTCTGAAACTCTCCAGAAGCATTTGGAAAAGCTTTCAAATCTACAGAAATGTTGCAAGAATAAAAAATGAATATAAAAAGCACCTACATACTCTTTACCTAGATTTATTTATTTTGAATACCACATTTGTGCGCTCTCTCTCTCTCTCTCTCTCTCTCTCTATATATATATATATATATATATATACATACGTATATACACACACATATAAACATCTACACACATATGATTGTTTTCTGAGATTGTTTTCTTTGGTGTGTATTTCATACATATGTATGGTACAGTTATAAGCTATAGTAAAATTAATATTGATATAACACTTTCATCTAACCTATCATTTTATTGCAGTTTTTGTCAACTGACCTAATTTTATATATATATATATATTTTTTTTTTTTTGACAGTACAGCATCCAGTCTAGAATCTCATATTACATTTGCTTATTTTGTCTCTTTAATCTCTTTTAGTCTGGATCATTTTACAGTCTTTCCTTGTCTTTTATGACATGGACATTTTGGAGAATAGAGCACCTTTCCATTTTAGTGCTGCATTTCTGAGTTGGGTTTTGCCTGGTGTTGCTCCATGACTACATCCGGCTTATCTTCTGGCCACAACACAATATAGGTGATGCTGAGTCCTCCTCAGCGTACTCAGTCTGGAAGCCCACCATATCCACATCCGTGATCTCCAGGTCAAGGGATTTTCCAATTTCTCTGGCAGTGTAGTTTAGAATTTTATTTTGCAGCCAATAAACCATGCAAATAAATACTGCTCTGTTCTTCATCAGAATGTCCCCCTTGATTTAGAATCAATTGATAATTGTTTTCATGAATCAGTATTTACTGTGATGTTTGAGAAATGATGGATTTTCCAACTACTGCATTCTTTTCACACTTACTAGCTGACATTGAAAGTTCTACCAGAAGCAGTTGCCCACTCTCAGCCCCCAGTTTCTTATGTATTATTGGCATGAACTCTAGACTCATGACTATTAGTGTTTAATTATTTTGATGCCCCCAAGCTCGCTCCAGCTTCTCTTTGACATCTTGCCTTTGTTTTGAGCACTTCACTACTTTCTGGTATAAAACGATATTCCAGGCTCAGAATGTACCTATTCTACACTTACCCTGTAATCACCATGACATGAAAATTTTTTGAAAGCATCAGCTCCATTGTTTTTCCTGGAACTCTGTTAGCAAAACAGCCTGCATTATGTGAGACTGAAGCTCTTTAGATATAAGACCATGTTTGTAGGGTTTGGCTCATTTCTAGCTTTAGGAAAATTCAATTATATAACGTTTTGATGACTATGTTTTTTTAAAAATCCATTAAGAACAGGATAAAGTGCTTTAAATTTCCAATGTTCCTATCTGTGACATTGAATAAATTATAAGGAAATAACAAAAAAAGACTCTATCCCCAAGATTTGAATTCTACAATACTTAAAAATTAGATACAATTACTTAAAGTTAAATTCAAGCAAACACTTTGTCTCTGCAAGTCTGAGGGTGGGCAGACACAGGCTGGAGGAGAGGACCTCCCTGGACAGGACAGAGCATCCGGACAGTGGGCAGCTTCATGCGTGTTTGACACTGGTCTTGCACTTACCTGAGTGTAGAATTCAAAGGCATCTGGAAAACCACTAGAGCTTAGATGCCTGCTCTTCATAATCTTGAGGCTTCTCTCTTGGTAAAACCAACAGATGTTTTACGTAGACTTTACCGCAAAGGAAAGGGAAATGCCATGTGCCGTGGGGCTGTTTCTCCACTCATGGTTTCACAAGGAGAGTAGGTGAGGGGGCATGAAGGACCATTGCCCACAAATTAAATCCTGAATTTCATAATTCCTCAAATGTGCGCAGAGCAGGATTCCAGCACATGCCAGTCACTGAATTAATTTAAACTTTCTCTGCACAAAAGATTATACTTTCTTTGCAGTTAGTTATTTTAACCCACACTTTAGATATATTACGGATATGATGTAGCCAAATATGTGTTGGTTGATAAAATAAAGACACAGTTATTTTCCAAACCATATATAGAAGAAAATCATCATAAACAAGTTTAATTAGAAATTTTAAAGGGTGAATATAAAATTAAAACTTTTTGAAAAAAAGCAAAAAATAAAAACCTCTACCTTGAGAACTTAAGCAAATCGTTCTATATTTTGTTAATGATATTATTTTTTTCTTTTTGCAATTATATCATTAATCAATTTCTAATTGACCTTTAAAATCTAACCTAAAGTAGTGACATAAACTACTTTTGTTCATAGTCAACTGCACCAGTAATATTTATTAAAAAGCCATATTTTCACTAGAAATCTGAAAAAAATGAAATTTTTAAAAGGTTTATTTTTTCAGAGCATAACTTTATTTTCAAATTTGAAATATCTGTTTCTTTCCTTTGACAAGTTTCCACATGCCCACTTATACCCAAGTCACAGGATTCTCTATATTGACCAGTAAAAATCAAAGGCATATTTCCACACCCCTGATGTAGCCGCCAAACAAGATTCTAGGTGTAGTGTTATAGGAAGAATTTTGCTTTACGCCACATAGAATGAGTACTTCCACAAGAAATTGTGGCCTTAATATACTGCTGGTTTTCACTGTGCAAGGGCAATAATATAATATAGAGGCTCTCTGAGAGTCTTGATTTTTTGTCTCGGGTTTTTTTTTTTTTTTTTTTTTTTGCCACACACGGGCCTCTCACTGTTGTGGCCTCTCCCATTGCTGAGCACAGGATCCGGATGCACAGGCTCAGTGGCCATGGCTCACAGGCCCAGCTGCTCTGCAGCATGTGGGACCTTCATGGACTGGGGCACGAACCCGTGTCCCCTGCATCAGCAGGCGGACTCTCGACCACTGCGCCACCAGGGAAGCCCAACGTCTTGGGTATTTTTAATGCACTTGTGTAACAAGGCACTGATGATAACCTACCTCAGCCTAGGTCTGAAAATGCCCAGACCTGGGCTTTAAACCCCTGCCTTTTTCTCAGGAAAAATGGATCCCACGGGCCTGATTACACCTCTTTCCTCTTTCTTCTCTTCCAGAGATAATCCCAGAACAAAATATTCAACCCACTCCGTGGTTTTCTTTTGCCATCTCCTCCTTTTTTCTTTAATATTTCATCTCTGAGACTGAACTGCCAAGACCCATGGTCGAGGAACAGTGTGGTTTTGATGAAGCGGACCTTCAGGGTCTGACTCACTTGGAAGACCAGCCTTGGTGGAAGCCGTGAAGATGGAGCGATGTAACCTCCAAGATGGAGAAGGAGGGCAGACCTGAGACCAGGAGGCCTCCCTACCGTGTGTATTCATCTGCCTTTGGCTCCCGGGTTTGTGAGTTTTGTTTTCATCCATTTTATTTTATTTTGTTTAAAGAAGATGTTGAGGGTAGGAGTTTATTAATCAATTTATTTATTTTGGGCTGTGTTGGGTCTTCGTTTCTGTGCGAGGGCTTTCTCCAGTTGTGGCAAGCGGGGGCCACTCCTCATCGTGGTGCGTGGGCCTCTCACTGTCGTGGCCTCTCTTGTTGCAGAACACAGGCTCCAGACACGCAGGCTCAGTAGTTGTGGCTCACGGGCCCAGTTGCTCCGTGGCATGTGGGATCCTCCCAGACCAGGGCTCGAACCCGTGTCCCCTGCATTGGCAGGCAGATTCTCAACCACTGTGCCACCAGGGAAGCCCTCGTCCATTTTTTTTTAAACAACCATGTTTTAAAATGCGTGTACGGTGGGGTAGGGGGCACTGGTAAATGAATGAGATGCTAACTCTTAATTCTCCTGACCCCCTCCCCATCCCCTTGTTTCCATAATAGCTCCCCACATAATAGGGCCACACTTTACACCTCGCCACTGCCTGGCAGGCAGCGATTGGGTCACTGTTTGAAGAGCGAGGAAGGTGAGCATCTTGCAAATAATGTGAGAAGAGGCTCCGTTGTGACTCGTGCTCTGAAGAGGTGCAGTGGTTGGAGATGCCGGCATCTTTGAAGCTCAGCCCATGGAGGCTGCAGAGATTTTCCCATTATTAAGGCACGTGTTTGCACACCACTGGGACACCACCATCTGATTTGTGCCTCTTGTTCCAGGAGCAGCTCTTTGCACTGCTTTTGTAGGGCTCTGCGTGTTGCGGCATTAGTCAGAGGACGCAGGCCTGTATAAATTATGCATGGATGAGCTTCTGCTAACGTGGGGGCCGGAGGCTCCTAGATGCATGGCTCTGTGCCTTTCAGGGGGAGCGGAAGGGAAGGGGGAGGGGATGGACAGGAGGTTGGAATCTAGAGGTTTCTGTGGATGGTAATACCTAAAATGAGGATAAATATGGAAGCAGAGGAGCTCGGGGGAAAAGTAACTATCTTACAAGACTAGGAGTCTGACCTAAGTCTTTTATTTTGTTTGTTTGCCTTTTCTCTCCATCCTCTCTCTGTTCCCGACCCCCAACCTCTCCCCTCCCCCAGAAGCCCCTCCCCGTGGGGAATTGCATCTACGTGGGGAGAGAGAAGATGGCGATGGCAGGCTATTGATCTCCTTTCCTAAGCCATGTATTTCACAGGGTGCTCGCCAATTTTATTCAGGAAGCTAGGATGCTAGGGAAGAGAGAAGTCAGACAGTAAACCGGCTGCTGCAGAGGTCAGTCCATGACGGATCCCCTTACATATGAATTACGTGCTGACTTTCTCTCCAGAGACAGAACTGGGGTTTAAAATCCAGCGTGGGAGGGAGGCAATAAGTAATATGTATAATAATATGAGTTCAAAAAAATCTCTGAGGGATGAGGAAACAGAAGATAATGGTTGACTACAACTTCGACATCCAGATATCTATAAAAGCAGTCCAAAATGTGTATAATAACCAAATGTACTACAGCTACTTCCCAGACTTGATGGGATGGGTCTCCTGATGGAGATGAGACAGGGGAACGTACACATTATTTAAGATGACTCATCCTTCTAGAAGGTGAAATCTGCAGGTGGACTCTCAACTACTGCGCCACCAGGGAAGCCCCCAGGTCCGTTTTTATACGTCTTGGTTTTTGACAGCTCCATCACATCCAAGTTTACACACACACACACACACACACACACACACACACACATTTTTACAGACAAATCCATCTGTCCAGGTTATAAGAGGCAAAATCATGCAGTAGCTAAATCCACACATTTTAGAGCCAGAATTTTGATATTTGAATCCCTCATCTCATCCCCTTGCCAGTTGTATATTCTTTGAGCAAGCTATTTAACATTTCCCTGCCTCAGTTTCATCATCTGTAAAATGAGGATGGCAGTGGTATAATTCTCATGGCTTTGTTACTGAGTTTACATTGATTGAGTTCATTGATGCACTTAGAACATTAACTAGCACATCATGAACACTGAATATACATCAACTTTGAGATTTACAATTCTATCCTCAACATGTCCGTGAAAAGAGAATAAACTTAGTAATTACTAGGGCTGCAAATACTTTGCTAATCTTAGTTGAGTATTGACTATGTTTCAGGTACTTTGCTAAGCACTTGATATGATTAAATTCTACAAGTTTAATGTACCTCTGTCATCAGGAAAGTTAGGAAGTTTTTTTGAACAATTTTCTCATCTACAAAATGGGCAAAAAAAGTCTTTCTGAAATTGTTATAACAATTTAAGTGAGGTTAGGTAAAGTGTAGGCTAAAGTATTTACGATGTGGTGACTGCAGTTATGGTTGTAATGGTTGTTAGTATTGTCCTTGTTATTATTAATCACAGAAGCTTATTTTTTTTAACGACTGAAAAGAGATTGTGCTAATCCACAGACTCCACCTGCCAGTGGAAGCATGATAAGATGTATATGCGGTTCTTCTCCTGACCTCGAGGTCTGGGGGAACGTTTGTTCCTTCCTTCCTGACTAAAAGCACATTTAGTCAGCCTATGGGTGAAACAATAACAAAGATAAGAGGACTTAGCCTTTCTTTTAAAACGACACCGTTATTTCAATATGTGGGATGTTTTATTTTTCCAAACCTGGATAGTCTTACATTTTTTGATTACATTAATTGAAGAAATTAAGTTCCTTTTTTCCCTCGCTCCCATTAATAATAGGGAGGGAGAAAAAAGAAAAAAAAAAGGATAAAATAATGTCCTGCAAACCTAGCTAGTCCCGGATGTTTTAAAATTGCTTCTCCACTGAGGCAGCTGTGACACAGATGAGTGTTTCCTCAGCTCTAGGGAACCTTTTTCTATAAACGACTCCATTTTAAGAGTAGCCCCTGGTTCTTTTGTTGTTGTTTTTGTTACTTATTTATTTATTTCTTCCAGGAACAATATGAGTCTCCAATTAGTTGCAGGTGCAAATATTATGCATGCAATTAATTGTCCTCAAATGGTTAATTATGGGCCGAATTGGCTAATTCAGGGTGCAATTAACTACTTGCCACTTATTCGGAGAATGCCCGTAGACAATTGTGTCTGCAATTAATTTACAAGAGCCATTACAGTGAAAACCTTGAGCTATAAATCCAAGAATAGAGTGGGAGAATTTTTTTCCAAGCAGGACTTCACTCTGGGTTAATTGCATTGACTCTTTCCTTTGGCTTTTCTATGCCGGTTGACTGTAAATGGGGTTTTCTATGAGTTGCTGCTGTGATTGGAGCAGAGATGCCCCAGAGGATAACGCTGAAAGGAACAGAGAGCCAGGGTGCCCTCACGGAAGCCGCAGGACTCTAGAGCTGCCAGGCCTCAGATATCCTTTCTGGGAGCCCTGCTGTCCATGGTTCCTGCTTATCTGTTTTATCTATTTGTTTATTTGTCTCTGTACCTTTTCTGACACTGCAATGCCAGAGCATTTGCAGAGATGGGCATCCTCACATCTTCCCCAATATGTCAATGTCTTCACTCAACAACCTATTTTTACAGCTACTTATTTATATGTTTATCAACAGAGATCAACAGTTCCTATCAGCAATCATTTAAGTATAGTTTTTAAATTTGTTGTGTTCTTTCTGTAGGCCAAGCTTTGAGCTAAATACTACGATTACGTTATCATATTTAATCCTCACAATAATCCTATGTATTAGGCATTCTTATTTTCCCCATTTTGCTTATAAACTCAAAAGAGGTTTGGCGACTTGGAGGTAAATGGTGGAGCTAAGGTTAAACCACGCCTGTGCAACTCCAAGCCCTGGATCTTGGCAGCTCTGTGACGTTGGGGATTTCAGACCCCAAAGGGTGCTTAGATGCCACCCTCTCCAACTTCTTGCCCGTACAGATGGGGTAACCAAGGTCACACAGCTAGTTGTATACAAGCCAAGCTTAGAAACCAAGTTTCCAGCCACCCAGACCAATGTTGTTCTAACTACAGCAGGTTGCCAAGTGCAAATTCCATGGAGACAGCTCTGTCCATCCTCTGTTCCTTCTGCATAAAGGTTGGTTTTCTTGTGGAGTCTGAAGTGTTTACGTGTCTGCATGTCAACCGTTGATAGGAAATGACATTCCACTGACCGTACCTCTCGGGACTGCCATGGATCCCCAGCAGGGGAGGGTTCAGGTTCAAGTTGCAGTGACTCTACAGGTTGGAGGAAATGTGCTGGTTGGCCATTCTTCACATCTTGTTTCTTTAGCACTGGGATAGGGAGAGTAATCAAAGGTGACATATTTCCTCTGCCCCTCGGGTCCCTCTCCCCGTGCAAGGTAGCCCACAAGCACATGGATCCACAGCAGGAGCTGCTGAGAGTCCTACTATCCAGAGACCCTGGGCCACGTGGGCCTCTGTCATGTTATTGGAAGGAAGGAAGGAACGTGTGTGTCACTAGCAGAGAACGAAGACAGAAAGTTCTCTCTGCCAACATGAGATTAAATCACCTTGAGTACGTGTAACTGTGATTTAGGTTCCATCTCTTGATCCTCTGATACGGGGAAGGGCAGAGCAAGCTCATCCCATGGTTGCTGGCCAGTTTGGGTGTTTTGGTTCCCTGCTGTCGGCGGAGGCTCTGAGAAGCTGAAGGTGTTCAAGTACAAGCGGCAATAACCTAAGTTCTGTGTTGTAAAGGAGGGCAGCACAGAAATGACAAATGCCCTTCTCTTCATTTCTGGTGGATTCTAAGCTACGTTTTAGAGTAGAAGTCAACAAAGGGAAAGAGGGAGAGAAAGAAATGTCTCCAAATGTTTGCATCTGCTATGTGTCAGGCTCTTCTCACACCTTATTATCTTTAAACCTTTCCATCTGCCTTGCATGGGAGATGTTTATCACCATTTAAATAAGGGGTAAATGAATCTGGGAGAGATGAAGCAGCTTGCCAAAGTCATGTGCCCCATCGTGCGGAAAGAGCCGGAAAGGCGGTGCCATGACGTTGACAATAACGATCATCAAGGCTTTTTGTATCCTTTTGTCATGTTTCCCAAGACTTCCTGTAACACAGCTTTGAGAAAGGTTGGGTTCTCACCATCTTTTAGGATGATGGATAAATCTAAGCTTTTTTTCCCTGAAATGTGATTTTGTCTTGCTCCCAGGCAGGTGTGGCTTGGGGAAACATCTTCCATTTATGTCAGGTAGTGTGTGATCATTTAATGGGCATGCAGGGATGATGATGTCGGTGGTAAAATTCATGGAGACCCTTGTGTCTGATCTCCTATTCTCCATTTGATATCTGGTTTCTTCTTTATATCTTAGGTGTTGGCTTTAGGATTTCTGATTTGCACTTAAACAGAGATTAGGGTGTTCAGTACTACATTTGCCTCTCACTGTCTTCAAAATCTCAGACCCAGCATGACAGCTCACAGTGAGCTCTTGTTTTGAACATAGACCCTCCCCTGTCCATTAACTCCTTCTCTGCCAAGCCTTCCCACCCCCTGGCGTGACAAATACCAGGTGTCTCTCCTGATCAAGGTGTGAATTCAAGAGCATGCACCGTAGTAAAATTAACATCGGTCATTCCTTGTCCTAGAAGATACAAAAGGTGCCAGAAGGCTAAGAAATTGGTTTTTAAAAAGAAACAAACAAAAAAATTGATTTCTGAAAGAAAAGACGTGTCAAGGCAATTTCTTGCAAGAGCAAACCCTTCATTAGAAATCAAGTTAGATCTAATTTTGAAGGAGTGGATAGATGTCTCCTGGTATTTCCTATTGTCATTTTGTATATGACACATATAGATGAGAGTGATTGTTTCAATCCCACTTATATTAAAAGAGGACTCACCAAATGAGTAAAGTCAATTGTAATTAGTTTTACCTAAATTGTAGGTTTTCAGAGCAATTAATAAAACTAAAAGTTGAAAGCTGCTTCTTAAGCAAATCAAAGATCAAGGAATATATTTTCTTTATTGAATGTCATTCCTATGTAAAGCAACCTACACAAGTCATTTTCAAGTTTGAAATGTAGCAAGTGAATAATTGGAGTATTCAGCTGCAGCAGTAACCTAAGAACTGTAGGCATTGCCCTGATTCCTGACAACAGCATAAAATCTCCCCTCCAAACTTCAGTTCTCATCCCCGAAGGAACAGGAGGCATAGCAGCAAAATACAATGATGCTGGAATCAGGAAAGACCCGGATTTGAGTCTAAACTTGGTTCTCCACTGGCTCTGGGAACAGAAACACTTCTTTTACCACGGAAGCCCCACATTCCCCATCAAGTAGTGTAGGGGGAGTTCTTCAGATATCGTATGCAAAGTATTTAGCAAACTGCTTTTCACACGACTTAAGCCCAATAAATGCTATTTAATACGGTTCTTCTTATTTTACTCACTGCTGCAGCTTAAATATGACTTCCAAATTATGTGTAAAATAATTTTTTTGAGGCTACTATGGTCTCATTATCTTTTCTAGAACTTATATGTCCATTCCACTGTGCCATGACTGTGTGTCTATCTTTACAATGAGCCCTGGGTATCAGGAAGGCAGGAAACTATAAATTGCTTCCCTGGCTTGAGCCTTGGTTTCATTTGTAAAATGGACACTCCCTTCAGCCTTTTCTGATGAGAATAGGAAGCTCTTTGGAAAAGAGGTCCTTATAGCAAAGCCTTTCTGTGCACAAGAGCTATATCCTTGGGTGCCCTTAAAACAGTTTTGTGAAAATATTTCTCCCTCTGAAAATTCACACAAGTTAGAACCCCAAGGTGACTTTTCAGAGAGGCCTCATTATAGAACCACAAGCCCAGGGGATGCTACGAATTCCAAGGAAGCAGCCACAACTCCATTCCCATGTGCATCATTCTATCAACCATCCAAGCAGTTGGCATTTGTTCTACTTGAGTTGATCTCACACTTTGCAAAAAAGAAAAAAAAAGCCACATGTGATGTGGTGATGTATAAATTATATTTATATATATCTATAAATCATATTTATAAATATGTATTTTGGTCTTTGTCTCTGTTTCTGGCACAGAGCTCCTAAATCCCTTGTGATTTCCTGAGTAAAGAAAGTGATAAAGGTGTCTTTTTTTATGTTAATGCGGTAACTTTTGGAAAGCACCTAGGGATGGGGGCTGATTGCCTAGAGAACCAACCACATGATTAAAAGGTTGGGACTTTTAGTGCCATTCTCTTGACCACTGGAAAGGGGAGAGGAGTCGGAGGTTGGATCAATGACCAATGGCCAATGATTTAATCGATCATGCCTATGTAATGAAGTCTCCATAAAGACCTCAAAGGAGGGGGTTTGGAGAGCTTCTGGGTTAGTGAATGAGGGGAGATCTAGGGAGAGCTCAGAGAGCATGGGAGCTCCACACTCTTTCCCCATACCTTGCCTTATGCATCTTTTCCATCTGGCTCTTCCTGAGTTATATCCTTTGATAATAAATGGGTAATCAATAAGGGAAATGTTTCTCTGAGTTCTGTGAGCAATTAATGGAACCCAAGGAGGGAGTTGTTGGAATCTCCCATCTAAAGTCAGTTGGTCAGAAGTGCAGGTGACAATTTGGACTTGCAACTGGCATCTGATGTGGAGGGGTAGAGGAAGCTGACTTGTAGGAAGGAGCCCTTAACGTGTGGGATTTGATATCATCTCCAGGTCAGTAGTGTCAGAATTGTGTTGAATTGTAGGACACCCAGTTAGTGTCCAAGAATTCCTTGGTGGTGTGGAAACACCCTCCACAAACTGGGATTGGTGACTAGAATCCTTAGCATGTATCGTTATGCCCATTAAGCAGATAAAGACACTGAGACAAGGGAAAAGAGAACCTGTCACATCACGAGCGTGGGATAAAGTGTAAAGCTTGCTGTCTCATCATTTCTACAACAATTGCTGTAGAGACCTCTTACTTTAGCATTTCTTTAGTATCATTCCTGCTTTTAGGTTTTTGTTGTTGTTGTTTGGTTGGTTGGTTGTTTTTTGAACAGGTGGCAGAAAAATTGCAAGAAAGGTAAGGACCTAATTTGTATGCCTGGTTTTCTGAAGTTCCAAGGGGGTCCCCAGGAGTCCACTGATGCATTGAACCAGGTATTAAATGTTGGGTGGTCCTTCGCTGAGAAACTGAGAGTCTCTTGGAAGAAAGAACAAAGGAGATGCTGGAACCGACTTTCCAAAAAGGGTATTGAAAAACTTAGCTCTCCAGAAAGGAGCAAAGATTTTCCCTGGAATCTTCCCAAAGAGAAAATGTAGCACATTTTATTTGGAATGTAAACAAACATACATTCATAAAACACTTGCCTTACTTCCAAATTAGATACGGTACCAGGTAGTGGGGTAAACGGGAAGTGTGCGGGTATGGGCAGGTGGAGTGGTCTAGATCGTGAGTCCTCCGATGAATGGCCTTACGCCTCAGGTATGCTCACTTCTGTGGGTCCACCTGATAAATGAGGGTGGTGACCTCTTCACAGGGTCTCTGGGAGAACCAAATGAGATACAGTACATCACCTACTCCATTGAGCTTAGCATCCTGAGTCCAGCATCACATTAAGTGATGTTCAAATCCATTAATACATCACTAGTTTCCATCATGTCTAAGTAAGGTTTTATTTTTGGAAACAAACAAAAATGGTACACAAACCTTAACATGAAACACCCTCCCCAAATAAGCATACAGACCTTAATATAAACCTAAAGAAAAAGATATCGAATAGCAAACAGAACAACATATAGATGAATTAAGAGACCAGAAATCAGGACCATATGGATGAGAATTTGCTTAAAATACACATGGGGCTCAGGGAAAAGAGAAAGAGAAGATTGTTGGCAAAAAAAAAAAAAAAAAAAAAAAAGTGTGCTTTGGGGTGATGCCAAATTTGAAAATGTATGAATAAATAATTTAAGCTTAGGAGAAATATAGAAAGATTTCTCTCATCATCCTGGATAAATGAGAGAGGAGAAATGTAGCATGTAGATCAGTAAAAATCACAGTGAACGCTCAGGTGTTTCGGCAGGGCCTAGTCAAGGGGCACTGACGTTTTGTGATGGCTTCGCGTGCTTTAGAAACAAGACCCTCACATTGCTGCTTAGTGCACAACACTCCACGGAATGCGTGCACGACGGAGGCACCTTGTCCTTTAGTTTCAGCTTAAGCTTCACCAGGAGTCAAGTGAGGAGTGTGCATGGCATGTAGGACATATCATACCTGTGGGATAAGAGCCTGCATCCATCTGTTCTGCAAAAAACTTGGACTTGGAGATCCTTCTAGAATGTGGGCTCATGGTCACATTCTTTTTGTTCAGTTCACTGTCTCGCTTTTCATTTTCATATACTCTGCTGTTATGCCTGAATGTAGGAATGGGCCTCACTTTCACTTGTTTTAACCAGGACAATGGCTTTGTTTAAATGAACGTAATTCTCCAAATATTTTGGTCCTGTGGTCAATAATCTATTTCAAATAAAATATGTACAGGAATATATCATTTTGTGTTAAATATGAACTGACTTTCAGATCAGAATTCATGTTCATCCATTCTTTGGCAGTGTGCTGTCAATGATAAGCACCATTTTTGGTTGAAAGAAGTCAATTATATTCTCACTCTCCAGGGAGAGCTAATTCTTCATTTCATCAACCGTACTGTCCTCAGAGCACTGATCTGAGATTTCCAAGTCTGAACTCCCATTTCTGAAATCAGAGGAAGTCTGTCTCTGTGCCTAGCACTCTGGTCCTGCTCCAGCTTCCGTAATTCTCCATTAATAGCTCTGCCCTGAGCACCTCGTTTATAGCCTGGCACACACCATGGCAGGTCTCAGTTTACAAACATGTGGGATGTGACTCGGCTCAGCACATAGCCCATGGCTGCTCACTGGCATCAAGCCAAATAGAAAGTACAATAAAAGGGAAAGCTAAGGAACCGACATTCAGCATGCTCCCCTACATTTGCTTTTCTTATGCACCATTCTGTAAGGCACATGGCCTGTCTCCTTGAGAAAAGTAATTTGCTTTTATCAGTGCAAGTTGTAATGCTTCTTCCAGGGAGCTCTATTTCCAAAAGATTCTAATGACTCACCAGTCTTTGGTGAATAAACTCTGTGACCTGGTGGTTTGGGCCTTCACAATCTGTGGTTAAGTGTTCTCTGCATTCCTTTTATGATTCAGCCAAATTGATGGAGTCCATACACTCCACGTACGCTGTGCTTTTCCAACCCTGCATCTTTGTTCATTTCTTTTTTCCTCACACAGAATGTTCTCTTTCTTCCTCTTTGTCTTTACCCCTCCTGAGCCACCCAGTTCTTGAAGTGCAGAATAGTCAAATCGAGAAGACTCTTTCTTCATCTGCACCCCTGGACCAGCTAATAGACATGTAGTGAGATGCTGAAGCCAGGAAGTCCTCCTGGCTGTGGATCCCAGATCCCCCAATTTTATTGATAACTTTGGGTGAATTATTTTCTCTCCCTGATCCTCAGTTTTCTTCACCTGTAAAATGGGAAGAGTGATGCTTATTTCTGAGAGTTACTGGAGGTGAGGTTAAATAAGATACCACTAAAATGTCTACATACACTCAATGCTACTCTAACTCTTTCCCTCCCATCTATATTGGCTTATTTTTGTATTTTTTAACTCAACTCAGTAAGTAGGTCCTTGTGATCCAAGACTCTACCCTTCTTTTATACCACAGTGATTTTAAAATGATTCTTTAAAAGGCAATGTAAATGTAGTACATATGCCATTATTAGTATTGTTTTTAAGTGGCTTTAGGGCATTTAAAATAATACCTATATGATCAGAACAGTTCAACATTTTGCCTTTTAAAAAAAATCTACAAAACACAATTTTAGTTTATTTGTTGATTTTTCAACTGCTCAGAAGTATCCTTGTGCCATATTCTAAAATTTTGTTTTTCAGGGCTTCCCTTGTGGTGCAGTGGTTGAGATTCCGCCTGCCAATGCAGGGGACACGGGTTCATACCCCAGTACGGGAAGATCCCACATGCCGCAGAGCCACTGAGCCTGTGCATCCGGAGCCTGTGCTCCACAACGGGAGAGGCCACAACAGTGAGAGGCCCGTGTACCACAAAAAAAACAACCAACCAAACAAACAAAAAAAAACATTTGTTTTTCAGATGTTATAGAAAAAATGTTTCCATATGAGAAGAATGTATTAGTCTTCTAGAGCTGTCATAACAAAACACCAGAGACTGGGGATCTAAAACAACAGAAATTTATTTTCTCAGAGTTCTGGAGGCTGGAAGTCCAAGATCAAGGTCAAGCAGGGAGGGATTCTGCCTTTCAGATGGCTGCTGTCTGGCTGTGTGTTTGCATGGCCTTCTTCCTGTGCAGGTGTAGAGAGAGAGAGACAGAGCGAACCCTCAGGTGTCTCCTCTTATAAGGGCACTAATCCCATTGGATCAGGGCCCCACCCTATGGCCACATTTAATCTTCATTACTTTCTTAGAGGTCCCATCTCCAAGTACAGCCCCACCGGAGGTTGGACTTTGACATCTGATTGGGGTGGGACACAGAATCATTCTGTTGGTAACAAAGGGTAATGGTTATTATCTGAAAATAGCCTCATAGACCCCAAATGTGGATGGGGCTTCAAGCAACCCCTTCACCACTTCTTGTGTTGATGCATAAAAGGAGCACCCACAGGATCTCAGTCTCCATTCAGCACTCTTTCCAAGCTTCCGTCTTTTTTGTTTGTTTGTTAAAGTAAAGCCCTCAAACTGTGGTTTTCACCATGACTCTCGATGCAAAGATTTCTCCAAAACTAAGGAAGATTTTTAAGTAGAGCTGATGTCGATGTGTTGAGTGTAAAACTGCTTATGTGCCCATATCTCCAGAGTCAGCAGAATGGCTGTATTTTGTATGACTTGTTCATATTTAATTAAAAAAAGATGAACTCATAGGCCCTGAAAATAAATCTATAAGCAACTGAAAAAAAAATAATTGAGTCATGACAAAGCAGTGCAAATTTTTACTCCAAAGCTAAATATTCTTTATTTCACCTCCTTATGTCTCTCTTTCTGTATCTATATCTAAACACACACACATCTCCAGGATCTGTGGAAATATGTCAAAATAAGTATACAATCTTTTTACTTGATTCACAACACGTACACAAACCCAACCAATGATTGTGATTCAACTCTAGAACACTGGATTCCACAGAAATAAGCATGGAGGTAGAAATTGTATCAGCACTGCTGTGTGATAACATTCTAGTTCTGCAGGGCTGCTTTCCACACACCCCTCCCCCGCCCACCCTCAGCCCCCACTGTCTATAATCTTTTATCTTTAATATTTCCACATATTTTACACTAGTGGATCTTGATGAATTTAAGCTTGGGCATTGCACAGATTCCAGATTTCAAATGAATAACTCTTTCATTTAGTTAATAGCTGCAGCAGAGCCATAAAAATGTAATAGTTTATGACTTTCAGGATATAACCTGCAACCACAGACAATATAAATTATATTACATTGTACTTTACGGCCGTATGAAGTATAGCCAGGATCTCACCACTGGTGTGAAGTCTGGGGAGTAGGGGGTAGGTGGGGGAAATGAACTGTTTATTTTTTTTACTTGTTGGCTAAAAAACGCCTTCCTCCTATGCCCCAGTGAGCCATAATTCTTATAGGAGGCATCGGCACCACTGTGCTGAAGGCAATTGTGACCACAAAAGAAAGCTATTCATAAAGAATGGAGGTGGGTATTTTCATTCCATCCTCAACTTACATGGCTACTTCCAGCACAAATGGAAAAGCAAACTCTATTTCTGCTATAGGCATCGATAATTATTTTCAAGGAGACCTGTGTCATTAGAAATGTGAGGTATGGGAGAATGTATAGAAACGCTCTGTGTCTAGACTTGCCAGGGCTTTTGTTTTGTTCTCTTATCTGTTAAGAGGAGCCTGGGCGATGGTATCTTCCCCTTAGTTGTTCGTGTGGCTTCTAAATCCTGCTTCGTGTCTGGGCTTAAGTTTAGGCCTCTGAACCGAGAGCTGAGGATGGACCCTGATTCTGTAAATGGACCGTCTAAATAAAAAATGAAGATAATAGAGCTTCAGAAATTGTTAAGGGCCAGAGGGAGAGAGTGAAGCGGCCCAGCTTTTGAAATGAGGGAAGGCCACTCACTTCTTCCCTGCACCTGCTGCCTGAGAAGTGCTCTGTTTTTGAAGAGGGCTGTGGTCCGATCTGCATATCAAATAGCTGATTTGTAGATGAGGTCATTCCTTTTGCAGTCTGTCTGTTTGCTGGGCTGAGGATGGGCTGTTGCCTAGCAGTGGACCATGGGGTCCCTGCAGCCCCGTGAGTCAGCAGCCCCCTCCCCGCCCCCCCCGCCCCCCGCCTTGTCCATTCTGAACTCAAATCCAGGATGGCCTTTCATGAATAAGTCTCTGAAATATCTAAGGGAATGGTAAGTTCAAAGCATGGGTGACATATGACCAGCAAAGCTTTTCCTTAATGGCCTTTGTTCATCAGCTTAGGTATTGTTTAAGGAAAAGAGTCATCTCCTTAAATTTCTCTTTCCTGCTCACTATCACAGGGATGGGTGACACTTCAGCACAGAAACATGGTACCCTGCTTTGGCCGTGCTAAGGAATAGCTTATTGCTTGATCACATGGTGAAAAGAGAAATTAAAATGCACCGCCCTCTCTGTGGAAATAGGTAAATATGGTAGAATCTGTTGTAGATAATTGATTTCAACTTCCAAGGACGTTTCCTTGTTCTAGAATTCTGTTAATCTGCTGGCTCTTATTGTGTGTGTGTGTGTATGTGTATGTGTGTGTATGCACGTGCACATACACACTTGCTTATTTATGTACACACACACACACACACACATTTTAACTGCAGGCTCTTTCTAACAGAAGTCTGCAAAAGAATAAAATCATGAATAAAAGTCAGCCAATGCCTTTGTGACTGAGTCTTTGTATGCTTTTCAAAAGAGAACAGTCATTTTACCTGGCCTAACTCTTTAAACTGTATTTTTCCATGGCTTCGTGGCTTTGATTAGTGGAAAATTGTTCCGCAGCAGAATTCTCTCCTAAAAATTAGGAATTGGAACCAGGAAAAAAAATTAATTTAAATACACTTAAGATGAAGCTCATGTGTTTGAGGTGCGCATCTTATTACAGATCCTTTCCTGGGATAAATATCTTCCTTTGTTATGGTTCTCTGGTTCATTATAGCTTTTCAGTCTCCAACTGCTGCTTCTGGCTGAAGGAATGGTTTTTCAGATTAGGAATATCCTATAAGGTTAAAAAAAACTGGTCAACATAACCTTGAACAACTATAAGGAAAATGGAAAGAGGAAAAAAAAGCTGGGGTTCCTGGGTCAGCTGGTGAAATATAAAATGCATGCCTGGACCATAAGGCATCACTCCCTGAATTATCTTAGTTACCTTCCTTGGACAAGGAAAATCAAACAACACATAGAACACGAGCATTGACAAATTATTTCAGTGAAGTGTGGTCAATAAGGGATGCTTCTCCAATTGCGGGAAGGCCATTTAGGGGTAAGTAGCCAGAAGTAAACTTGTCAGCAATGAAAACAACTAAATACTGCTTTTTGTGCTTTTTTAAGATAGGCAATTCTATTG
This sequence comes from Grampus griseus, assembly GCF_964374135.1. Taxonomy (NCBI): domain Eukaryota; kingdom Metazoa; phylum Chordata; class Mammalia; order Artiodactyla; family Delphinidae; genus Grampus; species Grampus griseus. The sequence goes on from NC_139009.1 coordinate 3,812,496, forward strand.
AATAATATTGGGATATAATTTTTTTTAATGTCTTGCAAAGCTGACAAAAAAGTATCAAAATAATAACCTACATTTGCAGAAAAGTTTGAAGCTCATAATCATTTTCAAATACTTCACTTCAATGGAGCTGCCCCTTCTTCATATGCAGAAACTAAGGCTCCAGAAGCTGTGACTTACTTAAGGTCATTTAGCAAACGTAGAACTAGGAAAAAAATTTGGTCTTATCACTCTTGGAGTGATGCTCTACAATGCCATGCCCCAACAGGTAACTCTGAACAGGTATCTACTGAGAACTGCAGGCTGAGTACATAAAGAAATACTATTATACGGTAATCTTATATATATAATATTATATATATGAATGTATAGTTAGAAAGCAAATCATATTTTTTTTCAAAGTGGCATTTTTTTAATAAAAACCTACACAAAAAAGCAGTATTGGATTTCTTAAATCCAATTCTGGAATTCTGGAAATACGATCTGGTCCTATATGTCGTGGAAGTCAGCAGACATCAATTTCTTCAATAAGACTGGGGAGTAAAGAGTTATCTAATCCTGACCATTGTTAACTAAAGATGCTTTTTTTTTTTTTTTTTTTTTGCGGTACGCGGGCCTCTCACTGTTGTGGCCTCTCCCGTTGCGGAGCACAGGCTCCGGACGCGCAGGCTCAGTGGCCATGGCTCACGGGCCTAGCTGCTCCGTGGCATGTGGGATCCTCCCGGACCGGGGCATGAACCCGTGTGCCCTGTATCGGCAGGCGGACTCTCAACCACTGCGCCACCAGGGAAGACCCTAAAGATGCATTCTTGTACATGCAACACTGTGTAATAAAAACTTAGTAAGACAAGGTACCCGAAAAGCCCAGGAGGAGTCGAATTTACATCTAGATATAGCCTGATCTTTGACCTTTTTTACAGACCAAAAGCCTTTTGAAACTGAAGCTCTTGGCCACAGATTAATGAGCCGCAGGTGGGCCATGGGCCCCGGGATGATGCTCAGAGAATGTTTTCAATTCATACAGCAGTGAAGAGGTTAAGTTCAGTCATCTCCTAGGGAACCAGCGGTGACAGTTCACCATAGAGTGCTGGGGCGATGACAGATCTGCTGTTTAATAAAGTAAATGTTGACTGCTATGGATGACTTTTCAAGTCCATTTTTTGTTACTGTATTCAAGTCGATGCCAACTAGCATGTTACAAACACAGAGATATTCTTCATGATGGAGAAAACTGGGGATTTAAAGACAACACCAACTACAGCAATATTTGTAAAAATGCTCTGACAGTGTGTATTTTTACAGTGGCTTATTTTAGATATTTTTAATGTGCAATTACAAGGAAAATAACATAAGGCGTTCCCACCTTGTGAAACCATTTATGAAGCTGCAACATCTTTTTCTTCGCTAATAAGGGAAGGTTAATTTCTGCAAATTACATGTAACTCAATTTTAAGCTATTGGATATTTTGTGCTATATTTGCCAGTTTTTTTTTAAAAGCTGGAAATTTGATTTTGAAAATAAAGCAGAATTGCATACATGTCCCATTCACAGACACACACAAAAAAGATTCATTCAAAGTTCCTCATGCCTTTCCCCCTCTCTTTCAAAAACAGCTTTTCTGTGTGTTGTGTTGACAAGAGGTAATAGGAAAACAAGTGTAGCTGAGCTTAATGAGCAACTCACCTGCACTCTGAGATGTAGGGAGGGGAAAATACATCCACCCCAGGGCTGTTCACATGGGAGAGGGAACATTTCTTATTTATCATGCTGCATAATACAGAACCAGTCTCCTTGTCCATAAACTCACAGCCCTCAACGTGACAGCTATTTTGCATTCTTCTGCCCCAACAGTGACTTTCCCCAGGATGCAGTTTTGCTTCTCCACCCAAGACACCTCCGTTACCCAGCTTGACATGGCTTTTGTTTGCTTCTTGGCTATCTGATTACTGTCCCCAAATACACTGGATGTTAATTTAAATACACACACACACACACACAAAGATAATGGCTTCATTGATAACTTGCAGAGCATACGCAGGTGTGGATATAAAATTCAGGGACTATGGCACCATAAATGAGGCCACCAGTTCACAACAGCAGAGGCAGGACTCTGGTCCGTAGCGGCCACTGGGAGGACAGTCCTGTGCGGAGCTTTCGAAGCACGTGGCCAGTGCTTGGGTATGCACCAGGAGCCCAGGAGGCTGCTGTCTCACAAAAGAGCTTTGTTAAACCAAATCTTTAATTCTGAGAGGAGTGCCTAATTTACACCCTGCTGCAGGCTGGCTATTTTGCATCTGCTATTTTTACAACATTTCTGAGGTATCCCTTTGTTATTGTAGTTACCAATAGAAAATCAAAGGCTGGTTTTTTCCCCCTCCCCCTAGTAATCTCCCAGTATTTTGTCATCCTCACTCTGCTCAAGATTAGAAAAATCAACAACATGATTCCCAAACCTAATGAATAGACAACTCTAAGGAATGTGTGTGATTTTTTTTTTTTGTACCAAGTATATATTCTAGTAGTAAATTCTGCGATGTTCCCTACATCAATGGTGCGTAACCCTGTGCTATTGTAATAGGATTTATGCCTGTCGGCTTTCTCTATGCCCTGCCATGCTGGATAAAGGCAGGCAGAGTTCCCCTGGTAACCATGGCCACTCCACTCCCAACTCTTGGCAAATTCCTCCTCAGCATAAAATAGGCAGTGCTGGGGAGACAATGTCCGCTGATACATAAACATGACAGACTCATCTCTGGAAACCTAAGGTATCCAGCCTCAGACTGCGTTTCGATTTTTCTGATTGTTGGGCCAGATACTTCTATTCAATCTTCCCTTTCAAACATCTGCAACTGGCAAACAAGAAAATCTTAATTCTTTCCAGATTCAAATCTATTCCTAGTCAAATGTCACCCATGCTCCACCGAGGACGGAGGAAGCAAAACTCTTCATGCATCTGCTCAAATTGAAAAGGTTATTTCACTGTCTTCAGGATGACTCTTGAGCCGCTGGTGGAGGTAGAGGCCGCGCCCTGAGTGCAGGGGTTGCTAGGAGACAAGTCCAGCTTGCAGAGCGCATTGGTTGGCGTTATCTCTAATTGACAGCTCCTCACCCTCAGGGTCTAATTCTAACCTTGAGACCAAGACCATAATGAGAGGGCAGCTTGCCGTCACCCCTGTTTCGGGCTAAGGCAAGGAGATTACTGGCGGCCTGTTTTTCTGGGGTTTTGTTAGGCTTCTTTAGGATGGAGACACAGAGGGAGAGAGAGAGAGAGACTGCGGCTGCTGTCTGCAGCCCCCCATCGCATCACTGGGGGCTTGTTTGATTCCTGCCACCTGAATAAACTTTCCCTTTCACTTAAGATGATCTCCCTTTGAAATCAGAACGGTATGCCAGAGAGGAGAAGCCTTCACTGAGCTTTGAAAGGATTTGGAATTTGACCAGGGAAGGTGGATTTCTTAAAAAAAAAAAAAAAAGGAAGGAGGGGGAGGGGCAGAGAAAGGAAAGAAAAAGGAAAAAAAACACAAAAAAACCCACTAGATCTCCAGGTTCAAATGCTCACTCCATCCCCCCCTCCCCCGCTGTCATTAATAGTGTTCACTGAGGCCTGTGTTGCTTATAAGATATGATTTAGGACTTAAAGACAAACAATAAAGCAAGAAGCAGCAGAAGCAAGAGACTGGCAGGACTGGAAAAGGAGATCTTTCCCTGTGGCCGGTCCGATGAGGGTGTTGATTCATTTTTCTGAACAAAATAACATAGATCATGAGATATATATAAAGCCTGAAACTGACACACCAAATGGGCTGAGAGATCCTTTGCATCGGTGAGGAATCTATGAAGCAACTCAGATTCCTGTGAGCAGAAGGGTGAAGTCAATAAGGAAAGCACATCTGATCCGACGAAGGATTATCCCCACTTCAGGTTTCAGCTATTTCTTCTCTTCTAGGATCTCGCCCCACCCTAAATGCCAATGACCAATTTAAAAAAATGATACTAATTTTGCATTTTGAACCCGAGTGTTGTCACTTCACAGATAGCGAACCCTGATCCCAGCATTTCCTGCAAGAGGAAAATTGTTACGTCGGGGTTATTTCCTGCTTAATAAATATTGCGAACATGCAACATACAATTTTATTAGAGGTTGTAATAATTGGAACAAAGTTATATTTCTTTTTCACAAGGGGAGGATGGCTCAAGGTTCATTTAATTGTGAGTGGGTTTCTGGAATACTTAAAATAGGAAAATACCTGAATAGTCAAGACACCAGAGATTACAGACTCTGTTTATCCTTTGTGATTATGAAGAGCCTAGACACCAAAGTCATGTGTTTTCAACCCAACAGAGGGAGAGTGAGATAGATGCAAAAGAACAAAATCAAAGCATATTCTTGAACAAAATATTATGCTAGTTTTCCTCTATTTTCTAAATATTTTTATTGAAATTCCTGCAAAGCAAGGCAGTTTCTAAAAGGAATATTATTTTTAAATGCAAGCTTTGAAGGAGTTAAAAAAAAACCCTACAAAAACAGCATCTTTACAGCTTTAATTATATTTGTATTCAATTTATAAATGTGATTTAAAAAGAAAGGGCATGTCCTGGAAAAAATGAAAAATGGTAATGATAAAAACAGTCAATAAATAACAAGACTTTCTTCTTATATTCTTTCCTTAAAAAAATTTGGATATAATTTCAATATACAGCAGAGTTACAAGAACAGTTCAGAAATGTTGTACCCTTTACCTATATTCATCAGTTATCTACATTTTGCCCACTGCATTCTCAACTTTTCTCTCTGTGTGTATATGTGTGTATTTATAGATTTTTTTTTGTCTGAACCACTTGTAACAGGTTGAAGACAACATGTCTCTACCTCTAAATGCTTCAGTGTGTTTTTCTTAAGAACAAGAATGGTCTCTTACATAATCACTGTACAATTATTGAAATCACAAAATTTAACGACATTGCAAATCTACTATCTAATTCACAATCTATAATCAAATGTTGTCATTTGTCCCGATAATGTCCTTTATTGCAATGTTTTCCCAGTTTCAGATAAATTCCAGATCTCAAGTTACATTTAATTATCTAGAGATTTGTCATCATTTCACCAAGAAGGGTTTAGAAAGTTTATGACAGAATACTGTAAGGCACTGTCAATCTATGGTTGTTTTTAATATTCTACATTGGGAGAAAGGAGGTCTCCCAAGGTGAGTCTGGTACTGATTCTGTTACTCGTAAGATAAATCTTGACCCCTCTAAGGAGAAATGGGTCCCTATTCTCACATATTGCCTATAACAAAAGCCAGTCACCGTGATTTTAAATAAATACTCTGTAAAAAATATTGATCTTATACAGAATGAGAAATGTAATTACAAAATAACTGTAGAAACCAGCATGCATATTTCTAAAAGATTCTTACACATAAGCTGTTACTAGTGTAGGAACTTTTCCATCACAGGTTGAGAGAAGGGGAATTAGAGAGAGATAGTGAGAGAGAGAGGGAAGAAAGGATAAAATAATTAAATAATCAGTTCAGGATGCAAAGAAATAAAACTAGTGAAAAGCAAGGAAAAAATCCTTTAAAAATTCAATTTGTGTATCATCTTATTACCATGAATACTATTTCATAAAAAAGAATCCTCTTTCTGTTGTAGATATTGTCTTGCTCTCAGGTCCTGCAGACCCACTTAGGGTCCAGGAGGCCTGTTGCCCCTCTTATGCCCCCATCAGCCAGAGCAGGGAGAGTCGTTCTTCTCCGTGTGGTACTGGCTCTTGAGCACACACGTGGCTGAGCTCTGAGGTTGAACACTCTTCCCAGACAGTTGTGCACGTGGTCCCCACTTACTGCATTGCTAGCCTTCTCCTAACTCCACACAAATGAGTACAACCTAAAGAGTCATAACAGATGGATGTAAAAATCACCAGAATGTCCCTCTCAGTGTTTCTCACCAACATAGGACCGGAGCCCTGAGAGTTTCCTGACAGCGTGAAGCTTGACATGTGTGCACACGTGCAACCGCCTTTGTACAACCTCAGAACTGACTCTTCTGTGGTCGCCAGGACCACTCCTTTCCCTTGGTGTGTGTTTGCCAGGTCACAGGGCTTTCTATGCAATCAAACAACATCCATTATATTTCTCAAGGATGAAGATTCTTTTACAAGCTTGTTTTGAATTCATTTTTCAAAACTTTGCATTTTTCTTTCAAAGTCAACCACAGTCCCTAGGTCCCAGCCTATCAGAAGAGGCAGTGGGTTTCTATTAGAAGGTGGCCTTTTCTGGAACAGAAGCTCCTCAGGGTGAAAGGAGGCAGATCCTGATTGCAGGCAGCTGTGTAGCAGGTAAGGGTTTGTTTGACTGAACTGAACAGTGCTTCTAGAAGTGGCTGCTGACTCCTGATCCCTCCTCAAGAAGAGGTTGATGGAATTAGGGACAGTCAGTGTTCTCTTTTCTCCAGCGATGATAACAGGACAAGACAGAAGACACTTTTTAATAATCAAAATATGTTTGGATCCTTCACAGTAAAGACAGTTACCAAATGTGGCTTTGACCTCTCCCTGTGTTTGTCCACTCACACCAACCAATAGATTTCACCCTGACATTCCAACAGACTCACGACTTTTTTCTCCTCCTAGAGAAGGGAACATGTCCTTAGCTTGGAGGAAAAGTAGACTCATACGGTTAGACCCTGATGATGAAAGCATGAGAAAGAAATACATTTCAAATATGCATCTGAATGTCAGGAGCTCCTAAGTAAGGAACCACAGTGTGAAAAAGCTTGCAGAGCAAACTCATGTCATCCAGTAGACAAATGGCTTTAAGATAACAGCAGACCCAGAGGTTTTCCGAAAAACACTGAGGTCAACTGTATCTTATCTTTAAATGTGGTCATTCTTCAGCCACACTGTCTTCTTCAACCTACCTATGATCCTGCTGTGGTTCTTGTGGCCACATGTGTAAATCGTCATTCACAAACACCCACACATGCCACCAGCACGCCCTGCCCTGTCCTCTGCTGGGAGGGAAATGGGCTTCACCCTAGAACCGCCTCTGGACCACTGACAAAGAGGACCTCGGGATATTTCAAGGTGCAAAGGACAAAAGTGCTCTATAAATACTTATTATTGTGTTGGCCAAAAAGTTCATTCCGGTTTTCTGTACGAACTTTAAGGCCAACCCATTATTTCTAATCCATGTTGGTGTCCTCCTTGATTTTTTTTTACTGTGCTTTGTATCCTTGGAATAGTCAGGGTGACCTAACGTGGGCATAAGTGCATTCCTGAGTTTAACCAGGGCTGAATTCAGGGCATGCTTTGAGGTTACTTTTCCTTTATTGTTATTATTTTTTTAAGGCAGCTCATCCCTCATCCAGAATGCCCCTAGTCTTAACCTCAGAGTTTTGCTTTGAAGTTAAAGCGTTCAGTCCCCCACTCAAAGCCGAATGTGCTATTTAATCCATTAGCACTTTAGCTCAAAATAAATAGCACTCAAAAGCGAATGTGGCTCAAGAGCCATTTTTGAAATCTTAAGCCCCAAAAAGACTGATTTGGAATTTCCTGTTTAGTCCCCAAATAGTAGAGCAGATATGGTGAGGGCAGAGCTAGGTGGAGGAACAGAGGTGGGCCTTTCATTCTATCAAATGCTGAAAGTGGAGAGTTGGCCTGCTGTGAAGAACTCACATACCAGAAGCTGAATGGGCTTCTTGCTGAATTTCTGGGTGGAAACTTTCATTAGAGAAAACAAAAAAAAGAAGAGAAAAGAAGTGACCATTTACCATATTTTGTGTGGAGTTGGAGGTAAGCAATAACCCTGACCTTAAGGACTCAGAAGACAACTTGCTATTATACGGTGTGTTGTGTGCCACACACTACACTATAATTATGTATAAACTGTTAGGGGATTACAGATAAGAAAAATTAATTCTCCCTTGTGGAGGGAGGGATGACTTCACAGAGGAAGTGACATTTGCACTGCGACTTGAAAAGTGAGTGTGTCTTTGCCAAGCAGTTAAATGAGAAATACCACTCCAGGCAGCGGAATAACTTAAAACTCAAGGGTGGTATGACATTTCATGGCAGGTTCCCAGAAGGATGGTAAGCCTGAGTCGATAGGGCTCCGAGTGCAGAGAGGAAGGGTGAAAGTTGGCCTGGGTGGTGATGCCTGGGCAGGGTGAATGATGGATAGGGTACCTGCCGTGAACGATGCCTCCTTCCAGGTACTCTGGACACAGCCCTCAGCCACACAGGATGCTCCCCAACATGTAATGAATAAATAGAGAAGTTCAGATGAGGAGGGGAGCTATAAAAAGATGAAATATGTTACCTTCAAAGATAATATCTGTGCAGTGAGAAAGAAGTCATCTACCTTTGACAGGGTTGTCCAGGAGTGCTGCTCTGGGGACCTGAGGTTTGAGCTACAGCTGTCCAGCTGTGCCCCAGCCATGTGCTCACAGTCAAAGGAAGTCAAGACTGAGTTCTCATTGCCAGTAACGGGACATCGCCAGCATGAGCCTCCCAGAGTCTGTACCAGGAAGAACTCAGCATCACCTCTGTTGTACTCCTGCCCCAAACTGAATATTCTGAACCATCACAAGGAAACATTAGACAAAGCCACATTGGGAGCCATTCTATAAAATACTGGCCTATGCTCTCCAGTTGGTGAAATCTGAGTAAGTTCTGTTGATTACATTACGGAAGTATATCATTAATTGCATGATATAGACCATTGCACCGTGCTTGTGAGAAATAATTCTTTATTTTTGAAAACTCACACTGCAGTATTAGGGGTACAGAAACATCCTGTCTGCAACTTATCTTGAAATCATTCAGAAAGAAAAATATGTAATTGAGTATGTATGTGTGTGTGTGAGGGAGAGAGAAAGAGAGAGAAGGCTAAAGCAAAAAGCAAATGTGTTAAAATATTAAAATTTGGGTAATCTAGGGCCTCCCTGGTTGCGCAGTGGTTGAGGGTCCGCCTGCCGATGCAGGGGACACAGTTTGTGCCCCGGTCCGGGAGGATCCCACATGCCGCGGAGCGGCTGGGCCCGTGAGTCATGGCCGCTGAGCCTGCGCGTCTGTAGCCTGTGCTCCGCAACGGGAGAAGCCACAACAGTGAGAGGCCCGCGTACCGAAAAAAAAAATTGGGTAATCTAAGCAAACAGTATCCAGGATTTTTTTTGTTCTATTCTTGCAACTTTTTTTTTTTTTGTCTGAAGTATGTCCCATTAAAATACAAAAGAAAAAAAAGAAAAGAAAAAATGAAAGAAATTGCAGATGTGAGAGACACTGATAACAGCTGGAGAACGGGAGTTAATCAGAAAATTCAGGGAAAAGGAATGGAAAGAAGAAAGGAGAGCCTGTATTCACGGGGAGAGGCAGTTGAGCAGCAGAAGAGAGAGCGCTCGAGGGAGTGAAGGAAAGCATCCGGTGCGACAGGACCTGCTCTGCAGCTCAGCCTCCAGAATCTGCAGGTGAGTTTTTCATTCCAGAGGCTCTTCAGGTTCCTTCAGGAGACTCCTGTTTGTCAGGGGCTGTGGGGAGGGAGCAAAGAGACTTCTCATTCTGCCTGCCTGGACTCCAGAGAGGAAGCAGTTTCACTGCAGCTCCCTGAGCTCCAAGCAAGCAGACTGTCCTTCCACTCAGTGAGGGTCCCGGCTAGGCTGGTCATCGGGCAGCCACACCTCCCAGGAGCCAGCCCTCACATTCTGCATCCCTCTGCCCTCTGACCCCTTTGCTGTCAGATGTGACCAGTTCCATTTCCTCTACAGAAGCTGCTTCTGTCCCCTATGCTGTCGATGTGCCTCTAATGCTAGATCCAAAGTGTGCAGTTCAATTGCCTGGCTGCCCTCCAGGATCTCAGAGCTAGGAATCTGCTTTGCCAACCCGCTCAGAAACTGCTCTGAGGAAATGAACGGGTGCAGACAAGCGATAGGTTGGCTAGTCCTGGACCCACAAACCACTCTGTGGAATTTTATGGTTCTCTGGAGAATGGAGTCACATCAGTATCAACTTAGTCTGTCCGACTCTCAAGGGTTTGCTGACGATCTATATTTTGGGGTCTAGCAGTGCCTCATTTCACAGTGCAAGTTCAAGACAGGAAGTTCTGGCAACAGCTTGGAGTTCCATCTGGCTAATGGAGACTCACTCTCCGGGTACATGTTGGTGCCTCACCCCAGTCTTCTCGAGGATGACAGCTGGGCCGGGATGCTGTGCTCAGCCTGCAGAACACTCTGATCTGCGCTCTCTGGACCCCCGAGAAAGCTGAGCTCCCTTCAGAGTGCCTGTGAAGCACCCCTTTGTGAAGGCAGCTACCCTCCTACCAGCAATAAATGGTCACCAATTCGGGACCATTTAAACGGAGAGTCAAAGGTCCTCTGGATCTTTCCTATCAAAGATTAAATCCCTCAGTCCAGGAAAAAAGAAAGTAAAACTCCTTTTATTAACTCCTCCTTTATAACTCCTTTTATTAGTATCAGGAAGCTATAGGTGGAACCCTAAACCAATGACACTGATGATCTTTTCCAATTAGGCTTATGTAACTTTTGGTAGGAAACACTTAGCTGATGGCTTAAATAGTTTTCTTTCCCCTCGATTATATACAGAAGCACTCTATTGGTGCTGACTCAAAGTCTGATTGCTTTGGCCAGGTCAGTTTATCATTTCCCTGGATTAAGAACCTCCAATTTCCTAATGCTTCTGACATCCAATCCAATTTTTTCTCAGTCTGGAGCAATAGACGTCTGCTCAACAGACCCTGTTCTTCCTATGGAATCTTATTTTCTAAACTGCTCAAAGTCAGCCATTATCACATTTTCTCTCCTTACTAATTACAAGAAAAATTGGTCTTCTAGCCTCCCCAGATATGAAGTTCTATTTCTCAATCCGATGGCTATTTAGTCAGTGCATTGAAAATTGTCATCAAATAAAAAAAATAGACAAATCCCCATACTATTCCTTACTAGCTAAATACTGATAGAAAATTTATTTAAACATCTCTGACTCTTAGTTTTACTACCTGTAAAAATGGGATATTCATTTTATAAGATAATTATAATATGATTAAATGTACAATTCACTAATGTACACAAATTGTCTAGCATAATACCTGGCACAAAGTAGGAGCATAACAAAAGTTAGTACCATTTCTCCCCACTTTCATGAACCCTTTTAATGACCCCCTGCCTAGAGAAACCTTTTCCATTCTCTAGCTATCAAAAGCATTTATCTGTGCCAAACAACTCAGAAACTCAACTTTGTGTTTTATTATATTTTCGCCAGTTGTTTCATGGAAATTCACAGTATAGGCCATTTAGACAGAATAGTTCCTTGTTCTTTCATATTCTGTTCCAACATAGAATATTTATTTAATAAATTCAAACTGACTTCCCCTAGTCAGGATTTGAAGTGGTGGCTCCATGAGACCGTCCGTGAATTAAATAATTTGTCTTATTAATAGAAAAGGGTACGATACTCTCAATTCTGATAAATATGTAAATGAGCCAATTTATAGTCGCTAATAGAGTGTTCCCCACACAGCAGGCCTTCAATAAGTGTTCCTGACTTACTGACGGACAGGAAGGGATCACAGAATTCTTGCATTTCAACCCAAGTGACAAATAGAAATAATTCCCATCTTCTATTAGTCTCCTATCTTGTTTCTGTTATAGTCAACCAGCAATGCACAGAGTTTCAGTGGGAAGAAAAGCCACTGTTTCTGTAACCCAACTCTCAATGTCCTATACCACCGAGCTCATAGTTGTTGTCCTGAAAATATGGAAACCAAAGCCTCAAAAATTAATTTCTATTTATTGAAGCTCATATCTCCTTCTCTATCCTTTTCCTTGCCTCTTTTTCATAAATGGTATCTTCTCTCAGTCATATTCATTCATCCAACTGAGTCTGCACAAATATTAGAGACTTACCTGTGTCTTTAAAATTATTCCTGATTATGTAATTCTATTATTTGAATACTTATTCTTACTGATTAATCTATTCCTCATACATTGAGCACTTTCCCTGGATATAAAAATGAATCGGTATATAAGATGACAGCGACCGGGGAATACAGAATGGAAAACAAAAATGCAATAAAGGTCAATGCCAGGGGTGTGGGCAGGGCTAAGTGGGAACCCCAATAAGGAGAGAGCGTAGTGGTAAAATTTTCTGAATTTCCCTGTTAAAGATTTACAAGAAATAGGAGTCATACTCGACCTTTTCAATACATAAGGAAATATTTTGTGAAACTCTACATAACAGTAACTGTATCATTTTCCTCTTTTCCAATAAACTTTATGAAGGTATAATTTACCTACAACAAAATACACAATTTTTATATGAACAAATTGATGAATTTTGACAAAGGTAAATCTTTGCCTACATTAAAATTGTGAAGACTTCTTCTTACATTTTTTTCTAGAAGTTTATATCTTAATTTTTCACATTTAGAACCATAAACCATTTGGGTTTGAAGTAATAGTAGAGATTATTTTTTCTACCTGTTTCTACCTGTTATATGTTGACAAAATTAGCTTTTTCCCCATTGATTCACTTTGGTAATGGCTCAAGAACTTTAATATCAGATAAGTAAATGCATACTTTCAAAACACTGCTATTTGAATATGATACATTTTAAAAAGATTTTAAGTCACATTTAGTTTTTTTCATTCACACTGAAATATATTGGAAGTGTAGTTATTTTGCATATAAGTGTGAAGCATTAATCAATCTGCAATGTTTGATGTTTGTTGATTAAATTATTCTTTGCTCTGATGCACAGGTTGGGAGCTAATAGAATAGGATGCTCTTCATTTGGCTTATTCAAAATACTGACAAATGTCTCAGTTTTGTTTCCACTCAGAACAGGGCCTCATGCAAAGATTTGGGACAGGTAGTTATGAGACAGAGAAGGGGAAGAGCCGATCCCACACCTCAGTGAAGGGGCAGGGGTTCCATCACCCTGAGAAACTCTGTGGAACGTGCTCTGGAATTGTCCTGCTGGACGCCCACTGCCTGTTACTGGGGACTTGACATCTTCCCAAAGCCTGCTGTCCAGAAAGCTCCAGTGTCTCTGAGGAAGCCTTCAGCTAGAGGAGCTGAGCGGGTAAGCTGTCTGAGGTAGGAGAGTGTCAACGTGCTGGAGACTGCAGACGCACACAGAGGTAACCCAGGGCTACTGCTATAGCACAGCAGGGTCCACTCCATAGACCCCAGAACACAGGGTGAGTTGTGCCATCTGATTGCTGTGCATTTACTTGTTTGTATGTGAGGGGAATGGAGTCAAATGGAATTATGAAGTACAAGGGACCTAACACGTCATTTCCTGTCTGATCTCCTTGCCTTCTAGATGGGGCAAACAGGAAAGGACTCATCTCAGTTCCTCAGCCCAGAAGGCCAGGTTTCTCATACATTGTTCCAGGAATGGGTCTGGAAGGAAAATACTAGTCTCTTAGGTAGGAGAAGGCACTGGGACATAACATATAAGCCCACATGTATCCTGATAAATATAGGAAATGTGTACAAAATAAATGAGGTCAGAATCCTGCAAAGATGTGCTGTTATGAGATGTTTTCCCCACTGATCTCTCCAGGACACTTGCAAATCCATCATTAGCGTTTCATTCCTTTGGCTAAAGCACTGTTGTTCAGTGGGGTAGTAGAGGAAGAGTACTAAGCCACAATGTTATCATTGCAACTTTACTATAAATTAATTGACCTACTCTGTGGCAGAATTTCCAATCCGAGAACCCCTTACATAGGTTCAGCATCCTGAACCAACACTGTTGCCATTTTGAATGAAGAGAGTTCCAGGAAAAGAATCTGTAAGTGGTTGCAAGGAAAGGGGAGGAGCACAGGTGGTGGGGAGGGAAAAGAGCTACATGTACAATCTCTGCTCGGGCATCCCAAGTTTCACTCATCGAAAAAATTCCTATTTTAAGTTCTGCTACTACCATCAGGGATGCCCCATCCTTGTCCAGCCTTTGAGACTGACCCTGATAGATTCCCCACTGTTAAGACATTCATGCACAAGTAGGGCAGTTGAGGGAATTGGATGAAGCCAGTTGGAACAGTGCACGAGGTGGGTTGAGGAGTTACAGTCATAGCACCTGGAGAGTCAGACACAGCACTGGTCCAGGAGTCAGAATGAGGCCGTCTTGGGGGTGGGGAGAGTGATAAATTAGGAGTTTGGGACTGACAGATACACACTACTATAAATATGAAAGATAATCAGCAAGGACCTACTGTATAGCACAGGGAAATATACTCAATATTTTGTAATCACCTATAAGGGAAAAGAATCTGAAAAAGAATATATATATATATGCATTTTCTTATTTGATATTAAAGTTCTTGAGCCATTGCCAAAGTGAATTGGTGGGAAAATGGATACTTTTGTTAACATATAATTCTGGAAAAGGTAGAGAAAATAATCTCTACCATTACTTCAACTCCAAATGTTTTATGCTTCTAAATGTAAAACTGAAGGTATAAAGCTCTAGAAGAAAATGTAAGAGAAAGTCTTTATAATCTTAACATAGGCAAAGATTTACCTTTTTCAAAATTCATCAAATTGTACATATAAATATTGTGTATTTTGTTGTAGGTAAATTATATATATATATATATATATATATATATAAACTGAATCACTTTGCTGTACACTTTAAACTAACACAACATTGTACATCAGCTATCCTTCAATTTAAAAATAAAAGAATGAGGCAGTTTGGGGAGGTGACAGAATGAAGTGAAGTTGGTACAAGACACAGTTTAACTGATGGTATAAGGATTGAGACATAAAGCTAGGTAAAGTTGTGCTGAATATTTTGTGTGCACTGCTCAATCTAAAACCCTTGCATGGCATCTGACTCAAAGTGGGCGCTCAGTAAGCATTTCTGAATGGACCAGCGAGTCATGGATAGAACTAAGTAATTCTAGGCTGTGGTTCTCATGGAGCATACACGGCCGAGACTTGGTGCCCACGGTGGTGATGGCACAAAAGCTTCAAAGAGGAGCATCAGGTTAAACTAATGGGTAAAAAAGATAATTATTTTTCTTTGTTCTCTTAAGCATAGTTGCTGCCCACTGCCATTTTCCAAAATAATACATATTAAGAGATTTAGAATAAAACCAGATCACCAAAGCAGAAGGCAGCTTGTCCCCTACATGCCTCCCTGTTCTCCACTAGGCTTTATCTAGCTGGTCACCAAGCCCTAGGTCTCTGCCTCTCTGACAGCTCTCCCAGCTCATCCACTGCTCTCTCCCGATGGGTATACATCCTCCAATCCTCTGTCCATGTTGCTGACAGAAATCCTCAATCTTAAATTCAAACATGAATGTGCCCCCCCTCTGCTTCAACCTCCTCAGAGTGGAGTAACTTTTTCTCTATGTGTTTTTCTCTAGAAATAGAAGAAAGGCAAATCGACACTGGGAATAAAGACATTTCCTTGACTCCCTTGCAGCTGGGTATGTTCAATTGAGCACATTTTTGCAACTAAGATAAAAGAAAAGCGCTGAAGACAGCTTCTGAAACACCCCCAACACCGCAGAGAATTTCTGTGGACCCCTGGCCCTTTTCTTCCTTATACCTTCCTCTTTCTTTCTGGCTGGTGGAGAGATCTCAGGATTTGGAGCCAGGAATTTAACTACCCTTATTGTTCTCCTATTTCAAGATTTTCTTCATGAGGCACAAAGACATAATGAGCCCAGACCAGGTACCACAAGAGGGTTGATGTGGCCACAATGCAATCTGTCTTGTGTGTGTTTGAGAGGGCTTGGGGAGTGTGGGGCCTGGAAACGGTGCAGCCAATACAAGCAAAGCTAGAGTCCTTTATTGAAGAGACAGTAGGAAGTTTGCATTTTTAATACATTGGTATTAGAAAATAATCTAAACATCTAAAAATCTAGATAACACCAATAATTGTGTTATTATAACGCATCATAAACAGACTGTGTTGGAAAAGACAAAGGCCACTTCTACATAATTAACAACTCGTAAACTAACGTCTCTTTTGCTATTAGATCAAATTCTTAGAGAGGGCACTTGGGACAATGGGGTATAAAGCAGTGTATTTTTCCTGATTCCTAACATGGCTTTTTGGACTGTGTCATGAAAAGAACCATGGGTTAAGATTCACAAAATCAAGATCTACTTGCAGTACATCCTAATTAGCTATAATTTGGGAGGAGTCACTGGACACTTCTGCACCTCTGTAAGTCTGGGAAAAGAATATGGTGGGAGCCTTCTTCCCCAGATTGCCACAGGAGACCGAAGGTTTCATGCACGAGTGAAATCTGAGCGTACCCATGCACTATAATGTTTGTTTTTATTATTTTAGAGACAAAAACAAACGGCTAAGATATTCAAAGATTTTCTAGTTAAATAAGAAAAAAATGTCATTTCGGATATCAGTTAAAAACCATTCAGAATGTACATATCAGTCCCAGGAAATATACTGAATGAGTTCCCTGCATGCATGCGTTGTTTGAAAGCTCTCTGTCTGATCACAAGTTACAGGGGTAATTCAGCAAATCTTTTCTGCTTTCTTCTAAGAAATCTAATAAAACCAGTTCTAGGAAAAGCCTATATGGTTAGAAGCTACCAGAGAAGAATATATATTCAGAATACTACCTCCAGGTCCAAATAAATAGATTTTCTTATTATCACTACAATCTGATCTTCAATGTATAAAATGTGGATAAAATAATAAAAGTAAGTGAAAAAGAAAAAAGTAGAGCTAAAACAAAATTTCTCAAATAAATAATCCAGATGGTCTGAAATACCTTAGTGAAGTTTTTTCGAATAGTAATGAAAAAAGGGTTTAGATGTTTACACAGTTCAGCCTCTTGCTCTGCTTCCCCAGGGGATGAAACCCCCTCTCCTCTGGGTTGTCCTTAGCCTCCTGCATATGTATTGACATGAAATTGCCTACAGAGGGGTCTCAGCTTGTGCGAAAATTTGCAAAGGACTAAGGTGAATAAGAATTGCTCAGTGCTAAACTAGATTTCCTCCCCGGTGAAGTTCACATTTAAATTGTGTTCTGACCAGCTGCGCGAGTAAAATGAAAGCTCAAACCAAAATAAAACAACACTCTTGGTTTCCATCTCTTCTACCATCTCTCATTCAGCAATATTCATTGAGTGCCTGCTGTGTACAAGGACTGATTTGGAAATGAACAGGACTGAGAGCTTCACTTCCCCTTTTTTTTTGTATCTGAAAGTCAAGAGGTATATTTCAATTAATATAAGATGTAAACAGTGAGGTTCCTTAAATGCATTGCCCCATTCATGAGAGAGATTAAGCTCAAATATATTTTTAGGGAGTGGATGGCAGGGAATCTGAAAAGGCAATGAAGAAAGGCAGCTGTTAAGTTGTATCAGGACTAAAATGTATGATTTGAACTTTGGAGGTTTGGGAATTAGTAAATAAAATGGCTTCAGTAAAGGCAGCAAAAAGAAGGGTGTGTGTATGTTGGGATATCAGTAAAGTGAGGTTACATGAGGAGTATATGGGACATATGTAAAGGGACATAGAAACAGTTGGAAACCTCAGCTGGACCAATGATTTTATCCATATTCTGTGGGTGATATAAAACCAAGGAATGTTTGTAAATAGAGAAGTGACATTAAAAGGACAAAAGAAGGGGTTGGACATGCATATTGATTGGGGACCTGCTGTTTCAGCCACTCTTATAGGCACTTAGTCTTACTGCAGATAACCGTGCAATAAATAACCCACCTCAGAGATGGTGAGTCACATTTTCAAAGTCATTTGGTTGACTCCTGTCATTGGCAGAGTTGGGATTGGAACTGATTTCTTTCTGGCACCAATGCTCTCTCCCTCTCTCTCTCTTCGTCTCTCTTCCTCTCTCTTTCTCTCTCTCTCTCTCTCTCATACCATGTCATGAATTATATATAATAATCTGATAATACTTTAAAATATGAACAGAAAATATGATCCTTAACATGCTTGCAAGAGAAGCATAACTTAAAAGCAGAAGTTCTGGCAGTAAGATTTTAATGTCTTATTCATATGAAATGATGACAAAATAATAACTGATATGTATTGAGCAGTGAATACAAGCCAGTGACTTACATGCATCCCTTCTTTAAGAGTTATGTAAAGGTTTCTACTGGTGGGGAAAAAGTTATGCCAAAAGAAGACGCAGTCTAGGCAGAGGCATGGTGACGTGAAGATAAGGCAGACGCAGTTTAGGAACTATTGCCCCACTGATATTGTGGAAGTGTAATTTGAGAGCAAAGCTTCCAGAGTGGCTGGGCTAATGGTGACGGCTTTTCACGGTGCTGAGCAGCCTTGTCTTAAACGGAGGCCCTGGTAATGCTCGGTCGAGCTGAACAGAAGCTTGCTGACGATCAGTAGTTATATTCGGTAACATATTTCAAGAAGGAAGTCTCAAGACTAATTAAAAAATTAATCAGCACTCTGACCAACACAAAGGGCCAAAGCACTGCTAAGCTCAGCTATAAGCCACTTTATGGTTTTATTCCTAGGGGACTAATTAATACTTTGTGAAGAAAGGAACAGAGAAATGACCATGTGTCTCTTTGGAATAGGTAGTAGATCAAGTTCTCTGTCTAGAGCAAAGCTCCTAAGTTGTGACATCCTTTTGTTGACTAAAATTATAGATATTTGTGCTGTGTAAAGGCATATGCCAGAGAGTCTAGAAATATTTCCCATTAATCAGGGTAAGTAATGACAGCTGCTGTGACAAACTGACCTTCAAATTTCAGTGACTTTACAAAACAACCTGCATATTGACGCATCCAGCTCACCAGGCAGCATCAGAGTCCAACAGAGTCAGTGCAGGGGTCCAAGTTTAGGGCGCCCTGCTGGTCACTTCTTGCTCTGTGCTATGGACACAGCCCTTACATGGTCCCAGCTGCCATTGCGGTCACTCTGCTATGTGCCCATTGCCTGTTCTGGGGTAGAAGATGATGAAGTCTGGCTAATGTCCTCTGGCCAAGGTGCTTTGTTGACCTGGCTGTTCAGTGCCTCTTCTGCTGGGGATCCATGTGAGACTCAGAACTCTCTAGGATTCTCACCAGCCTTACTGTCCATCACCAGTCTTCACCCCTTGTGATCTCCTGGTCTCCCATCCATACTCTGATCTTTAACAAAGGGACGGATTACTGTAACTTAGTTGTTTCTGAGACTGAGTGCTTTTATCTCAAAGTAATTTTAAAATATCATTTAATATTTTGGGGGTTTATAAATCATTGGATTTTCCAAACTGAAAGGCTTTTATTTCTGTACTTTCTTTATTCCCTTTCATTCCTGACTGTGAACTGGTTGTTTCTCTCGTAAGTTTATCTGTTTCTTGCTGCACTTTGCTAAATTCAGCCAATGGTCAAGAATGAAATCAAGATGTTGATTCCTTTCAAAAACTTTTTCTAGAGGCTTAAGGTCTAAAAAGTGAAGTTACAAAAGGGAGGAAGATATTTTCAATACACACAAAAAAATTAACATAGAGTCATACAAATATTCCTGCAAACCATAGAGAAAAACATAAAATTCAAGAGAACAATGGGAAGATATGAACAGGTATTCTACAGAAGAGGAAACACAAATAGCAAATAGACACAGAGAGAGATGACCAGAACTCTTATAGGTCAAAAATATACAATTTAACACCACCATGAACAATAATTTTGCATCTGTTCTACTGAAAAAAAATTAGAAAATAAAAATATTTGAACAAGAATATTTAAAACAAGACTCCATGACTGCAAAAATGGAAACAATACAGAAGTGTATCAAAAGAAAATAGATAAATAAACTATAACATATGTTACAGCACTCAAAACAAATGAATAGCAATGACATACAATGATATGATGAACCTTAGCGATATCATTTTAAGTGAGCAAAGTTCATCCTAAAAGATTATATGCAGCATAAAATAAAACATATTTTGTAAAGTTAAAACAACTAAGATAGACATATATAATAAAGCTCTATGTAAGACGGCACACAAAATGATGAGGGATGTGGATGCCTTGAGGGTTGCCTCCCATGTGTTACCAAGGTGATGGGATGGAGAAAACTAAATGGCAAAATGTAAGTTATATTCAAGGTCCTGGCTGTTCTCTTTAATGGTAGGTTCATGAGTACTTATCAAAAGATCCTAAATGGGTAATTTGCTAAATAAATGATTGTGAACCATATGTGGACTAATGTGTTTTTCATGAACCTAGAGGATTAATCCGTAATCCAGTTATGTGCACTTGACATTCAGAAACTGAGAGGAAGGAAGGAGGGAAGGGGAGGGGAAAGGAAGGAGAAAAGCAAGGGAGGAAGGAAGAAAGAAAGCAAGGGAGGAAGGGAGGTAGGAAGGAAGGACACTTTTTTGGTAAACCAAGCAGAAAAATTAAGCTTCCTAAAAGTGATGAAATTAGCCTTGTTTCATGCTTTTCAGCACCGGTAGTCAATGCCAGAAATCTGGCAGTAGAGGAATATCTACTAATTTCTTAGGGAAAAGAAAGTGTGAGCCAAGAATATTGCATGCCCAGTTATTTTTTTTTTTAACTGTAAAAAAGGAAACAGGAAGACATCTTTAAACAGAAGAAAAAAAAAAAAAGAAATGTAACCCCATATGTTCTTTTGGAAAAAAGGTTTACTTAATGAAATAACTAATACCTCAATTGATGTACAGAGAAGAAATGATAAAAAGAAACTGTGCTGTACTCAGTGCAGGAAAACAATAGAACTCTTTGTATGAAATTCTGAGGGGAAGAGCACATGACCCAGCACTTCTATTCCTGCCTAAGATGTCATTCAGGTACAAAGGCACCATGTGGATTAGAGAATCATTTGCTCTTAATGACAATGAAACCCAATCAAACAAGAAATCAACAAAGAAATTGTTGGAATGAAGATATTTTAGGGAAAAAAAAGAGTCAATTTGATTATGAATCGATTAAATGAAGAACTTTAGCTACACAACAATTTTGGGTATAGAATTGAATATATTTCTAATAAAATGCAAGTGAAAAATAATTTTAGGAACCAGGAAGTGAGGAAAGAGAAATGTAAGAGCACTATTTTCTTCATTTAGTGTATTGTACAGTAAACCAACATTGTGTAAAAATGAAACAAATATTTAAATTGAAGTGTAACTGTGGCAACAGCTGATTGTTTTACAGAATCACATTAGTACCTTTAGAATCTTTTTCAGGAATCAAATGTAGTTATATATTTTTAAGATTTTATTTTTAGAGAAGTTTTAGGTTTACAAGAAAATTGACAGGGAGGTACAGAGATTTCCCATATACCCCCTGTCGCAACACACACCTAGTCCCTCCAACCAAAGTCACTTATCAGAATGGTACATTTTTTACCAAGGATGAACCTCCATTAGCACACTATAATCACCCTAAAACCATAGTTTACATTAATGTTCACTCCTGATACTCTACGGGATTGGAGAAACATATAGCCATATAACCCATCATTATACTATCATACGAAGTATTTTTTATTGTCCTAAAACCTCTCTGTGCTCTGCCTATTCATCTTCCCCACTCTCACTCCTGGCAACTACTGATCCTTTTATTGTCTTCATGCTTTTGCCTTTTCCAGAATATCATATGGTTGGAACCTTACAGGTTGGCTTCTTTCACTCAGTTACATGCATCTAAGTTTCCTCTATGTCTTTTCATGGCTCGATAGCTCATTTCTTTTTAGCTCTGAATAATATTCTGTTGTCTGCATCTACTACAGTTTATCTATTTGTTCACCTACTGAGGAAATCTTGGTTGCTTTCAAGTTTTGGCAATTATGAATAAAGCTAATATAAACATCCTTGCACAGGTTTTTGTGTGGACGTAAATTTTCAGCTGCTTTGGGTAAATACCAAGAAGTTTGATTACTGGATTGTATTGTAAGAATATATTTAGTTCTGTAAAAAAAATATATACCAAACTGTCTATCAAAGTGTCTGTACCACTTTGCACTCCCACCAGCAATGAATGAGAGTTCCTGTTGCTCCACATCCTCACCAGCTTTTGGTGGTGTCAGTGTTCTGGATTCTGACCATTCTAATATGTGTGTAATGGTATCTAACGTTTTTGGTTTTGTTTTTGTTTTTAAATTTGCATTTCCCTAATGACATATAACATGGAGCATCTTTTCATATGCATATTTCCCATTTGTATATCTTCTTTGGTGAGGTGTCCATTAAGGTCTTTGGCCAAATTTGTAATCAAATAATTTGTTTTAATATTTTTGAATTTCAAGGGTTCTTTATATATTTTGGATAACATTCCTCTCTCAGATGTGTTTTTACAAATATTTTTTTCCCAGTCTGTGTCTTGTCTTCTAATTCTCTTGATATTGTCTTTCTCAGAGCACAGCATTTAATTTTAATGAAGTTCAGCTTATCAATTATTTCTTTTATGAGTTGTGCCTTTGGTATTACAGCTAAAAAGTCATTGCCATACCCAAGGTCATCTGGGTTTTCTCCTGTGTTATCTTCTAGTTTTACAGTGTTTTTAAAATTTATATTTAGGTCTATGATCATTTTGAGGTAATTTTTTTATGAAATTAAATTTTTTATCCTGTTAAAGTAAAACTAATTTTCAAAAATTTCATAAAATAACACAACGTGATCTCATTTTTATTAAATGGTTTGTCCCTATATTTTTGCTTATCCATCTCCCTGTCTGTTGATCTAACCTCATATATATATATAAATTTACATAAATGAGCAGCAGTTGTAAACTCACTGTCCAAATTTACCTACAGATATACACTGTTTGGTTCACACAGGGTTCTGCTGTCATTTTAACTCAAATCTCAATTCATTTAGCCAGGGTCTGCCATTTCTGTTTCTTTTCAGCCACCTCATCCCTACTTGCCTTTCACCTAGTTAATGCAGTATTTATTTCACCTTACTGGCCCTTGAAGTAATATGATTCTCTAACCACTGCATGGACAGTGTACAAAGAATGTTCTTATAATCTGAATAAAGAGATATGGTATATTTCTATGGTCTTTTATTCTTTTTACAGTTTTTATGTCTGTAGTGTTGGAAATTTGTATAATGTATTGGTACAATTTATCTTAAAACTATAAAGTCAATGTAAATATATTCAATGCATGCAATCAGTTAGAGACAAATGCTTATAATGCTTTTATTTTACATGGTGACTTACATGCAAAATGACTGATAATAGTGTGTAGATTGATGACAGTTTTGATGCCATGTTATCTTAAGCAGATTCTGTAACCAATATGTCAGATGTCAATATTTATAAGGTAAGCACAGTGACATGTGTACCTAATTATATCTTAAAAAACATTAGGAAAAAGGCAGTGATGTACATGAGGTGCTTTGAATAACTTGGAAGAAAAAAATGATATATAAACTCAAGACGGCATTTGAAAGGATGATAATTTGCTATGGGATTTTTTTCACCAATGGATCTCAGCCCCACTTAAATACACTGTCTGGAAATCATTCAATAAATTCCCAGAAATGTGTAGATCCATCTAGATCAGCATACTTGAGCAGATTCTACAAATCAAAGCAAACCTTTGTCATGAGACTTAATCTCAAAACGAAATGACTATTGTTAAGAATTCTCTAACCTTCCTTTAGCCATCACCTGCATGCTAACATTCAAGCTTGAGAGTGGTCTTTCACAGTTGATCTGCAGCACAGATTTTACCTTCTTTTTCTGCATCCCCAAGCTCCTCCTACCCAGCCTCCAGAAACTTTTGTTGGAGGCACAGAAAACTACTCTCTCCTGAGGGAACCATGAACCTCCACATCCTGATTCTGTGCATGCTATTCTCTCTGCTAGAATAAATTGACCTCTTCCCTGTTTTTCCTACACCTGTAATTTCATGCTCAGCCTTCAATGCCCGACTCTTGTGCCATCTCTGCCAAGAATCCTTTCTGTACACTCAGAGATGACTAAACACACACTTTTGTGTTTCAACAGTGGATTGTTCAGACCCCTCCTGGTGTTCATATCACTGTGAAACTACGGGCTGGGCTTAGGTATTCTCTCTGCTTCCTGTCAAATCTATTAACTCTTGATACCATTGACAGTGAACATGGATCTTATGCACATGCTGGGTTGAGAGGAATTGAATTACAGTGAAATAAAAGCCAAGTTTATAATTTCATGTAATAAACTTTAGGTAGGTGTTCCAAGAATTACAGTCCAAATTATCCTAGTAGTGAGGTGTCAGTACCCAGGCAAGCACATCTACTGGAGAGTTGGCTGAGGTTTGATTTCATCCTTCGATTCTATTTTTCAGATGGGATATTGCTTTATTGGGTCACTCCTGTGTAAGGAGTGATTTAGTTAAAATAATATATTTTAAGAGATCACCTAGCTCTATGTTTTACTTTGTATTTGCTTTATGTTTGAACTGCATTGTAAAAGCCTCAACGCCTCTAGAACATAAGCTTTGCATAACAGAAATTGTCTTTTGATCATTATAATGGTCTTACATTATATAAAAGCAAGTGCTAGCATTTTTCTTCTCTGGTGCTCTTTTGGAGCTGTTAATATTCTCAGTATCAAAAACATGTGTCCTGAGCCCTGTTGCCTGCATGCTAATATTTTTATTGTAAAACTGTAAAGTAGACAGGACAGGTATTGTCTGTTTTATAAGTAGGTAAAGTATAGGAAGAGTTAACTGATTTTTGAAAGCCTGACATATTTCTATGACACCATAAAAAAGACCTGTTGACTAGAATCAGGATTCTGTGATTCAGCATGTAGATTTACGCTAAACATGGAGTCTGATTTGGGGCTGTTAGAGGAGGCTCTTTGCATTCTTAACCCTCAACTACCTCATCAGCAAAATAAGAATATATATATATATATATATATATATATATATGTATATATATAAATACTGCTTTCTAATACTATCTTCTTATCACTCTGGTTCTTTGACTACAGAGAACTGCCCTGGGGCAGGAAGAGTCTTCAATAATTATTTCAGCATGGAGTACAGTACTGACTCCAGAGCTCCTTTCCTGGGTTGGGATTGTGTCACTTCTTAGTTCTGAGAACCAGGTAAGTTTTGTGTTAATTACTTTGCAAGAAAAGTCACTTCTGTGTCAAAATCACTCTGTCTCCATTCAACCAAAAAGCATAGAAATGCTTGTTGGAGATGCGATGTGAAATTCTGCTCATTGATGAAGTGAAAAATGGACAGCCTGAGTGGACAGAGGGTCGATGGGTAGTATTTCTAGGTAAGTAAAATTTTTGTGAATCTCTCCATAAAAGAATTTTTAAGGTCCATATGGGCCATGAAAACCTGGTATGCTATAAAATTATTTTTCTTGAATAATGACTGTACTGATGTGGTCTTATGAAAGATATGTTTGTGAGGTTAGAGGTGAGCTTCTGCTGGTCCAGATAGAATGTCCCATCCCCAGGTATCTGGGGCCCTGAGAGTCTGAGGATCAGGGCAAAGCAATATCTGAAAGTAAAATCTAGTATTAGAGCTCTGGGTAAGTGCCACACACACAAAGGGGACCGAGGAAAACTAAGGTCATCTTTTCAGAAGCACGAGTAAGGAGCTTAAGGAGCTGAGAAGATAAAGTGAGTCAGAAATAGGTGAGAGTTGAAGCAGGGTCTTACTTGCCTACAGCATCTCTTGCCCCGACCCTTCCTAGTTCCATCTCGTGGGCTACTCCAAGGGCTAGAAGCAGGGTAGCCACTGCTGAGGACAGTCCCAAGCCATGGATCTCACAGGTAGTCCATTCTGAACCTGCGTTGCTCAGAGAGTTTCACATTTGCCACTAATGCAATACAAAGGGAAAGTTGCAAACTAAACAGTATTATCAATAGTGACAGAAAGCTTTTAGCCTGACTCCCTTATGCAATGATGGATATTGTTTACCATATTTTACTTGTTGCTTTTAAACTTTCCTTGTCAGAATGAATCATGGTTAAGGGGAAGGGGACTAGATTATAGACAACATGATTTGTCTAATTGAGATTGCCCCTCATCAAGAGGCAGGAGCAAAAGTAAGCAGAAGGAACAGACAAGCTTGTCCGGGGATGAAAATCATTCTCTCTGCCAGAATCTGTCATGGGTGCACCTGGACCTATAAGAAAGAACGCAATCTGTCATGTGGACGATTTTCTTCCTGCACTAAGGGAGTGGTGTTTCAGTTTGACTCTTGCTATCTGGTGGCTCGATAATGAAGATTGATTTACTTATCTCTTAGCTACATAAATTAGTGTACAGGAAAAAAAATATCTTGCAGCTGCCCAGAACCTGTCTTTAAAGATGCCTTATTTAGTCTCCTGTTACGGGCAATGAAGTGTGTGGAAATGCATAGAAGGGTGATTGCCACGTGCCTGCTGTCCCCTCTCATCCTGACTCCCAAAGAATTCTAGTGCACTGGACATTCAGTAGACACATGTGAACTTTTCACAGTGATTTGTATGTTCATGTTATTTCTTCCTCGTTTTGGTTCTGGCTAGATCTGATTTGCTTAATATTCTTGGGAGGAACAAAATAATTCAAGAAACCTTAAGTAACAACAATCAACATTTTGATAAATACAGAACTTACTAATTATTAAGCTGAAATCAAGACTCATTCTTTAAAACAAAGCAATACAAAACATAGACATTTAGCTCTTCAAAATGAACAGAATTAATGATGTATCCATAAGAGGGTGAGAGGTTATTAAAGATAATTATTAAAAGTGTTAGTGGTAAATGTGAAATGGTCCAGGTGCTGGGACTTCTCTGTGAAACAGACTTAAAACTTCATAGACCATATTGCTGTGTTATTTACAGTATTCTGTTGCATGGCTCTGATATCAAAGTATATCCCAAAGACCCAAGAACCAGGAAACCTGGGTTCTAACGCATCATTAACAAAGGCTGTGTAACCACAGTCCTGACAGGTAATACTCCCAAAGTTCATCCAAATAATGTCCCTCATCAGTACCAAGAGGAAATGGACCAGAAGTCCTCCAAGACCATGACTGCCTGATTATCACTGCCCAGTCAGGCTCACATCTCTATGACTTGGGCTAGTTAACATCGTTAATCTTCACTTAACTCAACATTGACCTAAAAGTACACCCTTAAATCATAGGGTGTTGTGGAAAGTAAATTGAACAATAACACAGATAAAATATTTAGTGTTGTGCTTGGTTCATTGTGACTATTGATAATGTGAGCTATTATGACTGCTCTTTTTATTCATGAGTAATCATGATGTAAGATGGATTGTAAGTACATTTTACTGAGAAGCAAAAGAACACAAGAGGCAAAAAGATACTTTTCGAATCCAAGCTATGGGAAGGAATTAGGAAAGAACTGTGATTACATACAGAAATGAAGAATGACTAAGAAAATAGGAAGTGGGACGGCATTCATGTGGGTCAAAAAATGAGTAGAAAATGGAAGGAAGGGAATAAGTGCCATGTGCAGAAAACTGAGTCTGTTTAGTTGTCCTGTAGGGCATGAGAATGGCAGAAGGAGAACTGGCTGTAAGGGTAGAGTTGGGTCTAGATGTGGGTGTAAAGACAAGTCATGATCGCTGCTAATTCCATTATTTCTGGCTTGAGTGACAGGAAGGATGATGAGGTTCATTGGGTGAAATTCTTAATTTCTTGCTCCACACATTTCCAGGAAGAGGGATGCCCACCAAAGTGAACTTCCTGGCCTCTTTGCTACTCATTACTCATTCTTCCCTGTAGAGAAAAGTGAGTTAATCTGAACTGGTTGGTTGTGACAGGTTTGGATCCACTTTTCTTAATTGGATAACGTCACTCTATTAAAAAATTTATTGCTGTGGAGTTTGGACTCTTTTCTTCCATTTCCTTCTGAAATAGTGAGAAACAGTCTCCCTCCATATGTGTGTCTTCTCAGACCCAAGTCTTTCCACTGAGTTTGTTCAGCTGGCAATTCTGAGATCTGGATTTGACGCCATGGAGGGGTGTCAGGCAGGGAATGCTGGCAAGTCCATTTGGTCATATGTTAACCAAATCTTTCCACCTCTAGATTTTATCTGTAATAAATCCCCCAACTGTCTGATTCCTGGGTCTATCCTTCATTTGGTTCCAAACTAGGCTGTGCATTGCGGATGCTAAACCCTAATGATGCCATATAGAATCTGGGAAAGATTGAGGACAATGGGGGCAGTGTCACTTGTGTATCCTGAACTACCCAGTAGACTTCCAATTGATCAACTCCTTTTACTCTCACACCTATTACCCATGGAAAAACCTGAGACTCTGAGTTGAAGTCAGTCACAGACTTTGTAGGCAGTAGCACAAAATTTGAGTCTAGAGATTTCTGAGCTAAACGAAGCACATTCTTTTCTGCTATGTCTCACTGCTGATTTTCAATTAAACATATTAAGGTTAATATTTCTTTAGTTTTCTTCTAATTGTGTGTGTGTGTGTGTGTGTGTATCTCACATTCCTGGTTGGATTTAAACCTACTCAACATGACAAAAAGGAACAATAATACCTACTCCTTTCCTTGAAAAGCATATAGTTGTTCATATTGTTGAAACTTTACAAATATGTCGTCTGGATTATATTTACAGATTGTAAGTGATTACATATCTTTTAGGGATTTCATGAAATCATGCTTCAAGGGCCCCAGCATTAGAAAGTGTCAGAAATGAAAGTGAAGGCCAAACTAGAAATTCCAGAATTGAATTTGTGCCAGGAACGTGAAAGGTCTTACTTAGATCACTCAGCTTCTTTGCAACCTCAACTTCCTAAAAGCCACCCATCATGGGAAGATGTCTAGGAGATCAAAACTCTGTCAGATGCAGTAAATGTTGAGGAAAAAGAACCAGCATTAACGTTTAACAACAATGTTGATTCCTTAAGAGTCTAACTTGTTTTGAAAATTCCTTTTATTGCAAGTTAGAATTTTTCTTTCTTCAGATGATCTCCAAACCCATATTGGAGATAAGTATAATAAGTATGAATCATGAGTACCTTTATTAGTTACTGTGATGGATGGGTGAGATTTACTGACTAATTATATATTAAGTCAAACAGTTCTATTCCTCCTTGAGATCATCTTCCCAGGGTTTGCAGACTGTTTTTCTGTGTGTTTCCTAGACAAAGTCCAGTAGCCCAGCTCTACATTTTAAGTTTATGTTAAGCTTATACAATGTATTCTCTAGTTTGCTGTTCATGCACTAGCTTGAGCCCCATTCCATTTCTTGCTGGGATCTGTACAGGTGCATAAATTTTGCTATGTCAGTGCCCTCAAAATACAATTCCAGGTACCATCTCAGTAGCTCTAAATTCTATTTGTTCATCACACTGTCTGAATGTATATTAGCATATTTTGTTCCCTCCTTTTTATTAGCAAGTGTAAATGCTCCTATTACATGTGTTTACCACCACTGTTTATTACTATTATTTGGTTATCCTGAAAGCTTCCAATTTACTTCCTGTTTCTTACATTATTGTATATCACAGTATCACAGTAAGGAATGCAGGGTTCGTTATATATTTCATTGAATTCTCCCAGTAACCATGCTCAGGCTTGGAAACTTATCTTTGTGAGCAGGGCTACTGATCTGATGGTGCCTTTTCCCAGCAGACAGGCTCATCTTAAGTTTAGCTGACAAGAAACCATGGGTACACATCAGAGTGTCATACTCCCTGGTTGGGTTATATGCAACTACTATCACAAAAGCAGTAACAAAACAGTACTACCTTCCAACAAAGGGTGAATGCTAAAATGCAGAAAATAATTTTAAGTACAGAGAATGTACTTTGCTTCCAGCCCAGGTCACTTCTGTTCCAACATTTCTTTTTCCACTGAGGTGAAGCCATGCACCAGGGAAAGGCCATGTGAGGTGCTAACCAGAAGGCAGCTGCCTGCAAGCCAGGGAAAGAGTCCTCATCAGAACCTGAACCAGCAGAAGCCTTGATCTTGGACTTCTAGCCTGAAGAACGGTGAGAAAATAATTTTCTGTTGTTTAAGTCACCCAGTCTATGGTACTTTGTCTAGGCAGCCTTAGCAGGATAATACTATGGGAGTTCTTGTCCAAGTGGAGGTTCTACAGCATGTGATTGGCAAGGCAGGGAGTAAGGATCAAAGAGCAGGATGCTTACAACAGACAGTTTGTAGGTGGTATAGTTATTATTTGTAAAACTATAACATGGAATTAAGTGGATGAGTTGGGGCAGGAAGAAAATATTCTATTATAGTGAGGCATTTAAGGAACTAGGATATCAAAACGTGGAGACATCACTTGTGCAGACGATGAAGAGAATCAGGTTATGCCAGGATTGTGTAGGAAATGGCATACTTAATGGTCACTTTCCACTTTCCTTGTATGGAGAATGACCTGGAGATCAGGAAATAGTTATGAAAAAAAGTCAAGGGTTGGTGTACAGTATGCCCAAGTCTTTTTTTTTTTTTTTAACATTTTTTTTTAAATTGAAGTGTAGTTGGTTTACAATGCTGTGGCAATCTTTGCTGTATGACAAAGTGCCTCATTTATGCACATATATGTATTCTTTTTTACTATTCTTTTCCATTATGGCTTATCACAGGATTCATGAATATTTCTTTTTAAAAGCAAGAGAGTAACTCAGTACAATGTGAGAAAGGGAGATTTGCTTCTGATAAATGCTTGATGTTAGAAAACCAACACCAGGGCAAGACTTCACAGAAAGTGGGCTTCTTAAAGGACAGACAGGGATCAGTTGGCGTAAAGAAGTGAAGAAAGCTCTCCATGAATAGTGTAATGATGCAGGGGGATTTTCTGGTTTTCAGTTAGATGCTGTAGTTTCCAAAGACTTACTAGCAAGCAAAGGCAGTGTGGCTTGACCTAAGGCAGGGAACAACAGAAAAATAATGAAAGGATGGAAGGATGGTGTGATGGGGAATGAAAGCAGAGATGGCTGTCATTTAACCTCAATGGATTTAACCTCCAGTCATTTTAAGTATTTTTATATAATCAAGGTCTGTTAACTACTGTATCACATTTTGTACCAAAACCTCAGTGGTTTCATACAACTAAGGTCTAGTTTTCATTTCAGTACAGTCTAATGATGAGTATATTTTGGTGTTTGTCATCCACCTGTGACCTACCTGGTTATTTCAACACAAGCTTTAGCTGTGTTGAAGGAGGGGGAGCAGCAGGGCTAAAATTGGGGAGATGGTGAAGGAGATTGAAATGTGTTCTCAGTGCTCTCTCTGAAAACCAATATTTGGAAAAAAAAATAGAACAACTCATATGTATCATTAGAAGATCAAGATAATGAAAATAAGTCTTAGGACTGGGGAATGGCTTGAATCAGTGGACGACAGAGTGAGCTGAAGTTGGGAGGACGCTAGCCTTTTTCATTTGCATCATTAAGTTCATGATCAACCCCTATGCTGATACCATGATTTTTATGAAAAGGATGAGTATTAAGGGGCTATAAATTTATTCAATTGCTGGTGTCTTAAGTTTGATGTGTCTGTGTGATGTCCAAGTAGAGCTTTTTTGGGGGTAGCTGGAGATTTATTAAACAGGGAAATTATCTGTCCTAGAGTCAGTATTGAAGGCACTTTAACATATAGACTGTCATCAAAGTAATGGTGTGGATGTAATTATTCAGAAAAAATGAAAAAAAAAAAAAAAGAAAAGAAAAGACGAAACCTAGAACAGTAAGATACAAAATACATGGCTACTTTTCCAAAAAAGATATGCAGATGGCTAAGAGGTACCTGGAAAGACACTCAACATCACTCATCACTAGGGAGATGCAAATGAAAACTACAGTGAACTATCACCTCAGGCCTGTTCTAATGGTTTTCAAAAAGACAAGAAAAAAAGTGTGGTGACAAGGATGTAGAGAAAAAAAGAATTCTTATGCACTCTTGGTAGGAAGGTAAATTTGTACAACCACTATAGAAAGCAGTATGGAGATTACTCGAAAAATAAAAAATTAAACCACCATATGATTCATCAATACCACTCCTGGATATATATCCAAAGGAAATAAAGTCACTATATTGAAGAGATATCTACACTTCAATGTGCATTGCAGCATTATTTACAATAGCCAAGACATGGAAACAACCTAAGTGTCCATCAACAGATGAATGAATAAAGAAAATGTTTACACACACACACACACAAGGATATTATTCATTCACAAAAAGGAAAGAAATCCTGTCTTTGTGATAACATGGATAGACTTTGTGGACATTATGATAAATAAAATAAGTCAGACATAGAAAGACAAATACAATATATTTTCACATGCAGCCAAGAGGAGCCTAAGAAGACGTGTTGTTTAAATGTAATATAATAACCTGCTTAGGAATTTGGATCAGAGGAAAAAAAATAAGATATTAGTAACTAAGGAATCTGAGTAAGTATGGACTTTGGTTAATAATATTGGTTCAATATTGGTTCATTAATTGTAACAATAGTACCACACTAATGTAGGATGTTGATAACAGGAGAAACTGGGTGTGGGGTATATGAGAACTCTCTGAGTTATTTTTGCCATTTTTTGTGAATGTAAAATTATTTTAAAAAATAAGTTTTACTTTAAAATTATTATAAAAGAAAAGAACTGTTGAGTATAATTGAGATAGGAAATTTACACAGATGTTACCTTGGTCACTGATTAAAATGCTCTCCTCACCTAAAAAAAAATAAAGAACTTTTTCCCATGGAATATTCATAATAGTAATCAGCATCTTCCCTGAGAACTCCAGCAGATGTGTCTTACTGGGAAGCATCTGAGGCCTTCTGAAGCCTGCAGAAATTCTCATATATATTGATGGCAAAGAGAATTAAAATGAACAGAGTATAAAGTAACAGACATGTCAGGATGGATTTGACCAGACTCCAACTTCTGGAAGACATTCCAACTGACAGCCTGCTGTACTGTACAAGGTTTTCCACAATTTCTCCTTCTTCTGAAAAGTGATAGGACAGCAGCAAGCATAAACAAAAGCGATCTGACCTGCTACTGCATAGGAGTCCTCATTCCATTTCTTTACCACACTTGTGTCTTAGGTCGAAGAGCCTTCCTGACCTTCTTCCTCTCTCTCTCTCTCCTTAATGTTACTGAGCCCTGCACCACACAAAAGCAGGTAGCATGGGTCAGGTGATTGTTATCCACTGAGACCAAGAATACCAGAAACCACACAACTAGACTACAGAATTACAGATGCAAGTCTAAAGTTAGGTATCCCTAACGATCTCACTTTTCCTCTCCAGTGTAAGACTGCCCAGAATGGTCTGGCAAACACAAACCTCCACTGGTCTGACTAATACTTTCCAAGGATAACTCTTCATTTCCAGGAAAATCATTTAATAAAGATTAGTCTTAAAATCCTGAAAAGTCCCAATACGGTACGGACAGAACAAATTTTCAAAACAGTTTTGAAATTGAATTTCTGTTACTAAATTAACCTGAATATTGAACATTTGTGTGTTATCCAACTTCACACTCAAATTCACAGCATTTTCATATATCAATGCATGGGATCCTCACCACTGGGCCAAGAAGATATGACCAGGCTTTGCATGGTCCTCCCTACATCACGTCCTGGGTACCAGAGATCCTGGAATTTCTTGCCTGTCTGGCTCTGAGTCTCCATAGGCCCTGGATGTGTGCAGGATTCTCTTTTCTGGCTTCACAGACACATTGTGCTGTCATTTTGCAGGTCTGGGTCTGGGGAGTAGTTAAGGGGGAGGAGGTGTGCATGGCACAGACCTGAGCACTGATGCATCCTCACCAAGGTGCTGAACGGCTCAGCATAAGGGAGGGACCCAGGGCTGGGAAGAGAAGACCTGCAGCCTCTATTTGAACTCTCAGGGGAAGTCATATTTTCATCCAAGATCCAATTTTCAATTTGAGTAAAATATAAAGGAAAATCCCACATAGAGGTTGATGATTTGGATTTAGCTGATGATCGGGCACATGTTCCAGAAGGCCAAGGCCGTTGCTGAGGCCATTGATGAAGTCAGGTCCTGTGACATACAGAATGCATGTGGGCGGCTCTAGGAGTCCAGACTCTCTGGACGTCTCACATGGATCATGGTAACTGATGAAATGGGTGAGACATGACTGCAGGAGTCCAAACTCTACTCCCTGTTGGCATCCTGCTTTTTACAGTTGGTTTTGCTCTTGGTTGAAAAAAGCAATGTGGTATAAACAGATTAATATGAACTTTAAAGTCAAATGAGTTTATATCTGTACTCTGACACTTTATCAGCTGAGTGACTTTAAACAAGAAATGTATCCTCTAGGTGTCTCAACTCTCTCACTGTCTTATAGGAATATTACAGAGTCACACAAAGGTGGTAGATGTCAGAAAAGGAATACCAGCAATTTACATGGAAGCAACGTAAACGTCCATTGACAGATGAATGGATAAAGAAGATGTGGTATATGTATATATATATTCCACTGTGTAGACATATATATATATATATATGCACACAATGGAATACACACACACACACACACACACACACAATGGAATGTTACTCAGCCATAAAAAAGAATTAAATAATGCCATTTGCAGCAACATAGGTAAACCTAGAGATGATCATACTAAGTGATGTAAGTCAGACAGAGAAAGACAAATATATCACTTATATGTGGAATCTAAAAAAATGATACAACTGAACTTATTTACAAAATAGAAACAGACTCACAGACATAGAAAACAAAATTATGGTTACCAAAGGGGAAAGAGGGGAGGGATAAATTAGGAGTTTGTGATTAACATATACACACTACTATATATAAAACAATAAACAATAAGGACCAACTATATAACACAGGGAACTATATTCAATACATTATAATAACCTATAATGGAAAAGAATCCGAAAAAGAATAAATATATATGTATGTACAACTGAATCACTTTGTTGTACTCCTGAAACTAACACAACATTGTAAATCAACTATACTTCAACTAAAAAAAAATTCATCTATGAGAAAAAAAGAAATACATGCAATCTAGTCTGGGTTCTATCAAAAGCTTTGTGATTTTGGAAAGTTACTTAACCTCTGTGAGTCTCAGTTTCCATGGTTATGAAACAGAATGCTAATAGTAATATCACCCATCTCATAGCATCACTGTAAGAGTTAAATACGTGTGTTCAACAAAGGCCTCTCAAAATGATTAGCCTATGGCAGACATTCAATAAACATTATTGACCCAACCCTGACTCTCCATCATGGATCTTAGACTACATCTGTCTCTTTCTTTTTATACACTTAACACAGATCCAATCTTCCTTTTCTTTCTGGTTTTGCCCAATTTATGCCATCCCCCAAATAAAACATTTCCCCTTCCCTATGGTTTCTACTAAATTTTATTTGTACTGTTATGCATCTTTCCTTTTGGGTACTAAATTCTTTACATGATTGTAATGGGTTTACTTAATCTGAAATGAACAAATATATCAATTTAACAGCCAACAGTTAAACTGTATTTTTTATTATTTTAGTATTTTCTGTGAGCCGTATCACTTTTTCTTCAAAAAAAAAAAAAAAAGAAGAAAAGAATTGATGGCCTTTCCCCTGTACTTTTACTTAAAAAAATGTTCTTACTTCGTCATAATAGTTAAAGGAAAAAGCTTCTTAATATCACTGTGAATTATTTAACTGAAGAATTACCATCAGAGGCACAGTAGGAAAAATTGTCCATAAACCTCACAAAGACGTGAGTCCACCTACCATTCAACTCACGTGGTCATTGATTTTAATGAGGTCAGAGAGTGAACGGAGGGGGAGTAAGAACATTTCCACGATTCCCACCATCAGGGAAGGCAGGGGATTTTTACTCACGTCCCTAATCCATACCAGAGGCTCAGTCAATATCAGAGGACCCTTCATCCTCATTAACTGACTCAAAGAAAAGTCTCTCTGCTTCCAGTTTGCACAACAAAACAGTGAGGGCTACCAAGTGGAGTGGATTTTCCAATGCTTAACTTCTTGGATTAAGGACACTGAGAAGTGCAATTAAGAACAGCTGGCCTTGGAAGCTGCCCTCTCCCTTAAGAGCATTGCCCTGCAGATGACCGCCCTGATTGGTTGGGGTCTAGTTTATGGCTTTAGAATCGATGGATTACAGTAGGGCTGCTAGGCACTTAGGCTGTATACAGGGCAAGGGGGCAGTGGGGGGCAGGGAAGGGTCTCTGGGAAGCAGCGAGGAGAACTTGACTTTCATCCCTGCTCTAACATGAGGAGATATCCCCACTGTCACAAGCACGTCACATAGCCAGTGCATCTGTTTCTTTATTTGTAAAATTTAAGGTCACAACTCCTATCCTACTCATCCTACAGAATTGTTGTGAGAATAAATAAACAGGAAACAAACAAATGCTTTTCAAACTGTAAAGTGCTGTGCAGTAAGGGGAAGTAGGATGATTTACAGAGGACTGAGGGTGACAGAGATGATCCCAGGTCAGGAGCCCAACAACGCAGCAGGTTTCACCCTAGCCCCACCCTAATCCTTGTAACAGCATCCTCCATCTTGGCCTCAGGTCTGTGGGTACCTCCATCCAGGAGTATTCTCTCACCTACCGCATCTGCAGGAAGAAACCAGGCTCTGTGTAGGGAGGAGAAAACCTAACATCTGTAGGTTGTCCAAGGGGGGCTAGACAATCTCGCATAGTGATTTAATTCCCACAACTACTTTTGGCATTGCTCTTATCATCATCCCCATCATCATCATCATCATCATCAATTCATATTTAGGGCTGAAAATATAAAAAGCTACAAAAGGTCAAGTACCTTGACACCAGATGACCAATTCATGGAGGAGCCATGATTCAAAACTAGATTCACAACTAGATCCATCTAAATACAATTCATGCTCTTTTTGTTGTCCCACTATCAGTGGAGTGTGAGATCTGACAACAAATAAAGCCCTGAAATTATAAGAACTAAGTCAATTTTTTCATTAGCAGAATTAGCATCAATGCAATGTTACTCAGATAAGCTATGCTTCAGTTGACTAGATATTTTATGCAGTGGGATAGATAAAGCACCAGAACACTATTCAGAGAGGGTCCTATTTCTGGAGTACATCTTCCTAAGAAAGTTAGTTAACCTCTCTGGACCTCAGTCTCCTGATCTGTGAAAAAGACAAAAAAACAAAATCAAACAAACAAAAAACCAACCAACAAACAAAAAAAAACCTGTAAACATTCTTGGAGGCTTACCATGTAGCAGAAACATAGAACTCTTCTGGGCACTTTCTATATACAGCCTGTCTAATCCTCCCAAGGATGTCATATGTAACCATGTTACATAGACAACAGGAAGGTACAGAAGGTGCAATAATCTTTCCAGGGTCACAAATTAGTGTATGGTGATGATGTAGCTTTCAAATCAAATGATATATAAGGTCTCTGTAGCTCTAAAATTATACATATCTAATTTTTGTCCAGAAGAAAATTAAAAGTTAAAAAATTATAAGTTTATGATACACATCTAGAAATGTTTCCTTTCTTCCAGGGATTTCTAGAAAATTGGTGGAAGCATAAAGTATCATTTACTCATATATATAGCTTCAAATGACTTTTCTCAAGAATTCACATTTGAGCAAATGTGTGTGTATGGTGAAGATAGCATCCTGCTAGTAGAAAGATAAATTGAAAAAAAAGTTTACTAGGAATTGTTCACAATATAATGTTATGTGTAAAAAGCACAGCACAAAAGTTGTATGTTCAGCATGATCTAAATCATAATGAAATCTATATAAATATGAGTAGAGGAGGGGAAAAGAAAGGACTAGAGGTAATTATACCAAAGTGTTCACAGTAGTTTTTCTTCTGAAAACTGAGATTATAGAATTAAAAATTTTCTGTGTATATTTTTTAGCCTCCAAACTTTCTGTTGCATATTTTTACAATAAGAAAACAAGCTTATTTTCAAATAAGAGTAAAGTATGTCTACTAATGATATAATTATTTTAATATTTATTAGACTAGGAAGAGCTCAGGAACCTTAACAGCATTTTAAGTACTTGAACAGTGTTTTGTATTTGTGTCTTTAATAGACTGAAGGCTCAGCCCTGACAGTACCCACTGCAGGGGAAGCTACCAGCAGTGTCAGAAGTTCAGGGAACATGATTAATATCTGTGTCAATAAATGTGGCCATTAGGTGGCTTCCTTTATTTTATTACTTTCTGCTCCAATTCTGGCTTTTTTCCCACTGGGGATTACCCTGGATAAAAGACCTTGATTCTTGTTTTCCAAGTATTTGTGTGAACATTCTGTGAACTTGACCTGTCTGGCCACCCTGAGCTTGCCATGGGAACCCGGGCAGAAAGGCTCCGTGGGGATCTGCCTGGCTCAGGGCTGGGCTTGGGAAGGACAAGGACAGAGGGAAGGACAGACAGCCCAGGGCAGTGAATCAGGGAGGGAACCTCAGTCCCTGACCCGCTGACCCATTCCCAGGGGGAAGGAAGTTGTTGATGGGCGTTGCCTTGGCAAGGAATCTCTTTCAACATCTTTGTGTTTTTGACCCCATGCGTCACAAACACCACCCTGCTTGTTTTGAATAGTCATAGAAATGGCCAACAGCTTCATTTTCCACCATTTGTTACTTTTATATACACACACACACATATCCATCTCAACAACTTAGATGCTATTTCAAGAAAAACAGCCACAGTATCTTAAGATGTAGACACACGGCTCCTGTGTACACACGGCTCTGTGTCTGGAACATGACCAATTTAAATAAATAACATTTCTTTGAGGCTAGTGACAGAGAAAGAGGAAAAATGCAAACCCAAAGACATTCAGAGAATTCTTACCATAGCCTTATGGTTTCTTTGTAGTAGTAAAAATCCAAGGATAAAAAGAGGATAAAGCATTCTGTCTGGCTGAAGGATTCTGTCTCATTTTCAATATGTTTAATGGACCATTCAGGTAATAGCCTGAAAGATGTCACTGCAACTGAGCATGTGATGAGAGAAAGGGCCTTGGCCTTTCCCCGCCATTGCTGTTAGAGCCGAAATCTACCACTGCTGGGCATGATTACTGGCCTTCTCAACCATGGAGCGGCCTGATCCAGTGCGACTCAGAAGTCCCATTAAATACACATAGCATAAACCCTCTGCCCTCTGTAATAAGGGAATTCCTGAAAAAGAAGTAGTATTAGGAGTCCCTCTAATATGGAAAGTTATTAGTATAATGTATGCAGCAGGGAGAAAAAACATTAAATTTGAGTATGTCAAAAATAGCAAAGCAGGGCTTCCCTGGTGGCGCAGTGGTTGAGAGTCCGCCTGCCGATGCAGGGGACACGGGTTCGTGCCCCGGCCCGGGAAGATCCCACATGCCGCGGAGTGGCTGGGCCCGTGAGCCATGGCCACTGAGCCTGCGCATCCGGAGCCTGTGCTCCTTAACAGGAGAGGCCACAACAGTGAGAGGCCCGCGTACCAAAAAAAAAAAAAAAGCAAAGCATAAGTAGAACAAATTCTATATTCAGGATCTGGTAACATATTATCCAATTTGTGTGTGCGTGTGCGTGTGTGCATGTGTGTGCATGTGTATGTGTGTGTGTTAGTTAATTTTTATTGGCTGATTCATTTTGTTGTGCAGTGGAGGCTAACACAACCTTGTAAAGCAGCCATACTCTAGATTATCCAGTTTTGTATGAACACTGACCACATTCTTCTGCAGAAGTCCCTTTTGTGTTTGTGTTTCTGTGTTGCATTTGAAAATACTAAGACCTATGGATAATGTATGTCAGCTTCATATCTGTATTGATTTTTTATTCTTTCTGAATTGAATGTGAATATAAATAAAACCTTGACCTTCATATTAAGAGCTCTACCAAAAGCTTCCTTTGTTTGCCAAGGATATCACTAGTTTCCCTCATATGAAGCTCCAGCATGAGTGGAACATAAAAAAAACCCCACCACTTTCTGTTAGAAATTCAGAAAACCCTTTCCTTTTTCTTTCTTTAAATATAAACTCTATCTAACTTCTGTCAAAAGCAAAGAAAAGCCCAGTAGGTACCTGAGCTATGGCAATATTTCCCCAGCTGAAAAATGAATGTACATTCATAAGCATTATGCCCGGTGACAGGATGGGGAGGGGGAGGGGAAGGGGGAGTGGCTGGATGAAAAATCAGAACCTCATTCTGATCACATCAATAGCAAGACCAGAATCCTGACACTGACCTTTTGTATTTTATTATTGATTTGTGTTTTTTGCATAAGAGCATCAAATTGGATACAACTAGGTAATAAAATCAGCTTGATAGGCTGAAAGAAAGAGAGAGAGAGAGAAGAAAAAGGAGAGAAAGGGAAGAAGAGGCTGAAAAGTCAGGTTCTGAAAGCAGAGAACTGTGAAAATGGTTACGGGGGTATTTTATAGACTCTCACTAGTACAAACACACAAACTGTACACTCCGTTGACCAGGCTTAAAGAGAATTAGAGCTGGATGTTAAAACTATCTTCATTGTTTTAGGGGAAAAAAAACTTTCAGTTTTTAAGTTTTCAGGAAAGTCTATATTACATTCAAAATTTAAAACAAAGCCTGAGAAGTCCTATAATCTAGGGCTGATGAAAATGTTATCTGAAGCCAGGCAGCTCTGTTAAATCCTGGATTTGTACTTTTAGCTGAGCAAATATTTGTAAGACTCTTAATGGTGCCTCAGGTTTCTCATCAGAAAATGGACTAATAGTTCTGCTTAAATGACTCAGTACAGGGGATGCATTGAGAATAGTGTCTGACTCAAAGTTGGTACTCAGTAAATATTAGCTGTTACTACCTAGTTATCAAGAAAAATTCAGAAGTTCAGTGAAACCTCACTGGATCACTGAGAAAATGGAAGACATTATGGATAAGTGGGAATTCTAATTTATATCAGACTATGATTATATATATATATATATTTTTTTTAAATGTTCATGTACACTTCATAACCTAGATTGACAAATAGTGTTTTACCAAATGAAGCTAATTTAAGGAATATTTAAAAACAGTGGATTTACATCCATTGAAATTTCTAAAAATTCTTCAAAATGATTTTTCAAGTAATTATTTCTTAGCTTTCAATTCAGTGTTAAAGTTGCTTGAGATGCATTGAGAATAGTTTAAACAGCTAGTGTAAACATGGTCTCCAGTTCCAAATGACTGGATACTTCATAAATTCACATTTTTTCCAACTTAGTTTCTGGTTAAATGATGTGAAATTCTAGCTGAGGGCTATAGGCAGTAGGTAAGAGCTGATAGCTGGAAAAGGAGAGCAGTCTCAGGAGACAGGAAATTGTGCTCAGGTTCATACTAACGGCTTAAGAAGACAATCTGGAGTTTAGATATTTGATTTCCAAAGCAGATTTTTTCCTTCCCCTCCTTCTTTCCTGCCCTCTCTTTCTCCTTCTCTCCTTGTCTCTCTCCACTCTCTCTAAAATATAAATTAGCTGTATGTGCTTTGGAGTAACTAGGGAAAGGAGAAAAGGCTTCACGGTAGTGGAGGCGGTCTCTGACCTGGGCTTATAATATAGCACGATTATTTTCCTAATTTAAGAGAAATCCTATTATAAGGGGCACTGTTTTGGAGGGCCACTAAGGAATAAAACTTCACTCCAGCTAAATTCTAATGTATTATCAACTTTAAAACATTCCAAATTTGGAACTTTTAGAATATAAACATTGAATGCTGAAACAAAGAGAAAAATTTAAGAAGGATCTTAAAATTTTTGCCTTTGGACTTGCACTTTTGGCCAAGATGGAACACCAGGAATCAGAGTTACTCTCTCTTACAAAATAAACAACCTCAGTGTTTTCTCATCAGTAATATGGAAGAATTGGATAATTTTAGGTGAAGCATAAGGCTCACCTGTGGCTTAACACAGAATTCACTTTGAGTTGATACCAGATCTCAGGTTTAATCATTGCTCAGCATTTCCTGGTTCTTCAGTGGCAGACTCTGGATTCCAATTGCAGTGTTAAATATTTGATTTAAGTAGTCATGTTTTTTTTAATACAAATTTGTTTAAG
Organism: Grampus griseus; assembly: GCF_964374135.1. Lineage (NCBI taxonomy): Eukaryota > Metazoa > Chordata > Mammalia > Artiodactyla > Delphinidae > Grampus > Grampus griseus. The sequence continues at coordinate 3,854,473 of NC_139009.1, forward strand.
TATAATTATACTTAAGGCATTCAAACTGATGGGTTTTGCTATTTGAATACACTGAAAATATCTCAAAAATATCTCAATCAAGATACTGAATACTTCCATCATACCCAAAATATTTATTTTGCCTCTTTGCAACCCAAATCTTCATCTAACCCCACCTTCAGGGAACCACTGTATCTATTCTCTGTCACTGTGGATTAGCTTGCATTTTCCTAGAATATCAAATAAGTGGTATCACTTTTTTCTGGCTTGGGTTAATTTCATGCAGCATAATGATTTTAAGATTTATCCTTGTTCATAGATGTATCATTAGTTCATTTTTTTCCTGAATAGTTTTATATATATATATATATATATATATATATATATATATATATATATAGTCTAAACAAAGCTGCTTTGCACATCTGTGTAGAGTCTTTGTGGAGACATATGTTCTCAATTATTTTGGGGAGTGGCTAGAATATACTAAGCATTATGTTTAACTCTTTAAGAAACTTTTAAACTCTTTTCTTAACTGGTTATAGAAGTTTTCAGGTCATATTTTTTGTTCTCAAGAGTTTAGTTTTCAGTATAACTGAAATATAATGCATGAATTCAATGTAAAGTAATTTCTATGCAGATAATCTATATTTCAATCCAGCTTATTTTAATAACTTCTTTTGACTCAGATGTCCTACAATATCACTATAATTTATGTAGATGTGTATTTTATTTGGTTCTTTTGGAGTATGGTGGGTTTCTTAACTCTGAGGATTGGTGTCTTTCATCATTCTTAAAATAATCAGCTATTCTCTCAATAATTATTTGCTTTCTTTTATTCTAGATATTATCTCTCTCTAGTACTCTGACTAGATCTAATTTAGGTTTTCCTATACTCATATTAATGTCATTTGATCTGATTTTTTTTTTTTTTTGCTTTGATTCCCAATTCAGCATTTTCCATAATTTCTTTTGATCTGTAATTTCTTTAAATCTATTTTCCCATTTACTAATTCTCTTTTCTGCTGGATCTAATTTATGTTTAAACTTTCCATTGCATATCTAATGCCCATTATTACATAGTATATTTTCAGATTCTATTTGATTTTTTTTTGAAATCTTTTGAGTAATTCCTGATAATTTCTTATTCTTTTATTAATTTTTCAAACATTATTTTACATTGTCAACCAAATTATATATACTTATTTTATATAATAATATGATTCTGTTATCTATTTTTGTAGCCCTAATTGTGTTATTTTCTTTACTTCTGTTCCTCTCTTTGTGCATATATTTAGAGATTCTTGATTAAGAGTTCATGTTGTGTGAAATTTTATCTGTGAGAAGTCTTTGAACTGTCTTGTGTGTGTTTCCTGGGAGAGGGCTTTTGTTTGCTTTGTAAGGTGACTAGGGGCTCCACATCTCACTTTTTTTTTTTACATTTCCTATTAGTGTCCATCAAAAACTATAGCAGTAGGTCATCTGAGAAGGTCAGAAATCTCTGGGGCAAATGTCAGATCCAGGACTGGCTAACTATCCAGATTAAAGTTTTCTTGGCATTTCTGCATCCCCCTCCCAATTACTTGACTTTCCAGCCAACATGACCATGTGTAAAATATAAATATAAATTATTTTCTGGCAGCGCTTCTATGACCATATAATCAATTATGTTGCTAAGAGAAGAAAATCCTTATTTATTATGTCAAAAATATTGAATATCAGTTTATGGGTCACTCTAGACTACAGTAAGGTATGAATATGAGCATTCTAGTGTTTTGGGCCTCTTGGTAACACCTTCTAGACAAGGTAAGAGAGATCATCTGGCCACTGGAAACTAAAGTAAGGGAATACATACTTATGCACATATACTATGGCTTATCCTAAGTTATTTCTCTTCAGTAGAGCCATTTAAGAGAAAGAGTATGAAAGAGATTACAGGTAGTCATATTGTAAACAGGTTGTTAAATATGAATGAATGTTCATGTCCCCTAAATTCATTGGTTGAAGCCCTAACCCCCACTGTGTGATGGTATTTGGATGTGTAGCCTTGGGAGGTACTTGGGGTTAGATAAAGTCATGGAAGAGAGGCCCTCAGGAGGGGATTATTGGCCTTATAAGAAGAGGAAGAGACACCAGAACTTCCTCTCTGTCCTCCATGTGAGGACACAGAGAGAAGGTGGCCATCAGAAGGGCAGGAGGAAGGTCCTCAGACTAGAACCCAATCATGCTAGCACTTCCAATTGCAGTCTGTTAAGACAGTGTAACATAAATGGGACATATCTGGGACATCTTTAATTATAGGGCCATAATCATGTAGAGGTAGTGATCAACTGGAATGTAAAATTGGCACACAATTAGGCCATAAATATTGTGGCCACTGACTGTCCAACTGTAAGTATTTTATTTCACTTTTACTAAGTCACTGCAGTTATCATTTATTTTATCAGGTTGCTGGGGAGCTTATATTCAGTTCAAACTTACTAGTATTCCTATAGCATTTCAGAACTGTTTGCTCTTAGATGATTATTGTCTCATTTTCACAGAGCAGAAAGATAAGTGTCGTTGAAAATAAACATGTAAAAAAAAAAATAAGTCATGGATTTGTAGTCAGACTTACCTAGTTTTGAAACCCTATTTTAATCACCAGGTGAGTGATCTAGAAAAATATTTTTTACCTTCTATAACTTTGTTCAATTTTATAATGAGCATAATAATATTGATATTTTCAGTTAATGTTAGTGTAAATGCCAAACACAGCACCAAACACAATCTGAGATACTGACAAGAATGAGATACTGACAAGAATTAGCTCCTATGTTAGTTAATCTTTGCTGCAATAATTTATGATAACAAACAAGCACTAAACCTAGTGGGTTGACACAGTACACATTTGTTTAGCTTAGGAGTCTTTGGATCAGAGATGTAGTCTGGGCTAAGCTGGGAGGTTTCCCTGGTCTTGGCTAGGCTCAACCATGTGTCTGGAAGTCAGCTGAGTGTTGGCTAAACTAGGATAGCTTTGGCCAGGAGATTCTGTTCCAGAAGTCTCTCATCTCCAGCTGGTAAACCCAAGCTTGTTCCACAAGAACAAACTCGTAGAAAGGCAAAGACCTAAAGGCCCAAATGTCAAGCTGGCACAGTCACTTCCACTGTGTTCTCTTGGCCAAAGGCTCATCACACAACCACCAAGAATCAAGGGGTTGGAAAAGAGGCCCACCTCTTTAGAGAGAAGAACCACAAAGCCCAGAGTAAGGAAAAAGGGAAGGCTGACAGATTGAGGCCATCAGTGCAATGGATCTACCTCCCTTCCCCTTTCTCTGGGCTTCCTGTGACTTAGACTTGAAAATACCTTTCCCCTTAATTATTCAGATATATCAGCCATTTTGATTTGTCCATTGAATCAGCTTTCTACAAATATGCATGTACTGTAGGAAAATAGTTTATTTTAAAATAACATTCTTAGAATTAAAGCTTTCCAATGATCTGTATATGGTAGAGAGCAGAGAAGAAAATGCAAGCACCAGAATTTACAAAGCCTCTAAATTGTATATTCTTATTTATTTATTTATTACTTAAGACATTCCAGGTATTTTCTTCAGTCTTTGATATTCTACTGACTTCTTCTGATGCTCCTTTATCAGCAAGATGTGTCATGACTCCCAGGCATAGTGTAATGATGGTGACTACAAATGCCTATCCAATCAAGCTGGGTTTTGTCTGTCATTGTCTCTCTGCTTCTCCCTCTTTAGGCCCTTCCCTGGTCTAATGGAAGCTCCCACACCCCAGACTGAAGCAGGGTCTTTATAAGCCTCACTTCAAAGTAATCTTCTTTAAAAATATATGATATTATTTTCTTGCCTTCTTTAGCTCATAAACATTCCCCAGACCTAAGTTCACAAGTCCCAATTCGACTTTCATCTCCTCCCCATTGGTATGACCTCTGCATTTTTTTCCCACTCACCCAACCCTGCTCTCTACCCAGACAGACTATCTTCAGTTAGAACTTAGTGTATGTGAGGGTTTGTACTGCACAGATCATGGTATTTTCCTCTTTCCTTTGTCTACACCCTCACCTACTTTTACTCGCCCACAAGTTTATATATATTCATTCCTGGACTCAATCTTTTTCCTTCTTTCCTATTTGCCATCAACTTACTTCATCTCTAGGACATTTGCCTTGAAGAACAGTAGAAAACAGAGTGAAGGTGTTTTGGGTGACCTTGAATGACAGATTCTGGTCTCATAGTCTTTCTATTCCTAGAGACGTTTGTTTATTCTTAGATAGTAGGGCCATAGCGAATCTTCAATCAACAAAGAAATAAAATCCATTCTTATTCCTGCTCCATTGAAGAAAGTGATTTACTAGCTCTTTCTTTTCCTCCTTAACTGCCATAATGATATTGTCATATTCTTTACTAACCTAACATCCTGGCCATGTTTTATGGACACATGATTGATCATTTGCCTCTATTTTTTTTTTTTTTTACACTGGAGGAGCACCTAAATTAGTTAAGGACGGTCTGGTATAGCTTTACTGAGATATAATTAATATACCATACAATTTACCCATTTAAAGTGTACAATTTGTTTTTAGTATATTAACAGATATGTGCAACCATCACCAGTCAATTTTAAGACATCTTCATCACCTCAAAACTAAACCCTATATCTTTTTTTTAATCACTTCCCTATCCTCCCATCCACTCAACTCAGCTTGAAGAAAAACACTCATCTAGTTATTCTCTCCATAGATTTCAAAGGGAGTTAGGATCGAAGACCATTTACAAGGGAAAAATACTGTATAAAATATCTTGGAAATTCCCTAGAATTTTCCCATAAATATAGTACAAATAGCCATATTTATATGCCAAGTTGGAGAACAGCATAGCATTTCTCAATAAATCCAACATAGCCAGATTTGTCTCCGAGATTGGAAAAGACAGCTGTTTCTTCAAATCACCATTAAAGGAACTAGTTGGCTTGTGTTTAAGGATCATGGTCTTAAAAATAAATGATGTGATATGGTAGAAACTCAACTTGGAAAGATACTTATTTGCTGAGGGGCACATAGACATTGAGATTAACTGGGAAGAAGAGATTCAGGTCTCCTGCTGCATGCTCCCTTCAAGGTATCATATGCTCCTCTCTCTCTCTCTCCCCCTTTCTCTCCTCTTCTCTGTTTCTTCCTCTTTTCTTCTCCCCCCTCACCCAACAGGAGAAAAACAGCTTAGCTTAATTGCATATACAATATGGTTCCATAAAAATGGATTCCTCTAAGAACAGTCTTGAATCCAAGCCAAGCAAACCAGACCCTTTCTCACGACCTTTCTAAATTGAAGAAAGTGGGATGAGAGAAGCAGCTTCTCACTGGCAACAAAGCTTTCAGATGTGAGGTTTGTGATCTGTGAACATTCATCTTCCCAACCAGGTGATAAAGCTATTCCACAGAACAAGCGTAACTTGGAAAGAGAAATAGAGATGAGAGATGGGGAAAAGGATCCTGGTGACATTGGAGCTCTAATGTCATTTAGCCCTGAGCCTACTCCGTGCATTACTCTTCCCTCTGTTGGGTTATGTGAGCCAATATAGTCCTTCTGTTTTCCTGGATCTCAAGTTGGGTTTCTGAACCTTGTAACTCACCCCAAAGTCTTTACTAATAAAACTGTGATTTATATATTGTTAATACCTCCTTGTTAAGCAGATGGAAAACATTGTCAAGGTATAATGAGATTTTTCTCAAGGTCTGGGATTCAATGTCACAATTCAAGGTCACATCTTAAAGACAAATCCAACATTAGTTCAATTGCAATGGATTGTTTCATGCTAAAAACATTTCTTAATATTCTATAGAGTGGGCTAAATATATATGTTATGTTTGGGGTTTTAATCCAGAGAGAAAGGTACTATGGGCATAAAAATGAATATGACCTAATTTTTGCCCTCAAAGAGCTTAGAGTTAAGTAGGAATAATATACATGCAAACATAATTTATAAAGCAACATGAATGAAATATTTCACATAACAAAAAATACATCTGCTACTAGCAGATAATATTTTTTTTCAAAATTTATTTCCTTTACCTTGTACTGAAAAACAAGGTTTTTTTTTTGTCTTCTAGATATGTAATTATATTATAATTTCAAATATAATTTTACAAACTACATCTCTTTCCCCCTACTCTGTCTCTTACCAGGATTCCTGTGTTCTCCAAGGTCAATGTATTTCTTGTGCCTTGGCTAGCTGAGGAATCTCTTCTGGTTAATACCCACATTTGATAGACCAGTGTTTAACTTCTGCTTTTCCCATTTACTAGCACAATGTCCTTGGACAAGATAGTTCCTCTTGGAATCTTATTTTTTTTTTAAAAAATAAGAAAACAGGGATACTGAGATAATATTACTCAGCACATGGAATTGTTGAGGACTAACTGTGATACTGTATGGGCATCCCAAATCTTCTAAAGTTTCAGAGTTCTAGAGCATCCCAAATCTTCTAGAGTTTCAGAGTTACTCTCATAGTTAATAATTGAAACATAGTGGCCTGAGAGCCTAATCCATGAATCACAAAAATCAAGTAATTTATTTAGCATTGTCTTATTTCTTCACCTTCTGTATGTGCTCTGTTATTTGACTTTTCTTCCCTCAGTAGGCCCTCGGGTACGTTTGTAGACACGAAGTGCACTGCTAGTAGGCTTCCCTCTCCCATCTTTGTGTGGGAGAAGCATAGCAATTCATCCTTCCCCAGAGGGTGACAGTGTACTCAGGTCCACCAACCCGATACTGCTTCCAACCCCTGCCCCTGCCTACATCTGCCACAGACACACAACAAAGAGAAAAGATGCTCTGTTGGCTTGAAATAACAGTTTTCTTCCTCTGCTCCATTCTCTCTGTGGTAAACCACCTATAATAGTCTCCTAGAGAAGAACTTCCACATTATCTCCTGGGGTTGGGGGGTGAAAAGACAAAGCACTTTTACTTGGGAGTTTCAGAAAATTTGTCAGCCTGTGTTCAAGAAGCAGTGATTCACGCAAGGTATTATTGTCAACTGTGATCCTTGGGTCATTGACTTCCATTCTTCCCATTAAGACAGAAACCTTCCTTACAGTAGAATACACATTATTTTTTTTACTGTAATTCTTTTTTTTTCCCTGACAAATGAATTAGATAGCCATACAAAAATGTAGTGGAAGTCTGACCTTAGTTATACTTCAGTTAAAGTGTTTGTGTTTCCAAGTAAGCCTGGAATGTTTTAATTGCCAAAAATATTGCAAACCCCCACATGCAGCTAGGAAAATGCATATTCTACTGTGTCAAGGAACTGTGGGAACATCAGCTGACATATGTTCTATCAAGGAAATGCAAAAGGGAGAAGAAATCAAAATTAATATAATTTTTAATTTACAAACTTGTAAAAGAAGACCTCATAAACAAAAAAGGATATAATTCTGAAACCACAGGTTTCCCATGACCTATGGCTGAGGGAAAATCAGAAAGAGGAAATGTGAAAGGTATGACATACAGAGAATGGGCCTTATATAGGGCTGGGTATTACTAATACCAGAAAGTGTCTTTTCCTTAGAGAGGGAACTGGTTATATCTATAAATTGTAGAAACAAGTCTAGTGCAATCTAATTTAAGCTACATACGCTGTTTAATTATGAAAACTGAATAGAAAGAGATATTTTCTTGAAAGTTCCTCCTACAGCAGCATTCTATCTCCTAACTTTCCTTTCTTCTTTCCACATGTGTACCTACTATGAGGGTCTCTTCCCTGAAAAAAATTCACAGTCCAGGGAAGGGTGGCAGACTGAAAAATTAAGTATCTATGTGGTATAAATATTACCGAAAATTACCCTGGATTATTGAAAATCCACTTGGTGTGAGGGTGGAGATGAGAAAAATCCTCTTAAAGAGGTAATGATATTTGAGCTAGTATCAAAAGTGTGTAAGAGTTAGGTAGACTAGAGCTCATAGAAGTTGTCCAAAAAGAGAGAGGGTGTTTGTAAAGTGTCAATAGGTGAGAAAGCATGTACTGGGGATCCTGTGTTTATCAATGCTGCTGAAAAGAAAGTGTCATGGGGAGATGGTGAGAACTGAGACAGCAGAAGGAGGCAAGGCTGCATCATGAAGACTTGTCAGTTCTATGCATCTCATTTAAAGTTCTGCAGTTAACAGCAGGAGGAGCCAAGTCTTGGCAATTCATGGAAAAATCAAATTGTTTGGAAGGATAGGTGTGGGGTAAACTAAGAACTGAATGAAAAAGTGAATAGCAGAGAAGTTTGTGATTCCAGGAATCCAGATGGAAGGAATTGATAGAAAATAACCATTTTCTATTCAAGGTCTGGCTGAGAAGTTCTTACTGGCTAGTTGGTTCTCATGCCCTGTTCTGAACCCAGCACAGTGTATATTGGGGAAAGATTGATCTACACTGTGGAAAAGATCATCAATGACCCCTCTGTGCTCTCACTGTCAGGGCCCCGGCTTTGACCTCGGGTCAGGGAACTAAGATCCCACAAGCTGCATGGTGCAGCCTTAAAAAAAAAAAATTCAACTATGAGGTCCTCAGTGTCCAATGTGGGGTGCTGCTTTCAGAAGATCCACAAGTTAGCACATTGGGGCTCCAGAGGAAGACTTTGGAATGGCTATTTCCATTTCTCTATTTTCAAATAAAGAAGACAGTATGCTTTACAGATAATGACGGTGTGAATTGATTTGGTATCCTTACTCCATTCCATGTCAGATGACCATACATCATGCGCTACAGGGGAGTACCTGGACAGAGGTGTGAGGATACCTGCTGTGGGCTATAGGCATTAGAGTAGCCCTTGCACTTAGCTGTTCAACATCAGCACATTTGGATTCACTGACTTCTGTTTATTTGTTTATGGATTTACAGATGATATTGTCCAATTTCATCTGAACTTTCTTACAAAAAGGACAATTATTGTAGAAAATCACTGGAGAGAAATAGTAGATTTAGGATTACAGTAATGATGCAAGCACAAGTGAATGGCAAGAAAATGGCAGAGCTGTGACCTTTGCTTTCACTGGGAACCCTTCATAAGCCCTGTTACAAAGGATACCAATGACTGCCAGCTACATGTTGCCAGTAGATACCCTCGTGAAAGCAAATATACTCTCTTCCTTCAAACTAAGATGACATTTTAATGATGAATGCAGGAGTAGCTGGCTTTTTTAAAAAGAGTTCACTGCTATTTGCTAAGAACATTATATAAACAGGTGTTCAGAAATATTTCCATCATTATGTGATTCCATTGCCAAAAAAAAAAGTAATTCACCTGTTTAAACAAGAAAAAAACCTCATTCATGCATTTTTAAAAACCTTGGAAATGTAAGTTTTACTTTTTATAAAAAATTAAAGAGTTTCAGTGGGATTTTAACCCATCTGTTAATAATATTTAAAAAAATGCAATACCTTCCAATTAGTTAGGAGAACAACTGATTGACATTATAAAGTCATAAAAATTGCGGGACAAATTTTAACTTCATTGGAATATGGGCTTTAACGTTAAGTATCATAATTTAATAAGCGCAAAAATGGATCTTCCTGCATATCACTGTGAAGTCTTTTTCAGCCATGATTGTCATTAAAAAGCAGTGGAATAAATTGATCTTAGATCCACACACTCAAATTGTTGGCACACTAAGTGTTGAACCAAGTTTTCAAATTTAATAGACCATATTTAATTACATTTCTCACATGAAGGGGTTGTACTATTAAGTAATTAATTTTGATTGCTATTTATTTTATTTTTACCTCAACTTTTTAATTCCTATTTAGCATATTTTTAGTATATATGTGGCTATCAGTAAATTAGTACTAAAAATAAAAGTACCTATATTATTTATCAGTGCTCAAAACTATTTTGTAGGAAGGGATGTGGCAAAAAACAACGTCTGAAGACCCTTACCTAGAACATGGTTTACCAGGTGTTTGTCAGCAAGTAACTGTCAAAGCTCCAATACTGCATGACTGTTTTAAGTATTGTCTGTGGCTGCTTTTTTTTTTGTTTTTTAATTTTTATTGCAGTATAGTTGATTTACAATGTTGTGTTAGTTTCAGGTGTGCAGCAAAGTGAGACAGTTTTATATATATATATACATATATATATATATATATATATATACATACACACACACACACACTCTTTTTTAGATTCTCTTCCCATACAGGCTATTACAGAGTATTGAGTACTCTGTGCTATATAGTAGGTCCTTGTTAGTTAACTACTTTATATATATTAGTATATAGCATATATATTATATAGCATATTAGTGTGTATATGCTTTCAAAGGCATACTTGCCTAGTTGGGACAAAGACCTTATGTCTTGAGAAGTTGAAATTATTCACTATTTGGACCTTTATGTAATGTTTCCTATCCACAGATTTAAACAGTTGATAATAAACATAGTCAATGTATTTGTTTTCCTGATGTACCTGTATAAGGGTCTTGGGGGAAAATAGTTTTATTTCTAGAGTAACAGTTCAGGAGTATGCCCCCATGTTTTCAAGGGACAGAAACATATATTTAAGAAACAAAAGGCAGTTCTGTGTTTTCTCTCCTCGAATTTCCTTTCCCCATATAATTTTCAGCCCAATATAATATCCCTGTACGAGACTGCATATGGCTGTCCTTTATTACACAGGGCTAACATTTCTGGTGTTTACTTGAGCAGAGCTTATGCAATGAACTATTTTTTGAAAAGATTAATTTCACCAAGTATGCAAATCTCCTTCAACTACTACAAAACCCAAGCATCTCCAGGGAACTGACCACTGGTGTTGAGCTGATCCACTCTGTTATTTAAACAGCAACACTGCTGCCCAGAAGTAAAGAAGGTCCATGAGAAACGGGTATCTTAACGGACAACCTGACAGAATGAAGAACAACAAGAAGGTTCATGGACATTTGGAAACATCGAATTACTGAGTGATTATATTTATTTGGAGATTTTTAGGTGGACAGATGTGGATTTCCTGGTGGAACCTGTACAAAGATCAAGAAAAATAGATTAAGAAACATTCTTGCTAATCCAGTTCAGATTGTGTGGGTAAACTTCTGACTTCTGTACATTTCATGTCCACTCTTTAATCATCACATAAGTTCTGTCCTCTTCAGGTCAGTTAGTTCGTTATTTCCTCACACTTGGCTCAGGTGAGTGACCACAATCAAGGGTCTCCTACTGACTGGTGCTAAAACCCAGTCATCTAGACTCTGTCCATCCATCCCTGCATCCATGGGTCTGATGTTCACACATCTCAAGCCTATTCCCAAGGAAGAAATAATCACTCACCACAGAGCCATCGTTACAAATGTACATCTTTTCTTTTACTGTGACCCTACCAAATACCTCGATATATAAAGATCCAATAATAATGTCACTGTTTTGTTTTCTATTAATTAGCTTACGTTTCATAAACAATTGTCTTTCTCAATAAGGTCAGAAGACTCTACTTTAGGTTCAAATTGAAAGTATGAAAAGAAAAGAGAAAACCAGTATTTCTGAGTCTATTTTCTGCACCTGTTGTTACACTCTTTTCATGAATGTGCATTTGACATTCATAAGCTCATTTAGCCTTTACACTGCATTGTGAAGAAAGAAGGCAGGGCTTTCTCCACTTTACTCAAGACCAGAGCAAGACACAGAGAGGGAAAGTGTTTACCTGAAATCACCAACTAAAAATGACAAAGGTGGGATTCAAACCCAACCTGTGTATTTCCAAAACCATCCTCTTAACTAGCTTCCTTTCTACGTTCTAACATGTGTTTCAACACATTAAGATTTCGGTTTTTAGTTTCATCCAATTACCAGTTAATCTGAAGATTTATCTTTCCCCAATATTTCAGCAAGGGTTTTTCCAGAAACTACCATCTTATTTGTTCCTCATGTCTTTCTCCCTTCCACTCCCCTCCCTTCTTTTTCTAAAAAGAAATTTTAAAAAGAATATAGATATACATAGATATACATATATATGTATGTATAACCAAATCACTTTGCTGTATATCAAATCAACTATACTTCAATTGTAAAAAAAAAAAAAAAAGACAGGATACTGTGGTTGGAAGCATAAAAAATAAAAATGCAATTAACATTATACAAAAAGGAAATCTCAGTTCATTTGTTAATTCAGGTATTTTTGGTGTGTCTACTCTGTACCTCTGGATTCATCCACTCCCTATACCTTGTGGATATGAACTCTTACACCTCCATGGGCTTCACTAACTCCCACTCCCAGCTGTTGTTACATCATCCCCTTGGGATCTCCTAGTGAGAAGGGGGTTTAACTCTACCAGAGCTATAAACACAACAGTTAGCCCTCTTGCTGAGTCTGTTTGGAACCAAGTGCTCATGTCTGGATTTTGGTTTTCTGGCCCACATCCTGATAGCTGCCCTGTCCTCCCAAGACTCTTCATGCCTGTGGTCTGTGCAGTGGACTGCAGGGTCCTCTACCTCCTTGCAACCCCCTCCCTCGTGCTCAGAGTTGGCCTCTCCCACTGTAGCTTGGGTCTTCCCACCTGCCTTTTCTCTTAGCTGTCCGATAGTCTGGTTCATCTTCCTGCAGGATGGCCAGGATGCTGAACAAGTATTGGAACTGTATCATAATCTTTGCATGATGTTCTTCACTTTAACAGTAGATTTTGTTACATTAGCTATAGTTGAGTTTAACGCACACCCATCAACTCACAAGTAACTCTGCCCCACTATAGGGACCATTCATGTCTAATGCTAAGTGCCAGCTTCTAAGGTAAAGTGGTTTTGCTCAATCGACCTCCATGTACCTGGCTTTTTCCAAGACTCAGCACTGTAGGAACACATACAATAATGAGACAAAGTTCTTCACCCCTTGGCCTTTTGAATTTGAGAAGTTTTATGGATTGAATTGTGTCCCTCCTAAAATTCGTATGTTGAAGTCTTAGCCCCCCATGCGTCACAAGGTGACCTTATTTGGAAATAAGATCATTATAGATATTACTAGTTAAGATAATGTCATCAGGGTGGGCCTAGTCCAATATGACTGTGTCCTTACAAAAAAGGTGAATTTGGACACAGACACACACACACACACACAGAATGCCATGTGAACATGGAGGCAGAGATTGAGGTGATGCTTCTGAAAGCCAAGGAACACCAAAGATTGCCAGTAATTCACCAGAAGCTAGGAGAGAGGCTCGGAGTAGAGTCTCCCTCACAGCCACAGAAGGAGCCAATTGTGATGGCACTTTGATCTTGGACTCTGAGGCTCCAGAACTTTGAGACAATCAATTGCAGTTGTTCTAAGACACCCAGTTTGTGGTACTTTATCACAGCAGCACTAGCCAACCAACATAGCAGGTGAGATGTTCACCCATGTTACAGGTGTAAGACCAGGGAACATTGTGGGCAAATGCAAGCAGTGGTCGAGCATAAAAAATGCATCTAGATTGAATATGAGTCATCCGCTTAACAGTCACTTGCTCTTCAGGAAATCATGTATCTTTTCTGAACTTCAGCTTTTCCAGCAGAAACAAAGTTGGTATTAAGTACTTTTCTCATGGGTTGTTGTGAAAGGAGTGCACACAACATACAGGTAAGTATTCATTATTCACTAAATTAAAGTTTTTAAATATCAAGTAAAGTAATGACAAAATTAAATGCGGTCAGAGAAAGCGGGAATTTCTGTATGATAGAAAGTGCACTTCTGAAAATATTGCGTGATTATGATTTGTATTTAAAAAGAGATTTCTAATGGTGTGGAGTTTTAATTTGTTTTGAAAGGAGAACGTTAATAAAGTAACACATCCTTGTGTAGCTCTTCTGTTTTTCTAAATTATCACTTATTTTTGGTATGAGTGTCACAATTACTTTATTTTAAATATCTGCTCTTCAACTACATTAATCCCAACTATCTTTCCATTGAGTCTTCTGTGATTTGGAGGAGATAAGTAAGAAGTAATATCTGAGATAAGTGTATGCAAAAAATAAGTTTAACACCAATTTATCTGAATAATCTAGCCCAGATCTATCATTTGATACTTTAAACTAAGTTTTATTCCCTGGGTTTACCAGAACCTTCAGCAAAAGAGTTATGGGTTATTGGCAAATCTTACCTTTATTCTGCATCTCTGTCTCATTCACAATCCATCAGAAGCCAGCCCCTCTGCATACTGTCCCCACCCTTCTCTCCAGCCTCAAGACCACATGTATTCTCCACAGTCTTCTAATCAACTTGCATTGACTGAAAAAGCAGATGGGTTAACTAATGCCTTTGTCTTTAGCTGTATTTTTTTCCCTCGGTCTGGAATCTGTCCCTCTGTGTCTTATCGGTCTGGTAAATTCTTACTTATACTTCAAAGCCAACATCTATTGTTACATCCCTTATGAAAATTTTCTTCTTTCATCCATTCTCTCTTATTTGTTCTTCCTCAGAGTTACATTCTCATAATGTGCTCATTTTCCATCCTGAATATGGACCAACTGGGAAGTGCTATGTCTTGTCAGACTGCAAGCAACTGGAGGTTTGGGGCCGGAGGTCACCCATGCATCTCCAGGTTCTAGAGCAATATCTGATGCTCTGGAAGATGCTAAAACTTATCTTCAGGACAAAGGAAAGAAAAGCAGAAAACCTATTAACCAGAATGTTTGAAAATCTACTAATACCTTGCAAGAAGAATTGACAGTTTTATTGGTGTTCTGTGGACCAAGCGCTGCTCCAATTACTTTATGAGGATGAACACCTTGAGCTCACAGTCACCAGATGCAGTAGGCGATATTTCTAGCATCCTCAACTTGCAGACAGGGAAGCTGAGACACAAAGAGGTTAAAGAGTTTGCTCAAGGTCACCCATCCAGGAAGTGGGAGGGGCAGGATTTAATCCAAAGGCTCTGTTTCTAGCCTTGGTGAGCTTAACCACTGAGCCATGGAGCCTCTCAAAGGTGAGGGGTCTGAGTCGAGAAACAGGGCATACGCTGATGACAAGCGAAGCTAACGAGGTTCCCCTGCCTCACCTCCCCTCTCTGCGTGCCCCAGTCCTGCTACCAGCAGCCCCAGCACCCCTCCTCTGAGAAGTCCGCTGTGGTTTCATCTGTCAGAATGAGTTAGTATCCTTTTCTCCACGAGCACAGGACCTGACTGTCCATGTCTACTTCAGCTTTTACCTGGTATCACAGTGCTTTGTTTATATGGACAATTTCTTCGGCATACTGTTCAATTTCCTGATGACAGAACTTACTTGCTGTAAGTTTGATTAGTATAAACTATAGCTAGCAGTTCGTCTTGCCCCTGGTGCCTGTTTGACAAATATTCGTTGAAAAGATGGGTGAATGATCCCACTGTAATAAGAAGGCATTTAAAATACTTTAGGGTAAAAACAATTGCAGTGATTCAGAGTGTTTAGCAAATAAATGCAGTGGAAAGCCATTATAACATGGAATAATAAAACACAGGTTAGCTTACTAAAGGGCAAATTATGTTCCCAAAAGGTAACCACATAAAACAAATCCACAAGGCAATGGAGTAAGTCTAATACCTCTTCCAAATACCAGAATCAGAAAGGTCAGCCTGCACATTTGCAATGAATCCAATCCGTTATGCTGTCAAACAGGCTATAAGGCAAAAAGAAATTTACTATTCACTTTGAAATTTCCCCCATAAATAAAGCATATGACTCTAGTCTTATTGTTGGGATGTGTGATTTACTTGTGTGTGTATGTAGGTTTTTAAAAATGAGGAAACTACATATGGGTACGTGTGTATACACATACTATATGTACATATGAGTTATGTATGTACTGTAGAAGGAGACTTAAACGAGAGTGCCAGTGTGATGGTCTAACTCTAAAACTATAAATTTCTAAGTCTGACTTTCTATCCCTCTTTTCAAGGAGGTTGCCGTGGGAGCTGACCCTTCCTCCGTGCACACGGAGTCAGATGAACCATTTATTTCTGCAGATGCTCAGAGCAGCACTGCTTCACAAATCGGCCCATGTTTAACTTCTTTCCTTCTTCAGAGAATGTGAAAAAACAGTGATTGTGTCCATTTTTGTTAATTACTTCCTTTTCTCACATAATATCATACATGACCAACATCATGTCCCAAATGGTAAGAGAAGGTGTGATTCTCTAAGAGACATACTGATTCTCCTTATTAAACTGTGATTCCGCAATGTTTTCCTCTGGTTATAGCATTGGTGCCTCCTTTCAAATGCCATCATCACACACTCTGGGGTGATCTGCCAGTAAAGTATGGATTTTAAAAGCCTCAAGATTTTAAAAAGTTTTTCAGGCAACTTTGAGTGCAGGCAGAAAACTCATTTTTAGACTTCAGTCAGAGGACATCGGCACTCTGAAAGTCAGAAACCTTCTTTTATGCCAGGGTTTCTTCCTGTGATTAAAAACATGACAACCTAGATAGGTCGATTTGTGTCATATTGTAGAGCACAGGGAGCTATATTAGGTATCCTGTGATAAACCATAATGGAAAAGAGTCTGAAAAAGAATGTATATATGTATAACTGAATCACTTTGCTGTGCAGAAGAAATTAACACAGCATCGTAAATCAACTCGACTTCAATAAACCTTTAAAAAAGAGGACAAAAAAAACCATGACGACCTAGTAGAAGTTAACAATGACTGACTCCCCCAGGGCAAGACCTCAGGCTCTGGCTCTTTTGCCCATAAAAAAACACATGGTAAACACTTAAAAATGGCATGGAGAGGTTAAAGTTATGTTATTTACCTGAAATTTGGAAAACATGGTTTCGAATGAAAAATAACAAATATAAACCCAAAATGAAATGCTTGAAAGGTTATTTCTTCATTAAAAAACCTTTGGTTGGCTGCTGTGCTCACTCTTCACTCAGGGCCAGACATCTCCAGTGATTTCACGTTTGCAAACAAAGATGCAGTCTGTGGAACATCCTGAGTGACATCCACAGACCTGGGAGCATCTCCTTCCAGCATCACGTGTCTTTCCCCTGGGGCCCCCAGAAGTCTTGTCTTCTATGGGACACCCTGCTCCTTTCTCATCACACCCTTGTTTCCTGTCTGGGGAAATCCCATCGGCACTGAATTTCATCAGCCACTGACCCTGAGGTGTGAAAGTAAGTCGCCTTGGCACTTGTCTTGTGAAGGTATTATTCTAGCGACACGTTTTTCTTTTACTGGAGCCAAGCCAGGCCTGGAGGAGAGACTGCAGATTAGAGGAGAGAAGCTATCACACGAACGGCTGAGTGTATCTGGTAGCTGAGACGCAGAGGAAGATCCACAGCCAGAATAGTCAGCTGTTTACTGGCTTCGGGAGACGGCTGTGTGAAGACGGTCCTGCGTGGCTCTCCATATCTTGTGAAGTAGCCTGAGTTGGTCTGCCAGGACAGGAGCAGGCAGGACAGCCTGGAGCTTGAGGGGCTGAGGGGCCAGGTCACATTGGAACCTCAACCATGCACAAGCAGAGAGAGAAAGAGAGATGACAGCTCGGAAGAGGGGCTCTAAGGGGAACCACACAACCTGCTGAGCTCAGCGATGGCACATTCGTAGAGGAGCCAGAGGCTCTGGCCAGGAATTTGAAAGCAAAACAGAAAATAAGTCAACTGGCAACCAGAGCAAGAGGTTTTGCTTTCCTCCTCATGATGACTTCAGACATAGTGACCTTTCTTCCAAACCATCTATCTTGTGGAAAATTGGATGCCGATAACTGAATTGATACAGGCTCTTTGAATAAGGAGGTCATCCATCTCTCCAGTCTGGGGGCTCTGCCAACTGCAGACACACGTGCGTGGTGAAACGTAGCATGACATTTTCTCCCTGGCATACTTTCTCATTTTTTAAATATTTTGCTTCATCCATTCATTCAACAAATACCTAATTGATACCTATTGCTAATGTATTGGTAAGGGGCTCAGGATTTCCTCTTTTGGTGCTGAACTCTTTTGTCTATGCCATTTTTTAAGAATGTAATCCCTTAGTCTCAGATATTAACATACACTTTCAAAACCTGAGAATTAAATTAAAATGCAGATTCTGGGTTTCAGAATGGTCCAACATGACCTCTGAGACTATGTATTTCTAATAAGCTTCTAGGAGATGTCTAAGTTATTCACTTCTGTACCTCACTTAAGTAGCAAAGTTGAAAAGTTGATAGCTGGTGCTTCTCATACTTGGGCCAAGTAACAATTACTCAGAGAGATTTTTTTTAAATGCTGGGGCCCCCACAGAGCCCAGCTCCACACATTCTGTTTCAGTTGGTAAGAAAAGAGACTAGGTATTTGTATTTTTTAAAAAGTCTCCCAGGTGATTCACATGGGACCCAAGTTTAAAAAGCCCTGCTCAGGACTGTCCCCCTAAATTTGTCAACTCCAGTAGTGTTCAGATTAAAAAAGGGCTGATGTGCCTGCTTACATGAAGCCATTTGACCCCAGACAGAGAAGAGGCAGTTACAACGTAGGAACAGGGACTTTTAGTGGCCTAACTTTAAAGAACTCCTAAGTTATCTATTCCTGCAGGATGCCAGCCTCTGAACTCTCGGCCAGTGGAGCTAAAAGCCACGGTCATAGACGGTTTAGCCCCGAGGAAAGAGCCCTCTTACTGTTTCTCCTGGATATCTTGAGGTTATAGTATGCTCTCTTGTCCACTCAATTCCTGTTGGTCTGTTAAGATCTGACAACAGAACTGCTGTTTCTCTGGATGTGAAAAACCCAGATTCTCCGAAATAATGCCTCCCCTCTCTCGCTCTGCTAAAATCTGCACTAAATCTTCTCAGAAAGGGGAAGAATTTACTACTGTTTCCCTCTTTGAACTAGAGTTCTTCCATTTTCTTCTCATACTAAGTCAGATGAGGACCAAAAAGATGTATTAAAAACAGTGATTTTGGGCTTCCCTGGTGGTGCAGTGGTTGAGAGTCCGCCTGCCGATGCAGGGAACACGGGTTCGTGCCCCGGTCCGGGAAGATCCCACATGCCATGGAGCGGCTGGGCCCGTGAGCCATGGCCACTGAGCCTGCGCGTCTGGAGCCTGTGCTCTGCAATGGGAGAGGCCACAACAGTGAGAGATCTGCGTACCACACACACATACAAAAAATAAGAGTCTAAATAAAGAGACTAAAGAGTCAAGATTTAATTAAAACAAAGTAATACTTTAAAAAAAAAAACACGGTGCTTTTGTTTTATTCATACCTGGTGAGTATATTCATATCTCTGAGTTAAAAACCCATACGTTTAGAGAAATGGGCACACATAATTGTTTCTACATTTTGAGCTAGAATACCAGTCTTCAAGGACCCAAGGACACTAGAAATAGGACAAGAGAGACAAGCACTCTGCCTCATGGAACTCATGGTCTAATATTTATTTGTGAGTCAAAAAGCACAAAATGTCAATTCATTCATTTATTCAATAAGTATTTACTAAGTTTTCCTGAGGGCAAGAACTACAGTTTCCACAGGTTTTATATCAGCAAATGAGGCTTTGCATAAAATAGGCATAGACATGCCGTTGTAGTTCATCCAATATTTGTTGTTATTTCTTGAAAAGGTGTATGTGGATGTTAACATTGCCCCAGAGTCCTAACTTCTATGATAACTGTCTATGATAAGACTTTTCAGATCTTTCTCCAGTGACTTCATGGAGTAAGGCTGCCTTTGCGTCCACACATTCCTAAGTGTTCCCCACGATGTCCGGCACAGAGCAGGGTCTACAGTAGGTGCTCTCAAAGGTTATGAATTAATTTCACATCTTAAAGACACAAGCACAACACAGACAGGCCCCCTAAATACCATCATACTGACCAGCCCGCCAGTATAATGGATCCCAGTAGGAAAAACAAATTAAGCATCTCAAGGCTTCGGTTTTCCTCCTCCCTCTTTTCTTTGGATTTCTCTCTCTCTCTCTCTCTCTCTCTGTTATCCTTTCTCATCCCATGTCCAATGTCTCTCTTTTTCCCCTTCTATTTCCCTCTGGGCTATTGATCTCCATTTCAAACTCTTTGATCTAATCTTGAATAGAAAGGCTTTTAACCTCATAGGTCACCTTAAGAGAAAATTCTGACATTGTTATGTAAATATGTTTTATTTTTTCTGTCATCTTATACTATTTTAAGCATTTGCTTTAGCAAGTGGTTATAGTATATATTAGCATCTCAGGAGTCTAGGCTTGTCTTTACTTGTCTCCTCCATAAAATACAGAGAGTCTGCTTGCCTGCATAAAAAACCTCAAGAACAAGAGGAAGAAAAGGAAGCTAACATTGATAGAAAGCTCACTTCTCACTTCTATACCCTGTTGGGCAGATTCACTGAAGAATTACAGATCTGAGGGGTAGAGGAGATTTTTCACCTGGCAGCATTGTGCTGATTGTCATTCTACTTTTTAGTGCATCGTTTCTCTCTGTGGAAAGAGAGATTCTCCATTGTTCCATTAGAGAGATTGAAAGTCAAACTTACCACTCTTAAAGACATGCTGAGCATTCAAGAGATGAGATAAAACTAAACCCACATACATATTGTAAAACTAACACAAAAGTAAACATGGAACTCTCATTTTATTATTACTATTGTGATTAAAAGATGGATGGTAGCAGAATTCTTGAAATAGGAGTTATATAATATAAAATAATTATTTCACATTGTTCTATTAAGAGCAATAATTAAAAACTAAGCATGGAAGAAAAAAATGATGGGAAGAGTAATTATTCTCTTGACAATACACTAATAGAATGTAACTTTTACAGCTTTCAGTTGGTTTTCCTTTAACAAAGCAAAATCTGTGATATACTTTTGAGAAAATCTATATCTTTCTAGAATGTTTTGATTTTTCCCAAGCTTTGGTTTTTCCCCAAGGTTTACCACACTTAATTCAATATATGTTTTTTTAGACAATTGTGCTTAGTATTCTAATGCTAAATTCATAGTTATGAAAGTTCTCTTTTCATGCTTACAAATCATTAATGTACATAATATTTAATTCAACTATATGATTATGATAGTACTGAAAACAATTACAACAAACAAATATGATTTTTGATCAGCATACACTTCAGATGGACAGTGCATATATGTGAGTCCAGTAGAAACAGTCTACTGGCCACCAATGCTTAATTGGTTATGGGTGTAGTACAATGTGTTTATGTTGGGAATGGTGAACAGTGGTTTGGGAAGAGAAAGCAATGCTTAATTGATATGTCAAAAGTGAAAGGAGAACTATTTAAACTCAACAATAAGAAAACAACTTGATTTAAAAATGGGCTATAAACTCTAACAGACACCTCACCAAAGAAAATATACACAAGGCAAATAAATGTATGAAATGATACTACACATCATGCATCATCAGAAAAATGTGAATGAAAACAAGTTACCATTACACACCTATTAGAATGACCAAAATCTTGAATACTGACAATACCAAATACTTGCAAAGATGGGGAGTCATAAAGCCATGGAAAGACATACAGGAACTTTAAATTCATCTTACTAAGTGAATGAAGCCAATCAGGCTACGAACTGTATGATTCCAAGTTTATAATATTCTTAAAAATATTCTGAAAAAGGCCAAGCTATGGAGACAATAAAAAGATAAGTCACTGCCAGGGGTCAGAGGGATGGATATGAATAGGACTTTAACGGCAATTAAAATATTCTGTATGACACTATATTGGTGAATACATGCCACTACACATTTTTCCAAACCCTAAGAATATATAACATCAAGAGTAAACCCCCATATAGACTTTGAGAGAATATGATGTGCTGATGTATGTTCATCAGTTGTAACAAATGTACCATCTGGTAGGGGAGAGCTGTGTGTGTGGCAGGGTGAGAGCAGTTTTAATGAACCTAAAACTGCTCTAGTAGGAAAAAAAAAAAAAAGTGTCCAAAATATTGCTGTGCATACAAAGAAACCTGAAAGAAAATATCCAAAATCCAAAGAGTGGTAGGATTATGCAGAAAAAAAAAGTGAGATAGGTATATTCAAATTTACGATGGTTTTTCTGTGAATTTCATTTTCTTTTTCCTTAGTATTCTCTTAGCTCACTTCCATTTAACTGATGTAAGATGAACCACTGATCACCATTCCCAATACAAACAAGCTAGCTGATGTGTCTGCCAATACAAGAGGGTATAAATTATTTTATTAATAAGGTTGATTTAATACAAATATACCACCATCTGCAGCATAAGGTAGTATCTGTTATTTTTGTTTCAAATATTTATGGAACATTTTTCTAATTGTCCTACATTAGCCAAATTCTATAAATTTCAGAAATTAGAAAGTGCACTGGTCACATTCCTGAACTGTGATGCAATAAAATACATATAAATGCAAACACAATTTTTTAAATGACTGCAAAATCGTGGATGAACCTAAATATTATCATACTAAGTGAAGTTAAGTTACAGAGAAAGACAAATATATGATATTACTTATATGTGGAATCTAAAAATTAGTAAAAATGAACTAATTTAGAAACAGAAACAGACTCACAGACATAGAAAACAAACCTATGGTCACCAAAGAGGAAATGGGGGAAGGGATAAATTAGGAGTATGGAATTAACAGATGCACACTACCATATTTTAATAACTTTATTTTGTTTTTCTTTCATTTTTTTTCTCCCTTTTCTTCTGAGTCGTGTGTCTGACAGGGTCTTTGTGCTCCAGCCGAGTGTCAGACCTGAGCCTCTGAGGTGGGAGAGCGGAGGTCAGGACATTAGACCACCAAAGACCTCCCAGCCCCATGTAATATCAAATAGTGAGAGCTCTCCCAGAGATCTCCATTTCAATGCTAAGACGCAGCTCCACTCAACAACAAGCAAGCTCCAGTGCAGGACACCCCAGGTCAAACAACTAGCAAGAGAGGAACACAACCACACCCATTAGCAGAGAGGCTGCCTAAAATCATAATAACATCACAGAGACCCCAAAACACACCACCAGATGTGGTCCTGCCCACCAGAAAGACAAGATCCAGCCTCATCCACCAGAAGACAGGCACCAGTCCCCTCCACCAGGAAGCCTACACAAACCACTGAACCAACCTTACCCACTGGGGACAGACACCAAAAGCAACAGAAACTGTGAACCTGCAGCCTGAGAAAAGGAGACCCCAAACACAGTAAGTTAAGTAAAATGAGAAGACAGAGAAATACATAGCAGATGAAGGGGAAAGGTAAAAACCAACCAGAACAAAAAAATGAAGAGGAAATAGGCATTCTACCTGAAAAAGAATTCAGAGTAATGATAGTAAAGTTGATCCAAAATCTTGGAAATAGAATGGAGAAAATACAAGAAACGTTTAACAAGGACCTAGAAGAACTAAAGAGCAAATAAACAATGATTAACAGCACAGTAAATGAAATTAAAAATTCTCTACAAGGAATCAATAGCAGAATAACTGAGGCAGAAGAACGGATAAGTGACCTAGAAGACAAAATAGTGGAAATAACTACCACAGAGCAGAATAAAGAAAGAAGAATGAAAAGAATTGAGGACAGTCTCAGAGACTTCTGGGACAACATTAAACACAACAACATCTGAATTATAGGAGTCTCAGAAGAAGAAGAGTAAAGAAAGGGACTGAGAAAATATTTGAAGAGATTATAGTTGAAAACTTCCCTAATATGGGAAAGGAAATAGTCAATCAAGTCCAGGAAATGCAGAGAGTCCCATACAGGATAAATCCAAGGAGAAACAAAAAGACACATATTGATCAAACTATCAAAAATTAAATACAAAGAAAAAATATTAAAAGCAGCAAGGGAAAAGCAACAAATAACATACAAGGGAATCCCTATGATGTTAACAGCTGATCTTTCAGCAGGAACTCTACAAGCCCGAAGGGAGAGGCAGGACATATTTAAAGTGATGAAAGGGAAAAACGAACAACCAAGATTACTCTACCCAGCAAGGATCTTATTCAGATTCGACAGAGAAATTAAAATCTTTACAGACAAGAAGAAGCTAAGAGAATTCAGCACCACCAAACCAGCTTTACAACAAATGCTAAAGGAACTTTTCTCTAGGCAGGAAGCACAAAAGAAGGAAAAGATCTACAATAGCAAATGCAAAGCAATTAAGAAAATGGTAATAGGAACATACATATCAAAAATACCATAAATGTAAATGGATTAAATGCTCTGACCAAAAGACATAGACTGGCTGAATGGATAAAAAAACAAGACCTGTATATATGCTGTCTACAAGAGACCCACTTCAGACCTAGAGATACAGACTGAAAGTGAGGGAATGGAAAAAGATATTCCATGCAAATGGAAATCAAAAGAAAGCTGGAGTAGCAATACTCATATCAGACAAACTAGACTTTAAAATAAAGACTAATACAAGCGACAAATAGGACACTATATAATGATCAAGGGATTAATCCAAGAAGAATACATAACAATTGTAAATATTTATGCACACAACATAGGAGCATAAATAAGGCAATATACAAGGCAAATACTAACAGCCATAAAAGGGGAAATCAACAGTAACACAATAATACTGGGGGACTTTAACACCCCAGTTTCACCAATGGACAGATCATCCAAAATGAAAATAAATAAGGAAACACAAGCTTTAAATGATACATTAAACAAGAAGAACTTAATTGATATTTATAGGACATTCCATCCAAAAACAACAGAATACTTTTTCTTCTCAAGTGCTCATGGAACATTCTCTAAGATAGATCATATCTTGGGTAACAAATCAAGCCTTGGCAAATTTAAGAAAATTGAAATCATATCAAGTAAATTTTCCGACCACGACACTATGAGAATAGATATCAATTACAGGAAAAATACTGTAAAAAATACAAACACTTGGAGTCTAAACAATACACTACTAAATAACCAAGAGATCACTGAAGAAATCAAAGAGGAAATTAAAAAAAAATACCTAGAAACAAATGACAATGAAAACACAATGGCCCAAAACCTATGAGATGCAACAAAAGCAGTTCTAACAGGGAAGTTCACAGCAATCCTACCTTAAGAAACAAGAAAAATCTCAAATAAACATACTAAACTTACACCTAAAGCAATTAGAGAAAGAACAACAACAACAACAGAAAAAAACCAAAGTTAGCAGTAGGAAAGAAATCATAAAAATCAGATCAGATATAAATGAAAAAGAAATGAAGGACACAATGGAAAAGATCAATAAAACTAAAAGCTGGTTCTTTGAGAAGATAAACAAAATCAATAAAGCATTAACCAGACTCATCAATGAAAAAATGAAGAAGATTTAAATCAACAGAATTAGAAATGAAAAGGAACAGTAACAACTTACACTGCAGAAATACAAAGTATCATGAGAGATTACTAAAAGCAACTATATGTCAATAAAATGGACAACCTGGAAGAAATGGACAAATTCTTAGAAAAGCACAACCTTCCAAGAATGAATCAGGAAGAAATAGAAAATATAAGCAGACCAATCAGAGCAATCAGAAGCACTGAAATTGAGAATGTAATTAAAAATCTTCCAACAAACAAAAGAACAAGACCAGATAACTTCACAGGTGAATTCAATCAAACATTTAGAGAAGAGCAAATACCTATCCTTCTCTAACTCTTCCAAAATATAGCAGAGGGAGACACACCCCCAAACTCATTCTATGAGGCTGCCATCACCCTGATACCAAAATCAGACAAAGATGTCATAAAAAAAAGAATACTACAGACCAATATCAAGGGTGCACATAGATGCAAAAATCCTCAAAAAATACTAGCAAACAGAATCCAGCAGCACATTAAAAGGATCATACACCATTATCAAGAGGGGTTTATCTCAGGAATGCAAGGATTCTTCAATATATGCAGTTCAATCAATGTGATAAACCGTATTAACAAACTGAAGGATAAAATCCATATGATCATCTCAATAGATGCAGAGAAAGCTTTCGACAAAATTCAACACCCATTTATGATAAAAAAAATCCAGAAAGTAGGCATAGAGAGAACTTACCTCAACATAATAAAGGCCATATATGACAAACCCACAGCCAACATTGTTCTCAATGGTGAAAAACTGAAACCATTTCCTCTGAGATTAGGAACAAGAAAAAGTTGCCCACTCTCACAACTTTTATTCAACATAGTTTTAGCCACAGCAATCAGAGACAAAAAAGAAATAAAAGGAATCCAAATTAGAAAAGAAGTAAAACTGTCACTGTTTGTAGATGACATGATACTATACATAGAGAATCCTAACAATGCTACCAGAAAGCTACTAATCAGTGAATTTATTAAAGTATTGGGATACAAAATTAATGCACAGAAATAAATCTCTTGCATTCCTATACACTAATGATGAAAAATCTGAAAGAGAAATTAAGGAAACACTCCCATTTACCATTGCAACAAAAATGATAAAATAGGTAGGAATAAACTCACCTAAGGAGACAAAATACTTGTATGCAGAAAACTATAAGACACTGATGAAAGAGATTAAAGTTGATACAAAAGATGGAGAGATACACCATGTTCTTGGATTGGAAGAATCAACATTGTGAAAATGACTATACTACCTAAAGCAATCTACAGATTCAGTGCAATCCTTATCAAACTACTACCGGCATTTTTCACAGAATTAGAAAAAAAAATTCACAATTTGTATGGAAACACAAAAGACCCCAAATAGCCAAAGCAATCTTGAGAAAGAGAAACAGAGCTGGAGGAATCAGGCTCCTTGACTTCAGACTATACTACAAAGCTACATTAATCAAAACAGTATGGTACTGGCACAAAAACAGAAATATACATCCATGGAACAGGATAGAAAGCCCAGAGATAAACCCATGCACATATGTTGACTTTATTTTTGATAAAGGAGGCAAGAATATACAATGGAGAAAAGACAGCCTCTTCAATAAGTGATGCTGGGAAAATTGGACAGCTACATGTAAAAGAATGAAATTAGAACACTCCCTAACACCATACACAAAAATAAACTCAAAATTGATTAAAGACCTAAATGTAAGGCCAGACAGTATAAAACTCTTAGAGGAAAACATAAGTAGAACACTCTATGACATAAATCACAGCAAGATCCTTTTTGACCTACCTCCTAGCGAAACGGAAATAAAAACAAAAATAAACAAATAGGATCTAATGGAACTTAAAAGCTTTTGCACAGAAAAGGAAACCATAAGCAAGACGAAAAGACAACCCTCCAAATGGGAGAAAATATTTGCAAATGAAGCAACTGACAAAAGATTAATCTCCAAAATACAAGCAGCTCATAAAGCTCATGGGCAGAAGACTAAATAGACATTTCTCCAAAGAAGATATACAGATTGCCAACAAACACATGAAAGTATGCTCAACATCAGTAATTATTAGAGAAATGCAAATCAAAACTACAATGAGGTATCACCTCATAACTGTCAGAATGGCCATCATCAAAAAATCTACAAGCAATAAATTTTGGAGAGGGTGTTGAGAAAAGGGAACCCTCTTGTACTCTTGGTGGGAATGTAAACTGATACAGCCACTGTGGAGAACAGTATGGAGGTTCCTTAAGAAACTTAAAATAGAACTACCATATGACCCAGCAATCCCACTACTGAGCATGCACCCTGAGAAAACCATAATTCAAAAAGAGTCATGTACCACAATGTTCATTGCAGCACTATTTGCTATAACCAGGACATGGAAGAAACCTAGGTGTCCATTGACAGATGAATGGGTAAAGAAGATGTGGCACGCATATACAATGGAGTATTACTCAGCCATAAAATGAAACAAAATTGAATTACTTGTAGTGAGGTGGATGGACCTAGGGTCTGTCATACAGAGTGAAGTAAGTCAGAAAGAGAAAAACAAATACCATATGTTAACACATATATATTCAATCTGAGAAAAAAAAAATGGCTCTGAAGAACCTAGGGGCAGGAGAGGAACAAAGATGCAGATGTAGAGAATGGACTTGAGGACACGGGGTGGGGAAAGGGTAAGCTGGGAAGAAGTGAGAGAGTGGCATGGACATATATACGCTACCAAATGTAAAATAGATAGCTAGTGGGAAGCAGCCACATAGCACAGGGAGATCAGCTCGGTGCTTTGTGTTCACCTAGAGCAGTGGGATAGGGAGGGTGGAAGGGAGATGCAAGAGGGAGGGGATATGGGGATATATGTATACATATAGCTGATTCACTTTGTTATACAGCAGAAACTAACACAACAATATAAAGCAATTATACTCCAATATAGATGTTAAAAAAATATGCAAACAAGAATTGAGCTGGGAGATGGGCCCACTTGAATTCTAGTCTCTACACGGGCAATATTTCACTGTAGCCTTGATTCACTTCTCATTGTGTAAAACGATTTCTAAAGTCTGTTATGGCAAAGGTAGACACGATTAGGGTTGCCTTTAACCTATGTACATACAAAAGTGTGTCAATTATTTTTCAGGTCCATTAAGTGAGGAATATCTGGTTTTGAGAATGGTTATTCCTCACAGTAAAAGCACAGAGCCTGGCATACCACACTTTTGATAAGAGAAGTTGGATAACAATTTGGTTGAACTGAAAGGCTGCAGGGAGCTGCTCTCTCCATGTTTGGCCTGAAAGCAGTTAGCAAACTGGAAGGAGGCTGACTTCATCTCATTTCCTTTCTTCTGCCACCTAACCTTCTCTAAGCAGACAATTTAAAATACCATAAAACACTCTTGCAAACTCCATCTCACCATGTCAAACTTGTTTCCAGAATCCAAGGTGACTTCTGGAGGTTCCCACATCTGCACCTTCTCCTGCAGACCCAGAGCCATTCCTTCAAACAACCTCCTCAAATGATTCTAGGTGTGCAACGAGGACAGAGTGGATACATGATTCTTATGACATCTCAGAGTCCAGGATGAAAGCTAACATGCAGCAAATATGAATTCGCCCTACACTTCCAGGTATATGCAAATGCACTTCATTATTCTTTAACTTATGGTAGGTTCTATTTTGAACCCCTGGTCAGAGGTGGAGGCAGACACAGAGTGCAGCCCTGCCGGGAGCTCACAGTCTATATGCAAGCCCTGCGGGGTCCTTGGGGGAGACCTCCCAGCCCCGTGTCTTCTCTCCTTGAAGGCATCTGCTGAGATGTCCAGCCTCCAGGGCTCCTCACATCCCACCGGAAGCTGCACTGAGATGTCCCAAATTCCAGTCCGCCCGCCATGTCAAATCCAAGGCTCCCTTCACTCTGTGGTAAGCTGGAGGCTCAGAATTCACTCTGCTGCTTTCAAGTCACTCTAGGGCATGCGGATCTTTTCAAGGATCTCCTATTGCCTCTGCCTACCTCAAATGTCTGGGGAGGGTGTCTGGCATGAATATTTTATAAAAGTTCCTCCCCACCATAACTGCCCTGGTGAATCTAATGGCAAACAGGGTTAAGAGCCACTGCCCAGGACTTGAGTGTACCCACTGCCTCTGTGGGTGATGACATCCCAAGGACACAAGTTCCTTCTCATCTACAAAACTTCTGAGTTCAGCTGAAGCCCATTCTCCTTCTCACTGTCTGAGAGTCAATCTACCCTCTGCTAAATCTCTATCTCCAAATGCCCACCTTCACACAGCCAGGTGTGGCCAAGTTCTCTGGTACATTTATATAACCTCACTGACTCTCAGTTTCTTCATCTATGACCTGGGGACAAGAATCAGAACCCAGAATGTTTATATAGGTGTGAAATAAAAAGAAGAAAGTTTCTGTCTCATAACTGACTATTGATAAATGGTAAATATTTGTCAAGCACCTCCGGTGTGCTAAGCGTTGTTCTAGGCATTGGAGATAAAGGAAAGCAAAGTCTTTGTTCTCACAAAGTTTACCTTTTAATTATGGAAGGTAGACAAGTGAATACATATGTAAAATATGTAAGTCTTAGGGAATAATTTGTGCTAGGAAGAGAAGCTCAGCTTGGCACATCCACGTCATAGGGGCAGGCAAACAATTCATTTGGCTCTACTTTGGGCTCCATGAATCACAGTAGTAACTCATGGACACTCTTCTCATCAAAATCCTCCAAAATGATTCGTATCTCAGAATTTAGTCCAAAATCCTTACTGGCAACACAATGCTCTTTTCAACTCACCAGAGGCTCTTTCTGTCATTCTCCAAGTGGACATACTCTCTGTCTCTAAATCCATGTAGTAGTTTATCCACACCTCGTCAGTGTCACTTTCATTGTGTGCCTTTGTAATATTATAAAAGACTCCTATAGTTTCTCTCCTTCTATAGAACTAGATAACTTTGAGATTTTTCTGTTTCATAAGAGAATATTACGTTTTTGACATTATTTTGTTTTATTTGGCATCCTAGAAACTGCGTTAACACATGATTTTTTAAATAACAGGTGCTCAATTAAAGCATGTTCAGCATAAAAGAAACATTAACAAAAGCCAGATATAAATACGCATTTCAAAGATGTGTTTGTTGTTACCTGGAATTTTTGCATCACAGGAGCGTTTTTGTAACATTTTTCAGCTTTAGCAATTGCTCTTCAAGCCTTTGGAACTGATGACATGTAGAGAAGCTGAATTATGCTGCTTGGCTTCTCTAACAGAAAAAAATATTAAGAGAACTGCTGGGATTTGCCGCACTTGAGCTATTATGATTCCAGCTAAGGTAATGAGAGAAGAGGATGTGGCAGGAGCAGAAATGTGTTTTGATATTTATTTAATTTCAGCCTAGCATATTTACACCAATTAGAGCTGTGCTTTGCAGACAGATGTTCAAATCAGCTGGGAACACAGGAGGCAAATAAAAGATTCCTAGAATTCCCTGTGGTTTTAGCTGGAGTGACAGAGTCCTTGGCATGGACAGGTTTTATGTGCAGGTATGGAAGCCCCCTTTGCCATCGCTCTTGAATTTCAGGATGGAATCTGAGCTACTTGTCCTAGCACTCTTTGGATTCCAGATTTCTCACTGTTGTTTTCATTTTGTTTAGTCTCATTCCAAAGCTGGCCCTGCTCCCTATCTCTACCCTGAACCCAGTCTGTATTACTGCTCAGCCCAAGATTCTCCTCTCCTTTGACCCACTGGATGCCCTGTCCTCGTGAAAATGGACACCAGCGTCAATGTGATATGGAGTCCAGGCCATGTGGAAATCTTGGTTCTCTTACTTTCGAAGTTGGGAACTTAGTGTAATTATTTTATAATTTTCCTAACCTCAGTTAACTCATCTGTATAATGGGAATAGTTGATCTTATTATAGGCGTGTGTGCAGATTGAATGAAACAATGTACATAAAGTGTCTAGCACAGAATAAGTGATCAAGTGTGTGACTCCTGGTTCTTAGCCATAACCATCCCAGTTAACACACCGCAGCTGGAAACTACTAGTAATCCAATGTCTGCTGGAAACTACTAGTAATCCAGTGTCTGTTCCATTGCCCTCAGTAACCTTTTGCTTTCTGTTAAGACACTAGGGCATACACAGATGTTGCTGTGTGCTCTAATCTTTCTGCATATTTATCATCTATCTATCTATGTTATCATTTAATTTATTTAAGGAAATATCAGGACTTCCCTGGCGGTCCAGTGGTTAGGACGTCACATTTCCACTGCAGGGGGCACAGGTTTGATCCCTGGTCAGGAAACTAAGATCCCGCATGCCGCGTGGCAGGGTCAAGTACACACACACACACACACACACACACCCCACACACAAGCACACAAATAAAGCCACTTCTTTCCTGGCTCAATATATATTCTCTTTCCATAAACTGTGTACCTCTCCCACCAGGTTTAAAGCCCCTGTGGTTTAGTGATGAATGGTCACCTACATGACAGATTTCTTGCTGAGGCCACCTGGATGGTCATGAAACTCCACCTCCAGACTAAAGCAAGGGTCCCCATTCCTGGCTGACACCAGCAGGGGTGCCCATTATGGTTCATAACTGGAGCCAGAGGCAAAGCTGAGCCTCAGTTCCGGGTGTGAGGAGTCCAGCTGTTGTTTCCAGTCCACATGAGGTGGTCTTTTGTGAGTTGTCACATCTTCTGTATTCCTTTGTTTTTGGATTTCATCGTTTGTTTTTTCTTTCCTTTTAACGCTTCTTTGTTTGAAGCATTTTCTTTGGCTATTTTTTTCAGATCTGTTTCCTATCTAAGAAGTTGATGTTTCATTGTCTTTGGAGGATCTTCTTCTCTAGGAAGTTGAATAAACACCAGCGTAAGGACCACAGGAAAAATCTCATTAAGCCAACAAAATCGTCACAGTTAAGACACGGCCCAGCTTCAGGCTCCAAGGCCAGGCCTCCACAAAATGTTATTTCATTATATTTACAACTAGCACATTACTTATTTACACAACTGATTTTTCTCTCTGCTTTCTGATTCCAGTTACCTCCTTTTTAGCATCATATATTGTACGTTTATTCTTAATGTCTAGTAAAATATAAACTTTTATTGATTCGGTCAAAGGAGAAAGAAAATAAATATCTGTTGGCTACTTAATGTATTTCAGGCAATGAGATTAATGCTGTATTTATCTCTATAAAGTCTTCTAGTAGAAGTATTATGCTCATTTTTATACTAAGGAAACCAAATTTTAGAAAGTCTAAACAATTTCTCCAGAATCCAGTAGAAACACTGAGATTCAAACTCAATTTTCATTTCTTTTTTAATTTAATTTTAATTTTTTTTACTGAAGTATAGCTTTTTTTTTGGTCTTTTTTTTTTTTTGTTTTTTTTTTTTTTGCGGTATGCAGGCCTCTCACTGTTGTGATCTCTCCCGTTGTGGAACACAGGCTCCAGACACGCAGGCTCAGTGGCCATGGCTCACGGGCCTAGCTGTTCTGCGTCATGTGGGATCTTCCCAGACTGAGGCATGAACCCGTGTCCCCTGCATCGGCAGGCGGACTCTCAACCACTGTGCCACCAGGGAAGCCCTGAAGTATAGTTGATTTACAGTGTTATGTTAGTTTCAGCAAAGTGCTTCAGTTTACATGTATAAGGCTCAACTTTCTTGATTAAAATACATGTTCTTGATTCATCACTTCTTGTATTTTTAACGTTTTTATTATATTTGGAACTTTTTATGATAGTGTAATTAGATTCCAATTTCAAGATTTAATTCCTTTAACATATTTGTTTTTTATGGAAAGAGTAGTAGAAATTAAGGTACATTTTTAAAAAAGAAAACATTCTTAAATAATGATGTGCAAATTTTTCCAAGGCAAATTTTTTGTAATAATCATGAGATTCTAAAGATGATGCTAAATATGTTTTTGTGTCAGATAGATATAAGTTTAATTCTTGGCTATATTATACTATCTTTGAGGCCTTGGGCAAATTATTTAATTTTTTAAGCCCTCAAATTCCTCATTTGCATATGGGGTAATAATAGATATAGTCTTGCCTGGGCTTTCCTGGAAAGCAGAACTGAGACAAGGTTGATCTAGATGGTTAATTCTGAGGAGTGATTTCAGGGAAAAGGAATGAAGCAGTGAGAAGAGTGAAAGCATTTCTTGGTGGTTCCTGCCCCCATTGCTCAATGGTCTATGTGCTGTTAACTCCCTCACATTTCCCGGCTGTGCATGCATGGGTACGGGCATCTCAGGAGCTCAGGGAGCTAGGAAAGCAAGAGGCAGTGCAGCTGAGACTAAGGGTTGTCATGTCACACCTGCGCAAAAGTGGTTACTGCAGCATCAGCTAGGTGAAAAGTGGAGCTGAGAGACCTGGATGGGTCACCAACGATATACTAGTTCTACTCCTTTGCTCCTGCCTTCCATTAAGTCCAGTCTGACAGAGAGCCTTCAAAGTGGTGGACAACTTGAGAGGGTTAATATAACAAGACACAGTCTGTGTTCTTGTTCCTACAATTGACCTGTCATCTCTGATAAGGATGAATCACTTCCTCTGTAGGATGAATGAAGTCTGATGAAATTAACCTCCCACCAAGTGTTTTCCTGGTCTTCATGAAGTGTCATGTTGAGGCTTCAGAGTTGGTCACTGCAGTGGGCAGTTTGGGCTTTCAGCACTGACAATAGTTAGATTAGCCTTGGTGAGAAGAAGTTTGTGTTACTGGGTCAACACAAAGCTTCCATCTTTGCCACCATGACCACTCCATTTACAGACCCTTTGGAGAAGCACTAGGTGGGCCAAGGTAAGAAACAATGTGTTGTAAATACTGCTTGTGACTTCTCTGTAGACACTCTGCAGACACTATTAATGTAATAATTACTACACTTTTAATATCAAAATGTAAAGCACAAATAGTTTGCACACATTGTACACATTCCCATAGATCCACCCACCTCCTTCAGTTTCCTTGTCTTCCTTTGCTCAACCATCCAAGCCATTCTTGCTTGGTCAGGAGTCCATTTGGACCACATGATTTTCTTCTCCTATATGACAAAGCAATATACTGTTCAGAGTGCTGCCTATAAAGATTTCCTTTTACTACCGCTTTCAAGTCCAACACGAATGGGGTTATTTTGTGGCAGCAGTCCATTTTCAGATGATTCATTTGTAAACTGGACCCAATTTTTCTTTATCAGCAAGTAGGTTAAGGAAGAGGCATCTGTTCAGAAAGGTGACTGGAGAGGTGTAATAGAAGTAGTTAGGCATCCTGTCCATGTAATTATCTCATGTCCTCTAGATTTGCTCAGACCCAATCCCGTATGTGCCACTTCCATTGTATGATGAATTAACATTCTGCTGGCCTAGCAGATCCAATAATAACCTTCTCATGTAGAACAGCTGTGGTCAAGTTAGCATGAGTCATCAGTATAGTATAATATAGCCCACCATCTGGACAGTTTTCCCCTGGATCGTCTCTTAACTGGTTGTTTCTTATGATTTAGGTCTCAGTCTAAATACCATCTACTTGGAGAGGCATTCTCCACCTGCTTTAGAAGTAGACAGTCTTCACCATTCATCTTTTGGTCCCTCTCTTGCATTACCCTGATTTACTCTTCTCATCTTCACTCTCTGAAATAATTAAGTTTACTTGTTTGTCTCCTGTCTATCTTTTGCACCTAAATTTACGCTTTATAACATCATGGGCCTTACTTCTTTTGTTTATATCATACATGCTGCATCTAGAGCTGTGTCTCAGCAGTTGGTAGATGCTCAAAATATTTTAATTCATAAATATATATTTTTAAACATCTAATATTTTACGACACTGTGCTTCTTAGTGTGACGTGTGTGCGTGTGTGTGTAACCGTGCCCCATTTTGGTGATCCTCAGCAAAGCTGCAGAAGAGACCATCCACCACCAGGAATCAGATCCTCACCACTGTTGTTGAATCTCCTTAAAGATGAGGTTTGGTTCTGCAAAGGTCTGATTTTTAATTGAGGCATTGATCAGAAAAACATCATCCTGGGTGTTTTGATTCATAAGTTGACTCAAAATAATATAAGCATAGCATATTAATTGTAGAAAAATCCATTTCATTCTTATCAACAAAGAATTGAACACATATCTTTTTAAAAAGATACTGTTGTCAAAAAATGAGGATTATCCAAGGTCAGCAAATATTAATTGGATTAATGTAAATTTATAATTTCACTATAAAATGATTTTAAAATGAATCTATTACAGCTATACATACTAATATAGATGACTCAAAATATTCACATTGAGAGAAGAATGTATGTTGATGAAGATCACATACAGTCTGATTTTATTTCTAAAATTTGATCAGGGATTGTTTCATTTATATGCATTCACAGTAGGGATCTACACATACAATGTGGAAATACTAAAGAAATCATAAAATACAGATTCTTAGTTACTTCTGATAAGAAGGAAGATACAATTGGAAAGGGGTGTACTGGAGGCTTCAGAGGTAAATGTAATATTTTAAATACAATAAATTTAAGGTTTGGATACAGATAATTGGCTTTATTATTATTTTAAAGCCATTTATCAACATGCACATATATAAGCAAATGGTATATATGTGTATATATGTTTATATACAGTTACTCTTTTACGTATGATACATTCATGGTAAAATTAAAATTACTAATGAAGATGCCAATGAATTCCATTCATAGGTCAATGTCGACTTTACCCCCAAGGCCAAGATTTATTCTCCGCAGTGACAGAGTATAGCCAGCACTGGATGCTCTTGGCATCTTCAGTTTTGCATTTGGGAGGGAAGTGCAAGTGTACCTGGGCAATCTCCCCAGAAAGACTAGAACTTATACAGATGCGAAAGAGTTGAGTTTTGTACAGAAACTGCATAACATCATGGGCCTTACTTCAAATGAAAACTGTTCTCAACCAGTTTTCAACCATCAAATTAAAACTGTCCTCAACCAGTTTTCCATAAGTCGTAATCTATTCTTATAGATATTTTCATATTCAACCAGATTCAACTGCATGCCAAGACAACACTCAGCTTGTATGGGTGTAATTTCCTACACATACTCAAAATAAAAAAACCAACAAGTGAAAAATACATCCCTACATACATATATGATGTCTTTAATGTTTGGGCCCCAGCTAAGCTCTCTCATTCTAGAAATGGGAGAGGTGGTGACCATGGATGAAACAGAGGTGTATGTTATAAATGCCATGGTGGTTTGACAGAGGCCATGGCAGGGCTGTGAAGAGTCTTAACAAACAGGTGTGAACAAAGCTCTATGGGGATCTTTAAGGACCCACTTGACTCTAGTAGAGGACTGGGGTAGGGGAATTGAACGTTGCCCCTGATGATTTGGCAGGAAAGGCGAGAAGATGTGAGACAGAGAAAACCACCTCAGTACAGACTCTAAAGTGCCGCCTGATTTGGCTGGGAAACAGCAGTGGTAGCACATTTCTCCATGTCCTGCAAGGAGAGGTGCCCTTTCCACTCTAGTTTCCTCCTGACCCTCAGAACCATCTGGCTTTCTGACGTAATGCTGAGTGGAGAGGAAAACCTGGTTGCCAGGTCCAGCATGCAGGAATGGATTTGGCCTCCTCTTTCCTCAATAAATGGCATGCCAGGCAGTCATCTAATTTCCTTCTTTTAACATTCCATTTATACAACATCTTTCAAAGCAATTACAAATAAATCTCTGCTAAAAAGAGGTTTCCTCTTCTTTTAACATCAATCCGACCCAAACCAAGAATGATTTTTAGAGACCTCGCTGTTGTTTATGAGATTGTTGGAGAAAGGCCTAAAACAACGCGGTGCTTGGCTGTGTCCAAACCAAGAGTTCTCCATCACCCTTCTCCAGCCGTTACCAGGGCTGTGGTCATTCCTTTCAGTGTCAGAAATGCACACTCAGCATGATGTCTAGAAATTACAATGTAGCCTCTCCCCCCTTATTCATTCCAGAAGCATTAGTATTAATTTTTATTGATTTTCAAAAATACATAGCAAAGCAAAAAGCCATTTCAAAGAACTTTAACTGTGGGAAAGCTTTTACTAGGTCATAACCTCGTTAATTTATGTTCAATTCTAATTCTTCCTTACTTAACACAGCCTTACGCTGGTGACCCAAGATTTTTGGCCTGTCTTTATGGTCTGCTTGTGAGTTACTCCCCATGAGTAAGCCGACGCACTAGGAAGGAAGGCACTGGTTAACCCTTCAGTCTACTGAAGACTTAAGCCATTGTCTCATACAAGACCTTACAAAGTGAAGGGCGTGAGTGCCAACAAGTCTCCATTCCCTTGTATCCCAGTGTCAGTGTCCCAGAGCTGTCCACATGAATGTCAATGTTCAGAAGAAAATCACTGAGCCTCCATCCAGCCAATGGACCACAGCAGTGAACACCTGATTTTTAGATAGGGTGCAGCTTATTGTTTCTTTCCCAACTTAAATTCTCTCTGTGTTTTTTTTTTGCTTTCTAATCTAAAAGGACTACTTAGACATCCAATTTGCAAATATTTATGGGGTATATTTCTCATTAAAAAGTTTATAGGGCTTCCCTGGTGGCACAGTGGTTGAGAGTCCGCCTGCCGATGTAGGGGACACGGGCTCATGCCCCGGTCCGGGAGGATCCCACATGTCGCCGAGCGGCTGGGCCTGTGAGCCATGGCTGCTGAGCCTGCGCGTCTGGAGCCTGTGCTCCGCAACAGGAGAGGCCACAACAGTGAGAGGCCCGCGTACCGCAAAAAAAAAAAAAAAAAAAAAAAAGTTTATAAATAAACGCTAGAGAGGGTGTAGAGAAAAAGGAACCCTCTTACACCATTGGAGGGAATATAAATTGGTGCAGCTACTGTGTAGAACACTATGGAGGTTCCTTAAAAAACTAAACACTGAACTACCATATGATCCTTCAATCCCACTCCTACACATATACCTGGAGAAAACTCTAATTCAAAAATATACATGCACCCCAGTGTTCATTGCAGCACTATTTAAAATAGCCACAACATGGAAGCAACCTAAATGCCCATCAATAGAGGAATGGATAAAGTTGTGGTGTATATATACAATAGAATATTACAGTCATAAAAAGAATAAAATAATGCCATTTGAAGCAACATGGATGGAACTAGAGATTATCATGTTAGCTGATGTAAGTCAGACAGAGAAAGACATATATCAAATGATATCAGTTATATGTAGAACCTAAAAAATGATACAAGTAAACTTATTTACAAAATAGAAACAGACTCACAGGCACACAAAACAAACATGGTTACCAAAGAGGATAGCAGGGGCGAGGGGAGAGATCAATTAGGAATTTGGGATTAGCCTATACACTCTACTATATATAAAATAGATAAACAAGGACCTGCTGTATAGCACATGGAACTATATTCAATATCTGTAATAACCTATAATGGAAAAGATACTGAAAAAGAATATATATATACACACACACATACATATAACTGAATCACTTTGCTGTACACCTGAATCTAACACAACACTGTAAATTTACTATTCTTCAATTAAAAAAAATGGTTACAAAA
The DNA here is from genome assembly GCF_964374135.1 of Grampus griseus. Classification (NCBI taxonomy): domain Eukaryota; kingdom Metazoa; phylum Chordata; class Mammalia; order Artiodactyla; family Delphinidae; genus Grampus; species Grampus griseus. The sequence goes on from NC_139009.1 coordinate 3,893,285, forward strand.
ACATCTTAAAGGACTCCTTAGACTTCCAAATTACAAACAGTCATGGGGTACCTACTCAGGGCTCAGGACCAAGGATGTCAGACAGCTTACATGTTGCTTGCCCTTGGGTAGCTCACAACACTCTTGGGGCCGGTAAGTAAATGATGTGACTCATTGTAAAAAGGATGTGATGAAGTATTAGGGAGCTTAGGAGAGGGACCTGGAAGACTTCCTGAAAGAGGAGACACAAGCTGAGTCTTGAGTTATAAGTAAAAGTTTGGCCAGTTAAAGAGGGTGGGATAGAGCATCCAGTCAAAGTGAACACTTTGTCCAAAGCAGCTACAAGATATATTTGGTTGGTGAAAGAGGTAGTGTGTGTGTGTGTGTGTGTGTGTGTGTGTGTATGTGTGTGTCTGTGGAGAGGGGTGGGGAGGAAGCTAAAGACGTGGGTAAGAGCTAGTTGGTGAGGGACCAAACCAAGGAGGTACGGAGGGACCCTAAGCGGGAGAGTGGCCAGTCTGACAAAGCTCCTTTTATTCCACTTCTTAGCACACATTTTCTTCTGAGGCTCAAGGCTTGATCTGCATTTGTAAGACTGCATTTCAATTCAGGCATAGAGACTTTCTAAGGCCAACAGATACATTAACCCCCTAATCAATGAATTTGCTCCTTTCTCTGTGATTATTTTTTCTGCCTTATCTCCACTCAGGTACAGAAGAAAAGTCAGTGCTATAACACCAACATTTAAAAGCATACAACAGAACTTCTAAAAGTATTAAAGTATTTATTTAGGAGATATTTAAGTCTGCCAGCTAAGTAACAACATTTATGTGGAAATTCCAAGTGTGTCCTAAGACACTGGAAAGAGTTTCAAGAAATCAGTCTTGAATAAAGGACATATCTCTGCTTCTTTACCAGTATTCTGTTCTTTCGAAGTCCAAAAGAAGAAGGCACCCTAATGAAATAACTAACATTAACATATTAAGTTCCAAATGCAAAATTGCAAAGGCACAAATAAAAATTGAATAAGATGTTAATATTTGGCTTTTTTGTTTGTTTTCTTTGTTTTATGAGACAACAGTCTGACAGTCTTGTCTCTTCCAGAAATTTTCTTTCCGCTACCTGCTTAATTGTAAGTGTGATTTGCAACATACACATACATACTCAAGAGAATTTTAGAGAGAGAAGAGACATACATTAAAACTTATCTCTCTAAGGAATGAGGGATGTAATACATAGCATGGTAACTATAGTTGACAATACTGTACTGTATTCTTGAAAGTTGCTAAGGTAGTAGATTTTAAACTTTCTTACCACAGACACACACAGACACACACACACAATGGTAACTATGTGAGTTGACAGATGTGTTAATTATCCTTACTGTGGTAATCATTCCATGATATACATTTATATTAAATACTCATGTTGAACACCTTAAACTTAAATAATGCTATATGCCAATTCCTTCTCAGTAAAGGTGGGGGAAATGTATCTACTCCAATTCTTCTCTTTATGCTGACAAAGAAATTGAGATCCAGGGAGAAAAGAGATTATTTCAGGTTCACCAGTAAATGAGAGAAAGATCAAGGTAAGAGTGAAGTTTCTTATTCCACGATGGTGCCCTTGTGTCTTCATCCACCTTCACATGCCCTCCCTCCTCTATCTCCCCTATCCCTCCCCCTTTCCTCCCCTCCCTCCCTCCTTCCATCCTTCCAACCGTTCTTTCTTGTCCAGAGCTAACAATTTATCATGAACCTTTCTCTGGACATACTTTACTTTGTGAGACGCTCCTCTCACATCCTCACATACATTTTTATGCGGCTCAATCTACCTTTACTTACATTCTAAGAAATTCTCCGAAAGGGAAATCTAACATTTCCTTATCAGGTTTGTCTGGATATTTTAGCAAAGTTTCCAGCTGTTTTGTGAGGCATTAAGATAGAAATTTGCCAAGTGTGATGCTTTAATCATCATATCATTAAGCAAAATAAACATAATATGACTTTATAACGTCCGTACCTCGGGATCTTTGGAAGGAAAACAAGCCCAGCCATCCGCTTCTTCTATTTTCTTCTCTAAAAAGTCCATCTCAGCCCTCCCCCTGTAAATGTCCATCACTCCCCCCTCCTAACCTGCTCCAGCAAGCCCCACTTCCCCGGGGCAAGGGACGCTCTGGGGAGCACCTTGAGATGCTGATTTGAGGCGAGACTTTTGGAAAAGCTTTCCATTTGCCTCTCATTTGGACTTAGGCCATGGGATTAACCTCAAAGTGCTTCCCTCAGGCAGATTCAAAATAAGCTTTAGACTATGTGAAGTCGGTCTTTGAACTTTTGAGAAGAGGCCTCTGAATTCCGGAGGGTTGGCAGGCAGACAAGCAGGGTGGACGGCTTACAGCTCCTGGGCCTTTCAGCCGGTTAGATAAAAATCAGGTCGGCCAAGGTCCTGAATATGTTTTTTCAGGAAGGGAATAAAAAAATGCTTTTGCCAAAAGTCTCCTTTTGTGACCAGTGTGATTTTAATTACATTTTTTTGGGGGGTGGCATTGTCAAAAGCCCTGAACCAGAAAATGCATTTAATTAGAAACAAAAACAAACAAACAATTCCTCAAAAAAATGAGTTTAATGCTATGGAGAAAGTTAACAGCATGAGACACAAAAGTTTCTAAAATTATTTCACGGAAAATATTTTCTTTCTTTTAGGAAAAAAATGATGGTAAAGAAGTCATTAAGCATTAAAAGAGATTTTGTTAGGTTAAATGGACAACAAAAATGTAAAAAGGGAAGATCAAGACAAAGTTAGAAGAAATGTTTTGACTGATTCTATTCTTAGTTTTCTGGTCACTGTGTTAATCAGTGTTTGTAAAGTGTGGTTAAATTTATTTTGAATACACGGGGACACATCATCTATCAGCAAATGTGTCTCTATATAGTCACAAATGGTACATGTAACTGTGTGCATTTACTTGAGGTCATTATAATGCATAGTGTAGACAGTTCATAGCAGTTTAGTTATGTATAGATAGCACACATCTTTATATATTTGGACATCACTTTCTATGGTATGGTGGCTGTCCATACCGTGTTACAATGTTAAAGCCACATCACTCCTATCACTTATATGTGGAATCTAAAATATGATTCCAAGTAGGTAGGGGGATGAGGGAGGGTTGGATTGGGAGTTTGGAACTTAGCAGATACCAACCATTATATATTGAATGGATAAACAACAAGGTCCTACTGTATAGCACAGGAAACTACATTCAATATCCTGCGATAAACCATAATGGAAAAGAACATGAAAGAGAAATACATATATGTAAAACTGAGTCACTTTGCTGTACACCAGAAACTAACACAACATTGTAGATGAGCTATACGTCAATACAATAAGTAAATAAATAAGTAAAATGCATCTCTCCTTAGTGCCTATCCGATGAAGTCCAGCCTCCCAACCGGGCACACTGCCCTTGGAGGATGGCTCATTTCCAACACCCCATCTACCCCTGGCCCAGAAGCTCACTATGCTTAGGCAACACCAATTTCAATTCTGCTAGACTTGCTTTGTATCTCTGAGATGCTCCACATGTGGGCTCCTCTGCTTGGACTGGTTTTCTCCACTCTTGCCCTCCACGGGGTCCCCTTTACCCAGCCTCTGGAGTAAGGCTCTCCTGTGCTCACTCTTGCAGGTCCTCCCACAGGCCTCTCACCATTTAGGATTTTGTAATTGTTGATTTTTTTTTCCAACTCAGTAACATGGACTAGCCCAATTTTTTAGTGCAACAGCTGTGCTCTTTCCTTCTGTATCCCTAACTACAGGACTGCATCCGACATGAACTCAGTGTGCAGTAAGAATTTATTGATGGATCATTAAAAAAAGGAAAAAAAAAAAGGAAGGAAGGAAGGAAGGAAAGAAAGCAGGGAGGGAGGGAGGAAGGAAGGAGAATAAAAGGAATTGAGGAAGAAAGGAAAAAAGAGGTTTAATTATTTTGGAGCTTTTGCCATTATAGCTTTTAGCAGCAATAAGTGAAAAGACTTGGGAGAAGAACCAGGAGGTTGATTTCAAACAGAGAAGTAGATTGAGGGCACCAAAGGAGAACCTGTAAGACCTCTGCAGGCGCCATGAGCAAATGCAGATGTGATGCCAAAAGCAGAATACCAGTCCTCTATCTCTTTTATTCCTTTTCTTTTCTTTTTTTTAAAGACCAGTTGTTTTGATCAGATCTTTAGGAATCTGATTATTTAGTACTTCTACATTTTACCAGATTTTTAGTAGGCTAACTTCCCTTGTAGGAGGCCTCTTTTAAGAAATATATGTTGTTAAAAATAAAGGGGGGAAATTTAAGTTTAAAACATTTTGAGAGGTTAAAAATTACATTAGAACAAACGAGACCCCTTCATGGAGTAAGTAACCAAATCTGAGAAGTATGTGCTATCTCCATGGAGAAAATTTGAGCTTAAGTGAAACCAGAGGAGGCGGGTCATTCTGTGCTGACCCCAAATGCCTTGTACTCAGGTCTGACTCCAATTCAGAATCCGTCGGCAGCGCTGGAGCTCTGCACAGAAGGGCTTTGTGGCCATCTGGGGGTGTTTATTTCAAGTTAATTTTTCATCTAAGTTAGAGGAAACTTGCAAAACCCAATGAGATAAACTGCAGAAAGGAAGCAAAGCTCCAATAGGAAGGTGTGCCTGGAGAGACTGCTCATTTGTAAAACTCTGACTACTGGAGAAAATAAAGAATTCTTCAGAAGAAATGGCTGGAGAAGCTTCTCTCACAGTAGAAACAGGAGGTGGTGCAAACTTGGATTAAAGAGTCCGACACCTCGGATACCAATTTTTAATTGTGAGCATTCAATTCTTAACACCATATGCAATAGCAATATCATCTTATGAGAAAATCTGTCTTTAGATGATTAAACAAATTGGTCTGTAAGCTCACTTCAAGTCTCTCAACTGGTTTTGAGGATGCGAGAATATTCTTTCTTAAAACTACAAGGTTGTTTATTTGTATCAATATAAATGTCTTAACAATTTAGATTTTCTTAAAAGGGTATTCTGAAGATGACTAGCTCCTAAGATATTAGTAACTATTGTGTACATTTGGGAAATTTGAGCTAAACAAATTTCAGTGAGTCAAAGCCTTCTTAAAGCCTCACGTTTGAGGATGCAAGGTCAGTTTTCCAAAGATAAGGACTCTGTTCCCAATCTGTCCTTCTGCTTCTCAACCTTGATTATAAAAGCATTCTTAGTAGAAGCAAACTTTGAGAAATACTGATTTAATATCATAGAATATGAAAGCTGAATCAGACTTCTGAGGGAAATCTTACTGCTTATTTGAATTTTGTGAGATCTGAAAGAGAGAAAATCCTGGTATCATTTTCAAAGTAGTTATTTGGAAGATCTAGGATAGGACACAGAAATCTGAAGTTTTAAAACATTCTCTGGCAATTCAGAACAAGATGGCATTGCCTGGAAACCACAAATTAAGCCATTACCTTTTATTTTACATAAAAGGAAAATGAATTCTAACTATGAAACTCAATTACTGGCCCTTCATATCTAATGAATTTCAACTCTATTACAGCCTGCTTCAAAAAGTCTACCCTGGCTTCCATTTTCTTGTGATTCACATCCCCTCAGACCTGAGAGATGTCTGATTGACAAGGCACTGTAAGAAAGTCTGATCTAGTAAACACACAAAGTGCTTATTTTGAAAGCCATACAGACTGGGTTCTGGTCTCAGTCCTGTCTTTAATTAGTAAGTTGATTCAGAAAAATTCTTTTTCATCTTCCAAATGAAAAGTTTGAAGGTAGCTCCTAAGAGCAATTCTGTTCTGATTAAGTAGAAAGGTGCTACAGGACATTATTGTTATATCATAAATTTCAGTTCAACTACATATGTATTCCTGACAAATGCTGCCCAAGCTACATACTTGAGGGCAAAGTGGACTGGCTAAGTAGTTCCTAAAGCCAGCAGGGAAAAAAGCCTTCCAGACGTCTGACCACACTCCAGGAGTGATCCCACCAGAAAGTGACTCATGCATACCATTTGCTTCAATTCACTGGTCTGAGTGATCACAGGAGATCAAAAGTCAGACTCATAACAGGAAGTGCTTCTAAAATTATAGCCGCCTCCCTGAACCTGACCTTCCTGCTATCTGTTCTTTGTGATGGGGCATAATTGAGCCAGCTCTGGTTACAGGGACAGAGGGTTGGGAGAGCCAAACGGTCAAAATGAGGTGCCTCTGTCTCAGCATCAATCACAGAAGAGGGTTTCTTTGTGCTTTGAGTGACAGGGGCCAGGTTCAGTTCCCAGGTTTATAACTGTGGATCATTTTCAGCTTCAGTGCTTAGTGAGGACACAAGTTTTCTCCAGATGGCTTTTCTGTAAAAAGGTGAGTGCCTTACCATTCATCTGGTCCTTCTCCTTGAGATTTTTAAACTTTCTCTGGAGAAAAACTCTAAAGAATTCTGGTGAGCTTACCTTTGGGTCTGCGGCAACCTCAGGTGCTGAGCAGGGCAATAAGCGTGCAGGGTGGAGGGGCTGAGGAAGCTGTTTTCCAATCTTCAGATACTCCCAACAGTGCAGTGTCTTTGTAGCTGAAAAGGCCTCACAGATAACGGTGTGCCTGATTTTTATTAAGTTTAAATAGATTTCAAAAAATAAATATGTGATGGATTGGAAAAGAACTCTATCTTAAAACTTTATATATAAAAATATATGTATCATAAATATATGCATTATAGACATAATTTTAAATGTATATATAATCTATATATACATCTATCTATCTATCTATCTATCTATAATAATCTATCTATATATAATAAATATACATTTATAGCACAGGGAGATCAGCTTGGTGTTTTGTGTCCACCTAGAGGGGTGGGATAGGGAGGGTGGGAGAGAGGGAGTTGCAAGAGGGAGGAGATATGGGGATATATGTATATGTATAGCTGATTAACTTTTTTATAAAGCAGAAACTAACACACCATTGTAAAGCAGTTATACTCCAATAAAGATGTTAAAAAAAATTAACACATCTAAATTTAAAATAAATAAATATGCATTTAAAGCAAAACAAATGATCAGAAGAAGATATAAACTGGTAAAACTTTTTTTTTAAGTGTGAGGTCATTGACCAATCTCACCTTCTGCCGTTTCCTTCTAGAACTTTAGGCCCCAGCTGTGCACCAGAGACACGGGGGTCTGTGGAGAAACCATGTGCACAGCTCACCTCCTTTTCTGTTCCCTGGAAAAGTGTCTCCTCCTCTGTCTTCTCGGGCTGCTGGACTTCCATTCTCCTCTACATCTTAGTTGAATCTTTGCTCTAGTCCTCCCAGGAAGAGTTATTTCCTTTTTCCCAGAGCAGACACCATGCAGTATTCAGTTTATTCACAACTCTTGTCTAGATTGAGCTCCTCGAAGGTTAGGGCCACGTGTTTTCACGTGCTTCCCCAACTCCAAATACAGGCCTGAGCTAAACTAAATAGACTATGTGATATGACGATGAACAGGGGCAGTGGAGAGTATAAAAGTGGAAGGTTACTGTACTGCAAACCCCCTTGGCAAAGTCCAGGTATGACCATGACAGTGGGTAGCTGAGCTGAGTATGGGAAGAATGATCATTGGAGAGGAAGTTGTAAAATTCTAGAGGACTGAATGGATCATTTATGCTAATATTCAAGTGGAAAGATACCAGGAGAAGTGATGGAGAGTAAAACAGAGCTAATGGCTCATCAAGAATAAGTGGGCATTTGGTTGATGACAGCAACAAGAGAGCATGAAGGTTGGTGGTTTGTGTTCAAAGAAGATTTGGTCTTTTAAAAGGAGAATTAAAAGAAATATTTTATTTTAAAATATTAGATTTTTTAGGACAAGATCCACCGATATTTGCTAGTGTGGAAAACAGTGACAGCAACAACCCTTGTCCCATCCTACTTGCTTTTGTGTCTTGAAAAGAGGTTGATAGAGGATGCTAAGGTTTTTCTCCACTTCAAAGAGTTCTCCAGGTGAGTCCAAATGCTAAGAGTCTTTCCAGGAGCCAAAGTCTCTCAAATCTTCCATCGTTATGCTCTCCTTGTAAGCGCATAGGACATTATATAGTCATGTATTTACGTCTTCAACAATTATTCAGTACTGTGTCTCTTGCAGTGGAAAAAAAAAAGAAGATTTTCGTCCATCTGACTTTCAAGAAGAATGTATATAGGTGTGAAAAATGCCATAAGTGAGGGCATTTAACAGTACGCTAAGAGTATAAAACAAAGCGAATCACTAGCTGTACTTGGAACTCTTTAAGAGGACTCAAATGTCATTTGTGTTTATCTTGAGGGGAAAAACATACACTTTCAAGGTGGAGAAGAGAAGGAAGGGCATTCAAGGCAAAGAGAACAGCATATATGAATGTAGGAAGATGTGAGTGAGAATATTATGACAGTTGACGACACACGTTTTGTGCGACTGGGGCCAGGCTTGCTTATGTGTGGGGTGTGGGTAGGGTTAAGTTGAGGCAGAGGAGGAATTTATTAACGTAGCTGTACTGACTGAATTCTTGCCCTGGGAACATTGTGTGTCTAATCAAGTTGCTTCCACTCACACTCTCCAGTTCCTTGGAACTTTGCTGTCTGTGTGTGAGCAGTGGCAATCAACTAAAACTTACGTGGTGACATTACAACTCATGTTCTCAGATGCTATACGTGGATAATGGGGTAAATATTCACGTATCTTGTCTGTTTCATAAATGATGGAGGCACGTGTGTTTCTTCTATAGGTAAAACCAGACAGAGGCACGCTAACAGGAATAATAATAACGTCCCCTCCTTCACCCCTGACTCCTGGATCCGCTCTGATTGAAGAGCCAAGAATGGTATTCCCAAATCCCTACAATTGTTTTGGAATTGGCTGTTACGTCCTCAATCGAGCTCTATGCTGAGGCCATTGTCAAATTTGTTCTAAGTTCTGTATTATGGCAATGTTACCAAAGATAACAACATCAACAGTATTTCAGTTCTTGTAAAGCACTTCACACACATCACCATATTCAGTTTGAGAGAGGATGTATAAATGTCATTAACTCCAATTTAAGAATGGACTCAGGCTCAGAGAGGTCACACGGCTACAAAATGTGGCTCCAAATTTTTATCTTAGTAATCTTGAGTTCCTATTTAAATCAAGACTTAAAACAAAACCTCACAAAAACATTTAACAGTGCATTTTGCGTATAGTCAGACTGTAAGAGTTTCACTCAGAAAAGATAGTCCTTTCTCTGGAAAGCTATGATTTTTTTTTTCAAAAGTAATAATGATCAACTCATTAACAGTAGTTGCCTTAAAGCATTTTGATAAGATTCATATACAGATTACTATTATTTAATGGATATTTATTTGAAATAGCTAGTCACTTGTGTATTCAGACTGAAATAACCCCTCTGCTCAATCTTCCTTAAATGTATATTATATTATTTTCAATTGAATTCAAGCTGTAAAGTAACAGAAAGGTAATTCCATGGATTCACAAAGCAAAGTCGAATGTTAAAAGCCAAATCTTTTATGTAATGATATAAGATACAGTGACTCTAAAGTTTAGAACCTCAACCAAACTGGGTTTCCAAAGCTGTAAGGTAAGCACTTGGTTGTGCTATGAAAAAATTAAAATACGTAAAAATACAGCATCTCATATATCCATAAGAAGCTGGTCATGCTTGCTTCCCAGATTTTTTATAATGGAATTTCTTCATCAAGCAGAACCATTTGGTCCCTAGAATGCAAATGTGGCAGGATTCCAGTTCCTGGACTAACTGTCCCCTTGGGTTAAAAGAGCTAAGCTGAGCGAGAACTTAATGAGTGTCTACTATAATCCCAGCCATGAGAACGTTTTCCAGAGCTAAAATAATACATGGCATGCTTTCAAGGATCAGGGCTAGTGAGGGGGCTGAAGTCATCCGAGGCTCCAATGTAGTGGACACAGGCTGTGATGGAGGGAGAATGAGCCAATGTGGGATGAAGAAGGAGGCATTTACTAGGATCCAGGGCACAGGGAAGACAAGCAGCCAGGTCCTCACTGCGGACTGAACAGTGTGAACCAGAGTGGTCGAAGGGGAAAGGTGAGCAGGGCCTGGCTGCCGACCAGATGGAGAGGAGTCTGGAAAGTTGGCAGGCCTGCGTTGGCGTCCCTCCACGTCTGATAATTAGGCTGCTGTCTCCACCTGAGTCCTTGTATTTGCGACCAACTCAGTGCTCAACCTGTCCCCTCTCAGTTCAGCTGTTCCTTCCCCTGGAGACACCTGCCCCAGACCTCCACCCATGTGGCTCCCCCAGAAGCTGACTTGGCCTGTGGGCATTGGCAAGCAATCCTCAACCATGTTCCGTCTGTCTTGCCCACCTTCCCTATTAACCCTGGTTGATTTTCTACACAACATCCATTTTCCATTTGTTTTCTATTAACAGGCCCCTAAAGAAGTTTTTAGGTGCCTATAACCATCTTTAAAGGAAAAAAAAATGGCCCTTCACTTGAATCAATGCAATAAATCCCCACTCGTCGAAACCAATCATAATAATTCCGTTCTTCCTGCCAGTACTTGGTTTATGTCGTGGGTTGTGTGGTATAGTTCTGACCAGAGGGATGTAAGGGCAGGTCAACTGAAAAACTGAAAAACCTTAATTAAAACAAAACAAGAGAAAACAGACACACAGGAAGCAGTGGTCCCTTGTGTTGCTGGATGTGGACGAGCGTGAATATGTGGTCCAGCATCACAGCCTGTATCCTGAAGCCAGAAGGTGGGCTCACCTGAGAAGAGGTGAGCAGAGAGGTAGATGCCCAAGACACAGATAAGCATTTTATCCTGGAGCCACCTTACTTCAGGTGAGATAATAAAAATCTTCCTTTTCTTCAGTAGCAGGTGAGTCGAGGTATTAGCTCCTCACATCCGAGAGCATCTGGAGTCTTTCAGCCTCCAGCTGCAAACTTGTGTACAGGATTCCAAATAGCCAGACACATTTCCTCCAGCCTTGGTGTTCTGCCTCCCAGGACTGTAGGAATACATATTTAAAAAAAAAAACAACAAACAATTCAATTTATGGCGGTGTTTTGTTACCACATCTTAGAAAAACAATTGGGGGGATCATCTCCGGATTTGAAGGTATACCTGGAGTGATCTTAAGTAAAATGCGAACACTGTGACATTTACTAAATTTACTTGGGAAAACCCTGGGGTGGAGGAGGGAAGACACAGGAGAGATGCACACTCCCTCAGAGGGACCAAAGGTGAAATAACTTGAGATGTCTTTCAGATGGCTAAGATGCTAGGGCAAAAAAACACAAACATGGGTTCAAACATAAGCTATAAAACAAAAATCAAGTGGACTGATGCGCAAGTATAGAGGACTTTCAGTCAAGCAGGATTTTACAGGAAAACTCTAAAAATACTCCAGGGTTACTTGTAGCAAGATATTATTGACTTAAGAGTGGTTTAAAGGTAATACCAAGGAATGGTATTACTTAGTATTACTGCCAGTGTACTAAGTAACTATAGAACATTATAAGTACCCAGCAACCAAGACTAGCTATTCCTAGGCAATTGCCCAGAATAGCTTTGAAATTAGTGCTCAATTTCATATTTGCCAAAAGCTTATTTGAGAATAACACTCTTTAGGGGGAATCACAAGAAAGATGCATTGGATCCCTTAATTTACACACTCTCTTCATTCATCCAATTGTTTTTGCAACAGACATTTATTTTGTGTGCCATATGTTAGGCACCATTCTAGAATTTTGGGACCTAGCAGTAAAAAGATAGGCTACATTTCTATGTTTAAGAAATATATATTCTCATTGGAAAAGCAACATTAAATAGGTAAAAGAATATAGTGATTTCAAATATTAATCAATGTTATGAAGAAAACTAAAAGTAATGGAGGTAGAGTGGGAAAATGACAAAGGGGGTATTATCTGGGAAGGGTTTTGAACGGATGGTCTTTATGCTGAGATCTGAATCTTTGGAAGGAAGCCTAAGAGTAAATATCTGAAAAAAAGAACAATCTGAGTTCGAGTTTCGCATCCCACGGGTTCAACCAACTGCAGATGCAGAACCTGTGCATGAGGAGGGCTCATTGTACCAGGCCATTTTATATAAGGGACTTGCACATCTGTGAATTTTGGTATGGGGGGCGGGGCTGAAACCAATCCCCCACGGATATCAAGGGGCAACTGTATCGCAAACAGAGGCACAGCAAGTGCAAAGGCAGCAAAGAAGAATGGCTTAGAGCCAAGTGTTTTCTCAGTGCGACCAAAGCTTGGGACAGAGAGGACAATACCAAGAAAAGATGTTAGCAAGGTGGGCAGGGATGGATCTTGCAGGGTCTGGAAGTCTCTGTGCTGAGAGTTGGGAGTCACATTCTTTCTGCTGTGAGTAAATAGCTGTGCTGGGGCAAGAGATTAGCAGTGAGACAGGTAAACGGCTACTGCTGGAGACCAGGAGGAGACCAAGTGTCCCATAAGATAGCATTTTGGAGTCACTTTCTTAGAATTGTATCAAGTAAGACTTTGTTGTGAATCCACTGGTTTTCACTGAGATTCTTAAATAAACACCTCTATGAACATCATTAATGTATTAATGTATTTATTTCAAACAGACAAAGATAAGACTTCTGCGTGGTGTGCATTATTGAACATATTGTTTGGTGCTCTCCTCAGAAGAACTTGGAAAAAAGCAACTGAAACAACTGATATTTCGTTGCCTCCTAATTTCTGAATAAATGCACTTTATTGAGTATCTCCTTTAATATTTTTCAATTTCTTCTCAACTTGAATCCTTTTTATTGACTTAAAAACATGTTGAGGTAGTATATGCATAGAGAAAGTTTCACATAATAGAGGTATACAACTGGTGAACATTCACAACCTGCGCACCTGTGTAATCAGTACTCAGACCAAGAAACAGAATATTTCCAAAACCCTGAAAGCCTCCTTTGTACTTGTTCCAACTGACCCAAGTTTATCTTAATGTGAATTATACATCTAATAATATTTCCTTTCATATGTTGCTGGGTAGAAAATCCAGAACCATATTTTGGGTCCATTATTAGCAAATGTCAGAACCTCACAGCAGGTTTTTATGTAGTAATCTCCCACTCATGGTTTTATTTATATCTTCCTCACAACCTTTATTGTTCACCTGGTATTTGGTCTTCAATTTCTCTCAAAATCATTGAATATAACTTTGTAAGCCACAGAAAACTTTTCAGGAACACAGAGATAAAACCTGTAAATATTGTGTCAGCCAATTAGTGAGGTTTATTTCAATTAATCTGAGTTCTAGTCCAGGAGCTAGAATGCAGTTAAGAGTGAAGCAAGAAGACAAAATTCACTCTGGTTATACAAATACTTAGGCATAAGTAAAACACGCGGGCCAGAACACTTGCCTAAAATCCCACCCTGATGACCTCTGACAGGTGCTATGGACCCCTGTGTCATTTCACACAGGAGATATCACACCCACCTACCCTATACCTTTCCTGCTCCAGTGTCCAGAGGCTTGGTTATTATGGGAGATCCAAGGCATACCCTCTGCTTTTCAGAGCCCAGGAAGAGAGATGTGAGAGGAAGCCTAACATCTGTGGCCACCTGGTTAGTAGGGTCCTTGGCTAAGAGAGTGATCAGGGTGAAGCGCCACCTGCAGGCACTTAAAGCCCTAGGTTCTCTTCTCTGTCCCTACAATATAATCTCTACCTGGTTCTTCCTGTAAATCTGATTGTACCATTAAAAAAATGCAGTGATCCTGAGTTTAAAAATGTATTTAATTACTTAATCTATTAGGCATTTCAAATTATTTATTGATTTTTAAAATAAAATTTTACTTTAGAACAGCTATAGATTTTTGAAAAAAATATGCAAAGGTAGTACAGAGTTCCCAGGCCTCTCACACACAGTTTCCCCTATTATTGACAGCTCACTTTAGTATGGAACATTTGTTACAGTCAGTGAACCCATCTTGATCTATTATAATTAATGAAGGCTCTGTATTATTCAGATTCCTTTAGTTTTTATCAAATGTCCTTTTTCTATTCCAAGATACCACCTTATAGCTTCATGTCGTGACACTTCTAGATCCTCTGTGACATTTTCTCAGACCCCTTGTTTTTATGACCTTGCCAGTTTTGAAGACCATTGGTCAGATATCTTGTAGATGCCCCTCGATTTGGATTATCTGATGTTTTTCTCAGCCTTGGAGAAGACCTCAGAGGTAAGGTGCCATTCTCATCTTCCCACATAAAGGACAGACTATGGATATGACTTGTCCTTGTTGGCGCTGACTGTGACCACCTGCCTGAGGTGTCTGTCAGGTTTCTCTGCTGTAAAGTTACTCTCCCCCTGCCACCCCCTGTTTTCTACACAATAATATTTGGAAGCAAATCACTCTGAAGCCCACATTTAAGTTGTGTTGAATTATTCTTCATCTTCCCGAGAGCAGAGTATCTAAATTATTGGGGAATTTTCTGTATGGACTATTTGTTCTCTTCCATGTATTTATTTAGTCATTTATTCACACCAGTGAATGGACTCGTAGGTATTTTATGATTTGGGTTACAGTTCAATACTACTTTGATTTTTTGCTCAATTTTTTCCAGCTTTGGCCATCAGAAGTTTTTTCAGTTGAATCCTGTGTCCCATCATTATGTGTATGTGTGTGTGTGTTTTCACTATTATATCTTCTGGTGCTCCAAGATGCTCCAGGATCATCTTGCAAAATTTCTGCTCTTGTCTTAAAATAAGGAAACTCTCCAAGGAGTTTGGGTCCACTATACTGGAGAATGGTATTAGAAACCAAGAAATGAGGATTAAGTGTGCTCATTACTACAGGGGTGTCATTATTTCTAGTCCCTCTTGGCTGACAGAATAAGAAGAGATATGTGTGTGTATATGTGTGTATGCTAACCTGTGTGTATACATGCATCTATAAATATGTCTGTATGTAACCTTCTGTGTCTATATTAAGCTAATTATGTTTTTTAATGTTTTTAACTCTAATCCATCAGCAGATGAATCCTTCTAGCCTTCTTTCCTTGCTTATCTATAACTTCCTACTCAAACAGTGATTAACTGGACTCTGATAATTTGCTGTTTACTTAATTTATTTAATTGTTCAACTCCAGTATACATATATAGTGGTAATAGAATTGTTAACATGTACCATCATGAGAAACAACTTTATCAAGTAGATTACAAACCTTATATTAGTTTCTTTCATTTTTAGTCTTAAAAACTCCACTCATTTCCAAAATGATGTTTATTAATTTTTAAAAAGAATAATTACACCATAAAATATTTTATTCATACAAGTATCAAATATAGGCATATATAAATATCTCTTTTGTTTTTTAAACAATTTTTAAGTAAACCTTTGTGACTGGTTCACTTACCAATCTAAATAGTCAAGCAACACCATCACTCATGGTTAATCGTCATGAGTAGTATTGTATAATATGACAGTAGAAAATGAAAGTCACAGAGTTAAGCCGAGCTAATAGAAGATGCATGGACATTGGAGTCAGCTTTATTATTTTCTAGGAATATGACTTTGGGTGCATTGCTTAATCTATCTGAGCCACAATTTCCTCATCTATAAAAGAGGGTTTGAGAAGATTAAATAAATACCCATGTAACATCCTTAGCATAGAAACTAATTTGAAGTAGACATTCAATAAATGTTATTTTTAACTTCGTTTTTAATTATTTCTTTTGCTGTCTCTAGTTCTTTAATTGAGATCAACTTATTCCATGACAAAGTGCTCAACCAATGATTTTCGGGTTGTAGTGACATCCTTCTCTGAATAACCTTGGATCAGGTTCTTTCATTAGAACCCTCCCAAAGTGCTAGCAACTTATTTTCCACAAAAGAAAGTTTTGATTTTCATCTGGCACAGGAATCCAACCTGAAATCCTCAGAGCACACATGAGGGAGATTGCCTACAGAGAGCTCATGCTTTAAATCAGTGTACTGCAAACTAACACCCCATTTAGCAAAAGGAGCAGAAAAGCTGCTCGACCTGCAGAGCCAGTGGCTGCCTGCATAGAAACTGCCTAGCTGGAGCCGTCCCAGGTAAATACCTTGAGTTAAACAGACATCACAAATATCAACTCCCTATATTTCCGCCAATAGAGTTTCTTATCAAAGTCATCCACCACTCAAAGACTTAATTTATTTTTCTAACTTAGTAAAACAATGGCTCTTTTATACAGTATCTGAATAATGTAAACCTAATAAAGGCAAGGGAAATCCTATCATCAAATGTGACAGAGAACACGGGCTTTAAGTGTTTGAGTAGAAATGATCTCTTTCACATCAGAGGACGGTAGATAGAAAGATGAATGTCAGTACTGCACCTGGAATAGAGTTTAGTAATCCTAGCCTCTAGCATGGAGGGAATAGCATGAAAAAAAAAAAAAGATTTCTCAGTCATTGCTGTACTAGAATTCCTAACAACCTTAGGAGATTGTTCACTCAATAGACACTATGGGTGCAAGAGCTCCATTCTTGTCTGAGCACCCAAACAGGAGACCCAAGCCCGATTTTCTTGATATATGGAAGCCAACTTTCCAACAATGTCTGGTATTGTCTTTTTAACATGTGATATCCCTCTCTTGGGTATGAACAGGCCAAACGTGATACATGTTTTATGTCTAATGGGACCAGGCTTCCGATGACACTTATAGCCCTATGAATATCAGGCCCGCAGGATGTGATTTTATAAAAGATACACACATCAGAAGAAGTGAGTGCAGCCAGTGCTCGGGTCATTTTTGGGGAAGGCAGCTTGGACCTGTAGAAAGTTCTCGCATGTGCAATCTCCCTCCCTGGTTCTCTCTCATGGCTGGTTGTCACTGCCCCACAGCTCGGTCTTGAACCCTGAATTCTGCACAGTCCTCAGGTTGTGATCACCTACTCAACATTCATCTTACTGCTCTGACTTGCTTTCCTTACATGCTCTGTCCTCTGGCATTATTCTAGCAACTCTCTATAGGCCATCAAGTTCCTTCTCTTTATGGGATCCAGAGGTGTTTGAGTTTTGTCTTCTTTTGTGGGTGGTATGTCCTTCCCCAGACTCATGCTGCTTGTTCTGGTCTGATTTACAGCCTTTTTTCAGTGACCTGTAATCTTGCAAGGCTTAAACAGGACCAGTGTAAATTTTATAACTTCACTGATTAGAAATGTTAACAGTATCCTATTAAACTACTAAAACATTGCAAAGAGGTAAATCTTACCATTCTTATTCTGTGGCTGTAAAAAGGGTTTGGGGCCATCAGACAGTTGAATGACTTGCCCAAGGGCACAGAGCTAAGAAGTGACAGGATCCAACCAGGTCTCTCAACCACAAGTTCCTCCCCATTTCAACAAAACTCTGCATTTTCACCAAAAGCCACTCTAAAAGTGGAAAAAATCCCCTATTCTAAGATGTTATGAATTCTTTACTGATCTGTTTTTTTGTTTTTAACCTGAAGGTTAACCTATAACCACCTGGTTATGGATAATTGCATTTTATTCTTTTAAAATAAATAAACGTAATTGACTGATGATAACAGATACCTAAAGACCTTATAAGAAATGTCTACATAAGTTGTCTCAGTTTCTGTTGGGAATATTAATTTTTCATTTAATATAGTATAAATAAGAGCTGCCATTTAAGAAGCATCCACTGTATGCATGCCCTGTGTTGGCATTTTACAGATTTTGTCTCAAACTTAGAACAACTTGACGTCGTAGGGACTGTGATCTCCTGGAGAGGAAACTGAAGGTCAGAGGAGGTAGAGACTATTTTCAAAGTCATGCAGTGGCAGAGCCAAAAACTGAACTAAAATCTGACTCTCTCCCAAATTCATGTTCCTAAGATACCATCCAGTCTTATTAGCACTCAGCATGAATGACGTAATTTTAATAATTTAAAAGCATCTCCCGTGGACTTCAAAACAGAGAAAACTCAACAGTGGTCATCTTAATCAGTTAATGGTAGGTAAGCTGATTCTCTAAGAAGTCAGAGGCATTACATTTAGTTTTGAACATTTTTTTGGAACAGCCCACAGGTAAAACCAAAACAAAACAACAGAAAAACCCTCCTCTATCTGTATCTTCATCTTGAAGTCTCACTCTTCTTTGACGTGTCCTCCTTAATTAACTTGCTACTGAAGCTTTTCTTATACCTTCTGAGACCCACATCAGAAAACCCCTCACTGCAGTAATGCATTGCACTCACGCGTCATCAGCTGGGCGACAGCTCAGTGCTGCTGCCACCGTAAATAAAGCTATTAATTTTGTTACTGTCAGGAGTTCACATGGAGGCATGCCTACTTACAGGAAATACTTCCAGCATTAAAGCCATCATTTCTAATAGACTTCCGAAACCAAGCTCCCTCTCCTCTTAGGAAGGAGGATCTTTAAGGCACAGAATCTCTGAAAAGAATTCAGAATGTGGAGATGCAAATGACTAGGATGACAGGTCCTGCCCAAATTTGCAGTAGAGGTGACCAGCTTGTTTTATAGGAGGAGCTTTCAAGGAAGTGCACCAAAGGTCGTCAAGCCTGAGGGATGGCCAAGGTGAAGCCATGAGCCCTTTCCGGTCCCAGCACCTCAGAGGGTCATGTGGCACACAGAGCATCAGCACTCCAGAGGCCAGGTTCTGCTGAGGGGCTCATTGCTCTCTCAGCCTGAAGTAGTTCAAATCTCAGGCCAATGCTATTTCCATTCCCAATTCTCTAAAAGGTTTTTTTTGCTACCCCGTTGATTCTCCTAGCGCTTCCTACACATCGCCCCTGGATCACTCAGCACATTTCGGTGAGATGAATGGATTGCATGTCTCCAGCCCTCACCAGACAGAAAGACAGGAATGTGTTGTCTATACTTTTGCCTTCCTGGAGCTCAGCACAGTGCCTGACACCATGTACAAGATCAGTAAATGGTATTGAATAAATTATTTTTCTCCACTGAGAAATAAATCAATAGGAAAGGTATTAAGTACCTGTAGAACTACAGCCAGACCCACCAAACATTAAACTGTGAAGCAGAAATACTGATTGGTAAGATTCTGTAAGAGGACAAAATTACAGGGCTGCCACTAAAGGTCTAATCATCTAATGTGTGCAGCCGTTGATCAAGGCTATCAAGACAGAGCAGGATGCTTACTGGGGTCACTTTCTCCACTTGCAATAAAGCTTCACATTCTGGACTCATGTGTATCCATTTCTATTCTATATACTCAGTAAGCTACTATTAATAATCATTGAAAGTGAACTTATGATGATGAAAAGCAGATTGTATTCAGCACATCTTTTTCTGCCGAGTGCAAAAGCTTCATTAAAATAAAACATATGAGCAGTTTACACGAGCATATGAGCAAGTTCTACTTGCTCCCAGATGTTTGTAATGATGCAGCACCTGTGGCTCCACCCACCTGGGTCCCAAATCAAGTGATTCCCCTCACCCATTACATCAATCCTCCCTGAGAGGGGGTCCTAGATTCCCAGGGAGAGACAGGGAAATTCATATTTATTTAAGCATCCTGTGTGATAGGTAATGTGCTAATACTATAAATATAGTTTATATTTAAAACACTGTATAGTACTTCAAATATAGTTTCTGATTTACAGTCACAAGAATTTTGCTATATAGTTATGATCTCTGTTTCATATGAAGCAAATGTCAAAACCAATAAACAGCTCATCCATGCTATTATGTTTTCAAGGATTTTAACAAAAGTCTGACTGACTTCAAAATCCATGTGGTAGAAAGTACCACAGCAACTGCCTTCCAAATTGTGTAATGGGGAGGATTTTGTTCCAGAGGGAAGTAATGACTTGTTCAGTGTTGTTTATTTTTACCCATTGGTGAGTATGGGTCAAACATCTACCATGTGCCAGCCACTATTCTAGGTGCTGAGAATCCCACAGTAAAAATAATAGATAATGTTCTTGCATTCAGAGTGCAAAGAGCTGAGTAGCAGTCTTAATTGTCTTCGCTCCTATCCACCGCATATAATAATTACACAGTTATATGCATTACTACATCCCCAGATGCTTTGGAATCATTCAGCTAAAAAAACCCGCAATCCTGCCCCCTGCACATACACAAGCTCCTGTGCAGCCAATCTTGGAGTAACCTGTCAGTCATGTTCTTTCTCTGATGAAAACCTCCAGTGTTGATTATAAGAAGTTTGCTATATTAACAAGCATCCATCCTTTGGAAATATCATGACCATATAGAAATAGATAACATAAAAAACAATTCAATTTTTTCAATAAAATGGTTTCTAAATTTAATTTTCAAAATGGTAAACATGGTACTCTCTAAAAATGGTAACAAAAGCAAAGACAAGAGAGAGTGACACAGATTCCATCTAATGAAGCTAAGAGATGTGTAAATCCACATGGACACACTTATTAAGGATCCCCGTGGCCCCTGATTTCAGGTCAAGAAGGCCACAAAAAGATTGTGGTACCCAGGCTGGAAGCCAGCTCTTCCCTGGTACCTACTTTGGCACCAAGGAGAGTCAAGGAAGGGGGAGCTCAACCAAGGACCACGCAGATGCCGTGATGCACAGTGAGTCAGAGACTGGGTGGTCAAGAACCCCCTGAGCTTCAATTTCTGTCTGATGTGAAAAGCTAGAAGCTAATGAACTTGTTCATACAATCAAGTCTGTGTCATAGGTACACACAAATACCAGCTTTCACCTGGTTAAAAGACTTTTGCCGCATGTTAGATTTTGTTTAAAAAATGCACATCATTTTATTTCAACTTTAAAATACCTATATATAATTTTTAAATATTGTCTTCTTTTCCCAATCAAACATAAATAAATATAAATCTTATTTAGTGTACTTGTAGCCAGGGAAGTTTAAGTAAACTGGCTCTCCAGGGGAGCAGAAGAAACTTCGATTTGTAGCCTTCTCCGATTTCTGCATTGTAAATACTCCCACCAAGGCCAATTTCAAGTTACCAACAGATGAATACCCGGCTCACAAAACTCCTAAATATTTGGCTGTGTTTGACTTTGGCCCTCATGAGCAGGTGGGAGCCGACAGCAGCAGTCTACAATACCCCTTTATTGACCTAATAACAAACTTTTGTGAGGTGCCCTGAAATAATGCAGATTATCTTTTCTTTTTATACTCAAAATAACTCCCTAAGGTAGTGAATCAGGATGTTGTCCTCTATTTTACAGTTGAGGAATAAACATTTTCAGAAAACCTGAAGAAGACTGCAAAAAAATAAAGATAACATGAAACATAAAAAGAATTCAATAAACGTCTGGTGATTTGAATTGTTGGTGGCCGGCATGGAGAAAACACATAACACATAGGACTTGGGTGTCTGATACCTACAGATGCTCCTCAGAGAGAAGCAGTACCTGTCTGTTTCTTCCCAGAGCCTGGGCTTACCTTCCTGATGGCGCATGGAGCAGAAGACCCCACTGCATCGGAGGTACCGAAGCTTCACTCTCACCTGGAGGCTTCAAGCTCAAGTCCAAGAACAGGGGGCTCAGTTCCAGCTAGCCGTGCCTGCCTCTCAGGATGCGCATAACCCGCCTCCAAGAGCTACGTACTGGTGATGCCTCCCCTCGCCTTAGACCATCCTTTTTATAGTTCAAGAACTTGTTCTTCAACCTGCTGCAAAGTTAGACTTTCGTGAAGTCACCCTCAGTTGTTCTTTCTCTAGGCTAAAAAATCCATTACCCGAAAGTCTCCCTGGAGTCCTATTTCCCCACCCCTTCATCATTTTGTGATTCCTATTTGAGTTCTGTTTGAGAGAAATGAGAATGAGCTTCTGGGGGAGAGTCTCGCCCCTGACCCTGAACTGGAAAGCAAAGGAAACTTTGAGTACTGAGAAAAGGATGGTCACACGGCCATTTCTTGCAGGAAAATCTCCCTCCTGTGCCTCCCTCTGGATTCCTCAGCAACCCTGAAGCCTCAGCACATAAGGGCTGCTCTGCTCTCAGAGACCCTGCCTCTCTGCCCCAAGAGAGACTTGGATATCAGAACAGAAGATCTGAAAATGATCACAGACACATCATTTTAGGCACAAGACAGGGAGCCAATGGATTTCCATATCTTAATCTCAAAGAGTCAACTGAAGAAAGAAATCAGAAGCATGATGTCCTAACACATTCATAGTCTAGCCCCAAGTGGACTCTGCAACAAAAATGAACCATAGGTCTCCCTGATGTGAGAAGAAAGAATATTCATGTTATTCTCTACATTTAATGTCTTTGCAGTAGAACATGTTAGCAGGACCCTTTCAGCCTTGCTCCCTACTATCCACATCTCCTAGAATAGGGACCAGCGTGTGATTTTCCTTCCAAGTGTATTTGTCTTTGTTGGAGGAACATCCATCACCTAATCTCCACCTCCACCCCCCTGCACGGCTTCATAAAGGTAGATATTACTGATGAGAAAATTTAGTGAAAACACTAAATTTCATAGAGTGTTTATGATAAAGATCATAAACGTGCAAGTGACAGAAACCCTCTAGAATTACTTTAATTACAGAAGATGTATTATAGGAGTGCATGGTATCTGAACCTTAAGGGTGTTCAGTGTATCCCAACTTCACATAGGATTAGACCTGGAGCAGAAGCATCTTTGCTCTTTCTCTCTGGGGCCCCAGGGAGCTGAAAGCTGTTCAAGCTCTTCAGTGCAGCAGGCATAGGAATGAGGTAGAGAAGAACTATGTTTCAGTCACATTTCTGCCAATAGCTGTGTGAGCTCAGGAAAGTCACCTAACCTCTCTGAACATTATTTCCCTGTTTATAATGTGGGATATTTGATCTCTGTTCTTCCTACCACAGACCAAATAAGCTAATGTTGTGAAATATTTTTTGTAAAAAAACTTTAAAATAGTATACAACAGAAGATCAACTAATTATAGTCAAGAATTATCCCTCTTTTTAGGCTGGAAAATGCAAATCAGATAAATAATTGCCATCCATCTAAAGAATTTCATTAGATTTTCACATCAAGAGCTGCATTAAGATAATGTGGAGTGGGCTTCCCTGGTGGCGCAGTGGTTGAGAGTCCGCCTGCCGATGCAGAGGACACGGGTTCGTGCCCCGGTCGGGGAGGATCCCACATGCCACAGAGCGGCTGGGCCCGTGAGCCATGGCCGCTGAGCCTGCACGTCCGGAGCCTGTGCTCTGCAACGGGAGAGGCCACAACAGTGAGAGGTCCGTGTACCAAAAAAAAAAAAAAAAAAAAAAAAAAAAAAAAAAAAAATAACCTGGAGTGAAATGAAACTATTTAAGGATATAAAATTTCAAGAAAACATATAAAATAAAATAAGTCTTTTCAAAATTAAAGACCCCATAGGGTTTTATGTTTTTTTTAAAATCAGAAAGAAATGAAAAGACATTTAATACCTTTACTAAATTACTTGGATTCAGTTCAAATAAGCGAGAGCAGGCTGAGGTGTCCCTGACAGGCAAATTGCTAACCTGTGGCATGCTTCTCCCTCCGACAAAAACAGAGAAGCTTTGAAAGAATGCATGTTGTCAGATGGGGTTATGTTTACTGGACATGATTCTAAATTTTAGAAATTAAAAGGCTTTAAATTTTGATCTTCACATGTCAAAAGGAGGTTAAACTATTTTGGAGCAAAACAACATGTTTTAGATATAGCCTGGGGGCCATGTATGAACATGAATTCTTGAGTATTTTGAGTTTCATACCTAATGAAAAATGAAAATGAAAAAAACAGAGAGTAATGGCTTTTCACTTTATGGGTGTTTCTTTCAATACATCTCTTCTTCGACCTGGAATTAAAAAAAAAAAAGATTGATATATAAACACTGCTGTGTATCATATTAGTTTTATTGCCTGCAATGTATCTGAAAAACAGGAAAACTATAAATTAATACAAGTTCTCTCTTACTTTGGCATTGATCTATTCATTCATTCAGTTTTTCATTCACTGAACAAACATCACTTTAACAAGCTTGTTGTGTGAAGTAGTAGGGAATGTTCTAAAATTAGGGTAGATTATGAAGAAAGAATTCATGATATCTCTCTTTCAGTCTTTATAGTCTAGTAAGGTAAATAAAGGTAGGTCAATAGATTTGAAAAATTTATTAATGATTGACTGATAAAGATATAAATCACTAAATTTCAAGTAGAATGTAAAAAGAGATCAGAAAAAAATTGAAAATAAAATATAAAGCATAGAGCTTGGAAGTTTGGCTCATGGGGATTAGTGTTTCAAATGGTGCGTTTTTTTTTTAGAGAAGTTAACTTCTTGACTAAGTAAAAATGTATTTGTAATTGTTCGCTTAGTTCAGTTATGAAGCAGTACCGAAAGGTCTCCTTTTCTGCTGAAACATAAGACTGTGTGAATTACTTAAAATGGGAAGAAGGAGAAACTATTGGAAATGACTTTTGGGCACACCATCTATAAACAAAAGCTCATTTTTCCTTTCTTTGCAATTTGTTGGAATATCTGCAAAGTATAAACATGTTTTTTGTACCTGAATCACACATTTTGAAAGAAGACTTAATGAGCAAGTTCCATGTATTCATTCACTACTTAGACAAATATTAAATACCAACTTTGTAAGAGAAGCCCCTGAGCTGGAGGAACTTATGGCTGGTGAAAAACGCTGACATACATACATGCATCTAATAACAAAAGCACTTCAATCTACATGATCTCATTTGTTCTGCAACAGCCTTGTGATTATTAAAATCCCATTTTGTACTTTAGAAAAATGAGATTTGGAGCAGTTAGGCAATTGTTAAAGATCGCTCAGCTTGACACTGAGAGACCCCAAAATTAAATGGAGTTCTTCCCGTTAGATACACAAGTTTTATTACATTAAAAGATAACCAGATATAGTTTCTAGACTACATAGATTTTATTTGGAGATGGAATAAAAGATGAACCATCAAAGCATCCCTTGAAGATGTTTGCCCTTCTTGAAGTATCCTCTGCCTTGGTGACCAGGACTCATTAGTTTCTCCTTCTCTGGCCCTTAGTGTCCGCATTCTCATGACGTGGATGTTCCACATGGCCAGGGCCTGAGACTTTTCTTTCCATTCTGTACCCCAGGCAATCTCACCCCTGTCCACGCCTATAATCAGTGTCTGTACAGAGTTATCTCACAAACTACATCTCTTGGTCAGGCCTCTCCACTGAGATGCTCAGCATCTATTCTTAGGATTTCAAAAGCAGCTCCAGAAAAGTGACCCCTTGATCTTTCCTTCTGAGATTTGTTCTGTTCTGCTTTTCCTTCTCTGGGTGAAAGACAGCACCAATCGCTCAGTCGTAGAAGCCAGGAACCCTTCAGATCACTCTTAACCCCGGGGTCCCCCTCCTAGACCTCCCAGTGAAAACTCCTGATACAAAACCCCTTACCTACTATGGGCCAGAGGACAATTCTTGGACATTTAATTTGCCTCATCTTATTTAATCTTCATGTTGTAGAATCCCCACATTTTTCTCAATATAAAGAGAATGTATCATTTATATGTAGTTTATTTTCTATTTAGTAATAACAATAATAATAATAATATATTTCTTGGTGCCTGGCTCTAATTTCTTGACCTTCCTCACAGCCTGCTTAGGAGGGACGTCTACCAAAAGTGAGTATTAGTCCAATTCATTAAACTTAGTATGACCATCACTGGTTTGCACTGCAGGTGGCCTGTCTGGCCTTTTGGCTTTTAAGGATTCACTGCTGGAGCACGTGTACCTGGCATTTTTCCTCCAGTTTTGACATCTCAAGCTATTTAGCCTCTTCATCTTGACCCCAGGCTCTGATGCTTTGCAAGTGCCCTGGGAGGCCTGTGTCCCCTGACCTGGGAGTACAGGAAGGTCCATCACACGCGGACCACAAAAAGCAGGAAGAACGGCCTCCGCCTCACATCTCCAGATGCTGCTGCAGGTGCTGGGCCATTCACCATGCAGGTGGTGAGTGGCCATATGAAGAGTTTTCCTAGACTCTTTTGAGCTGTCCCTCAGCACACCTGGCATTACTCCATGGTCCCTCCCATTCTCAAGTTCCTCTGTGCCCATCTGCACGTTGCTCAGGCCGCCTTCCCCCATCGTGCCGGGCTATAGGAGAAACACGGAGTCTTCTCTCTTCCCCTGCATCCTTTCTCCACCCATCAAACCACACTGGAAGAAGTGGTACCTGGGACTGTGAATTCTCCCTGACAACTGCTTGTCCTCCACTAAACCTCGTGGCCAAGAGATAGAAATATCAGAGGCAGAAATAAGGGAATGTGCCACACTATGTATAAACTTCTACCATCTGGCTTTTTCACATTTGATTCTTGACATAGTAAAGAAAACATTTTTAAAGGATCTCTTACTCTCTCTTTCTCTTCTTTTTAGAGCTTGCTTCAAGCTCTAAAAACACTATTTTTGTCAGTCGATGCTGAGAAGTATCTCATACTAGCTGGTGGCTGCCCTTTCTTGAAACTGAAACCCACAAATGCAGTGGGTTAGATAAAACCTCTGCATAAGAAAACATATCTGAAATAAACATTAGCCTAATGCAGTCACAATACTTCAAGACAAATTTTGTCATGCTGGTTCGCACATGAAGTTCAGAGAGAAAAACAGACATTGTCAAAGTCCAACAGCTAATAGACCTAACTCCTTTAAAGAAGTTTGCCTGCAAATCTCTGTGGCCTTGGGAGTGACCACCACCTCCTGGGCACACATGTCACAGCTGTGTATAGACAGGGTGGCTGAATTGTGGGAATAACCTTGTGACCCTTTATTCACCTTTCCCAATATCTTCTCCTTCTCCCAAGACAGTGTGTGGCAGCAGGATTGATGTTGAGTGTAAATTTTGGTCAGGGATGGAGACTGTTCAGAGAACTCGCAGTGACAGGAGGTAGGTCACAGGAGGTTCACTGAACAGAGCTTCCTAGAAAATCTGTTCAACTTGACCCAAGCATCACCTGGGAGAGTCACTGGGGGATGGAGAATGGCACAGGTCTGCATGCTCCCTGCATCCCCAGGGTCTAGTTCGACGACAGAATTCAAGCTCTCCTACTCAGATACGGGTCTACTGGTGGATGTGCTGAAAATCCTCTCATCAGTACAGTGGGTGACAATGAGATGTAACAAATAACTCAGACCTATAAGGCTGTCCACCGGGAGATAAACTGTAAATCAACACATAATGGATCAAGCAGGGCCATGCAAAGTCACCTAGAGATAAAGGTCAAAACTTATTTGCAACAAGACTGAAGTATTTGCTTATATAAAGGAGATCTACGGCATCTATGGTTACTATGAAAGGAGCTGGGTCTAATAAGAAGCTTAGAAAATACGGTCAAATTCAGCAGCCATGGCTCACGGGCCCAGCCGCTCCGCGGCATGTGGAATCTTCCCGGACTGGGGCACGAACCCGTGTCCCCTGCATCAGCAGGTGGACTCTCTACCACTGCACCACCAGGGAAGCCCCTGGCTGACTTCTTATAATTGGTCCCTGAACCTGGAGCTCTAGTCTCTGAGACAAAATGACTCTATCCTGCAGAGACACATGATATAATATCAGGTTCTTAGGGACTGAGCTACAAAACGTTTGGACTGTTCATCTAAGCCCCTTGGTCCTAATTATTATCTGTCTTCCCTTGTCAGTGGACCTACCCAAAGAGGACCAGCTGAGACAGCTGATGCAAATATTCTGATTTCTAGAATAATTATGTTTTAGGGATGGCAGTAATCAGATTAAGTAAGCCATAGAGTGTTGAGTGCTTATGTGTGCAAAGAGGAATGCTGGGTTCTGTGAAGTTTGGGGTGTAGCCAGACTGGTGCAATGCAAACACCATGGAAAGAAGAAAGTTGGGTTGTTTTGGAGAGAACACTGCTATGGTCATTTCTCAGAGTCGTGAGGCTGTTTCTGCCGGTTCCTTCTCTCAGTCTAAGGGCCCTGGTCTTCACCCCTTTGCTGCCACTTGCCAGTTTTCCTTAAGTTTTGGATCCTTCCCTGAAGGACACTTCAGACCTAGTGGAACCCCTTAACTGTCCCACTCTCTTTGGGAGTGGTTGAGATTGGCCAGGTCTGGATTCCAAACTTCTCTCCAGTGCAGAGCCCCAGGCACAACTGGTTAAAAAAATAATCTAAAAAAAGAAGGGTGATAATTAATAAATATGATTTCCCAAGAGTCAGAAAACAGTCTCCATCTCCTCTGAAGCATGAACACAGTGAAGCCCAGCCCACGCACAATTAGATGCCAAAGTTATTGTCAGATTCTTTGAAGAAAATAGCAGGGCATTTTTTGAGATTTGTGGGGAGGATATGATAGACTTACAAGGACTGAATATGTTCAGGGCGGAAAATAAGGTTTTCAACAGACTCTTTGCTACCTTAGAATTAGACAGCCATGTTAATGGTTGTCCCACTGCTTAGACTTGTCATACATTTATTATGAGATCTTTTCATTTCAAATCTCTCTACATATGATTATTATTTTGTCAAAAGAACTATTGATTATTTTAAATAATGCAGTATCATTACCCTGTGAAAAAATCTCAATACAAAAGGAGCTTTCTGAAAAGCAGCCTAAATACCTTATCTCTGCCATTAATCCAAGGAAGCATGATTTTGATTTTCAGTTCTTTGAAATTCCTCCCTACTGTTGCCTGTCATCAAGAGGCCCATCTTTTTCTGACCCCATGGTACTAGAGAACTATGCCACCCAGGCATATTCTTTCTGAGGAGGGGAGAGCATGAGCTTGTGCATTTTCTGGGGATTTATCTGATGTCCAAGAAAATAGAAGGTAACCCTTACACCCTGTCCTTGTCTTCTGCCAATGTGTCACAAGAGTCTCTGATTTTGCTTTCACACAAATAAGAAACAAGCACATTTCAAGAATTAGTTTAGCCTAAAGAGTGATGAAGTAAAATACAAATTAAGAGCAAAAGAAAAGCATGCCGAATTTTATACCTGTTACTGTGTTGAGTCATTTTAGAATAACGTGCCCAGGGCTTAGCTATTGTGCTGGAATGGACACACCTGTCCACGGCCATGGCCTTGACATTGGGCACAATTAGGGAAGTAGCAAGGTAACAAAAACAAAACACACACATTGGAAGATGCTCACAGAGTGATTATAAACAATATATTTTTAAAATCTTTATTGAAATATAGTTGATTTATAATGTGTTAGTTTCAGGTGTACAGCAAAGTGACTCAGTTATACACATATATATAAATATATATACATATTTTATATTCTCTTCCATTAGAGGTTATTACAAGATATTGAATACAGTCCCCTGTGCTATACAGTAGGTCCTTGCTGGTTATCTACTTTATATATAGTAATATGTATATTTTAATCCTGAACTCCTAATTTTTCCCCTCTCCTTTTCCCTTTGGTAACTGTACTTTTTTCTTCTATATCTGTGAGTCTGTTTCTTTGTATATTAGTTCATATGTATAATTTTTTTACATCCCACATATAATTGATATCATATGATACTTGTCTTTCTATGTCTGGTTTACTTCACTTAGTATGATAATTTCTAGGTCCATCCATCCATGTTGCTGCAAATGGCACTATTTCATTCTTTTCTGGCTGAGTAGTATTCCATTGTGTATATGTACCACATCTTCTTTATTCAATCATCTGTTGATGGACACTTAAGTTGCTTTCAACAATACTTTCTAATGGAAATTGCTTTGAGGCGCAAACACAAGAGAGCAACTAAATATATCCCATCCAATAACATTTTGGTGAGAAAAAAAGCATCATTATAAATTATACACACATTCATTGTAAGTAAGAATGGATGAGAGAAAAGGGAAGACCATCAGTGAAAAACACCTATTATTGATAATTTATGTCCATTGACATGATTTATTATAATTTTATAGATTAAAAAAAAAAGTGCTTAAGAAGCTAGCAGTAGGTTCCATAATTAGAGGTTGAGTGGAGATTTCATGCCAGGCTAGAGTGTCTCTAGAACCAGGTTCATCTGCTATTCTTCAGAGCTCTTTTTCAATTTTTCAGCAGATATTACATTATGTTGGTACATATGTGGTTGATATTTTTAAAAAGTCCCTTATATATTACTTTTCTATTACAGGAAAAGCAAGAAAGCAAAAGAGAGAGAAAGTGTGAGTGAATGGCAGTTGAAAAAAATGTTTGTCCCCTTGTGTGGTAATAACTTCGTTAGGATCGTCAATGATCTCTCCAGGAAGGACAGCTTGTCCATAAGGAAAGTGCTTATGAACATGGGGCTACGGACAGAACAGAGTGAAAACGTCCATGTGTTCATACGCTGCTTCTTTTTTCTGACAGTATCATGACTGTTATCTCAGTTTATTTTTAAAACAGGAGACATTTTTCAAAGCTGGAGGGGATTATAAGGAGATTGTCCAAAGACTTCTAGTTTATTGATAGGAAAAAACAGAGAAAAGTTGGAAAGTGACTACTCAAGTCCGGTAACCAATGCCAGAGTTCAAGTTGCTTCGCCCCAGCCTGTGCCTGTCTTACTGGAGCACACAGCCTGCCTTTCTCAGGCCTGTGCACAGTTCACTGCTTCTAGGAAGGTCTGACTCGCTCTTCTGCATTTCTATTTGAGCCCATCTCCCAAGAGGGGGTCACAGTGAAAGAAGGTCTGTCCCCGGCCAGCTGGTCTACCCTCCCTCTGCTGTTGTTCAGCAAGCTAACAGCTGAGGGGCCATCTCCCTGAGGGAAGGAAGGCTGCAATCTCATCTCCCCTTTCTCCTGAGGCCACAGGCAGAAGGGGAGGCGGGAACATGGCTTATTAGTAGCAGCTGCCCCATATATCAGGCTCTTATTTCCCAGAACTCACTGAGTGCTGCCTAGCGATATTTATATCTCCTGGACACACTGAAATACTTAAGCAATGGGCTTTAGCCATACAAATTATCTGCACATTGAAAGTGTCTTTGTTTCCAGTAGTTACAGAACTGAATTACTACATTTCTTTAAAATGCCATGTTAGCTATTTTGAGGATAGTCCCTAGAAATGTATTATGGATGCAAAGTTAAAGAGGTAAGAAACACATTATGAATCCAGAATCTTAACTGTACCGTCTTAAGAATCTTAACTGTACCATCATCACCACATGTTTCCTCCCATCCACTCCCAGTGGCTCTCCATGACCAAAGAACACAATAAAAGAAAATCTGTCTGATGGTAGGTCCTCTACAAATATTCTTTGAGTGTACCTTCTAAATAAAGGAGAAGCAGTGATATTTGATTATATATCAAATTGTATATTCCAGACACTTTGTACATTTAATTCTATTAAAACAACATTTTTCATACAAAAAAGAAAAATATATCATTCAATGCCTGCTTATATTGCTTATTTTCCAGGCGCTCTACAAATTTACTTGCATTCTCTCATCTTTTCACTTGCTCTACCTTCTGCTTGAAATGCTGATCCACAGTGTATTGCTCAGGCTCATGCGTTCATGCTGTTTAGGTCTCTGCTCCAACACTGTCCCAGGATTCACACCTGGAAGACCTTTCACAGCCAGTCTAATGAACATCTCCATCCTGCACCCACTGCCCCTGCCTCTGGATTACTCCTTGTTCCCTTGCTCTGCATGTCTTTTCTTCACAGCCTTCATTACTATTTGGCACACACACACACACACACACACACACACACACACACGTATATATTCTTCCTTGTTTTTCCCCCATTAAAATGTGAGTTCTATCAGGACAGGCATTAATTGTATTTATTTGTGTTTTCTTTACCTCTGTATCTCTAGCTCTTATAATAAATGCTGGCACAGAGCTGAAACATTGTATAAGGAGAAATCATAATCTTGTATCTACTTTACAGAGGAGGACACTTAGGCTCAGTGACACTAATCAGGTTGCCCCGTATGATTTCTTCAAGACCCAGGGATCAGGCCCTTTGACTCCTCACAACCTTGACAGTCGAGCTACTCTTTAAAACATTCACATTCTAATCCCTACTCAGTTTATACTTCCATGGAACATGGTCTCTTTTCTCATTACATGAATATTTATTAGATAATATGATGTGATAAGTACTGCTGTACTCCACGAGGACACAAAATTAGAAAGGGTCTCTGCCCTCAAAAATGTTTAATTGAACAGCAGAACACACATATACAGAAAGAAGTAACTGAAGTACAATGAGGAAACAAGATCCAGTCCAACTAGAAAACAGCATTGCCAACAAAGGGAGGCGTGAAAGAGCAGAAGAAGTTTGGAGATTTTTAAGCAATGATGTTAGACAAAGCATGTAATTCTAGCATATAGAAAACTCCCAAATATAACCGTATTGTTAAGTAGCTCTTTATGGTAAAATATAGAACAATGTGTAGGAAGTTAGTAAATTAAGGCTGAACACACCGACAAGGACTAGATCCTAAAATGACCTTCTATAGTCATTAAATTACAAGTTAATTCTGAGAGATTCAGGCAACATATACTGAAAACATATAAATACGAAAAATAATATCAGGTTTTACAATTGACGAGAATATTTTCTTATGAAAAGTGGTTCTTGTAAAGCAAGAACATGGTTATAAATTGATATATGGAGGGGAATTCCCTGGTGGTCCAGTGGTTAGGACTACACGCTTCCACTGTAGGGGGCATGGGTTCAATCCCTGGTCAGGGAACTAAGATCCCACAGGCCACGTGGTGCAGCCAAAAACAAACAAACAAACAAATACATAAATAAATTGACATGTGGAAACAGTATTATATAATTAGCTGTGCAAGGCACTCAGGGTATCTGATGAAAAAACAAGTTTCCTCTTCTTTCAGAGCTCGTAAGTTACCAGGGAGACAGTCCAACAAAATGTGAAAATAACCTCATTGGGGAGATATAAAAGGTGTCATAGTAAAACAAAAGAAGAAGCACTTAAATCTTTCTGGGTGACTTTCTGGGAAAGCTTCATAGGTGAGTGTGGAAAACACAATCATGGCCCCCAGTATGTCAACATCCTAATAACTGGAACCTGAGAAAGGGAATTAAGATTGATCATTAGCTGAACTAAAACTAGATTGTCCTGGATTACTCAGGTGGGCCCAACATACTGAGAAGTGTCCTTAGAAGTGGAAGGGTCAGGGTCAAAGAAAGAGATGTGAAGGCCAGGGCAAGGTCAGAGAGGTGCAATGTGAGAAGGATACAACCTACTGATGGTGACCTTGAAAGGGAGGAAGGGACCAGGAACCAAGGAGGTCCGCAGTCTCTGGAAGCAGAGACACAAGGACACACATTCTCCCCTGGAGCCTCCAGAAAGAACCTGGTGCTGCTGACACACTGATTTTAGCCCAGTGAAGCCCATTTTGGAGTTCTGACCTCTAGAACTGCAAGGTAATACATTTTTATGGTTTATGCCACTAGGTTATCATAAATGGTTACAGCACCAACGGGAAACTAATACAATGAGGTTGAGCCAATTCTTGAAAGAATGGCAAGAATTCTGGGTTAGGGATTTTCTTAACTGTTTAGTCAAATTCGAAGAATAAATTTGAGATATAGGGTTTTAGATTTGCCAAATCCCTAATTTTCATCATGCTGAACAAATTCTAAAAGATCCCTTTGCCAATATAGCAAAATGTGTAGAAAAAAACCCACTACTTTCAGGTTTAATTTTAAAATAATATCAAACAAATAAAATTTGCAAGAAGATGCAGATTCATGAATTTTTAATATTTTGATTGATGGTTTGCGTCACTCGTTTCTTTTTCTCTCAAATTGTTAGAGACTAGGTTGAATACATCATGCACCTTCACCACGAATTTAACTTTTGCCTGTGTTCAGTATTGCAATCTCCACTTTCTTCTTGCCTCATTTTGGTATATTTTTGTCCAAAATTTTATTATAAGCCTTTAAATTCACTACATTTTATGTGTCTTTTGCAAATATGCAACAATGCAGTAGAGTGTTGCTTTGTGTTTTTGTTTTTTTAGGCTTCCAAGAAGTGAATGGTATTTATTGCAAAACTTTAAAATAATAAAATTATTATGATTAAATTGAACATTGAAGCATTTTCAGAATTTTTTGATTTAATGTTTAAATATGTTTCTTCTATTAGGTGAGTTAAGTTTATTCACTTTTATTAATATGACTGGTAAGTTTGCTCTCTACTTTGTCACATTATTTTATAAAAACTGTGTATACTATGGTATATTTATTGTACTTCTCTAGTTTGTGTGTTTCCTTTGGTATTTAAAAAATATTTTTGTATTTCTGTCTTAGTAGTTATCTTTGCACTCATAAA
This sequence comes from Grampus griseus, assembly GCF_964374135.1. Lineage (NCBI taxonomy): Eukaryota > Metazoa > Chordata > Mammalia > Artiodactyla > Delphinidae > Grampus > Grampus griseus. The sequence continues at coordinate 3,927,507 of NC_139009.1, forward strand.
TTTGAAAGTACCTTTAATCACCTTTTTTCTTATATAACAATTTTCTCACTTGGTCCATATTAAACGCTGTCCTTTGACTTGTCAAGTATTCACCATCAGTGCTATTCTACATTTGCTACATTCCATTTCCTCCTATCTTTTTAGTTGCATCATTTCTATTTTGTTGAGATATACAACTTTTATGTGCTATTCTTCTAGCTATGGCTTCATAAGGTTACTATTAGCTCTAAAATTATCTGTGTATGTTGTCATCATGAACAATTTTACTGATTTTTCCAAATTGTTGATTGGTTTAATGAAGCTCTTCCTTCAGTAGATTCTTAAGAAAGCTCATGTGTTTACAATTTCCTTGAGTTGTTGTTTTATCAGAACTCTTTACCTATAACCTTGATACTTCAAGTACAGCTTGGTTGGTATTTTATGTTTTAAGTTTCTCAAAATTATGCTCCATTATTACCTTTCTATATTGCCTTTGAGAATTCTCATACCTGTCTAACTTCTTAACCTTGTAAATTATTTTTTTCCCTTTGGACTGGGGTTCTGAGAGTTGAAACGATGGAGAGAGGCTTCACGAGAAAACACACCTGTCAGTACCTTGATCTTGGATTTCCAGTCTCCAAAACTATGAGAAAAATAAAAATCCACCCAGTCTATGTATTTTGTTATGGCAGTCCTAGCAAACTAATATGGGGGTGGTAAACTGGGGAGTGCATCTGTGCATTTCTACATCACAGCATGATCTGGTGACCTGTAAACAAAAGGAAAATTTACCTACCTCCCTCATCATTCACCGACCCGTAACCACTATCGATGGTGGAGCTGCTGCAGGACAACCACAGTGACCCCTCTCCATTTACAAAGTGGAAAAATGGGAAACATAGCAGCCATGGTCTCTAGAAATTCATCACCCTCCTGGGGAGGCATTGTGAAGAAACCCTCATTCTAGCAGTAGGGGAAATTTCTCAGTAGGTCCTCAATCTACTTTCTTGCAGTGAGTTCCTAGTCCATTTTTCTCTGTGCTCATATATGCACCTTCTAGGAGGTTATCTTCCACGGCCATATCCAAGGTGAACAGAGAGGCATATGGCCTTATGTCTGCACAGCCTTCACAGGCGTCTTCATGCTGGTGGCATTTGGGAGGGTCAAAGAGTGATCTTACAGTCAATAAATGATCTTTAAGCTAGGATAATGGTTTGTTTGGGAACACAGTTTTCTCAGAAATGGTGGACTTCTGGTCTACCTGGCTCTAGCTAGTCCCATGTGTCAGTATTCAGACTCACAGTTCATGATAGGATTCCCGAACCTGCTTTAGCTTTTCCTCTTTTTCCCTGAGTCCCTTTCTTCTACACTGATGACAGCTGCCTTGAGACTCATGGAAAAATCATCTTGGACAGGAAGACAATTTTCTTAACCTAACCTCTTCTTATTTATTGAGTCTCTCTGCTGAACTAAGATTTTTAAGTTTTGGAATTTTTTTTTTACTTTTATTATGCAAGACCATTTTGAATTGTTGCCCTTCCTTTATAGAGTTCAGAAATTCTTGTCTTTCCTAATCCTTCAAAGCTCCATATTTTGACTGTCTAGTTGTTTCTGTTTCTTCTCTAAATAGCTGATTCTTGTCCAAAGTCTCCTGTATTACAATATTTTGCTAATCTCAGCAAATAGAAGCTAATTCACAGTAACATTCTTCTCTTTCCCAGACACTCTCCTTGGAGAAGCATGAATTTGTGCTTTTCTACCACAGACACTTAAAGCCAAGACTGAAGAATCACTGTACTCAGGGCTCCTCTGCAAATGTAGACTTTTCTGTGGTTCATGCTTCAACTCATTCCAGTATCAAGGCCAGACAAGGGGAAGAATCACTAGGTGTGCCTGTCCTTCCAGAAGGGAAATGTGGCTCATATGGAGTCACATGATGGCAGAGTCCTTGTCTCTAGTGACCTCTGTGAGAGGGAATTATCAAGAGGAGTCAGGACCCTGAAGGCAGGATAAGCCCTCCAGTTCAGATGGCTATAGCATGCAAATCTCGGGCCTCACTTAATCGGCTAATCTCATTTTAATTTAAAGCACAGCAAGTTCTCTACCTTGGTGCTTGTCTCATGGAAGCAAAGGAAACACTAAGGAAGGTTTGGGAGGAGAGGTGAAGAGGTTAAGTTGGGAGACCACCAGATGAGCTTCCTGCCAGGGGCTCTTCCAGCTCATGATCCCAAAATCAGTTTGGTCCTGAATGGAGCAGAGCAGCAAAACTGGTCCTAGAATGACCCAACCTCTAGTGCAAGGACAGCTTGCTGAGCTATTTTGGAGTGAAAGGGAAAACCAGCACCTTCTTCCAGTGATATCTAAGCTAGAAATTCTTGAAGAGGCAGTTCAGGCTAGGGAGCAAATACATTGTGTTTCTGTTGTACTCCTTGAACCAAGAAGTGTTACCCTGAGTCAGGACTTATTGGGACAAATTCCAGCTCATGGAGGCCTGCTGGTGCAGGTGCAGTCACAGAGCTCATGTCCATCCCATTCAAGCGTGTTTCTTCCTCTCAAAGTCTTTTGTAGCCTGGGTAGTGGGCCAGAGACTCTTCAGAACAGTTTACACTTGCTTCCGCTGGTCACCCCAGGGTAAAAGCAGCTTGGGACCAACTTTTAAGTTAATTTATCAGCTTCATGATTCCCTGACTACCTGCACACTATGAACTCTAACCCAAAGCTCAGTGCTTTGAAAGCTGGAATTTTGATTTCTCAGGAAATTGATTTTGCTTTTTGTTTCATTGTTCCCCAGTGCCTGGGATATGACAAACTTTCTTGTCATCGCACTGTACTCATGAGTGGATTTTTTTTTTCCTAGTCCATCTCTTCCCTGGGAATAAAGTCATTCAGAAGTTCTGGAGTTCTGCGCGTCTCTGCACCACAGAGGCCAAGGATTTCAACCAACTGACTCACGGCCACACCCTTAGGCTACTCACTCCGTAGCCCTACCTTGCCTGCCGATCATTCTGTTCCCTTAGGGTTTTGGTTTTCTGCACCTCATGCATGTCTGACACATGGAAAATTGTCTTTCTTACAAGCTAAGAGTGCCGTTTAAAGAATGTCCCTTCCATCTGAGATTTCAAGGAATTTATAGTAGGAGGCTGTTCAGACTCTACTGACTTGATTTATTGGCCATATTGTCTTCTCTGAGCTCAGTTTCCTTCTTGCAAAATGGTGATGATCATATCTACTTTGCATATTTTTAAAAATAAAAATTAAGATATGTGTGTGTATTTTGATGCTAAACATTATTGGAGAAAATATACATTTGTGTATAGGTGTGCACACTTAAATATACATATATATTTAAAATATGTACATGATATATATATATATAGAGAGAGAGAGAGAGAGAGAGAGAGAGAGAGACAGAGAGAGAGAGAGAGACAGAGAGAGAGAGAGAGACAAAAGTATTTTTTCAGTGATACTGTTGAATAGCTAGTAACAGGGAACAGAATATTCAAGAACAGGGAACAAAGAGTATGCCCAAAGGGTGTGGGGCATTCAAGCTTCTCATTTCAGGGCTGCCCTGTCCTCTTTCTTCACCAAGTGTTGGGCTGGGGGCCACCCGACAAGCAGAGCAAGCACAACATGAACCTTCCACAGACGCAGGCTTCCCGGGGAGACTTCCTCCAGGTCTATCAACAGGGAAGAGAAAATCACTCCAAAAACCTTCAGTGTTGAATTTAGAAAGCTTCATCCCTCCTGGAAAGGCTTTCAAACACAGACAACGGACTTGGTTTTGAGTAACAGTCTGCTGTTTCACTCTCTGAAGGCTCCGCCTAACTCAATTTTGTGGAGCATCGACTCTGATTGCTCCCATACTCAGGTGCCTGGAAGCCAGTGTTTCATGAAAGGATGCCCCTGTCAGGAGCGGGCATATCATCTGGCCCTGAGCCGTCAAAGAACAGATTGTGGAATTACCATTAGAATACAGGAGTTTGGAGCTGCAGGCAGCAAGTGCAGAGCCGGCAAGCATATGTCCCCAGCATGATATTTTAGCTTCATATGAAGCCGTAAAGTGGAAATAAGCCAGCGGTACCTCAGCAACTGCTAACTGCTCTGTCTACCCATGTTGCCACATTGTGCCATATGTCCGGGAGATTCTCAGGAAAGGGGGCATTGCTTTCCTTCAGCCAACTGACAACATTTCCCAAAAGGGTACAGAATAATGGTGTGAGACTGGTCACAAAGGCCACACCTACTTTTATTTTCCAGCTTGCCTCATGGAGCTTTTGCAACTCTGGTAGAACATTGGAAGGTCTCTCAGCGTTGATTAATTATGGTGAAGATGCAAAAGCTTTCATAAAGTGAAACACATGATCTTAGGGCTCTGAATGTCTAACTCTAGACAGCTAATATTTGTTTCAAGTGTTGAATAGTACTTCAAAACGGAAAAAAAAAAATGGGTCTTTATATTATTCTTAGAGTGTTATCAATTTTCAAAAATATATTGAAATGATTCACTTTTACTAGGCTGATTAGTTTCCCAAATGTGAACCCTGAAGCATGGTGAAAGAGAAAAATGCCTCCTACAACTGACCCATACTGGGAGTCATATTGTACAGCAGGAAGAACACAGACTTGAGAACATATGGACATGGGTTCAGACCTCAATTCTTCCAGATGTGACCTTCAGCAATACCTCAAACTCCTGGAGCCTCTGTTTCCTCAAGTGGGAATGGCAGATTATATGCACAGGGGTATTGTGAACATTATCCATGGGAGCCTGTGGGAAGTGCCCATCACGATGGACCAGTTATGTCCTGATCAGCTCTTTTTGAGGTCATAATATGTAATCCCCACTGTAAAGAATAAGGTAGATATGATTACTTCAATTTGTAAGTGAATGATGGACTGGATTTAAAAGAGATCAATGAAATTTCCCAATATCATAGTGGAAAAGCTAGGATTTAAATGCAGAACTCTAAAACTCCAAATCCCCCGCTAATTCCAGTACACCATGATGCCTTAAGAAAATAATATTGTTGTCTGTATGCCATTCTCACATGAACTAACTTTCTGGGTATTGAAAACACCATTAATTCTTAATTCCATGCATTTTGAACCTATATTTATTAATGACAATATGGAAAATGCATAAGTAGAGCATGTGATTTCTATAATTTTACCAATTACTTATTAGTCTCAAATCATTATGACTAAAGGTGTCTATAAATTAGACAAATGAGTGTGATATTCATATGGATTTTCTTGGAATTGTAAGATATTAGGAATGAATGGCTAGATGAAATGTTAGTGTTGATTTGGACCAACTCCTTTCTTTAGCAGAAGTAGACTATATACTAACCTACTGATCTTTCTGTGCATAAAAACATCTTTCAATAGGCACAAACTTAGCAATGAAAACATCTTGTGAAATAATCTCATATCAAATCATATGATTACTGTCTTTCAGAATTATCTAAATATCTTTCATGAAAAAATGTATTATGCACCTTTCTGAATCTGTTTTCTATCTGTTAGAATACAGGTAAAACTGCCTACTGTAGGGGGGTTCTTTTTCATTTACCAAGTATCCGGGTGCTCCCTCACCCCCTTTCCCATAAGGTACTTAGTCCACAAGTCTAGATCTAGTTAATGAGCTGTGATTGGAAGCAAAGCGTGGTAGGAACTAATGATCATAATAACAACAACAATAAAAACAATGGTTTCCTAACCCTAATCCTAACCCTAAACCTAAGTCTAACCCTAATTTCATAACTAGGCTATGATTTTTCTTGCATCTGATTGGTTTGAAGAGATTTTTGCCACTGCATTCTGTTTAGATCTCTTACCTTACAGTATGTCTTCATCCTCCCTTATGCTTTTTGGAAAAAAAAAAATTACCTAAAAGCATCTTTGATTTTGTATTTAAGTCACAATGTGACTTCAAGCTAACTCCCCAGAATCATGGGCTTCCTTAGCTCTCAACCCCATTAACTAATATTCACCCTTACTCTTTCACCTGTTATATACGTCAGCCAGATTGAATTCCTCACATTTTCTGAATGACGGTGCATTTTTCACAATGTTGTACCTCTGCAGATTCTGCTCCCTTCACTGACGTGTCCTTGAAGTAGTTCTCACAGTCACTAGGTCTGACATACACTGACTCTGAAGGCTTTGGGGGTTTGGGGCTAGTTCTGCTAAATGATGGTAACCATAGGACCCCTTCCGAGACCAAGGCCAGAGGTACATCTGCCCAGAGTATGTACACTAAGTTACAGCAAAAGAAAACACTATTGAAGCAGTTCAAGAGGGGACCCAATTGAATTACACAAACAGTTATGTGCCGTGAATATCTATTCAATAATCTTGCCTCTGTGCAGATGAGATAAAAGAATAAAGCAGGAATTGTTGGGAAGGGAGAAAAATAAGCTTACACCACAAACCCTGGGAGAAATTTTTCAGGCAGAGAAGCATAAATGCATGAAATGGCCTCTCAACAAGGCATAGGAGAGAAATAAAAGTCAAATGAGTTGGCGCTGGGCCAGGATGGGCAAGAAGCATATCAGGGAAGAAGCGGAGCCCTGGTGCTTCCCTCCTTTCTCTCGCCTCCACGCGGCACATGGGGGCTGGTGGGGAGCTGTGTCTGCATTTCCTTCAAGCTACGCATTTATTTTGAGACTAAGGAAGGCGATACTTCTTCATTCTGTCCTTGCCTTTCACATTCAGCTCTTCCACTCATAGCCCTTTGGATGGATGTTATGGGGTAGCGTAAAAGTACAGAATCTTCCAGCCAGGCCAGCCTCCTTTCCGATCTTTCCCTGCACCTTCTAGCTTGTGATCATCAAAGAATTACATTGTCTTTCAATTCTCTGCAGCTTGGGGGTTGGAATCCTTAGCACGAAATACTGCCTATTTATGTTTTCAATGATTCACTCATTCAAATACTTGAATCAAATACTTGATTTTCCGATAAGCTCCAGGGTAGTGGGAAGGATTGAGACAGTGGGCAAAATAGTCAAGACCCTTCTCAGATGGATCTTGTCATCTAAGGGAATGATACATAAAATCATGTACAAGAAAACCCTGCCACAGTGCCTGGAATATACTAAGTGCTTAGGAAATGGTACCTGGACTCCTGTCCTCTTTCTCTCTTATCTTTCCTACACACAACTTAGTGCCTCTGTCCTCTATGTGCCCCAGGGAATCTCACAACAAAGGTTTCTAATTTCTTTCCCAGCTTAGGGTAAGGAGACAAGATTTGGATGAGTAGCCAAATGGAGAATTTCTCTTGGGAAACTTCAAGGACTCGATGCAGCTGCTGAGAAAAGGCCTCTTTTTACATGATCCTGATGAAGTCAAATGCACTACATCAGCCGTGATTCAGAGCCTGACTGCACATCGTGACAGGACAAAGGAAAAGCAAGAATTCTGGAAAAAACAAACGGAAAATAAACCCCGACAAAATTCCAACCAACAAACAAAAAATAAACTAAACCAAAACCCCTCTCTTCCATTAACAAAGAAACTTAGGGATATTGAGGCCCTTCCATATAACGATTTCTGATCCCTACCAGAAAAATGTTACCAGTATCGTCCCCACTTCACAAGATGCGGCTCAAAGGATGAGGATGAATCCAAGGGTATCGTTCTGGGTATCATTCAGGAGGGTTTTTAATTTCCCATCAATAGAAGTTGACTGAGGCTTATTTAAGCAGAATACAAGTTTATTAAAAGAATCTCAGTAGGTCACAGGATGGCCAGGTGGCTGAAAGCAGCAGTCTGAGGGCTGTGCAGTTGAGAAGCATACCCGACACCGCATCCTTGACCAGATGTGCAGAGGGAGGGGTGCCCAGCACTGCTCCACAGTTTGCACCTCTGGGGCACATGTATCAGGACAGGAGTCTTAAGGCAATCACCACCTGAACATCACTGCTGCTTATCTTGCTTGGAACCCACCTGCAGTTATGGCTGATGTGGACGCTTGTGACCATTGGAGTCCAGTGACAACTTGTGTCAAGGGCTCAGAGCAGGCTAGACAGGGAGAGACCTGTGAAATACTTCTTCTTTAATAAGAGGTGACTCTGAATCCCTATGAGACCCATGCCAAAAGGAATCCCCTGAACATAAGGAAGAGGACCCAATGCTGGACACCAAGCACAGCAAATATCCATTAAACCAAGTTCGCACAGAAAATGGGCAGAGCTTGGACTGCAAATGTGGTTCCAATGTCTGAACTGTTCCTTTTTCCACCAGACCACACTATGCAATAAGCAATGGGTGCTGGGATATGATCTGCTGTATTTCTCAGTATTGTCGTCTCATAAAACAAAAACCTAATACCTTTACTTAGTCTTTTTTCATTTACAAAGAAATTCCTTTCCATATGATTGTCAACAACAACCTTGGAAGTTAAGAGGGCAAGTAAATGTACCTTTTATTTTCAGATAAGAAAAAGTCTGATGATGCACCTGGTACTTGCAAATATTAAAGCACTTGCCATCCTAAATTTTAAACTTCCTCACACATGCCTGATCACTCTACTGGTTTGGGAACTTTGTTCAGTTTGGTATCACCAGTCCCTTGTATAGACAGGGATATTTGTTTGATTTGGTTTTGCTTTGCTTACCAATACATCTCTAGTGCCAAGAAGAGTGCCTGGCATAGAGGGAGCACTCAAAAAAATTTTTTTTAAATAATGATATGAATAAATTAACTGATAGACACTGGTTGTTACTCTTAGGAACACATGGATTTAGAGCTCACACCTGCATATTTTTAGTCCAAATATATGTTCATGTATGATATTGGTCATCATAATTGCTGTTCATGAGCAGACAAAGAGTAAACAACCACCCTCTCTTCATACTCTGCCACACCACAGGCCTCACCTCCTTAGCCTATAATCAGAAGCCCTATCCTGACTATGGGATCCCCTTTAACTTCCAACTAACCTCCCTCTCCAGGCCCTCCACAAATGAATGCCCCAGCATACCTCTGGAATCTTCTTGCCACAGCATCGAAGTCTTCTGTATTCCTCCATCCACTGGGCTATTTCCAGTCTTCACCTTAGAGTATCTCTTTGCAGTATTTGTTACCATTACAACATTCTTTCTTCTTGATTTTCTTCATTCCCTTAGTTACTATGACTCTGTTCTTTATTCTTTTTTGCTTTGTAGTTTTAACTATTTATTCTCTTTTTGGGCTCCTCTTTTTGGGTCCTGTGTCAAATCTCTCCTTTGAGTGTTGGCTTTCCTCAAGGTCCAGACTATTTTTCTGGACTTCTTTTCCTAATAGTATCTGATAATACCTAGTAGTCACCGTGTGCCAGCCATCTTTCTGAGCACTTTACACATCTAATGCATTTAATACATTCTAAGAGGTAAGCATTGTCAGTATCTCTATTTTTCAGGGGAAGAAACTGAAACACAGATAATTATCTTGCCCAGTGTCATGGAACTAGTAACTGGAGGTACAAGGAGAAGGGTCTAAGTCAGTGTTTTTAAGCTCTAGTTTTGGATTTCCCTTCTTTCTCAAGTGAGTGGGTGGGGCTGCCAAGAACTGGCTTAAACTTGTGAGTTGGGGAGGCCCTGGAGCCCAAACTAAATATCATTGCATTACCCTGGGTTCTCCATAGAGAAAGAACCAGTCGGAGATATATATGTATAATATAGAATTGGCTCACATGCCTATGGAGGCTGAGAAGTCCAAATCCAACAGATTTGCTGTCTGCAAAATGGGGACCCAAGACAGGCAATGATGAAAATTCCAGTCCAAGTGCAGGAAAACCTATGTCCCAGCTGGAAAACAGGCAGAGGGAGGAAATTCTCCCTGACCTCATCTTTTGTTCTATTCAGTAGCCTCCAGCAAATTGGAAGAGGCCCACCACACAATGGAGAGGGCAATGTTTTGTTTAGTCTACAAATTCAAGTGTTAATCTCATTGAGAAACAACTTCACAGACACACCCAAAATAATATTTAACCAAATATCTGGGCACCACATTGCTCAGTCAAGCTGACACATAAAATTAACTGTCACAGTCGTTCTTCCTAAGAAGAGACCAGTGAAAACAGGCTTGATGCCCTCAGTGATAGGCATTTACAGATAACACAAAATGGGACACAGAGAAACTGGTTAAAAAAAAAAAAGATGCGCTGAATGTGGATGTGAAAACTGGAGCTCAGAGACAACTCATCAATAGTGACGCACATGGAAGACTTCCTTTATGCTTATTGTATATATAGCTGGTATTTTTTTTTTTTACTACATTGCATTATGATAAATTAGATAAATAGTTGCCCCTGCCACTATTCTATAAACTCTGTGAGGGTCAGTAATATGCTCATAAAATCTGAAATCCCAAATTCTAACAGTACTGGGAACGCTGGCAAGGGTGAATCTATCTAATCGGGCTACAGGTTATTGAATTTCTCTGGGCACCATATATTCTAGGGAAACAAAATTATATTTTAAATTTACTAAGAAACACAGCACCCACATAACGCTACCAAGGGGCAAAACACAAACAAATAATTGTAATGTACACATCACAGAATGGAGACCAGGATTCTACCTGGGGACCTTACAGCATGAGCTGGGGAGCATCAGAATAAATACTTGTACCCAAACATCTCTCACTGGCCTGTTGGTGTCCACTCTCTGGGTCATGAGAAAGCACCTTTGATGCCTGGGGACACTCTAGTGATGGGCCCTTTGTACAGATGATCCCCTTTCCCAGAGCATGGCCTGTGGGATGAAGGAAGAGTACTAATGACTTAGAGACCAATCAGAGCTCTAAGGAATGTGTGAGCTCAAGATGCACTATGACCTCACTTCACAGACAGGGGAACCGATTCTCTGTAAAGTTACATCACATTTACAAGTTCAGGCTCTGAAGGCTGGGCCTTCTGGCTTAACGTCAACTCCCCTCCCACTAAATATCTGACCATGGAGAAGGCAATGGAAGGGACAATGGAGAAATCTTTGCTATCTTAGTGTCTACTCTTTTTGAAGAGACAATATGGAAAAGAATAGCTGGGGTCCTGACAGCATCCACTGTAACATCTGAGGGCTCCAGAGTATGAATACAAGGATATGGGTTGGAAACAAATAGATGCAGTTTAGTTACAAATTCTGTGACCTCAGATGAGTCATTTAACTTCCCTGAGTCTTAGTTTCTTCATCTATTAAATAAAGTTAGGAAATCATATTACAGGATAGTTAGAAATATATATATAGGATGAGCTACAACCATCTGTATTTGGTTTTCTATAAATGCGGGCCATTATCATTTTACAACAAATATGACATTTAGTCACTCAAGGAGAAACACCTAACTCACCTCCGTATGCTGACCCTTATCCATTTCCTTGCTATGCTGGAGAAGAGTTTGGGTTATAAAACTCTGCACTGAGATTATGATTTCTCCTTGAGGTTGATTTAAATACTCTGATTATTTCCCAGAAACACAAATCAGCATGCTCTCTCCAGGAAATCTTGGTAACTCCTTGAAATTCAGCCCCAAATTTTCCAAGAAATGAGAGGTTTATTTGAATAATTTGTTTTGCTGTATAGACTATATCACATACTAGGGACAACATGTCACAATTTCATGAACATTTGAGATCTGTTGTAACAAGGTAGGAAGGATTTCAGAACATCTGTGCCAAAAGTGAAAGGCAAATAAAATGATGGCTGCATATAGTTTCTAAACTTCCAAAGATCATGCTTCATGGTTACAAATGGATGGTTACACATTCTTTACCTGCAGTCTGATCAAAAATGGTAAGAAGAACCATAAGGAATAAATTCCGTGCTAGTTGTTAGCTTCTGCTAAAGGACAATGAGTTCTTCAAGCACAGAAACAACTTCATTCATTGTTTCACCTCTACAGAATGCTTGGCCCACATGGTAGGCAACAAGTTTAAGCAAATAAAGCTTTACTTTGACGGATTCTCTTCATTCTCAATTTTTCAGCAAAAACCCAAATTATATGGTATTACTAAAAATACCCCCTACCTGTTCTGTTTTATTTTTGAAGTTTTAATGTGTTTGAGGTTGCATAAATACTGAACAGGTATATTGGCCTTAGGAATAATAATCACCCTATTTCCCACTTTCTCATTTACTTAATGATTAAAGTCATTTCATTTTCCCATGTGTATTAGTCAGGGTTGTCCAGAGAAACAGAATCATTAGGGTATATATATAGATATGGATATAGATATAGATATAGAGGATGTCGATACAATAAGGTATTGACTCATGCATTTACGGGGGCTAAGAAGGCCCATGATCTGCCCCCTGCAATTGGATACCCAAGGAAGCTGATGCTGTAGTTCAGGGACCTGAGAGCAGGAGGGCTGATGGTATAGATTTAAGTTCACATCTGAAGGCCTGAGACACAGGACTACAAGGCAGGAGAACGTGTCTCTCAGCTGAGCAGTCAGGCAGAGAAAGAACTCAAACTTCCTCAGCCCTTTTTGTTCTTTTCAGAGCCTCAAGGGATTGGATGACATCTACCCGCACAGGGGAGTGTGACAACTTTACCCAGTTCACCAATTCAGGTGCTCATCTCTCCTGGAAACATCCTCACAGACACACTCAGAAATAATGCTTAAACAGGTATCTGGGCACACCACGATCCAGTCAAGTTGACACATAAAAATAAATGTCACACCATGCGTAGAAGAGATTTAGAATAAAAGTGTTTCATGCTCGCTCACACTAACATGTAGATGACTGATGTAAGCTCTTAACTTGATACAAAGGCGAAATAAGAGAGAAATGAAAGGTATAGGAAAGCAAAAGAACCATGTGTAATATAAAGAAAAACACACACAAGAAGAGCTGAGGGCTGCCGAGACAAACATAAATCACTTAATGTTTTTCTTTGAGACAATCTTGGGCATGTTGTTTCAGAAAAGACAAAAATCCTAAAGGAAAAGCAAGATGTGACAGCTGACATAATTTTCCCTCCAATACACCCTTAACAGTTATTTTTTCTACAACCGCTTTGAACTTTTCATCCTCATTTACCAAAAAAAAAAAAAAAAAAAAATTACTTGTTTAAATTTCAAGTCTTCAAATATATAATTTACTCTGTGATAATATAATAATAAGAATATGGCACAGACATGATAAAGTGAAAAAAATAAAATGTAAAAGTAGAAAAACTTTTAAAGGAATATCAATACTATCCAATAGAACATTCTATTATGATGGGAATATCCTTGGCTACATTGTCCAATACAGCATCCTCCAGACACATAAAACTATTGTTCACTTGAAAAATGGATAGTTAAATAGAAGAACTGAATTTTTAATTTTAATTAATATACAATTAAATTTAAATAGCCATATGTAGGGAACCCTCTTGCGCTGTTGGTGGGAATGTAAACTGATAGAGCCACTATGGAGAACAATATGGAAGTTCCTTAGGTTCCTGAAAAAAACTAAAAATAGAATTACCATGTGACCCAGCAATCCCACTACTGGGCATATACCCAGAGAAAACCATAATTCAAAAAGACACATGCACTCCAGTGTTCATTGCAGCACTATTTACAATAGCCAGGACAGAGAAGCAACCTAAATGCCCATCGACAGATGAATGGATAAAGAAGATGTGGTACATATATACAACGGAATATTGCTCGGCCATAAAAAGGAACAAAATTGGGTCATTTGTAGAGACGTGGATGGATCTAGAGACTGTCATACAGAGTGAAGTAAGTCAGAAAGAGAAAAACAAATATCGTATATTAACACATATCTGTGGAATCTAGAAAAATGTTACAGATGAACCCATTGCAAGGCAGAAATAGACACAGATGTAGAGAGCAAACGTATGGACACCAAGGGGGTAAAGCGGGGAGGTGGGGGTGGGGGACTGGTGGTGGTGGGATGAATTGGGAGATTGAGATTGATGTGTATACACTAATATGTATAAAATAGATAACTAATAAGAACCTGCTGTATAAAAAAAATAAAATAAAATTCAAAATAAATAAATAAATAGCCATATGTGGCTTGTTGCTACTGTATCTAGGGGTTACATGATTTGAGAGAAAACAGAAATTTTAGAAGACAAGGTATGCACAGTGATAGCCTCTGAAGCAGGAAGATGTTAATGAAACAACTTTTTGAAATTAAAAACAAAAAAAAGACTAAGTGTTTTTTTATTGAGAAGACACATTGTATCTTCAAGAACCTTGAAACAAACTAAGCTGAAATGTAAGCTAGTAAAGTTACTAGAAACCAAAATTAAGGTTCCTTCAAGTATTCTGGAAAAATAGCAAATCACTTATAAAAGAAAGCTCACATCAAACTGTTTTCTCTGCTACAACTCTAAATACTAAAAGGTAGTGAAGAAATAAGAAAAAAAAATAATAATTTAAGGAAATAATATGTTATCCGAGAAATTTTTCTCAGTTATATTCTCATTCAATTAAAAGGTGACAAAATACCTTACACATAAGAACTCAGAGTTATTGCTCCTACCACTAGAGAAAAACTTCAACTAATAAAGAGTTAATTAGGAAAAAATAAACTAGCTCTGACTGTTAAATATGTAACTATAGGAATAAGAATAAAACAAATTGTAGAAATTATGGTTATATAACAGAGAGAATATTTTACATTCCTTGACAATGTTAAAGCTGAGAAAAAATTCATCGAATTTTTAAAGACAGTATGAAATAATATTGTGACAGAATTAAAACCATTTGTATCAGCTGCAGCAATAAATATATAAGTATTAAGAAGCTAAGCTAACATTAAAATCAAACACGCAAAAAACAACAACTTCAAATTGGATCACTAAGCAAAACTCAACTGTAGTCTGTATTTGTTAAACACTACTAAAGCAATTAATTATGCACATTTGAAAATATAGAAATTATATAAGGAAAAATCCAAATAAAAAATAAATATTTTTATGTTAATAGCACATGACTTTAAATAAAAAATCATATATAAATCATATGATATGAGTAAATATTTTCTTTATTAAAGTTATAGCACTAACAAATTTAGCATTAATATTCATTCTGTAAAATACAGATGATTAAAAAGGGAAATAGAAGCACAATAGAAAATGGAGACTTTCATTCATTTCTTTTTTTTTTTTTTTTTTGTGGTACGTGGGCCTCTCACTGCTGTGACCTCTCCCGTTGCGGAGCACAGGCTCCGGACGTGCAGGCTCAGCGGCCATGGCTCACGGGTCCAGCTGCTCTGCGGCACGTGGGATCTTCCCCGACCAGGGCACGAACCCGTGTCCACTGCATCAGCAGGTGGACTCTCAACCACTACACCACCAGGGAAGCCCGATTTCTTTTTTGTCAAACAAAAAAAGATAAAAAATATGGAAGGTCTAAATAAAACATAAATCTAACAGATATATCAAAATCTATAGTATAAAAGGGAAGAGATATTTATATCAAGTAACATAGAACATTCACAAAAATTGACACTAGTACATCACACACACACAGACTCACTCATACTTTTCAAAGAGTTGAAATATATTTTAGCCTTGAATACTCTAATTACCATGTGATAAGGCCAGTAATTGATTACAGAGCCAAAACTCAACAATGTGCTTAACTCTTGATATGGGAAAATAATTCTAAGCTGGAAAGAAAATCCATCTGAATTTGTAAAATATCTGGAATATAACAATATTAAACACCATGTATTTCAATATCTCTGGGCCACAGATAAAGCAATGTCCAGTTGAATATATGTAATCTTAAGGCAAACATCCACAAAAATTATAGGAAAAATAAATCAATTAATTACATTTCCAATTCAAGAAGAAAGATATTAATATTCCTCCCCTCTCATAAAATAAGGGATGCAACAGAAAGAGATTATAAAAACACATGAAAAGATGTTCAACATCACTAATTATCAGAGAAATGCAAATCAAAACTACAATGAGGTTTCACCTCACAACGGTCAGAATGTCCATCATTAAAAATTCTACAAACAATAAATGCTGGAGACGGTGTAGAGAAAAGGGAACCCTCCTACTGTTGGTGGGAATGTAAATTGGTGCAACCACTATGGAGAACAGTGTGGAGATTCCTTAAAAAAATAAAAATAGAGCTACCATATGATCCAGCAATCCCATTCCTGGGCATATAACAGAGAAAGTCATAATCCAAAAAGATGCATGCACCTCAATGTTCACTGCAGCACTATTTACGATAGCCAGGACATGGAAGCAACCTAAATGCCCATCAACAGAGGAATGAATAAAGAAGACGTGGTATATTACTCAGCCATACAAAAGAATGAAACAATGCCTTTTGCAACAACATGGATGACCTAGAAACTATCATACTAAGTGAAGTAAGTCAGACCGAGAAAGACAAATACCATATGATATCACTCATATGTGGAATCTAATTTTAAACAAAGGAACTTATTTACAAAACAGAAACAGATTTACAGATGTTGAAAAACTTATGGTTGTCAAAGGGGAAACTTGGGGGGTGTGGTGGGAGATTTGGGAGCTGATTAGGTTTATCTGAGGTCTTGAGAAGTAGCCCTCTTGATGGGATTAGTGCCTTTACAAGATGAGGAAGACACCAGAGCTCGCTCCCATCATGTGGAGATACAGCAATAAGGCTGCTGTCTCTGAACCAGGAAGGTTCCTCATCAGAAATCAAGTTGGCCACCGTCTCTATCTTGGACTTCCAACCTCTAGAACTGTAAGAAATATCTGTTGTTTAAAACGCCAGTCTAAGGTATTTTATTACAGTAGCCAAGTAAACAAAGACATAGTCCTCTCAGATATCAAAACATGCCATAAAATTATGTTAAGTTATACATTATTTTAGTGGCACTTGAGTTGGAAACATCAACATAAAAGAGTAGAAATTTCAGAAATAAATCCAAACAAATAAAGGGATTTAGTATATGACAAAGATGTCATATCAAATTATTGGGGAAAGATAAATACTTTAAAATATTCTATTCTTTTAACGATATATTATTTAAGAAAGAACATAAACTGTTTTAAATCAGTAAGATAGTAATCTAGGAAAAAATAAAATTAACTGGATTTCTACTCCATAACTTACAACAGAATAAACTACAAAATGATCTAAGATTTAAACACAAAAATTCAAACTATACATCTACTTAAAATAAACCATTGCAGAATTCTTTCATAATACTTAGTACAATGAGACCTTATACATGTGAAACAAAACCCAGAAGTTATAAAAGACTGATAGTTGCATAAAACTTAAACTTTCTAAATGGAAAACTATAAGCAAAATTTTAAAATACAGGAAAATAATGAAAAGAATAGTACAATAAAAGATTAATGTCCCTAATACGTACAGAACTTCTAAGAAAAATGCCAACAAATCAATAGAAATATGGCAAAAAAAAAATTACCAGATAGCTCAAAAGAAAGGAAAAAACAAATTGATTTAAACATATAAAGGGACATTTCAATTATCATAATAAAAGAAATCCAATTAAAATGACTCAAATGTCAAGTTCATCTCCTAGATTGGCAAAGAACATAAATTGAATGCAGTGCATTTCCTAGGGTGCGGGGAAATGCTGCAATCTCACAGTTGCTCAGTGGGAAGGCAGTTGGCCTAACCTTTATAGAGAGTGATTTGATGATTTCTATAATATTAAAATATAATTTATCTGAGCAGTTCCTCTTTTGGAAATTTATTCCTCTGCATGTATATAAAATGACACATGTGAGAGGTTATTTGCTACATCATTTTTCTAATAGCAAAATATTGTAAATAAGTTAAATACCAACAATATGTACTTGTAAAATAGATTATGGTAAATCTACAAAATGGAAAAATATGAAGCCATCAAAAAGGACCAAAGAAACTATTTCTGTTTTCATTTAAATGAACTCCAAGGTCTATTACTAAGTGAACTAAGCATAGCCCCAAATAATATGTCTAATATTCTATTGTTTGTATAAAACTGGGCAAAATATATGTGTTTGTTTGTCCATATATACATATCATAGCTCAAGGGACACACAGGACTTGGTGAAGTAGATGGTTTGCAGGAAGGGGCACTGGGTGACTGCAAAGGGATAGGGAGCAGAGACAGAAAATCTTAATTACTGACAATTTTGTATTTTTGGAATTTTAAACCATGTAAACCTGTAATGCATTTTATAAATAAATACATAGGTTAATTAACATTACAAGGTTGAAAAGGATTCATTGGACATATATGCTTGTAAAGCTAAGTTTTCACCCCTAAAATAAGTCAACCCTTCCATCTATGTAGCCAATAACAATAGCAAAGAAATAACAATTTTCAAGTATAAATTTGAGTCTGTTGCAGAAATCCAGTGCAACAGAAAACATGAACAATTATAAAGCAGAAAAGCCTGGGTTTAGTTTCAGTCCCACTACTGATTACCATACTATTTGATCTTTCACAAATGGTTTAGTCTTCCTTCAGGATAGTCCAGTGGTTATATCCATGGGTTCTGAGTTCAGAGTTCTGAGTTCAAATCCAGGGCTGCCACTTACCAGCTGTTTACCAAGCCATTTCCTCATCAGGAAGTTGGACTGGATGTGATAAGAATAGTACCTGGTACATGGTTCTGTTATGATAAATAGGGGAGCTAACCACATCATCCTGTCCTCATCACAGAGTCAGGAATAAAGTTTCTCTTAATTTGCCCTCTCTCCCCTCAGCTTCACATGATGAGTCGGGGTAGGATCTCACCTGTCTCATCAGGTGTCCTCCAACCTGAACCCTCTCCAGGCTCCAAAAACAGTCCCCTGTTCTTCAGAGACACTCACACAATTGTGGACCTAAAATGAAATTAAACATTATTGGATAAAAAAAAAAAGAAAGAAAAACATTATTGGATAAAAAACTGTTACAAAGCAGATTACAGCAAGGGAGATCTCCAGAAAGCTACAGGCAAATTCTTGATCTGCCAAACAGGAGGCTTCCACAAGACACCTGCCTTCCCACCTCTTTCTATGGAGATGTGTGCTTGTGTTGAATGGCCCTGCCAAATGGCAGAATTCACTCCTCTTGATGAAAATGACATTCTCTATTAGCGACTGTACCGCACACATAGGTGGAGGGCAGGCAGGATTCAGAGTGGCCTAAATGCACACTACAAGGAAACTAAAATTGGAGCAATTTGCTGTAATTTAGAAAGAAGAATGAGTGAATGAATGCATGCTCTGTGGAAAATTATATTTTATTTGAAGGTAAGATTGCACATCTCTAATCAAGGCTTAAAATCTGAATTAGGATAAATTGTGCCGTAATTATTTTCTTAGAAGAGAACAAAGAAGATTTTAAAGCACCTAATATCCCCCCTTTGAAGCTTTCAAAATGAAGATGCTCACTGTGTGGCAAATGCATGGCTTTATTTGCTTCTGTCCCGTAAAGACCTCAAGTTCATTTAGCCAGATTCTGAGCCTTTGACATAAAAAGCACTGTCGAGCATTTAGTTTTCCCGGCACATTTTGTTGCATTTGTTTTTGGTCCTCCTGACTTTCAAGCCTTTAATTAAGAAAAAAATTAGCTTACTGGTGATAATGACTTGCTTGAATCTAAGAGTTCTTCATTATTGTGTATGTTTGAGGCTCACATGTACTCGTGTGTGTGTGTGTGTGTGTGTGTGTGAGAGAGAGAGAGAGAGAGAGAGAGAGAGAGAGAGTTGGGGCGGAGGTGGAGGTGGGCACAGAAAAACTAAACATAGTGCAGTTTTCTTGTTTTCTGCTTTGATTTTCAAGATTTTCTTTTGACCATTTTGATCTTTATTCTCAGGAAAATAATTGATTTTTATACCTGTGGATAACTATTCAAATTTCTTCCTCCACTTTAGTAGAAAATATTACTCTCTCCCTGCCCTTTATTCAAAATCTTTCCAAAATTTTATATCCAACCTCGTCAATGTATTGTGCTGTTGCACTCGAGGACTGCAGTCCCACTTCTATAAAACATATGGTATCAAAGCAATGCCATCCTGTCTTACAGCTCCTCCCACCAGGCAGGAGCTTAGGTTTTTTGGACTCTCTTGTCTTAAAAGAGTCAGAGGCTGGCATTCACCTCTTACTTTAAAAAAAAACATCAAAGAAAAACTTAATGATCTGTAGCATCCTGTTACAGCAAACAGCCTTCTCTTCTAGTAGAGAGTTCTATCTAATTCTCCCTCATGACCCAATTTCACTCTCTTCTTTTATCCTATCCTTAGGAAGCAGAAGAACAGTTAGTGTCCATCTCCTTCACACCTGAGCATCACTGAGCACAGAGTGATGGAAGGAGCATGGGCTCCATGAGGTCAGTGTTCAAATCCTGACACCAGTCCATACAAGCTGAGTGGAGTTCAGCATAACCCCCTGACTCAGTTACTACACAGTAGTGGTAATTAGGGCTGACGTTTGCATGAAGCCATGTGCGATGCAACCTTGCTAACTGCGCATCGGCTCCTGGGATCCTCACAGCCCACTGGGGCATGATTCTGACCCGCACGTCACAGATGGAGATGCCAGGAACCTTGGGAACTTGCTCACAATCTCACTGCTGCCAAGCGGTGGAGTCCAGGTGTTTACATATTACACTGCCCTGAGACCATCATTATAAAATGCTATATTACCACACATAGCAGGAAAAACAAGATCAAACACAAAGTACCAAGAACATTTATGATGGAGAAAAGTTTGAACCTGTAAAGTTCCCTTTGCCATCCTGTTCTCCAGACTGGGTTAGTACACTGGGCTGGATCCTTAGCCCTTTCACGCTCAGCTCCATGTGGCTGTGTGTACTTCCCAGAGCAGACTGTGCTCTTATGACTCTTTCCCTCTGCACTGCTGCCCTTCCTCCAGGAATGCTTTTCCCACCTTGGGAACTCTTATTTAGCTCAATATTTAATTTATCCTATTTTCCTTGGGACAACCTTCTTAACTAGTTCACCTAACAATCATCTTTTCTCCTTTTTTATTTTATTTTAATTTAATTTAATTTTATTTGTGTGTTGCTCTCTTCACTGTGCCCACAGGCCATGAGGCATACATATTTACATTCCTCTATCTCCTACTAGACTCTTAACTTCCCAAGTAGCAGGGGTCGTGGCTTAATCTGTGATTCTCTAGAAGCTAAAATGTAAACTATAAGAAGGTGTTCAGTGAATGTCTGTGGAATGAATGAATAAATATCACACACACACACATGCACCAGGATACGTTTAGGGATTTATGGTGAATACTTAATTAATCAAAACTGGGCTACTGAAATTTCTGGCTGAAAAAGGGCAAATTTCAGGCTTCCCTTGGTTTCACTTTTTTCTCATAGATTCTCATTTTTCTTTTTACCATAGCTTTACTTTCTTACTGGTTACTATTTTATTCATCATAAGGCAAATTACTACCTTAATGGAGATATACTATTTATTGATATTAATATTAAAAAATAATAGTAAACATCTTAAAGGTTATTAACCAAGTGATAACTTGGTTATTACTCCAGTTTCAATATAAACATAAAATAAAAATTGTAAAATATTCCGAAATGATAAATCTAACTTTATTTTTTCAACTTCCCTTTCCCCAAGTTACAGATGCTGAACCGACACTGGATGGAGCCAGTCAGGTGATCCTCAGGGAGTAGCCCCACAAACAAGAAACATCACCTGGCCTCTTCCTTTGTTAATAACACTATTTGCAATGAGTGTCTTTCAGGAATGAATTGGGGCCAGATCAGGTGGCCCGTCTCTGCTTTAATACATATTCCAAATCCAAATTTATTCCATGCCTTTTTGTAAGAGTCAGAGTTTAAACTATTACACCAAGTTTATGAGATAATCAAATTTTGATTGTGAAGAATAATATATGTAGGTGAACATATAAACATAACACATGCACAAACAGGTGTGTGTGTGTGCTTCAGCTTCCCAAGAGTTACCCTTTCTTAAATAAAGTTAGTGCTTTAAAACAACAAATTTGAAAAAAAAATTACAAAAATAAAATAAAACAACAACAAATGTGATTTCTCTTACAATATAAAATTTTACTTATATGATATTTTCATCTATCTGAGAGCTTCATAGGAAACGGACTCATCTCTGTGCCACCAATGGTAGCAGAGAGCTTAGAAATAATGGTCCCAAAGTAAATACTTTTTGAGTTAAAATACTTTAATTTATTTTACTATATAATTACATTTACTTATTTAAATTCAGATACAATAAAGTACTAACTCCAAGAACCAGACATAAACACTGCTAATATTTTGCTATACTTCTTTTCCATCATTTTCTTCTGCCATCTCATTACTCATCACCAGCAAACAATTTTGATTTCTAACTTCTTAAAATGTAATACTTTATGCTTATTCACACCTCTGTATTAGTAAAAATTTCATGTAATAGATTTTAATGTTCCAAATAAATAGATCATGATTTATGGAACCATTTCAAATATTTTACCATGATAAATAAGCCTGTGATGAAGCTATGTTTGTGGTATCTAATTAAGAGTATAAAAAATATGAGCTCAAAGGATGGAGCATCAGTAGTCAGGTTTTGGTTTTTTTTGTTTGTTTGTTTTTTGTGGTACGCGGGCCTCTCACTGCTGTGGCCTCTCCCGTTGCGGAGCACAGGCTCCAGACACGCAGGCTCAGCGGCCATGGCTCACGGGCCCAGCCGCTCCGCGGCATGTGGGATCCTCCCGGACCGGGACACGAACCTGTGTCCCCTGCATCAGCAGGTGGACTCTCAACAACTGAGCCACCAGGGAAGCTCTGGTGGTCAGGTTTGAATGGTGGTTTATTTCGGGGGTGACAAGATTCATGGTGTGATGAGGACTGAGCACAAATAAAGTGGACTCACTGGAGAAGAGGAGCTTGAAGGGACTGGAATGTTGACAGGGTCGTCCCTGTGGCTTAGGAAGCCACCCAGAAATATGGCAGAAAGGGGATGGAGAGTCATACCACTGGAGGTGCTGTGGTCTCCAGCAAGCAAGGGAGAGATGGAGAGAACAGGGAACAGACACAAAAGCACGGAGCACAGGCTTCAAAAAGAGATGGTTTTTGAAGAAGAAAGGAAAAGTTATTGCAAAGTGTAATGGAAGCAAGCAGGAGTTTTATGTCACTTCTAGGCATTAAGGAACATGGGATGCGAGAGAAAAATTAGCCTCCGCTTTAGAGAAAACTGCAGGAAAAGCCATAAAAGACTAAACACATACCAGGAGCTCAGTGCAGGAATCCTTTCTCATAGGTCCCCAGAGCCAATTCCAGTTCTATCATATCCGTTACTCAGCACTTATGCCATGAATCTGTCTTCATGTCAACATGCCTCATTCATTAGAGCCCTTGGTTCATTAATTTTTCACTGTTGCCTCTTAAAGGTGAAACCACTCCCTAGCTGAGAGTTATGGCTTCCTAAACATTCACCATCTTTCCTGTAGGGCATTTTTTTTCAAAGCTTTAGACTCATGAGTTGATCCTATCTTTTTTTACACAACAATTTCTCCTGACTTTTCCAGACAAGATGATATAAGAGCATACACAGATCGCATGCTCAAAAGTGGCTTCCATAAAAATACACTTGGTAATTGCAGCTGCACTTTATGAGGCTATGATGAAAAAGACATAAAATGTAGCTGTGAAAAACTATGTTCACAAACCTGAGAAAATTTGACTGTGAATAGCTACTCTGTTAATTACAGTGACAGATTATGACATAAACTACAACACTGGAATTGGAAACATCCTTGGATATTAAAAAAGAAATACACACACAGACACACACAGAGACACACATACAAACACACACATACCACTTGGTGAGAAATATCCCGAGGATGAAGAATCCTTAGACCATCATTAATTTGATTCTATTTGTTTTTCACTGTCAATTGAAACATTTGTCTGTTTGTAATAATCTTTCCTATCTTGTTTTTAAAAATGAGATTTAATTTTGGCCACCCCAAACTTCACATCCACCCAGAATCTCAGAATGTGACCTCATTTGAAAGTAGGGTCCTTGTGGAGGTAATTAGTTAGGGTGGACCTTAAATGACTGAGAAGGCCATGTAGAGACACAGACACACAGAGGGGAGAAGCCATGTGATGTCAGAAAGTGGAGTGATAAGTCTACAAACCAAGGAGTTAAAAACAAAGCACCAAGGAGTTAAAAACAAAGCACCAAGGGTTGCCCACAACCACTGGAAGTTAGGAAGAGCCAAGGAATGATTTTTTTTCCTAGAGTCTTTGGTGAAGGCAAGTCCTTCCTGATACCATGACTTCAGACTGCCAGCTTCCAGAACTGTGAGGGAATACATTTCCGTTCTTCTAAGCCACACAGTTTGTGATGATTTGTTATGGCAGCCCTAGTAACTACAATACAAATAATTTAATGCTTATGAATTACAAAAAATTATAATTCCCTAGTACAGGGTAAGTATGTTTGATTTTCATGTATTTTGTTTTTAACTCCAAGAAGCCAAGCTAAATCAAAATTTTCATGTGACAATGCCTCAGTTTATAGACCTAAGAATCATTAGGAATTGCATTTAACACTGGAGAAGCCTCCAGTTTTCCATTTAAACTATCCTTCACAAGGAAAGCAGAGCCAGTCTTCTCAAACATAAACCGTAGTTGCTTCCCTTTTCAGATTATGGCCGTTTGCTCTGTCTCAAAACGAGAGTCATACTTTTGGCATTAAAATAAGTCAAGTCAGTGGCCCTGATCTGTCAATTCAGCCTCGTTTGTCACCATGATGCTCGGCTGTAAGTGCACACATAGATACGTTCACACTCTCTCACACACACACCTGTAGGCTGCGGCCCTTAGAATCACATACACTCCGGGAATAGGCTGTTTGTGCACGCGCTCCACACCTCCCTCCAGAGACCACGCAGCCTGGGCCTGCCCTCCTTTCCACAGGGCCACTCTCCTGTGTCCTCAGGATTCAGGTCAACAGTCACTTTTGTAGGAAGCTGTCCCCAACCCATGTGCCCCCTCCCCACTCCCTGTTGGGAGGTCTCTGTGTAAATAAACTCACATCAAAGACACGTCAGAATACCTGCTCAGAGCAGAGGCTGTGATGATTAAAAGCCAGTTTCATCATTGACTAGCTTAAAACAACAACAACAACAACAAAACTCTCCAATCAGTTTTTCTATCGGCAAGTGGGAAGTACAGTAACTCAACAATACTGGGATTACAAGTATTCATTCAAAAAATTCATTAATCCAGATACATTAAGTGAATGTTCACTATACTGTTTATATTATATTAATTATAATGCAGAGGCAATGAGTTGGGAGCACGGTTGATACTTTTCAGGACCTGCGGGAAGTCACTGTGAAGTAGAACAAATTGACAGAAGAGGATGGTGCAAGGGAATGGGACTCGTGCATCAGTGGCACAAGTAATGGGGACTTGCAGGCATTTCGGTTTTACTCTGAACGCAAATTTACAGGGAGTGAAGCCAGGGCAGAGAAGAGAGAGACCAATTAAGAATTAAATCCAGAACCGAGATGGACTCAAGCATGGGTGGTGGACACAGGGAGATGGTGAGAAGGTTGGAGGTAGACAAGTATTTGCTGATAGATTGGATGTAGGTGTACAGACATAAATGAGCCCAATACTTTTAGTCGGAGCAACTGTAAGGCAGTGTTGACACTTACTGAGATGTGGATGAATATGGGAGAAACGATATTTTTGTTTTGTTTTTGTTTGGGGAATGGGAGGGGGGGATATTGCTGCGGCTGTTGGTTAGTGCAAAGCGAATTGAGATGCTCAAAACTAAACTCTGAAATTTCTACTATATACTAGACATCAAGTAGAATGCTAAGAAGGCAGTCAGATGTATGAGTCTGGACTTCAGGGGCTACAGATATAAACACATGTTTCGTCAACTTATAGATAATATTTTAAGAGACAAATTGAGAC
Organism: Grampus griseus; assembly: GCF_964374135.1. Classification (NCBI taxonomy): domain Eukaryota; kingdom Metazoa; phylum Chordata; class Mammalia; order Artiodactyla; family Delphinidae; genus Grampus; species Grampus griseus. Next base: position 3,953,402 of record NC_139009.1, read on the forward strand.
CTCCTTGACATTCAGTGCAGATAAAAAGGAGGTCAGAACATGAGCCTTGCCATATTCCAACATTTCGAGGCTAGAGGCATGAGACACACCACAAAACAAAGGGGGAAGGAACAGTCAGGAAGTTAAAAGAAAAATGAAAATATACAATTGTATGGGTCAATTACTTTTTTGAATTTTCCAGATTGAAAAAAATCTGGAAAAAAAAATTAAAATAAAAGAAAACAAGGTTAAGGTAGTCTTAGACAAAGGGAAAAATAATTTTAAGGAAGATGTACTCAAACCATGTCAAAATACATTTAAGATGAGGACTGAGAATTGATTCTTTGGTTTAGTGCCGATGTCATTGGGAGTCTTGAAGAGGGAAGACTGTTTTGATGGAATAATTGAGATGAAGCCCTAATTTGAATAGGTCCAAGCAAAGAAGAGAAGAGGGCAGAAGATTATACATAGACAACTCCATCTTGGAATGTTTCTGAAAAGGGGAAAGAGTGCAGAAGAGGCTGCTTTTGTTGTTCTGTTTTATTTAGGTGTGAGCTGTAAATGCATGTCTGTAGGCTTTGGAAAGAGAAGTTGATGATACAGGAAAGAGAGGGGAGAGTTGCTGAAATGACCATATTGAGGAGAAGAGAGAAATGGGATGAAACATGCAGAGCCAAGAGCTGGACTTAGGAGCACAGACACACACAGCACCGGGCGAGAAGGAAAGCGTATGAACGTTGATGCAGTGGGAATGTTGTGCTGGGATGAGGGGAGCATGTGGGATTTCGATCCTGCTGACTTGTACTTTCTCACTGTTAAAGGAAATAAAGTCATCAGCTGAACATGACAATGACGACAAAGTTTTAAAGGTTTGTGAAGGGACAGGCTGGAACTAGACATTTAGGAGAGTGGAAAAGAGGGTGGGTCAGGGAAATGCAGTAACAGTCAGTGGTGGCCCTAGGAGTTCACTTAAACTAGGGGCAGCTAAAGTGAGATCAGTCTCCTCTTTTGTCCTTCTCTCCATCACTCAGCTATACAGTGCAAGCTGGGGGTACTTGTGGGGGGGACTAAGCCACGGTTTGAGTTTTGCTAGGAAAATTAGAATGAAAGAAGAGGTGTGCAAGGAAGAGGTTTTAATGGTGGACTCTAGAATCTAAGCTGGGTAACCAACAAATAAAAAGCAGAAGAAGGTGAGAGAGTGTGAAAACAGGGCAACATGGCAGGCTCAATGGTTGGTCAGGTCCAGGTATGTTGAAAAATTGTTTGATTGTGGGTCATTGGGAAGAAGATAGTGGTTTGAGAGTAAAATGCTTTATTAAATACAACAGGTAGATACTGAACATTTTAGGTAGATTGAGCTATTTGGGGTATTTTAAACTTCAGTCTATGTGCCTCTACATAAAAATTCTCATTTTCTCAATGTCATTTCCACAACAGTCACAGAATGAGAGAAGACAAGATAGCATTGCTACTACAAGCTGATAACAGAAATAATCAAACGCCTATCCTCTGTGAGGTATCACTCAACAGCTGCTCATTTCTAGGGAATGTTATTGTTTTTGTCAATGTTTTGTGTTCAATCACAGAATCAAATAATGTATAAAATGGCATTAAACACATTTGAGAATGAAACTACCTTTCATGAAGTACTCAAATATAGTAAACACTCTGGAGGATTTTACAGACAATTTGTAAAGGTCTTTTGGCTTGAAAAAAATTTGTATCTCAGCTGTGCTTAGCTGGCAAGTTTACCGCTTAGGAGAAATATGTATTGTGCATTGTTAGCTCATTAATGTTTTGTGATATTCCACATTATGAGGTTATTAATTTTAAATCAGTTAATGAATAGAATCCCAACTGGAAACACTACAGAGGATATTGTTTCACTTTTCAGTCTCCAAATCCTAAATATTAAAAATCAGAAGAGACCTTTAAAGGTCAATTCTGAAAAAAATTGGTTTATAAACTTTTTCCTATTCTACTTCCATGCCTTCTTTGAAGCTCTTAAAAGATGTTTAAAATAAGGTCTAAAAAAACTGTGGAGATATATGCAATGGGAAAAGATAAATCCTCTCACCCCCTTGGAAGAGGGCTAGGAAGATGTCCTGGACCAAAGCCATGACAAGTCTCCTGTAGCTTATCTTTTGAAAAGATATCATGAAAATTCATTCAGAGCCTTTATAACCCTGCTCTATTGTCTTCTAGCATTTTCCCTTTCCTAATTTCTGGAGACATGACTAAAACTGATCTGGTTCTATAACATTTTTTTTTCCTTTAGCAATGTATATAGTTTTATTTTTGTGTTCAGGGAAAGCAAATGTCTCAAGGACATAACTTGATTAAGTCAGTTTTCATATATTTTATTGTGCATATGATGGACCCTCCAATCAAGAAGCACTTTTCATTCTAGTAAACTGTCTTTTATTATTTCTTTGATTATTTCAGTGATGGCTTCCTCTCCTATATTTACTTTCTTCTCTCTTTCAAGAATTCTGTCGGGCTTCCCTGGTGGCGCAGTGGTTGAGAGTCTGCCTGCCGATGCAGGGGACACGGGTTCGTGCCCTGGTCCGGGAATATCCCACATGCCACGGAGCGGCTGGGCCCGTGAGCCATGGCCACTGAGCCTGCACATCCAGAGCTTGTGTTCCACAACAGGAGAGGCTACAACAGTGAGAGGCCTGTGTACTGCAAAAAAAAAAAAAAGAATTCTGTCATTTGGATGTTAAACTTCCTGGCTTTGACCTCTCAATTTTTTATCCTTTTTCTCTTGTTTTTCATCATTTTGTCTTTCTCATTCTGAGAGAGTTCTTTAACTTTATAATTTAACCTTTCTTTTGAGATTTTTACATTTTTTACATTTTTGCAAGAATAAGAAGCATTAACAATGCATTGAAGTCTGGATTTATTTATTTACAAGACAAATATGTTATTTGTTTGTGCCCATTGGTGAGAGGTTACTTTCATTCAAAGACCATTACCCATATGATTTTATATATATATATATATATATATATATATATATATATATATATATATATTCAATAAAAATATTCAAAACCAGAAAAAATAAGAATAAAAATTTGGGTTTTCTATGTTCAAATTCTTATTAAAGTTTCTAATAAGGTTAAATTTTACTATCCCTTTGTTTCTAACTTCTATGAATTATTTGTAAAATGACTTACGATATTGTTTCTAAAGCCCGTTGGAGCAGAGGATTCTTCTTCCAAGTGTATTGAGTGATAAGCACCTGCTAGGTTAAAGATGTGAGTTGCAAAAACTAACATGCAATTTTTAAAATATTTTTGTTTATCAGAAGTCACAGAGTAGAATGTGAGGTATGAATAAGGTTGACAGTCCATGAGGCCCCATCAGATCTGTGTATTTGAAATAGTTGGTGCACAGATCTCCATACTGGGAACTGGTCATTTTGTTTTGAACTCTGTTATTAATTTGCTTTTTGAGTAGGAAATCACTTAATCTCTCTAGGCCCTTTTTCTTTTTAACCTATAAATCGAGGATTTATACTAGAATCTGTGACTACCCACAGGCGGCTGGCAGGCAGAGTTTTTTCTAAGCTGCAAAGTTTTTATTTGGGCAACAAATACATAAAAAAGAGAAAAAAAAAAACTCTCCCATTTACCACAGTCCACTCTATTATTTACATCTGATCAACTTTATTTATTTACATTATCCACATGGCCTCTTAAGGCTGCTCAATTTTATTTTTCAGTCTCTCCTACTGCTAATATTTTATGCCTCAGTATATAATTTGTCTTCTACCTTTAAAGAGTTTATAATTTGGTTTGAACCATAACCCATTGGCTCTTGAAAATAAATAATTAAAAGTACAGGTGAATAATTGGAAGAAATAAATGATGGTTAGGAACACAAAACAACAGAATTATTAATAATTTCTCATCAGTGTAATTCCAGTCAAACCAATTAAAAAAATATGTACAGTCCCCATTCTCAAGGACTCACCCAGGAAGAAAAACATAAATAAATCATTTTTTTTAAGTTTACCTATGGAATAAATAAAATTTTACATAAGAAAAGACACATGAAGCTCATATCTCCTTACATGAAAAAATAACTAAGTATTGATATAATATTAAGATAAAGCTGCTGTAAATGCAGTAAGATTAAAACATTAAATAAAAATAAAACCTAATCTCCAGTGAGTCAAACACCTTTCATAAGGAATCTCAGGTGAATTTTCTTATTGATAGACATGTCTCATTCCACCAATTAGAAATATTCTTGAAAAACCTGAATGTAAATTGGCTTTTCATAATTTGTTTGTGTTTTCCTCTACCTCCCATCATAGAATAGACCATGGGTTACCAATATGGCACTGAACATTAATAAAGAAATATGACACAGGCCCTATTCTTAATTTCCAAATGTCTAGACCCCATATGGACTAATGTGGGAGATAAAAAGAATGCTCTAATTTTCTCTTGTGCTCACCATTCTGATTTGGATCTAGCTTGCTGATTCTAAGAAAGGCCAGTTGGAGTAAACAAAGGTCAGGGCCTGAGAAACACAATTCCAAAGTCTAAGGGAGTCATAGGAGGGCAGAATAAGAGGAATGAACACCTCTGTTTACAAATACCAAGGTGAAGGAAGAATAGAGGATAAAATTTAAAATATTAGTGCTTCCCTGGTGCCGCAGTGGTTGAGAGTCCGCCTGCTAATGCAGGGGACACGGGTTCGTGCCCCGGTCCGGGAAGATCCCACATGCCACGGAGAGGCTGGGCCCGTGAGCCATGGCCGCTGAGCCTGCGCGTCCGGAACCTGTGCTCCACAGCGGGAGAGGTCGCGGTGGTGAGAGGCCCGCATACCGCAAAAAAAAAAAAAAAAAAAAAAAAAAAAAATTATAAAAACTGTATAGAAGGAAAACATTGAATTATTCATTAATGCCCCCAAAATAGACCCCCCAAATTTCTTTGATTTGTAAAAGCTGAAGGAAATCCCCAGATTCTTAACTGCACCCCCACAAATCTCCCCAATATTCTAAAGTCAGCCTTGCTGTCCAGTCTGACCCTTCTGACCGCTTCCGCAAAGTGTTCCCATTTACCCTTCTTGTCCATGACTTACAACACCTAAAACAAACCCCCTTGTTTCCTATGTTCCCTCAGCCCTTCATCCATACCACCTACACAGTGCTACATGTCAAGAGCTTCATCTTCTTACTTAAAACTCTGTGTCTTATTGGATAAACTCCTGGAAGGAAGGGACTCCTATTCTCCCCTAACCTCTTCATCCACAGCACATAACCTGAAAAGCAGTCTCATTTTCACAAATATCAATAAAGTACTTGACTGTTTTCCTTTCAAATATTGTCAAAATGACAACTATAAACTGCCATCATATGGTTTAAATAAATTCAGGATGACTGACTCAAAATGGCTTCGCAGAACCGGCAGATGGTTGATGTTAGCTAGTGGTTCTAAGACTGAGGTTCACTTTATGATCTTACTTGGTATAGTAAACTCTGTTACTGTTGACCAATATCTGGTTTCTCCACGCTTTTGAACCTAGCTGTAGCCATGTGACTTGTGCTTGAAAATTGTGGATTAATGATTTTTTCATGTCAGCAGTTTTAAGAGTTAGGTTTTCTCAGCTTTAAAACTATCCTTCTATATCCTATTGTGGTACAGGGGCTGGAACTCTGCAAACTATTTCACTTCTCCAGTGTGCTTTGCTTTGGGTGATGCCATTGTGGAACATCAGAGAGACCAGAGGGCATGAGACAGGACAAGAGATTTGCTTCTCTCTCTTTGCTTATCCTTCCTGTAAACACAGTCTACACAAAAGTTCCTTACCCACAAAGCAGCAACTGTTCCAACAGCAGTTGGTTCCAGTCTCCAGAATTTTCACACACTGCGGAAACTACTGGATAGCACCCACTCGCAAAAGTCTGTATCTCAGCTCCGTCGGGCACTGCCCCGAGGGTCTAGGTTCTGATGACCTCCAGCCCTGACTGCCAGAGTTGCTTCCTGCAGTTTCTCTCATTGTTACTATCTCACTGATTTCAACCTGACGCTGATGGAAAAAGAGCCAGCACCTTGGCCCTAAGCTCTTTCTAATATCATCAACCACTTTCAAAATAGGTGCTGACCCATCCTTCAGGTCCCAGAGAAGGATGACAACATCCCAATGAGATGACATTGGAAGGTGACTTCTGGGCACCAAATGGTAAGGGGGGAGGGGTAAGAGCAAGCAATGAGAGCAACTGCTGCATCATTTTACACAAGATGATTATCTCCATTTCATTTTAGCTCATTTTTCTGGTTTCAGGTCTTAGCAGCACCTATGTCATCCTCTGGTACTCTTATAAATCTGTATAATAGGTACAATTGATCTGTTTATCAATTTACCTAGTAAGTGGTTATTTATGAGAATCATTAGCTCACTTCCCAACATGGAATATAATTTCCTCGTCATAATTTTCCCTAAGTGTAAATAATGTACTGCATAAAGAATCAAAAGCTATATTTTTGAGTGATAGTGACATTTTTAACCATATTTTGAGTCCCTTAATAAAATATTATTTATATCGAATAGGTATGTTTTCAAGATAAAGCATAGATTTGGGGGTTGGACAGGAAGACAGGTTACATTCATTCCGCGCTCTTCTGTTTTCCTTTGATATGAACATTTGATTGTTCTTTACATACACAACTCCAGTCACCATCAGAGCAATGAGCCACTCAGCACCACTGTCTACTCTCCAGCCTAGAAACCCACAGAATAACCACATGAGATCCCTTTGAAGTCAGCTTGAAGACCGCATGAGAGGAGGGTATCAAAGCATGAGTAATGTGCGACCTCTTGTCTTGCATGCAATTCTAGACGAGTGAGTACTTTATTTGTTAAACGATCATATTCAGGCCATTTCTACATTAGCACAGTGGATACTACATTAGTCATTCATGCAGCCTCTCTATCAAAATATAGAGTAACACAGGGAAGACAGGTTTGGCCACTGTTTCTTAATGAGCCCACGATGGCAGTCAGCCAAAGGGGGAGTTGGCATAACTGAAACAGCCATGGAGGGAGTGTGTGTGTGTGTGTGTGTGTGTGCGCGTACGTGCACGTGTGCGCACGGGTGGAGGGGGAGGTTCAGAAAGGAAAGATTTCCGAATGGCCAATGGCCAATGTTTGCCTGAGAAGGATTCCACCCTATTCATGAAACTTCCCCAAGCATCTCTCTCAAGAAACATGTATCCCAAGGAGCAGGGCCGCTAGGAAATGGTTTCTCCCAGGTGGGCAGTACCAGATGCTGGCAGCAAGGCCCAGAGTTGATTCTACCTTGAAATGTTGAAACTTCAAAGGCAGAATGAAATGTTCCATTAAAAGTCAGTTGAAAGAAGAATAAGTTTAGAGGGTAGAAGGGAAAAAAAACAATCCCTAAAACAATGGTGTCATTTTTTTTTTAATTAAAATCCAAGCCTGTTCCATTTCATTTATCTTCCAGATTGATAAGGGAAATGTGCTCTAGGAATAATCACCACAAAGTCACTAAGCTAAGCTTCCTACCACCACCCACCATTGAGAAAAAGAGCATGTCTATGGCAACTATGTGAAAACAGTCAGGCTTAGAGTACACAGCTGTGGTTCTCCTCCTAGAAAGACTGCCTCACACTCCCAGATTCAACAGTGAGTCCAATGCATGCATTTCATGGGACCTTTTTCTTTTTTCCCAGCATTGAATGACGAAGAAGAAAACATGTAGAATAAATAGCCATACACTCACCATCTACGTTCTACAGTCAATCTTTTACTATATTTCCTTTATCTTAAGCCTAACTTCTATCTCTTCCCTAAACATCTCATAATCCAGTTCATTTATTTATTTATGTATTCATTCATTCATTTATTTATTTGGCTGCATTTTAAAGTAAGTTTGGATGAGAACATTTGCTAGTTCAGGCGGCCAGTTGTTTTAATTGTACTTAATGTAATGAAAGCAAAATGAACAAATGGCCATGGTATCTGTAATGAGCGGCGTTCGTATGTGTTTCCATAGTTTTATGTCTTGTTCACATGAGGATTGTTTTCCTATGGAGAACTGAAAACAACAAAACATTTTTCTGTATCATATTCTTAAAATGCTGTATATTTTAGTGTAGGAGGTATATCCAACAATTTCTATGGCATATTAGCAATTGGGTGGGATCTGAATTGGATGTTTGTTCCTTGGTCTGTCACCTCTGACATGATTTTCGTGTTCTAGGTACTGCATAGCTCAATCCAGTAATATATGTGTAGAATTCTTATGATTAGATTTGATAATAACAGATGTGTGCTGAGTAGTAAGACTAGCTAATATTTTTGTAGAACATATGCTTCATATTTGGTGTTAGAAATTTTTCATGGATTATCTCATTTAATCCACAAACAGCTCTACTGCCATTATAGCATCGAGATTTAAAGAGGTTACATAAACCTACCCAAGGGTCTACAATAAGTACGTGTTCAGCAGAGCAGGGATTCACACTTACGTTCATCGCTACAATGCAAGCTCTTAACTACCACACAACACATTATTACTTTATCATGAACTTCATGTCCTCTTTGCTTGCATAGCAAACTTTTGAAAATATCTGTAGGGTTCTTAAAGTGATGTTAATATACAGACAATGCATTAATTATATACAAATAGAAAATATAGATAAGCATAAAGAGATATGAACATTTTTTAATATCTTGGTCTACTTCCTTAGGCTCTTTTTTAGCTTGAAAGCATTTTGAAAATAAAATCTACTCTGACAATATTATTTATTGAGACTATGTGATAATAGTAAAGTAGTTAATTAATCATATTTTTGAACACATGATGGTTAATTTTATATGTCAACTTGACTGGGCTAAAAGATGCCAGAGAGCTGGAAAAAAATATGATTTCTGGATTTGTCTGTGAAGGTGTTTCAGAAAGAGAATAGCATTTGAATCCGTAGACTAAGTAAAGAATGTCACCCTCACAGTACAGATGGGCATCAGCCGATCTGTAATGACCTGAGTAAAATTAAAAGGCACAGGAAGGGCAAATTTGTTCTTTGCTTGAGTCCAGACATTCATCGTCTCCTGCCCTGAGATATCAGCGATCCTGGTTCTTGAGCCTTCTGACTAGGACTTGCCTCTGTTTCTCCAGCTTGCAGACAGCAGATGGTGGGACTTCTTGACGTATTCTTCTATTAAATCTGTCTCTCTCTCTCTCCTATTGGTTCTGTTTTTCTGGGGAACCTTGACTAATACACACATGATGTAGCAGAGTCTAATCTAAGTGTTTTACACTCAAGAGTGTTGACATATTTAATCCTCATGGGAATCCTCTGAAGCAGGTGATAGTATTTCCCCATCGTACAGATGAGGACTCCAAAGAAGGGAAATATTAGGTAACTTATCCAGCATCACTCAAAGAGTATTGTGTGGAGCCAGGATCTTCTCAAACTCTAGAGCTGTTAATTCCAATATGATACAGGATTATAATAAAGTAATCTGGAGTACACAAACTTTGTATTTCTATAATTTAGTTAATTGTTCTTTATTTTTGGCTAGGTTGGCTGTTTCCAGTTTTCAGTATTACAAACATTTGTATACACACATCTCTGTTTTCTTGCCTGACGATTTTCTTTGGTAAATTTATAAGAAGTTGAGTTGGTTGAGTAAATGAATATCTTTCTGGTTGTCCATATCTGATCCCATACTGACCTTCAGAGAAGCCAGTAGGATTTACCTTCCCACAAGCAAGGTTAAAGAGTGTCCATGTTCTGTTAAGCTTCTCTAACATTGGTTATCATAATTTATTTTTGTCAAATTTGCAAGTGACACATGAGCCTTAATTTGTATTATATTTTAATGTACATTTTCTTGGGAACTAATAAACTTTTGTCACAATTTGATGGGTACTTTAGAGCTTGTGTTATTTGTACTCCATCACATCGTCTGTGCTTTTTCTTGGTATTCACATTACTTGGTATTGATTCGTGAAATCTCATTATTTTAAGATTATTGCCAGTTGTGTATGGTGGTGATGGTGGAGGGGCAGGTTGTGTATTCTTTGCCCTTTAACCTTTGAATGATACATTGTGAGAAGCTGATTACCTATAAGCGAAATGTAAACATCTAAGGATCATAAGCTGTGGGTCAGGTTCTAGCTTTGATGCTTTCTGTGTAACTTTGGAGAAGTCACAGCAACGCCCGCCCTGGGTTTCCTCACCAGGAGAAAGGAGTAGCTGATTTCTGCCATCCAGACAGTGCCTTTCAGCTGTGATTGCAGCACACAGAGATTTGAGGCTTTGTGTGGAAGAGTGACAGCCCTTCAGAGCTGGGCATTTCACACTCACCAAATGCTTCCCAAGCCACATCTCCCTCCTTTGTCTGATTCCTTCCCTGGATTATAATTTCTAAGGGGAAGAAATCATGTCTTGATCACTCCTATCACATTTCCCACTCCCCGCTTTAAGCTCTTAACAGGTAGATCTGAATAAGAACCTGAACCCGTTTCCTTGAATAATACTCAGGTAGCTTCTCCTGCTTAAATAAATGCTCAAAAGAAAACACTTTAAGAAATTGTTTTAACAAATGGATTGATTTTCTCCCTCCCACTTTCTTCATTATTATTAAATTTTGATTTCTGCAATCTGCATCTTTTTTCTCTGGGGTGTTTTAATTAGATAGTAGAATTTAAAAATAGGGTCTCCCATATATTAAGAAAGTTACAGTGGTGTTTATGTGGGACAGATGGTAGACTTCTGATTTGAGAGGATTTTTTTTTTTATTCTGTCATCTGAACTTTGCTTTGGTAATGCTGCAAATTAGCAGCTATTCATTCTTTAATGAACAAGGGTTCATGTAAATTCCAGCTATGAATAGGCAATCAGGATTTCTTTGGGTATAATGGGTTATTTACCAGGCTTCCATTTCAATTTTGAACACTTTGCTTCTTTAAACAGCATCCTATATAATTTTGCAGCCATCTAATTACTTATGTATATATTTACCATATAGATACTGCCTTTGTACCTATATATGCTCCAAATTGTTTCATTAAAATAATCGCAAAATCTCACTCTACCTGAAGTGGATATACAATGATGAGTTCAATGAAGATCAGTTCTGCAAAGCCTTGATGGAATTGCAGGAGATCCTGGGAGCAGATATTTGGAATGGTTTTTAAAGGAAGCCTGGTGCCATGGCTGCAATGAAAAATGGTGGAGCTCAGACACTTGCCCTTTTAGACATTTCATTTTTTTTCCATTTTCCAAAAGCTTTACTTCGAGAACCATCTTCAGCTGCGGAAAAGATGATCTATTGTATCTCTGGGTTTTTTCTTGTCCATTTTCTGATATGTTTTAGACCCCCAGATTCTGAGGCTTATGAAGACCCAACACTACTGGCCTAGGTTTTGATTCAGAGTCTGCATGGTAGACAGGAGGCCTGAACAATTTAGGATTAAGAACGAGTGTAATGATTTTCTCGCCTCTACCCTTCTCTCTCTCCATCTGACCTTCTTTCCTCTGAAGTCAGCAAGGAGGAAACATGACAAAGTCTGCGTATGTTCCCCCAGTGATTATGCCCACTGGTACCTCGGGGATGACCCACTGGTTACCCTCTCACTACACTTGCCTAGTAAGCACTCAGCAAGTCACATCACCTGTCTGGATGTTACCTGTCTCCTCTTGAGAATAAATGGGGTTTCAGAAAAGCTTATTTGTCTTTTAGGGACATTAAAGATCTAACCTTTAATGACATCTCTCCTCAGTCTAACCTGAAATAATCTACTTCCAGCACAATCACTCCATTTATGCATTTTCAACGTGTTTATAAATATTATATACAGTTTGATAGATACGATTTGGAAACCATTCATCATTCTCAAAGCTGAAATTTGCATCTTGTGTCATAACTGTGACTCAGCATGTTCACCTGTGAAACTGCACAGAGTCCATGAGAGCCCAGCTGAGTGCCAGCTCCTCCTGTGACGTCCCCAGCTGCCAACGGGACACTCAGGACACCAGAAAATGCACAGTGAAAGCTCTCATACAAAAGCCATGGTCCTGAAATTCTCCCAAGGCAAAGGTCACTGACTTTGCACCCTCTGGCCTCATAATGTAATTTCCAGGGTGACACAAAGCATCCAAAAGCCTTCTATTTTTAACAGGATTGACAGCATGGCAGCAACCTTAGCTCCTTTACATAAATCTATATATTTGCTGTAAAATATTACAAAATGACCGGCCGGCTTAACCACTGCTTATGCCAATCCACTCTCCGCTCCCTCCACTCAAGGCTCTCTTTGGATCTGCAAAATTATCAGAGATTTCCGTGGCCACTGAGAAGAATGGGCTCAATGCCCTCCTTCCTCCCTGACGGCAGCCCCATCACAACCCTGCTGCTGCCCCTCCTCACAGGGCACGGCGGGGTCAAAACAGGAAGGTCTAACGTTGGCTCATTTCGCACATTCCAGGTGAGTGGAGAAGGCTTCCTTTTTTTACATCACCCTGATTTTGTTCTCCTATTGGTGTTTTGAGGCATGGGCACCCAGATGACTCAGCCATCGCTGTATCTGTCAAGGAACATCCAGGGCATCTCTGAGTGCTGCACAATGACCCAGCCTCCTCCACCTACCCACCTTCCCCTCCCAGCGGTGCTCGCAGAAGGGCCCTGATCTTCAGCTGTACTGGAAAAGCAACAGGCTGCTCAACCCTCTGGGGCAGAGGCTGTGTAACCTGCGTCCCACTGCTGCTTGTGTTCCTGAAGTGCAAATCTAAACACATCGTCTTCTTACTGGAAAGGTAAGAGCCTTCCTACCAGACCCTGGAAAGACCCCTGGACTCTGAGGCTCATTACTCAAAGCCTTAGGAGAGATCCAGGTCTGTGCCACCAGGCCGCACTGCCCTCCCTGCTGGCATCCAGGCCCTGGCAGCGCTGCCCTGCTGCCCCTTGCACGATGGATGGCGCGTCTCCTCTGCTCTGCATCACCCTTCCCTGGGCTAATGTTTTCTTCTTTCTGGAAGCATCGAAACCTTACTTTTCCCCCAAGTGCTGTCTAGGTCTCCTCTGTGCTCAGTCAGTGCCCAGCTAGCCCCTGCAGTGGCCTGCAGATGGGAATTAGCTGGCACTGACCAGATGACCCCACTGGACTGATAGCAGCCTTGTGATGAGCCCTGAGCTTTTGGTGCATTTCTTACAAGTCACGGGTATGCATCAATGCTAGTTTTCCATGATCCATTTACGGGGTGGGGCTAGAAGCTTTTTAAGGGGTCCCTGGCACCTCCAGTCCTTGCAGCAACACAGATCCTCCAGCCTATGCCCACCAGTGCATTGAAGCCACCCAGAGCTGGGCCCGATGCCCGATCCAGGCTCAGTTCCTCAGCCTCTCTGATGTCATGTCTCACCACTCAGGGCCCCTGCTGACCTGACAGCCCAGCCAGGGAGAAAGGAAGGGGGGGGGCGGTGACCTGAGGCCGACTCCCCCTAGAAGCCAGCCAGGGGGCCTAGAGGTCTCTGAGGCTCCAGGGGGCCCTCCCCACTAGCTTGGATTAGTCAACTAGGTAAATATTACTGCTAGGCCTGTCTGGGAAGAAATAACACACAACATGTTTTGCAAATGGAAAAGCTGGTCCCGCCAGTGACGGAGGATCCAGGTGGGTCCCTGCCCTGCACTCCATCAGGGTAGGTCATTAAGATGCTAAAGACACTGCAGCCAATCAGCTCCCATGGCGACAGCTCTGCAGCCTTCATGAATAATCCATGTAGCACCTGGAGGCATGAAATTTTCATAGGCAGCCTCAGTCTGGAGCTGTGAGTGGTGGGGAAGCGAGAGTCCCAGGCATGCCTGGTCTGGGAGGGGCCCATGACAATGAGGAGGAGGCCCTCACACAGGCCCTGGGCAGCACAGGCCACATCCCGGAGGCCAACATGGACTTCTGACACTCAGCAGAGGGCCAGGAGCTACTACGACTGGAGCACTTCAGTCTCTGTGTTATAAGTAAGAAGCAAAAAATGGAATTCATTTTCTAAGAACAGATCTGAGTCTGGTTCCCTAACAGGGAGAGAGGCCCCTCCCCTGCCGCCCCTAAGCACCGGTGGCCCCTCACTCACAGCCACCAGGATTCTGAACCTGCTCCTCTTAGGTGTTAGAAGAGCTTGGGCAGCAACACCAAAACCCACTCCCTGACTGAGCTGCTTCTTTGCCCTTTCCTTGTTTAACTTCTCTGAACCTCTCTTTTGCCTTTTATAAAGTAGATAGCAGCTACCTACCCACTAAGATGTGAGAATTAAATGGAATCTAATAAAATTACTGAAATGGCACATTTTTTAAACATTAGATCTCCTTTATCTCCCCCATTTGTGACTCACAAAGTCGGCCCTGCTCACCAGTGAAGCTCACCTCTGTCCTCCAAGAGGAAATTCTTTTCTTAAACAGAATTTTACTCCAGACCCAGACTGTTTATTGAGCAATCAGGTGTGAAAGGCTTTTAGGTGATTCAAAAGTAGGAGGTGGTTGTTTCCAAGAGAGTTAACATACAAGCCTCTCATAAGTTGGAGTCTATTTATCACATTAATGAGTATTGTTATTTAAGTGCTTTGAGCTTTTATCTTCAGATGTTGATTTAAATCACTGCTAGTCTCTCTAATTTACTCCATTATTCCAATAATCCTCCTTTGCTTTAAAGATTCGTTTGTTTTCTTCTTTGTTCCATTTGACTTGTATTTTGATATTTCGTGACTCACATCCTTTGTTCACCTACTTCAGATTTTATAAACACAAGTCATTCAGTAGACAGGAGGCGTCAACTCATTTCCAAAGGAACTTTGGTTCTTCATAGGAGATCTCCCTTGACCCTTTTCTCTTTTAATGACTAGGGTGCTATTTCAGAAATATTAAACTGAGGCACAAAATTATTTACAACATGTTAGTTTCATAAGAAATACTACCGTTTAAAATACCAAGTACAGGAATTGTACCAAGTACAATTATTAACAGGAAAACTGCCTGCATGTGGGTAGGGGCCTGGGGTAGCAGTGGGCACCCAAATGGAGGCATTCTGGCTTGAAGAGACCCAAGGCTGCATTCTTGGTTCATTGCTACCTACAGCGCTTTCCCTCTTTCTTCAGGAACTCCTTCCCAGATTTAGGAAGATAACGATTGTCTTGTAAGAGCTCACTAGGCTGCTTCTCCCACCCCTGCAGGTAGGACTGTCCTTGGCTTTGCACCTTGCTAGGTCAGCCTCCTGGATAGCCCCCCAACTTCAGCAGGCCTAACTGCTTCAGGGCCCTCAGTGAGCAGTTTATTCAAGGCAGGGTTTCCTGCCCTGTCCTTCCCCAACCTCCCCTGAAGTCAGCACATGTGGCCAGGAGCTGATCTGGTTTCAGGCAGCATGCTCACCTGTGTTCTCTAGGGTCCACTGCGGCTGTCAGGGTCTTGACAATCTGAGGTGACACAGTTGGGTCTCTAGAGCATGGGGAAATCTGCTGATGGCCGTGATGCTCTGTGCTGTATCCTTTCAGGAGCTACAGGGCCAGGTGGACCAACATTGACAGGGAACCTTAGATCAGGCCTGTGTCCCCATGGACTTTTATGGGAGATGGGGCTGTGGGTAGTCATAGTCACATTCTTAATTATGAAGAATCTATGGGCTTAATTCAAGTAAAAGCAAACTACCCACAGAGTTTCTACAGTCCAGGAAGAAAGATAATGTATTTTTTTTAGGTAAAAAAATAAGTTTTTTTTTTTAATTGAAAACATATTTGGTATCCAAATGAGTTGTAAACTTACATGCAAAAACCTGGACGTGAAGGTTTATAGCAGCTTCATTTATAATGCTCAAAACTTGGAAGCAACCAAGATGTCCTTTAATAGATTAACAAATAAATAAACAATGGTCCATCCAGGCAATGGAATATTATTCAGCAATAAAAAATAAGTGAGCTATTAAGTCGAAACAAGATGTAGATAAACGTAGAAGTGTATTGTCAAGGGAGAGAAGCCAGTCTGAAAAAGGCTGGCTGACATTCTGGAAAAGGCAAAACTATGGAGACAGTAAAAACGTCAGTGGTTTCCAGGAGTTTAGACATGGGGGAGGAGAAGAGAGGAATGAAGAAAGGGAACACAGGGGATTTTTAGAGAAATGAAACACTTTTATATGATACTGTAATGGTGGATACATGACATTATGTATTTGGCAAAACCTATAAATTGCACAACACAAAGAATGAACCCTAATGTAAACTATGAACTTCAGTTAATAATAATTGGTTTATCAGTTGTAAAAAATGTATCATACCAATGGAAGATGATAGTTGGGGAAACTATGTAAGTGTGGTTGGTGGGGGAGTGAAGAGAGAGTATATGGGAACACCCTGCCTAATTTTTCTATAAAACTAAAGCTACTCTAAGAAATAAGGTCTATTAATTTAAATTAAAAATACATATTTGGACACCTTGAGTCAACTTCAGTGCAAACCAGAGAACAAATTATTAGAAACACATAAAACATCCATAAGGAGTTAGAAATCTTCAACTCTTTACTTGGTTTTAGCATAGACAACTTTCAAATGGACAAAAACAAGATAAATATCAACATTTTGAACAAGCTGAGTTGATGACTGACTTTACAAGACAGTTTCAGTCTTTATAAGATGCATCAGAACACATTGAATTTCAAGTAGCTGCCATAGAAATATTCCTCAAAATCCATCAGACCAACGAAGGACAATGTCAGCCAGCACTAAAAGAAGCTTTAGAGGATGATTTCTGTGCTCTGGAAAGTCTGAATCTGGTTTCACAAGAAGCTGAAGGGTTGGAAAGAGGAGTGAATGTTGTTACCATACTGAAAAATAATGAATCTAAAGAGAGACTGAGTCCTTGGATGGATACCTGCAAAAGAAAGTGCGAGTTTGGGCTGCTGTTCTTGGAAAAGACAACATGCATAGTGGGAACTTGGAAGTAGCTATAATCAATGGTCCTGAAAATGGAGACATCCTAGAAGATGAATCAAAGTAATTTCAAAGAAATTGATTGATGCAGCTGAATTAAAAATCTATTTTAAAACTTTTGAAGAAGAAAGAAACCAAATGTATACTAAGTTAACTGAAGAAGATGAAATAACCAATGCACTTAAAGATCCCATGAAAAGTCTCCAAATTGAGAAAGCTTCATTGTAGTTAAAAAACCCAGAAAAGTAGAGGCAACCACTCCACTGGAAACTTTAAATCTTCACAGAAGTGCATCAAGAAGAAAAAATGAATTTTCACCAAATATCCAATTTAGGAAGAATTTATGCTGTAAAGATAAAGGAGTTTTCCAGAGCAGATGGAATAGCAGTGTATGCAAAGATCTGGATATCCACAAAATATATGCCAAAATTCACTCAGAAATACTTGAAAACATCAGTGGCTATTGTCAAAGGCAGCTTACGTCCCAGGAAAGAAAAATTTATGATAATAGATTGGGAGTTCTACTGACTGAGAGACATCTGGTATCTTACGGTAGCTAAAGAAATGCATCAAACAAGGTAATATTGAAGGAGAATTAAAAAGTTTTAAGTAGTATCCATATACTTGATATTATAAATCAGGTGTTTGGCAGAAACCTGAGAGACCACCCAGGAATCCTCAGGTTGACCAGATTCCAGAGAAGGAGAAGCCTCACTCTCTGTGATAGGTCCAGACCCAGTGTCCTGCTCCCAGTGTGGACCTGCTCCCAGTGTGGACGAGACACCCCCCGCCAACAACTTCCATCAGGTCAACCCCATCCTGATGCATCAACTCCTCCACAAGATCAAAAGAGAGCTTGTTCTGGTGCTCCTGGTGATGGATGGGGGTTGCGTCCTTCTTTCAGTTAAGACTGCCCACCTGAACAGGGTGCTGTTGCCCCAGGCTCTGGTCCCCCACCTTATCCCCTAGTCAGATGTTCCAGAGAGCTCCAGGGAGCAGCCCCTGACAGAATAACCCCAGCCCAGTGCTGCCAGCCCTGCCCCAGCATGAATGGCCCCCAGTGACCATTCGACAGCATCTGATTCCTGCCCTGTTCAGAGAGGCTAAAGAGTCGGGCACTCACTCCTTCCTCACCCTGTTCATCCGTCTGTCAGTATCCAGTGGGGTGGCAATGCTTCCAGCTTGAGTCCTTTGGAAAAAGATGGAAAATGGTCTTCACCTGAGAAGCTATTAAATGTCCATTAAAGCTCTAGCTGTACTAAATGAAAAATAAAAAAATCCACGCCCCCTATTCCAGAAAGCAGAGCGAGGGCTAACGCCTCTGGGTATGCCTCTACTGAGGAACTGCCTTGTCTCAGCACACCTTCCCTTGGTCAGATGAAATGTCTCCAAACCCTGAAAATAGGTGAGTCACCCTCAATTTGATCCCATGTTCCAAAGAACCTACTTTTGAAGATTGAAATCCAAGGTGAAGCACTTTTTTCCTCTATTAAATAAATTTGATTTTTTTCTTTCAGTTTTATTGCTATTAAGTGATTATACAATGGCACAAATGGAAACTTGACAGGATTATAGTTATTAGTGTTTTTTAACTACAGATTATTTAAATGTGACTCATAAGTTCTTTTTTTCATTTATTTAGTCTATTTTCAGGTAGCATAATTATAGTATTTGTATTGTTGTTAACAGTCCACAGGATAATCTGGAAACACAGCAAATTTTTATTTTACTTTTCTTATAAAATAATTTTGATTTTTTTTCTGTTTAATTTTATCGCTATTATTTAAACGATTATACAATACCTCAAACAGACTTGATAAGATTGTAATTTGAGCTGTGTTTTTATAAATGCTCATTTTGTAAATGTATTAGTAAAATGAAGTTTCATCTCATTTTATCTCCAGAGACTGTACATGTACCATTGTTGTAACTGCTATTTAACAATATCTCTATTGATCTAGAAAATAGCAATATTTTCCTTCTCTTAAAGTAGTTTAAAATTTTCTCTCATTTGGTTTCACTGTAGACAAGCAATTACATAATTACTCAGATGAAAACTCGATAGAATTATAATTCTTATGATAGTGTTTTATATTTTTTCTTGTTTAAGCATGAAGTTTGTGAGTAAATTATTTTCTTTTTCCAATCTCATGCTAGCGTGGAGATAGCATTTCAGTTGTTGCTGTTTACAATCCTCCGAACATTGGCAGTAGTAAAAATATGACATGAGTGTTTCACAATTATAGAGATTTGAAACTTAAAGATTATTTCTTCATACCAAGGTCTACATCTTCTCTGGTTATAAGGATAGTACACTTAACCTCATAAATTTATGTTTTAAAAAATAATTTGGGAAACACTTTGTATGTCTAAATATCTTTTACTTCAATATTCATCATGTACTCTAGCTTATACAGATTTTGGGAAGCTGCCTGCTTTGCCTATGTAATCCACCTCTGGGAAAGAATTAGCCACTTGCAGTGGGAGTTTTCCCGGAGAGGTAACCTAGTGTCCCAAACTTGTTTTCCTACAGCACTTTTCTCTGTCCCTATAACATTGATCCACATCTCCCAGGACCAGCGTTTCACTGAGCACACTTAAGGAAAAGAGTTGTAGGTATGATGGAGTCATTGGGAATCTGAACTTGATTTAACTTTGAAGCCAC
The DNA here is from genome assembly GCF_964374135.1 of Grampus griseus. NCBI lineage: Eukaryota > Metazoa > Chordata > Mammalia > Artiodactyla > Delphinidae > Grampus > Grampus griseus. The sequence goes on from NC_139009.1 coordinate 3,972,999, forward strand.
AAATGGCCCCACTCTCCTTGAGCTAATCTCCATGGGGTTTTCTGCTGAGGGGGAACATTAACCTTCACTGAAAAAGTCTGTAATTGGACCCTGAACTCACTCAGGTGAGTTAATTGACTCACTTCAGTGAGGCCACCACCCTTCAGTAAGGCCAGCTCAAGTATTTTAAAACTTTCCTCTTTTAAGCTTTGTTATAGATATACCCCTACCACTAGAAGGTTAGAATATTCTGAATATAAGTACATATTTACCTTTACCAATGAGTTTGATATTTTTGTGTTTTCATGTTACTAATTAGCATCCTTTTGTTTTAGTTTGAAAAACTGCTGTTAACATTTCTTGTAAGGCCTGTCCAGTGGTGATGAACTTAAGCTTTTGTCTATCTGGAAAACACTATCTCTCCTTTAATTCTGGAGGACAACTTTGCTGGGTACAGTATTCTTGTTTGGCGGGTTTTTATTTTCCCTTTCTTTCAACACTTTTAATAAATCATTCTACTCCCTTCTGGCCTGCAAAGTTTTTGCTGAAAAATCCACTGAGTCTTATGTTTTTTTGTTGTTGTTGTTTGGTTGGTTTGTTTTTGTTTTTAACATAAGTTTATTCTCTCTTGTTTCTTTTAAGCTTCTCTCCTTGTCTTTAACTTTAATGACAATTTAATCATAATCACCTCAGTGTAGGTCTCTTTAGATTTATCTTTTTTGGTACTTTTTAGGCTTCCTGGATCTTGATGTCCGTCTCTTTCCCCATGTTAGAAACGTTTTCATCCATTATTTCTCTGAATTAACGTTCTGCCCCTTTCATACTATTATAAAATTCTACTTTCTGATTGGTTGTTGCTGGTGTATAGAAACACAGTTGATATATTTTTTTTAATATTAACCTTGTATAATATGAGCTTTCAAAATTTGATCATTAGTTCTATAGATTTTTGCAGATTCCATAGCTTTTTCTATCTAAACAATCACATTGTCTGTGAGTAAATAGAGTTTACCCTCCTTCTATCTAACTTTATATTATTGATATATTTTTCTTACCTTTTGAAGCTGACCAGGACCTCTTGTATAATGGTGTGTGGAATGTATGGAAGAGAAAATACTTGCATTGTTCCAGGCGTAAGGGAATCGTTTCAATAATTACATAAAGTATGATGTTAGCTATAGGTTTTTTGCAAAACTCCTTTATCACACTGAGGAATTTCCTCTCTATTCTTTGTTTTCTAAGACTTCTTTTTTAATAATGAATGAATGTTGAATTACATATTTTTATCTAACTGTTGAGATAATCATATTTTTTTCCTTTATGGAGAATTGCATTGATTTACAAATATGAAACCAACATTGATTCCTATAATAAATAATTTTGTCTAAGATGTGTTATCTTTTTACTCTATTACTGGATTTTATTTGCTCTTTTTAAAGGATTTGTTTGTGTATTTTCATAAAAATCATTGAGCTCTAGTTTTCCTTTAAAGCTTTTGACAGATTTTGGTTCTGAGTTATAATGTTTTCTTAAAACACATAAAAGGTGCTGCATCTTTTGTATCAGAATTTATTCTTATTTCTTCCTTAACTGTTTGAAAGAATTTACTATAGAAACCATCTGTGTATTGAGTTTTTGAGTGCCTTGAATTGTTCTAATTTTGAGTTATATTTCTGTAATGGATAAAAGAGTATTCATATTTTTAGTTACTTCTTTTGTAAGTTTTAATAAATCATGCTTTTTAAGAAATTTGTTTTCCTACCTTTTTAGATTAATGTTATATAATTGTTTATAATATTCCCTTGTTATCCTTTAAATCCTGTAGAATCTTTAGTGCTATCTTCTACTTATTTTTCTGAGGTTAATTTATGTTTTCTCTTTCTTTTAAATCTTGATTGAACTCTACTATTTTATTAATCTTTTCATGAAACAAACTCATGACTCTCTGCAGCCTAGTCATTTGCCTCCTTTACACCAAGAAACCCATAAAGACTTCTGTCCCACCCTAAAAGTGTCTCTTCCTCTCCAATTTCCTTCTCATCACATTCCAGCCCCAGACTCTGCCTTGTAAGTTCATTAAAGACATTCTGTTCTGCTTGGGCTCCTCCTCCTTATGCCATGATCAGATGCGTACTTCCAGGCAAAAGGCCAGTGTACATTTAGGGCTCACCTTAAAGATCACATCCCTGTGCTTCTTGTTACCGAAAATCTGAAAACAGTTGCCTCATATATATTTTTCCCAGTTTTATAGTTGTTCACCGTGGGTGTAAGAGTTACTTCATGGTGGCTGGAGATAGAAGTGCCTTTTTCATAACTGTGGGTAGTTTGTTTGCAGTTATGGCTGTCTTTTATTATTTGTAGACATTCCATACATAAATATTTTATATTCTCTATGTTATGATTTCAACAGCTGTAATCTCTGTGATCTAAAACTACTATGTGCTTATTATCAATTATTGTTTCTAGTTCCTTTGTGTGTTTGGGGATCTCTAATTATAACTTAATATTGATGGAGTGGAATCTCCAGAAATCCAAAGAGCTTAAGTTGAAAATATCTTCTTCCAAAAATAAATGTTTGTACCAGAATGTACTGCTCACCTGGTTCACTTTAACCTACTTCTAGGGTCCCAAACTCAATGTAAGAATCACAAATTCGGCATGTCTATCTACTGGCTCAATATTCTGGTAAAAACCTAAGTTCTGATACTGGTATTTGTCTTCAGCATACCTTGTTCCCCATTTTGCTCCATGCTTCTCCTTAAAGAGGGTCTAAATTTACCCTAGGTTCATTTTTTTCTCAGGGGGATGGGAAACCATTGGAATTATTCCTTTTTTCCTTCAAGCCCAATAATCTATTTAAAAGCATGTTTGATAAAAGGTTCAGTTGTTTTATAGTTGGAGGACACATCATAGCTCATCCACCATAATACGGCCAGAGACAAAAAAAAAAAGTCTTTGCAGGCTAGTCCTCAGCCAATGCAAGAACAATTATCATGAGACACAAACTTTGGGTAACTTGCTCATATTCATATTGCTAGAAAGTACTGTGGTTTGATTAAGATAATCTGATTCCTGATCCTATGATTTAATGACTACATTGGGAGGCTCTGTGTAGACATCATGTTCTGTTAATATCTATTGAGTTAACAAACAAAATGATGGATGAATGGATGCATGTTTGCATATATACATATATGTCATCATTGAAATAACCATGAGTGCACATAGAAAGAGATCAGTTCTTTTTAATAAACTCCTCCACAAGTCACAGGAGTAGCAAAGTTGGCAAAATACCATTTTCCATTTCACCTGGAAGCATGCTTAATTTTGTGACTACTGGATACAGTTCTAGATCAGGAAAGTTATAACAAAATAAGTATGCCCTTGACACTGAACAGACCCTGAAGTCAAGCTGTGGTGCTGATGCAGGGGTATGCCGTCATTGCATAGTTTATGTTATGAACACATGCCCAATTACTCTTCCATTATATTTTCTACTCAATTTACTTTCCTTACATTCTCCCCATCCCCTTTTATAAGTGCCCCTCTGTGTCTCCTCATTACCTTTGCATACATGAAACACTCCCTTCTTTGGTATGTGGTTTCCATTTTGTGGTATCTTCCGACTCTGGTGAGAGTCAAGGCAAAGATAGCAGGGTGACAAGTGTATAAAATCACCGCCGAGAGTTTAATAGTTTAAGGTGTCCTGTCAGCAAATGTGTCAGAAGTAAAAGGAAAGAGTGTCCATGGAAAGTGTAGTATGACAGCCTCCGTGGCACTCAGTAGGGCACACGGGAAAGAGGCAACAGGGAGGGGTGGTGGCCTAGAGCAGGGGGGACCTGGATACTTGCCCCCTCTCAGGTGTCAACCACATGTGTGTAATTGGGTAAGCAGCTTCTCTCTCTTTAGGAACTCGGTTTAAAAATTAGAAGAGTAGGAGCCCTATGGTTCTATAAACATTAATCATTTCTTCTCCTCACAGAAATCATTTTTGAAATAATTTTTTTTTCTACAAAACAAATACCATTATTAAGTAAATTATTCTGTGCTATTTTTTTGTCTTTTCAAGTGTTAGTGTTGCTACAGTAAATTAATATAATTATGTCAAAACTGCTTAAATTCTCATGTCATTTTTGCATCAGTGCTAAGAGCTCAATAACCCAAATAGGAACTGTGTAAGTTCCAGCTTTAAATACTCTTTTTTTTTTTTTTTTTTTTTTTTTTTTTTTTTGCGGTATGCGGGCCTCTCACTGCTGTGGCCTCCCCCGTTGCGGAGCACAGGCTCCACAGGCTCAGCGGCCATGGCCCACGGGCCCAACTGCTCTGCGGCATGTGGGATCCTCCCAGACCAGGGCACGAACCCATGTCCCCAGAATTGGCAGGTGGACTCTCAACCACTGCGCCACCAGGGAAGCCCTAAATACTCCATTTTTATGACTAAGTATAACCCAGCATCCTCAGCAGCTGTTGCATCTCTATCCATTGTACAGTTTTCAAAGTGCTTTCATGAGCATTCACTAAAGTTTTTGTGTTTTTCTTTGTTTTTTTTTAATAATCCCTTTCTAATTTAAGTGAAGTCCATATTATTGCCATGGTTCAAGTCTTTTTAATAAAGTGCCTTACTGAAAGTATCATTCTTAGCTAAGTGACAAACCTAAAACTAGAAACCAGATGTCTCATTGAGAATTAGGAAGAAACAATGTTTCTAAATCCTACTTATTGAATCTCTACTAAGTACCAGGCTCTGTACTAAGGGTTTTCAGGCTTTATTCAATTTATTACTAAAAATAGCAAGGTAAGTGATATTATTGCAATATTATAGGTGAAGAAATTGAAGTTTAGAAAGGTTAACTAGCTGGTCCAATGGCAGAGCAAGAATTTGAAGCCAAATGGTTTTGACTATAAAACCCATTCTCCTTCCATTTTGTCAAGCTGTCTCTAATCCAACAGTACTTCCATTGATTAAATACCTTCTCTTGTGTCAGGTTTTATCTTCTTCTTTGCCAGGCACTTTAACGTGCAAATAGGAATCTCATTTAACCCCAGGGAAATACTGTGCAAATTGCTTTTTTATAATAATTTACAGATAGGAAAACTGCAGCTCCATGAGGAAGGGACAGTTTCCCAAAAATCACATGACTGTTATGTAGCAAAATTCAGATACTACAACTGAGTAGTGAACCTATAAGGCTGCATCACACATTTTCTGGTTTTGTCTATTCATTAATGTGATCCGCTTATTCTATTGTCAGAGTCCTTAGCATGAGGATAATTTCATACAGCATAGTGGTGAATTCATCATAGATGTTCAGCAAGATGTTCAGTCTAATGATTGAAAATGCATGCGACCGAGAAATCCCTTTCCAAAAATATTCAAGAAAAGGATAGTGTACAAGATATCTCCTGCCTTACAGACACTTGCTGTGCAACCCCAGGAGGCTGACCACATGGACACCATAAATCAGCCCTCTTGCAGCCCCTGGCTTTGCTTTGTTCAGCCCAGGTCCAACTTGCTCTTTCCTTTTGCAACTGCCATGAGCATGAATTTTGAGTTAGACACACCTCATTCTCTTGCCTAAGATCAATGTTTATGGGCCAACCATGTGCTAGGCAGCATGCTAGTTCCATTGCTGTGAAATCAGTAAATCATAGTCCCTGCTCTCCATAAGCGTGAGATCAAGCCCAGCACTGTCCAATGGAACTGGAAAGCAAGCCATACATACAATTTTAAATGTACATACTAGTACCTACAATAAAAATTAAAAAGCATGTCCAATAATCTTAACAGTGCATTTTATGAAACCCAACAGATCCCAAATATCCCTTCAATGTGATATCAATATGAAAGTTATCAGAGATATTTTGGCTCATTTTTTCATACAAAGTCTTTACAATGTGATGTGTATTTTACACTTACTGCACATCTCCATTTGAATCATCCACACTGAAGTGCTCCATGTGGTTTATGACCACCATATGGGAGAGCCCAGGTGTAGTAGGAGAGGAAAAATGTATAAGCAAATAAGTATAATAATGTCACCTTGTGCTAAGATAATGTGTGTCTCTGTGTTGTGCACCAGCTCTTATTCAGCGGGCAAAGAAGAGTACAGTATCAGCATAAAGGGGAACTTCCTTTGATCGTATACAATTAATATTTGTAGTGAGGCAGGGGGGTGGGGGACAAACTTACAATTAGAGGGAAAGCGTTAGCAATATAAGAAGACTGAGAAACATGCTCAAAATTCTCTAGAACTGTCTTCATTTGGAACAAGCAGCATGTGGTTGGCTGGCTTCAAACCCTGCTCTACTTTCCATGTTGTTAAGCTCTCTAGTAAAGCCATAAACACATTCTACAAATTGTTTAAAAAAGATCATTGATGGAGAAGACTACTCGCAGAGTCAGAGTTTAATTTTGCTGAAATTGGGCTGTGTTAGGAATGAACATGTTTAAGGACTTACATCTCAAGAGAAATCAGAATTGAATATGGCCCATTGACCATACGACACAGTGAAAATCCCAGTGGAGACGTAACTGTGTGTGTGTCTTTACTAAGATTGCTGGAGTTGCTTCTTAACATTATTTATCTATTTATTCGTTTATTTTTAGCACTTTGGTGTGAAGTTTCATGGGTGCTGAGTGACGGTACACCAGCAGCAACATAAACCCTGTTATTTTTACTGTATAGTTTCACATAACAAGAACATCTTCAGTAAAGCCAACTGTACTAGAGCAGAAACACCTGCCTTTCAAGCATAATGGTAGAAAATGCACTCAGACAGGAGGACGCAGTTCAGCTAAACTTGACCTGGGGTCAAATTCTAGCTCTACTGATTTCTACCTAAGTGGTGTGGACACATTTCCTCACCGTCTTGAGCCTCAGTTTTCTCATTTGTAAACATTTTCCTTGCAGGATAGTGCTTCCTTTACTGAATAACAATGAGAACTAAATAAATGTCTGTGGGGCTCGTGACCCTATGTAAATACTTTAGAAATGTGAGTTCTCCTCTGAGCCTTACAGGAGAACAGGACACATAACACCTCTGTCACTCACCCGCCACATGGGCAGAAGCCATACCTTATGAATCTTCTTGTAGAAACTTTAGTTCAACAAGAAAGTTAGGTCTAGTCTATAGCTTTGTGGAGCCTGAATATACTCCCCTCTGACATGTAGCTTCACACACTCAATTGGGTTTGACTCTCTGTGAGTACGCCAGAAAACAAAAACAAAAAAAACAAAAACCCCACAACATCTCTAGATGGATTGCACACTGGTGGCCTGCAGAAATATGTTTTAATAACCCTCATGTGTTGACTTAGAATGGAAGGACACAGTAACAGATACTGTTGTTCTTCTGCAAATAGCACATGCTGGGCACTCAGGGAGATCCTGTTTTTTTGGGGTTTTTTTTCATTTCGATGAGTCAAATTTCTTTATAATTAACTTCAATTTCTAATTCATCCCCAGTAAATCAGCAGCTCAAAACTCAAAACAGTGATGGATAAAAGCATACAAGGTGACCAACAACAGGTACATCAGTGCTCCCTGCCCTTGTTCAAGGTGAAGACACTCAAATGGCTCTAGCCTTACCTCTAGAGAACAGGGCACTCTCTGAAGGGACCTCTGAAGCAGGAGAGCCTCGGAAACCACAGGGACATTCTGCTGGCCAGAGACCAAGAAGGCTACCCCATAGAACACTATTTGTTGTACCACTTTTATTCAGCTACAGGTCTATAGCCTATTGGGGGTGACCCTTAGACATCGCCAACACAAATACAACACGATTGGAAAAGCAAGGGTCCCCTTGGGACTTTCCTGGTAGTCCAGTGGGTAAGACTCCACACTTCCAACTTAGGGGGCCCGGGTTTGATCCCTGGTTGGGGAGCTAGATGCTACATGCATGCGGCAACTAAGAAGTCTGCATGCCATAACTAAAGATCATGTGTGCCTCAATTAAGATCTGGTGCAGCCAAAATAAATACATTTAAAAAAAAAAAAAAGAGAGAGAGCAAGGGTCTCCTCACCATCTTTTTTCCATCAGGTTCTCTTCTGGAGGCCTATTTTGAACATCTTGCCTGTCTGAGTTCAGACTTAGTCATCGTCTTCTACTGTAATCATCCCTGATGTGGCTGGGAGGTGTTTATAATATTCGCCTTCTCACTCTTGAAAGCTTTAGGAAGCTCCCAAGGGTAGCTTGTTTCTGGGCTGGGAGAGGTGCGTGCTCTTGCCCACACGCCCTTGCTCTGAGCTCCACTGGCACCAGCAGTTGACAGGTTAGCTGCTCGGGGGCCCAAGGAGCAGGGGACACAGAGAGCTCTCTGGGTTCCAGCCCTTTGTTTCATGTATGGCAGACTCTGTCAGAACCTCCTGGTTCCTGGCTCATGGAGGACAAAAAACTACAAAACATCAACTTAACCTTCGCTGTCGCTAGAAGGGTCTCCTTGACTAACTATGCAGAAGAGACAGGGCTCCTCTTCCCTGTGACAGATGCTGCACGGTGGCCCCTCTGCTGCCACCCCAGTGGCCTCTGCTGGAGGCTCCACACTCCCAGTGACACCCAGATGGGGTGTTGACAGGCCGCCTTTCCAGGCTTTCTCCTGACATAGCCTCGCTGCGATTCTTAAAGTGCTCTGAGAAGTTTGAGCTTGCCTTTTGTCTGCAGACACTCTAAGCCCCTCATTTAATTAGTTTATTTAAATTCTGAACTTCCCTAGGTTATCCAAAGAGGTAGAAATGACAGTGGAAAATTAATCCAACCAAAGAGGTAAACGTAGGGTAAGGTTGAGTTTCTCTATTGGAGTATTAATGTTCACAAAACCCGCATTCCAATTATCCATAAAATGATTTTAATTTTTTAAAGTTTATGTCAGGTTTGGTATTCAAAGCAGACAATGGTTCTGTGAAAGAAAAAAAAAATGTAACACAGCTATAGAAATTAGTATAGGCCCCTAGGCCCAGGGTCTTTCAAAGAAATTAGGCCAGACTAAAACAAACTCGAGCTAAGAAAGGTAAGAGATAAACACAGCTTTGAATATGCCTCCCTGCCAGCCAGCACAATAAAAATTCCTGCTAAGAGTCACTGCCAGCAGATGCCACCTTGTTTTGTCTTGGTTGTTTGGTTTATATTTTCTTGTTTCTCTGCTACAGTTACCTGTAGCATTTTTTTTTTAAGTTTTCAGTAAACTTGTTAAAAAGAAAACCCTCTGGGAACTGGCTGCGGTAGGGGGAGACACATATTCTGAGAGTTGATCTTCCTCCCACTTTAATTCTCAGACCTCCTATGTCACTGGCATGGAATGATTTCACATGTGAACTCAGAAACATGTGGATGTCATTTGATGCTTCTGAGCTGCCTGGCCTGCCCTGGTCACTCCCTGCACCCAGAAGTCTCTCCCTCCTCTGCACAGGCCTTAGAGACACCTAGAGGGATGGGATAGGGAGGGTGGGAGGGAGGGAGACACAAGAGGGAAGAGATATGGGAACATATGTATATGTATAACTGATTCACTTTGCTATAAAGCAGAAACTAACACACCATTGTAAAGCAATTATACTCCAATAAAGATGTAAAAAAAAAAAGAGAGACACTGATCAGACTCACAAATATTATGCCCAACCTCGACGTTGCAAGAGTTTATATGTTTCACTTTACTAAGCCTGGAGCAGCTGGATACTAATGCCCTGTCAGGTGTAGCTCCCAGCATTTACAAATATCTTTCACATCTCATTGCATAGTCTAATTCTGAGAGGTAGGTAAGAGCAGAACATTCCACCAAATTGTATGGCTTAAATAATGCCCACATGATTTTCTCCCACATTTATGATGAGGACACAGGGCTGAGAGAGGCTCCTCATCTCTGCCCCAGCTGGTGTCAGCTGGGCAGCTGGAAGGCCTACCAACTCCCATGCCCTTGACTATGCTCCCCAGGCAGGGGTGCACCCTCCACAGCTTTGAAGAGCAGCGGGAGTGATAGGCAGCCATCCTGGCCAATGCCATCCACTGGGGTAGCGTTAATATGCCCATTTCATTGATAAGGAAATCCAGATGTAGTGCAGGGGAGGACTGCTCCAGCGCCTCAGGGTTAAGAAGGATTAGCCCTCAGACCTGTTTGCTTCAGAGACTTCCGCCCTTTTCTTTCATTCCCCTTGTTTGCTTTTGTTGGTGTTGAAGCTGGCAAGTAGCCCAGCCAGGATGTAAACCATGGCTACTCTGACACTGAACCCAAATGCAGACTCAAGATCTAGACATTTTTCTTTATATTGCTATTACAGGAGGTAGAGGGATTGATCAAAAGCCTAATAGTTCTGTTTTTTATCATGTCCCCTCTGTCTTGTACCCCTTCCTGCAGAGGCTGTGTCCCCCCCAGCACAGCACACAGATCTAGTCCTGGACTCGCCACACGGCTCCACCCATTTTGTGGCTCTCTGGCTCTACAGTTTGGGGTAGGTGGGTTGCTTATCGCCTAAGCCTTAGTTCTTTTATAGATGGAAAGGGACAACCGTAAGGTCCCATATGTCTGTGGGGCATGGGGAACCTCCCTGGGGGTGCCCAGGTGAGCCCTCAGGGAGGCTGTACTCCAGCACAGGGGCTTCTAGATTCAGCACATGCCTGCACCTTGACCTGTTGAAGCAGGAGGGACACCTGCCTTCAAGACACCATTCAAGCCAAGACCATGAGGACATCAGCAGTGATCTTAATGAGTGAGAGAGGAAGTCTGTTGACAATCTGGGAGCATGCAAGCTAGCTAGATTCTTGTGGGGCTTGTAAGAGAGAGGAGCTCCCCTACCAAAATGGAGACTGACTGCCCCACCTGCCACGTGGGTTGTGGGTGCATAGTCAGGTTCGATTTAATTGAAAAGAAACATAGCAGTGCATCCTTTCCTTTAGAATTATGTTTTGCAATAAGAATCATGCAGCAGACACAGGGGGTTATGAATAATATGAACAGGTTTGAAGACTGAAAGGAAAGAGCCATGGGGGTGGGGATGGGGGGAGGGAAAAAGACCAAAGGAGGCTGAAAGAGACAGAGAGAGTATATTATTTCACTAAGGCTGCCATAATGAAGTATGACAGACTGGGTGGCTTAACCAATAGAAGTTTATTTTCTGACAGTACTGGGGGCTGGAAGTCTGAGATCAAGCTGTTGGCAGGGTTGATTTCTCCTGAGGCCTCTATCCTTGGCATGTGGATGGCTGTCTCCCTGTGTCCTCACAACTTTTGTGCATGTCTGTGTCCTAACCTCCTCCTCTTATAAGGACACAGTCAGGTTGGATTGGAACAAACTCTGATGACCTCATTTTAACTTAATTACCTCTTTAAAGGCCTTATTTCCAAATCAGGTCAAATTCTGAGGTACTGGGGGTCAGGCCTACAACATAGGAATTTTGTGGGAACACTATGAAATCTGTAACAGGAAGAGTGAGAGAGGTTTACTGCCCAAAGAGGTGCTTATCTGTGTGCCTTGGGGTGAGGGTGAATGATTGATGGGGTCTCAGGAAAGACAGGGAGATGGGGATTCCAAACACAGGGTTACAGATTAGTCATACACAGGGTTGAACTCTACAAGCTTTAAGATTTTTACCCTGGAATCTAATTCTGTGACACTTATTAGTCTCTACTTGGGCCTCAACAGAGTCTCACACAGGTTTTCAAAATGAGGGCATCAGAGACAGAAAAGGAAGGAGGAAGTTCAGTCATCGTCCTGCCACACCCCTGACGGTCCCTTTCAAGATCTGGGTGGACACTTCAGGGTGAAGCTGGGAAAGGAGGACCCCGTGAGAATCCACTGAAACTTGCTCTGAAAACACTGTGGTTCCTGCTTCAGACTCTGTCTGGGTTCCTGTGGTGCCCCATCCCCAACCACTTCCTCATTCCATCCCATAAATTCTGCAGAGACAACTCTTGCTAGGACTTCAGCTCCCTCAAGCCCTGGCTCCATCTTCCCTGGGGTGTTCTGCTCAGCCCAGGGAAGAGGAGAGATGCACACTGTCTGTCGAGCACCGTGCTTTGGTGTTTCTTCTTCCTAAGTCCTTACAATATCCCTTCCAGGTAAGCATACTTATCATCTCAATTTAGAGATGGGAAACCAGCTCCCAGCATAACATAGAATAAGGACAGAGGTGAGGTTCCGATAGCCTGCATCTGACACCAAAGCACAGACCAAAGCTCCTCTGTGCTTGGCCAAGACCAGGGAAGGGCTGCGTAGGTGGGATTCCTGCAGTGATTTCCCTCCATGCACTGATTTCAAAGCTTGATTAAGGACTCACTTTCTAATTATACACAGTTTAAGCCTTTTCTCCTCAGTGAGATAATGAATTGAAGCAGGTACCCCCATGATTGCATATTTTTCTTGAATTCTATCCTTGCCCTTGTTGCTGGCCACAGTATGGTACTCAATAGATGATTATTCATTAGGTGGTCACTCAGGATTCTAAATGGCTTTCTTTGGGATGTGAAAAGTATTTTTGCTAACCTTGAGGCATAAAATGTAAAAAGTCAAGTATCTGTGAAAGAGAAACCAAAAGAACTGTTATTATCTCTGCTTTGCCACATGCACGGCTAAAGCACTGAGTGGTCAGGTGGCTACCACATTGACCCAACAGCCAACAGATGTCGCTTCCTTGTCTGCCTCATCACAATCAGCCATATAGCTAAGTTTATGAGGCTAATTATAACTCAGAGTACTTGAAGAAATTATTTACAAAGTGTTAATTCTCTTGGGAGAATTTACGGAGAGCACTGTCATTGATCCATGCCTTTGTCATAGTCAACATTATTTATCCAGAACTATTCCTTCCTCTTCTGTGCTTAACTGCTTAGTAAATGTATCTTTCATCTTTCTCTACCTCAGTTTTCTCATCTGTGAAGTGGGACTCATTATACTTCCGTCACAGAGTAATAGCACTTACTTCGCACAGTTGTTGTGAGAATCAGGAAAGAGACAAGCTGGTGGAGTAGAGGGCCTGAGCTCACTCACCCCTTCTCACGAGAGCACCAAAATCACAACTAACTGCTGAACAACCTTTGACAGTTGTGAGAATTAAATGAACAACAGTTTGAAAATAATTCAGCACAGTACCCAGAATATTGTAGATGTGGACCAAATGTTTGCCCTAAGTACTCATTCTGTGTTTAACTTAAAGCCCCTTGATAAGCGTTAGCTTAGTAACAATTCATTTTTGAAGAGAAGTTAAGAGTTATTACTTTTTACACCTCTTTACATTCATTTTGATTTTTTTTTTACCATTAGCATCTATACTGTTTTTTTATAGCCATTTAACAGGAAGAAATGACCTTTTATATCTCATTAAAAGATGAAAATGAACAGAAAGTTAATAATGTCAGGTTGAGATACACATGTTGTGTATCACATAGGTTTCCTCACTAGCTAAAGGAGTGGATTTCAAAATAAAAGGCACATTCCCCCAGCTGTAATGCTGGAAGGAAATAATAGGGTTTCTATACATATTTACTTTCCTCTAACATGTTAAAAAATAAACTGAGTTGTACTGATAGTTCATGTACAGATCAACAAATATAGGTTAAAAAGGAAGAATGAGTAAATTTATATATTAGCAAAGGAGACATGTTCTTTTTTTTTTTTTTTTCACTAATTGAAGTGCAGGATTGGAAATGTCTGGAAGCTATAGATTTAAGTGATGGGCACCAGTGTTGTGGCTGGGATTCCAAGTGGCACAGATGCAGCTGAGTATTTAGGCCAGGGCACTGTGGATCCTGAATACTGCCTTCCAGAGGGAGAGAGCTGTGTCCCCCAAGGTAGGTGCAAGGTCTGATATATTGCATGAACTCAATAAACGTCAGCTGTTATTTTATTCTGATTAACGAGGCCCTATGCTGAGTGCTCTACAATATCACTTTTAATTAACCCTCATGATAGTCATCCAAAATGATGCCATATTCTCCTATTTCAGGCACAGACACCACGGTCCAGGGACAGTACGTGATTCGCCCAGTCAGGCAGCCTATTCTTTCTTGAATTGAACCTGCAACTTGTGTGTCAGAAACACAGGCCCGGTTCTTCCGGATTTTGTCCTCACCTAAATGGAGCCAGATGGGAAAGTGACTGCTGTCCAGTGAATTGAGGAGTTTGGTGAGAGGGACAAAGGCCTTCTCTCTCACTCAGTGGGCTACCTGGGAAAGTTCCAAATCTCTGACCTTCACAGGGCTGATTTTAGGATTCAACAAAACACCACGTATGATGGGATTTGGTAACTGACCACGATAGCAGTCCTGATGTGGAAGAAAGAAAACACAGGTTTCAGAGCCACGGACCTGGGTTGGGACCCAGCTCTCTGCCCTCTTTATTTGGAAATTTGAGTCTTTCTTGCTTTCGGTGGCACTAAGGAATGATAATATCTAGCCCTTAGGAACTTTAAGATAATCCAAGATAATGTAAGTTCTATATGCACAGATCTATGAAAAAAAAAATGAAATAGCTGCTACTCTATTTTATGTTTTTTTTTGAAAGGAAGAAATGTTTGCACCCCAGCTAGAACTGAATCATGGAAAACAAGTCAGTTGTCTTACAAAAGCCAGAAACCATATCCCAGACAGAAAGGACCATAACTCCTATCCCTTGTCCCTTCTTTAATGCCTTCTATTCAAATCATAGACCCAAAGGGGACCTTGGGGACCCAAGCCTTTTCTCATTTCTTAGTTACAGGAAATGAGGTCAGAGGGTTTATATTTCTTGCCCAGAGTCACACAGCAAGTTCACATCAGTGTCAGGACTCAACCCAGATCCCAGGACTCTTCCTCCAGAAGCCTCTCCTTTCTTCCTCCTCACTCCCTCTCATCTGCCTCCTCCTGACACTGGCTTTACTTACCTGGCATTTTCCCCCATCCACCCCTCCTGAGACTCCAAACATTCAATGAGTCCATGCAAAAGGTGGTCCATATAATGATGCTGTACGGCTTTGTGTCAGTCCTGTGCTCGTGGCTCCTGTGGGCACCTCTGGACCACTGTCTTCATCCTTTCCTCACATCCATCTCCTCTGTGTCTGCTGGGATAATTTGTCTGGAGCTCTTGGGGACTGAACTGTGTCCCCAAACCATTCCATGCACGGTGTGGTGCCGGCTACTTGGGAGCCTTTCAATACTTGAGTGGTTCCAGATGTGCACAAATGACCCCAAGCACACACGGTTCACACATGCACACATACACATGTGCGCTCACACATGCACACACACCTACACTCATACAGGTCAAAAACTGCACACATGATAGACAGAGAGCACACAGACAAACTGGCACACGTGCACACACACACAGAGCTTACACGGCACACACATACATGCAGGTGCACACACTCAGCTCACAGTGCACACACAGGCACATGTGCATACGCACACACAGTGCTTCCAAGCTGTGTCATCGATTTTGCAGCCTAGCCCTGAGTGAGTGATTGGATGAACCAGAAAGCATGTGGGCTCCGTCTCATCTGAAGACAACCTATGAGACACAATTTCCCTGTGATGGTGAAACCGTCTGGCATCTGCAGACTTCGAAACCATTTACAGATATTATAAAACCAGCTCTGATTGTGTCATGATGATTGCTGACATTTAGTGTCTGTCAGCCCGGGGGAAAAAAAGGATGAGAAAAGAAATGAAAAAGGCTTTGCCCCCCGCTAGGATCTCTCCAGCTGGTGAAGCTGAGGCCCTGGCATCAGGAAAGGCTCTCCATCTTGTCAGTCCTGATGCTTCAGTAAATCCTTCCCGAGGCCAAGCACCCTTCTGACCGCTAGGTGCCCATTTCCCCTCCTCGCCCCGGTTCCTGCACACCTCACACCTGATGCTTTTGACTGATGAACTGGAAAGGTACCTGGGAACAAAGGCGGTTACATAAAATCCAAGGCAGCATATTTATATTTCATTAGCATTTCTTTTCTCTCTGAGGCTGACTGGCAGCTGAGTCGAGATAGTGGCAAAGTTGATTTTAATTATTTTTTTTTCAACCTGCATCGCTTCCCTCACTGCCTTTTCCTGCTGTAAATCAGTCAGAATGTTTTCCTTCATTATTACCATAAGCGCTCAGCAGTCTCTAATTACTCTAAAGAATTTATCTTTTATTTCTAAAGCTGAGATTTTCAAGAGAGAAGGAGAAAGAGGGAGAGAGCCATAATTAACCATGCAGCTGTTGGTGGTCCGCCCAACTCTAGAACTGCACGGTCCCCGCCTGTTTGCTGGGCTGTTTGGGGGGACTGAATGCAGCCGTGATATGACAGTCTTCAAAGCAGGGAGAGCAATGTGTACCACTCCCAATACTTTAGAGAGGCTCCTCGGAATCCACTTTTACTTTCAAGATGATTAAAGAGCAGACTGGGAAGGCATGGCACACACGTGCTAAGTGTGAAACCCTGCATCCTGGGATCCCAGGGAGGGAGTTGTCCCAGGCTGTAGGAGCACGGTCTAGGGCACACCCCCAGGCAGGCACTCTCCATCACCTGGGCTTGCAGCCTGCAGATGCAGCTAAGCACATTTCCTGCCAGGAAAAATTAGGGAACACCCATCATGGATTTCTCTGCTGGGCAGACAGCATGACTGGGTTGTTTCCCGGGAAAAAGTTCTTCCCTCTTCCTGAGAGTACAGAGTAGAGAAGAGGATAGAGACCATTTCAGATGAGTGACAAAAAATATAGAACCTCGCCACCCTGGAGGCATATACCCTTGTCATTAGATATATCTTCTTTCAGGGGATTGCATTAGCTTCCTGGTACTATGACTTACAAGGGAAGGGTAGCAGAACGCAAACTGAGGGTTTTCATGATAATCGGTCTTTTCTATATTTCCCCAGAATTGAATCTGCCTCTGGCTGTCTCTGAGTTTTATTGGGTTGATGAGTCTCAAACTGATTATTCCTTGGAAATAAGGAACTAAACAGAAATGAAGATAGAACACAGAGCATCTATCTAATAGGAATATTACCTATAGCCAGGATCCAGAGAATGTTTATGCTTATGTTCTCTTTTGGGTGACATTCTCATCTGGGCAGCTGGGGTCTGTGTGTAAATGGAAGAGAGGAGGAAAACTGAAGTTAAGCCATGGGACCATTCCAGACCAGCTGTGCTATAAAGCCGTTCAACATCGATGGCCCTCTTACAGCCTAAGTAGGAGCCTTGCTTCTGATGGGGGAGACCACCTGCACTAATGAGCCCATGATTATTCAGCCCCTTGAATGGCTCACATTGGGCATCCTTTCCGGAGAGCAGCCCTGAGGTTTTATTGAGGACTAAGCTGAGGATTTTTGAGGTGGAAAGCACCTATTGGGGACTAGCAAAAAGCCCGGCAACTCATTCAAATCTTGATGACTAAGAGTTCAAAATACAGCGTAAAAAGGTGAAATGCCACCCCCATCACTCTGATTTCCTGACAAGCACGTGGAGTGGGAAGTCTAACAGCCACGTGCACCCCGTGATGCTACAGGCAAGGGCACCACTGCAGAGTCCTATAAAGTGACAGGAGGTGTCAGCCATGCTCAGGAGCCCTTCTGAATCCTGACTGGGAAGCAGATCAGGGTTTGAGCTGCAGAGTGCTTGGGAAAACCAAAAGCATGGAGGCAGGAAGTGCAGAATGTCTTGCTATGACGCTAAGGAGGCACTTGGCCATGCAGAAAAAACCCCTGACTGTCTTGCTCCTTTGCCCTCTTGTTCATCAAATGAGCAGGATGCTTGCTGTCCTACCTGCCTCACCACGCTCATGAAGAGAATCGATGTAAACACACTGGGACCAGAGTAAAGGCAGCAAAAATAAACCTCTTGTTTTTTGACAAATGGAAAGTTACATATATACTTACATCAATGCAGCATTTGGTTTGACTCTGCACCTGGGTAAAGACAAACTTGCCCTTGATAAGACTCTTACCCTCTGAGACAACTGTCTTTTGCTATTTAAATAATATGTTGTCATTATCTATTCCCTAGTTCACTAATTTTTATTTAATGAAGAATCTGTGCCTTCACCAGGATGTGGGGTATCATTCCTCCAAAAATTAGTTTTGATTTGATATATGATAGAGGAATATAAATTTCTCACTCCACATTGAATCAAGAACTTCCAGGAACACGCAATACCATGGTGGTTTAAAGAAATGGCATGACAAGTTTGGGGCTCTCTGGCTCTCTCTCTGTGATTTAAAGCTGGAAGCATTGACCCAGGCATTAACAAGGCGCTGAGTCAGCACAGCCAGGGGGAAAGGCACAGCTCTGGTTTCCCCATCTGTAAAACGAGATTGATAAACTCTTGCCACCATTACTCCTGAAAAGGATGTGTGAGCACGACAGGGATGACATCTGCTGAGAGCTTTGCCTACTCGGAGAGCATGCACAGCAATATCCACTGGGTCCAGCAACTACTAATTAATATTATTTACGTAGAATACTAAGAATGGTAATAAGATTAGTTCTTACCTGCACAACACTGCAGTGGTTTCTAGAGCAGCTATGCATGTATTCTCTACCTTTGCAGAGAAAGACATTGAGGCGGAGTGGGTCTAAGTCATTCCTAAGGTGATGAAGCTAATAAACACCAGCTCACATCGGGCATCTGGGAAAGTCCATTTCTCCCACTTGCCTTTGCACTTCATCCGGGACCATCTCCTTGCTCAGGCCTGACTCTCTCAACTCAAAACATTTACTTGCCTGCCTGGGAGCTGGAAACTTGGACCAAGAGCCAGCAGACCTAGAATCTACCCCAGGTCTTCCTTGGGAAACCTCTTAACATCTAAGAATGTGGGGCTGTTCACCTATGAAAAGTTGAGGTCCTCTGAAATTCAGTGAGGACTTTCCAGTCCTATAACTGAACGCATGCCACAGCATCAGATAAGGATGTAAAGACAAGGAGAATGAGATGCTTTTAATTGGATCTATTACATATTAAATTTTTACTATATATTATTGTTTATATAAATCATATAATGTGTGATATGTAGTACATTTTAAAATATTGGGTATTTGGAGCAAGATTTATTTCTGAGGAAACTTACTACAAAAAACAAATAACAGAATAAGAAAAAAAAAAAAAGACCAGATTTATAAAAGTTAGATTTAGACTCTTTCAAGACTACTTTCTTTCTATTAGAGGATATGACACTATACTATGGATAAGCAAGGTCCTCAGGATAAAAAAAAAGCTATAGGCATTTTTTTAAGATAAACCAAATTTTAAAAGTTCTGACTTTTACCTTTAAAACCAGATGTTAAGGCACTCTAATCCCAAGTAAGAACAGACAGATTGGTGTAAAAGTGGGCATTAAAGACCTATCTGAAAACACCTTTCTTATTTTCCTAAAATTTGTCTTTTTAATTGTTTTATGTTTGTTTTCTAAAGACCTTTTGTTTCCAAAATTCCTGTAAAAAAAGCAAATCTATAATGTGAGAACGCTATACTCTTTTCTTTAGATTTTCCTATCGTCAATCTGTTATACTACCCTAACATTCACTGAGTGAGTTCTGAAGAAAGTAGTCAGAGGGCAAGTGATTATTGAAGAGGAAGTTAGAGAAGGAAACATCCAAGAGGGTAGAACATTCAAGAATACAAGTGTTCCTAATGGGTAGTGGGATAGCTGAGAACACTGCTGTGGGAGAGGGAACTAGCCAAAATTCCTCTCTTCCTTTACCTGGAGGTGAGCCTGAGTTCCAAGGTGGCAAAACACATTTTCAACACTGAAAATCATGAATGACAAGACTTACCTAAAACAGCTAATTTTCTGTTGGGAAAACAGATTTTATGGCTCTTATCCAATCCATTAAAAGGAAAATGGTAAATTCAAGTCCAATCAATTCAAGACAGTGTGTGCTGTGCACATGTTCCTGACTAGGGGAGATGACAAGAACCATGGTAGAGAAAAAATACCAAGACGTGGGTATTCCTCACCTCTGGTTTTCAAGCCAGTAGGAAGACTGAAATGTACGCCCCTATCCTCCTGACACAGTATAATCAGTTCTTTACTCTTTAAGTGCTCGTTTATACCCACAAGCGCCTGGAAAGCAAAGAGTATGTCTTAATTTCTGAAGCTCCTACCTGCTGACTCTGATATCCGTTATACTAAAATACAGTTAATCAATATTGGTTACATTAATGTTAGAGGTACTAAAGCAATAGAATTTAAAGCTGTGACAATTAAGTAGGTAAGACAGATATTACTGACCATTTTCTGGGATTAGTAGTCATTGAGGTGTGAGTTCCCTGTTAGCAAAACTACATGGGAGTCGAGTTTCCATGCTTATATAAAACCTCAACAAGAAATTTTATGAATCACTAAGCTTTTGTGTTACTTCTTCTCTCTCCCAGGAAATAAACTTAAATCTGTCTAATCTAGAAGAAACCACTACTCATATACTTCAATTAGCCAAGCTACAAAGAATGCTTACCTGCAGCTCAGGATAGCAAACTCCCCTCCAAATTTATCCTTTCATATCTTCAGTAGTGGTCACCCAGGCAAATGAGAGGCTATTGTAGGTGGTAGATATGTTAGTTCTGGTACAGCTGGGCTCTGGTATCTAACAGAGAGAAAAGATGTCAATAATTTGTGAGACATAGTACCTGGAAGAGGGATCCAGCTGCCCATACATAAGGTCTCAACAGGAATTAAATGCATGGGGCTTCCCTGGTGGCGCAGTGGTTGAGAATCCGCCTGCTGATACAGGCGACACGGGTTCGTGCCCCGGTCTGGGAAGATCCTACATGCCGCAGAGCCTGTGCTCCGCAATGGGAGAGGCCACAACAGTGAGAGGCCCACGTACCGCAAAAAAAAAAAAAAAAAAAAGGAATTAAATACATGAAACAAATATAATAGCACAAATTTCAACTGGTATAAACCCTTTTCAACACTGTATCTCACACGGCTTGAATATTCTCCAGCTTTGAGAGAGAAATAGAAGCATACAGAGTGATTTGAGAAATGGGATGTAAAGCAAGCCAAGCGTTCACAGAGCTGTGAAGCAGTATGGCTGAAAATAATTCTACGGATCAGTGCTTCTCAAAATACGGATTAGAGAACTACATCAGGATCATGAGGTTTTGCACCTCCCCGCAATCAGATTTTCTGGCTCCCTCTAAAAGATTTAAAGGATCTGGGGTGGGTCCCAGAAATCTGCATTTTTAGAAAGCACTTATTTTTTTTCGCTGATTGACTTCTCTCATATGGTGGTTGTATGAAATTCGATGCCCAGTGGGGAAGTCCATTCACAGTGAGGGAAATGGGCCTTGGAAAACTCACTGCATGAAACTGATGAAGGACTAGGGCAGTTGTATTGTACTAAGAGGTTTCCCAAGGAGCCATCAGCGTTCACCTTGGCAGTGAATGGCTCTAATGGGAAAGACTGACAGGATAGTCCTGCTTTCTCAGCATGCAGGATGGGGGTGAGGGCACAGTGTAAACTAGAATACACTTTTCATCATACAGGCAAAATCTGTGCCATAGAGATGGGTGTGAGTGTGAAAGTTAGTACATGTAAACTTGGGGAGGCAGCTGCTTCTGGAATACAGGAGGTTAGCCCGATCTTTCTAGTAAGGTGTGGTTGCTAATTTGTAAACAAACAACTAACAAACAAATGGTGATGGTTTTTACCTTTACAATAAAGAAGTCTGTCAAGGGCCAGAGAGTGAATTTTTTAGGCTTTGAAACTATATAGTTGACATAACAGCCATTCAATTTAGTTTGAAAGCATTGTATTAGACAATACATAAACTAACAAGGGTGTCTTTGCCTCAATAAAAATTTATTTACACAAACAGACAGTGGTCCAACTGGACCTGTGGGCTCAAGTTTGACAACCTGAATTTATAGCATTAATGCCTTAAGCTTTCGTGGCCTGTTGTAGTTAGCTGTTTAGCAAAAAGCTGTAGTTTTATGGTCTTACACAGGTCCCCCATCTTTTCTTAGAAAGAATGGCAGGCGTGTTAATACATATTATGAATGAAACCTGCAGTGTCTTGGACCATGCGAACATCTTTTTGAGTGGACTTTGTTCAAAAATAATTAGCATAAGCTTTTTAGTTTAAATCAACTTTAAACATAAAAGTTTGCCCTGTATATGTAATTTTACCAATTTTATTACCATTTTTGTAAACGTTTTATGCAGGAGAACAACAATGTCCACAGCACTCTTGCCTTGGCTTTTCTAGGTGAGGGGGGACCTCTTGTATATGTATCCATTCTACACCTAAATGGCATCTAGCAATCCCGTGCCTCTTCTGCTCTGGTTCATCCATAGGGGGCCATGTGTTGACCACTGCAAATTCTTCTTTATTCCTTTGTTGCACGTGGACATGACCCAGTCTTGTAGGCATTAGATCAACTTGTGTTGGGAACTGCCACCCCTGGGGTTTTTTTTTTTTTTTTTTTTTTTTTTTTTTTTTTTGCGGTACGCGGGCCTCTCACTGCTGTGGCCTCTCCCGTTGCGGAGCACAGGCTCCGGACGCGCAGGCTCAGCGGCCATGGCTCCCGGGCCCAGCCGCTCCGCGGCATGTGGGATCTTCCCGGACCGGGGCATGAACCCGTGTCCCCTGCATCGGCAGGCGGACTCTCAACCACTGCGCCACCAGGGAAGCCCGGGTTTTTTTTTTTTAATTATTTATTTTTGGCTGCATTGGGTCTTCATTGCTGCACGTGGGCTTTCTCTCGTTGCAGTGAGTGGGGTCTATTCTTTGTTGTGGCGCACAGGCTTCTCATTATGGTGGCTTCTCTTGTTGAAGAACATGGGCTCTAGATGCTCAGGCTTCAGTAGTTGTGGCATGTGGGCTCGGTAGTTGTGGCTTGTAGGCTCTAGAGTGCAGGCTCTGCAGTTGTGGCACATGAGCTTAGTTGCACCACGACATATGGGATCTTCCCAGACCCGGGCTCGAACTTGTGTCCCCTGCATTGGCAGGTGGATTCCCAACCATGGCTCCACTAGGGAAGTCCCTTGGCACCCCTGTTTGATAACTACACTTCACTGAAAATAAGTTTTCCTTTCACTGAGTACCTTCATTGCTAGACTGATTTGGCTGAAGTAGAAGCGCAATAAGGTGGTGTGAAGAAAAGTGAGGAGATACCTCTCTTTGTTTTTGTGTCACAGTCTGTCCTAAAGGTGTTCGTAGAGCCTGGAATTGTGTCTAGATATTTTCAACAGTTTTAAAGGAGTGCATTTTACATTTTCATCCAAAGTGCTCCCTCTCTCCTTCTCTCTCTCCCTCTCTCTCTCTGAAACCCAAACCAGGACCAAGACAAAAACTACTCAGAGACTTTGGACAGCCTCTCCTGTTCTAAGTCTCTGCAACTGCGGCTCCAGCTTGCATGCTCTCCAGTTGTTTCTCTAAGGAAGGATCCTCATCTACAAGTCTACTCAGCTCCTCTGCAAACAGGTGAGTAGTGCGATCTCCAAAGGAGGACAGATCCCAAGAGTCAGCTTAAAGATTCATCCTTCCAGAAGCACTTCCTTGTCTAAGTTGTGGCTCCTTGGTCTCAGCCTTTTTTTTCCTTTGGACCAGTTAATTGTTTTTTTTTTTATTTTCCCACTAAGTCTTGGTGTCCCCAAGGCTCAATTCTAGGTCCTCTATACTTTTCACTCCCTATTCTTTGAATGATTGTCTCCTTCCCTAGGACGGCAATGAGCATATATGGTCAGATAACTCCTAAATTAAAATTCCCAACATAAGTTTTTCTCTGTAATTCAAATGAAGATAACCTATAACTTCTTAACATTTTAAACTCAAGTATCTGAAGACACTTCAAGTTTGTCGTGGGTTCTCATTGTTTTCTTTGTCCTGCTTCTGTGTTCCCTGCTATGAATGGTACCACTGTGGGAACCAGAAACCAAAGAATCAGCTATGTGCTGCTTTTCTTAATCTCCCTGCCATATCCAATCGTGTACAATGTCCTATATATTTTTCCTTCTAAATTTCTTTCAAATCAAAATGCATCTTTTCTGGATAAAAAAGAAAAGGAAACTTGAAGATATTATTATTTTATTAGAAACATACATATTTTTTACCAAACAGAGAAAGTATATAAAATAATGCAGAAATGATCTCAGCTCCCCCTACAACCACACTGATCCCAGAGTTAACCCCAAGAGTGCTGTTTTTTCATAAAAGTTTATTGTAATGCAAATGTATATTCCCATATACTTATTTATAAATGGTTTCTAGCAACCAATTCAGCTGTAACTACATGATTTACTATATTATTCTAAATATACTTTTAACTGAATGCAGTTCTGCTGGCAAATGTGAGAGAAAGAGCAGTAAGCCCCAACAAAAATGAGGTTCTGTGGTCAAGATGGTCCTTTTAGAATAACTTGAGTTGTGGCTTGAATGGATAAGCAATTTTTAACTGGTTTGTCTTCCAGTCCTGGGATTTAAGCACAAAGTGAAATTAATCTCTGTGCCGAATTGTGAGGTGCTAAGATGTTTAAGGTCTCATTTTTAGGGGAAGGTGGAGGAGAAGCCATACTTAGAATGTCCATGTATCACAACGGTAAAATGAACACATGCTTTGTCTCTGTGTGTGATTGGCTCCAATCCAGCCTGGCTATGGTCAGGCTTTTATAGTACTTGTTGTAGCCTCAGCTAAAAGCCATCCACGGCTGCCTCTGCTTCCATCCATCCCTCAAATGATTTTCCAAATGGCTGTGCTTCTCTTTACCACCGTTCAGTGACTTCCCTTGCTTTCAGGATGAAACCCCAATTCCTTAGACAGTACAGCACTGTACTGTCAGCCCCACCTCCTCTCCAGGGCCGTTCTCATCTAGAGCTCCTGGGCTTCATTCAGACCCAAGACGTACGAGGCTCACACCTCTGTGAAATCCCTGATGTCTTCTCAGCCTAAATCACCTTCCTCAACCTCATCTACCTGGGGTCTTGTTACTCATTCTTCAAGATTTAGTTTAAACCTTTCTGTAGGTATTTGAATCCTGTGAGAAGCAATTCCTTCTTAATCTTGACTTCAACCACTCCCAACTATGCTTTTGTGTACTTTCTCTAAACTTCTCAAATCTACGGCATTCTAAGCTCAATCTCTTTTAGCAACTATCATTATTCTGTGATGGTTTCTTAAGAAGTCTATCCTGGTGGTCAAGACATGCACCCATTTTGAGGTTGGTACTCACCTGTCTCCTGTGCCTGAACCCCAGCACCCAGCAAGGTGCCGGGCACAGGACTCAGTAAACGATGAATGAAAGAACCAATGTATTAGACCAAAAGCTACCAGGAAGCAGGGCCAGCTTATGCAAGCTTGCCTTTTCTTATCATCACCTGGATGGGTGAGCACAGGGAAGTTTCCACCCAGGCAAGAAATTATTACCATCTGCATCCCCAGCACCAACATGCTGGCAGTCTCAGCATGAAAGCTGTCTAGGAAAATCTAAGTAATAGTGGAGTGTGGATAGATCTTATGAATATTCATGAACCAAGGGTCTCAGCAGCCAAGCTAAGCACAGAATTACAGCAATTATCTGAACGATTGAAACACACACAAAGCCAGGCCTAAGCAAAATTGTCGAGGAGGTTGGGAGTCGGCTGTCCCTCCTGCCTGGAGTGCACTGCTGCCTTTCAGTGTGCCCTGCGGGGGCTCATGCTCTCTGCCTGCCTGGGGCGGGGGGGTCTCTTGTGCCAGCTCCCTCCAACCACCCTCCTCCCACTTCCTCCCCTAGTGACAGGTCTCATGTGACTTCAACATTTCCCTCCAAACTCATATGGCTCTATTCCCCCAGAACTTAAGTATGTAACTAGCCAACCCAGCCAACAAATTTGACATTTCAATGCATGTTAAGATATAAACTGGTCTTATTTTTTTATTTCACTATCTGTTGTTGATATAGAGCCTTATTTAACAGCCTTTTGTTGTAAGGTTCCTTAACTCGATTTCAGGTATGGGAGGCTATAAACGCATCTAGTAAATAATTAAATAGATGTTGAAGGGTGGCAAAAGCTCGATGATGTACTTCAATATCACAGAACATTGGAGCAGGGAGCAACTTTATACGCCATTTAGTTTGATGTTCCCCGCACTGAGTTTCACATGAGGTTAATAGATCATTGAGCAATGAAGTAGTCTGTGAAACACACACACACACCCAAACATATGACAGGTTAAAAGTTATCTATAGAAAGATTATCAGAATCTTTATGGTGAATCACTAATATAGTGTTAATCACTTTCTAACTTTGTATATACAAATTTTTGGTCACAATATAGCTATTTTATTTAAGATATTTTATTCTGTAGAATTATAATTGGAAAATGCTATTCTAGTCCAACCCTTTATAATTCAGGTGAGGAAACACCAGAGAAGGGAACTATTTGCCCAAGATGACACACTTGGGATCAGAGTTCAGATTTGAGCCCAGATTATCCATCAAGTAGAAGCCCCATTGTTCCATCCAGCTTCTTTTCCCTTTAATTTGTTTTATTTGAACAAGGGATTTGAAGGTCTTCATTTAAAGTACATATTTGTGACAGTGGCTGACACTTGTGCCCTGAAATCCATTCTCTCTTACTCATATGGTAGAGTAATTTTTATCTGGGCCCATAGCCACCTTGGTAAAGGCCACATTTCCCAGCCATCTTACTATCAGGCGTATCCTGTGACTAATCAGACTGGTTGTGACCAATCAGATGAGAATGAAAATAAACTGCCTGACATTGGAGTCACTTCCCTAAAGGGAAAAAGTATGTTTTCCCTTTTTCTGCTCCTTCTGAATGCTTCCTGAAATAAGGATCTATTGGTAGAGGCTAAACCAAAATACGGGACATGTGTAGAGAATACAAAGGAATAAAACACAAAAAGCCCGTGTCCCAACAGTTCATGTGTTTTGTATAATTCTGGCTGATTTTGAGCAAAATTGTATAAGAGTAAGAGAAATTCATGTTAAATCTAGCTAATGTCTATACAGAGATGAAATACAATGAAGAAAAAATTTGAAGGTTTCCGTGCAAAATTTGCTGCTTCAGATGGTCCCAAGGAAATCACCATATAGTTATGAGACAATGGGTGGTTAGAATTCAGAGACCAGTAAATAAAATCAGGCACTCTTCAGGCTTAAGAACTGCCTTTGTATCTATTGATGTGTTTTGATGATGATTACTGACATATGGAAAATACCAGAAGGAAAAAGTCCAGAATATTCTGGTTATCGGTGTCCCCCTACAAAATTATCATATATTGAAGTCCTGAGCCTTGGTACCTCAGAGTGTGACCTTATTTGGGACTAAGGTCATTGGAGTGATAATTAATCTAAGGTCATGCCGAAGTTGGGTGAACCCTTAATCCGATACTATCCATGTCCTCATAGAAAGGGGAAATTTGGACATAGACATGCATTGGACTGGAGCAAAGTTGCCACAATCCAAGAATCTAGAATAGATCCTTCCCTGGAGTCCTGAGCGAGCATGGTTCTGCAGACAACCTGATCTCTGACTTCTGACATCCAGATATGTGAAATAATAAATTTCTGAGTTTTTAAGCAAATTTGTGATATTGTGTTCTGGAAGGTCTAGAAAATGAATAGGCCAACTCAATTTTTTTTTTTAACATCTTTATTGGAGTATAATTGCTTTACAGTATAGTGTTAGTTTCTGCTGTATAACAAAGTGAATTAGCTGTATTTGTACATATATCCCTATATCTCCTCCCTCATGTGTCTCCCTCCCACTTTCACTATCCCACCCCTCTAGGTGGTCACAAAGCATTAAGCTGATCTCCCTGTGTTATGCAGCTGCTTCCCACTAGCTATCTATTTTACATTTGGTAGTGTATATATGTCCATGCCACTCTCTCACTTCGTCCCAGCTTACCCTTCCCCCTCCCCATGTCCTCAAGTCCATTCTCTACATCTGCATCTTTATTCCTGCCCTGCTCCAAGGTTCTTCATAACCATTTTTTTTTTTTTAGATTCCGTATATATGTGTTAGCATACAGTATTTGTTTTTCTCTTTCTGACTTAGTTCACTCTGCATGACAGACTCTAGGTCCATCCACCTCACTACAAATAACTCAATTTTGTTTCTTTTCATGGCTGAGTAATATTCCATTGTATATATGTGCCACATCTTCTTTATCCATTCATCTGTCAATGGACACTTAGGTTGCTTCCAATTCCTGGCTATTGTAAACAGAGCTGCAATGAACATTGTGGTACATGACTCTTTTTGAATTATCGTTTTCTCATGGTATATGCTTAATAGTGGGATTTCTGGGTTGTACGGTAGTTCTATTTCTAGTATTTTAAGGAACCTCCATACTGTTCTACATAGTTGCTATATCAATTCATATTCCCACCAATAGTGCCAGAGGATTCCCTTTTCTCCACACCATCTCCAGCATTTATTGTTTGTAGATTTTTTGATGATGGCCATTCTGACTGCTGTGAGGTGATACCTCATTGTAGTTTTGATTTGCATTTCTCTAATGATTAGTGATGTTGAGCATCCTTTCATGTGTTTGTTGGCAATCTTTATATCTTCTCTGGAGACATGTCCATTTAGGTCTTCTGCCTATTTTTGGATTAGGTTGTGTTTTTTTTGATATTGAGCTGCATGAGCTGCTTGTGAATTTGGGACATTAATCCTTTGTCAGTTGCTTCATTTGAAAATATTTTCTACCATTCTGAGGGTTGTCTTTTGGTCTTGTTTATGGTTTCCTTTGCTGTGCAACAGCTTTTAAGTTTCATTAGGTTCCATTTGTTTATTTTTGTTTTTATTTCCAATTCTCTAAGAGGTGGGTCAAAAAGGATCTTGCTGTGATTTATGTCATAGAGTGTTCTGCCTATGTTTTCCTCTAAGAGTTTGATAGTGTCTGGCCTTACATTTAGGTCTTTAATCCATTTTGAGTTTATTTTTGTGTATGGTGTTAGGGAGTGTTCTAATATCATTCTTTTACATGTAGCTGTCCAATTTTCCCAGCACCACTTATTGAAGAGGCTGTCTTTTCTCCATTGTATATTCTTGCCTCCTTTATAAAAATTAAAGTCACCATATGTGCATGGGTTTGTCTCTGGGCTTTCTATCCTGTTCCATTGATCTATATTTCTGTTTTTGTGTTAGTACCATACTATCTTGATTACTGTAGCTTTGTAGTATGGTCTGAAGTCCAGAAGCCTGATTCCTCCAGCTCCGTTTTTCTTTCTCAATATTGCTTTGTCTATTTGGGGTCTTTTGTGTTTCCATACAAATTGTGAAATTTTTTGTTCTAGTTCTGTGAAAAATGCCATTGTTAGTTTGATAATGATTGCATTGAATCTGTAGATTGCTTTAGGTAGTATAGTCATTTTCACAATGTTAATTCTTCCAGTCCAAGAATATGGTATATCTCTCCATCTGTTTGTTTCATCTTTAATTTCTTTCATCAGTGTCTTATAGTTTTCTGCATACAGGTATTTTGTCTCCTTAGGTAGGTTTATTCCTAGGTATTTTATTCTTTTTCTTGAAGTGGTAAATGGGAGTATTTCCTTAATTTCTCTTTCAGATTTTTCATTATTAGTGTATAGGAATGCAAGAGATTTTTGTGCATTAATTTTGTATCCTGCTACTTTACCAAATTCATTGATTAGCTCTAGTAGTTTTCTGGTAGCATGTTCAGGATTCTGTATGTATAGCATCATGTCATCTACAAACAATGACTGCTTTACTTCGTTTCCAACTTGGATTCCTTTTATTTCTTTTTCTTCTCTGATTGCTGTGACTAAAACTTCCAAAACTATGTTGAATAATAGTGGTGAGAGTGGACAAGCTTGTCTTGTTCCTGATCTTAAAGGAAATAATTTTGGTTTTTTCACCTTTGAGAATGATCTTGGCTGTGGGTTTGTCATATATGGTCTTTATTATGTTTAAGTAAGTTCCCTCTACACCTATGTTCTGGAGGGTTTTTATCATAAATGGGTGTTGAGTTTTGTCAAAAGCTTTTTCTGCATCTATTGATATGATTATATGGGTTTTCTCCTTCCGTTTTTTTAATATGGTTTATCACATTGATTGATCTGTGTATATTGAAGAATGTTTGCATTCCTGGGATAAACCCCACTTGATCATGTCGTATGATCCTTTTAATGTACTATTGGATTCTGTTTGCTAGTATTTTGATGAGGATTTTTGCATCTATGTACATCAGTGATATTGGCCTGTAGTTTTCTTTCTTTGTGACATCTTTGTCTGGTTTTGGTATCAGGGTGATGTTGGCCTCGTAGAATGAGTTTGGAAGTGTTCCTCCCTCTGTTATATTTTGGAAGAGTTTGAGAATGATAGGTGTTAGCTCTTCTCTAAATGTTTGATAGAATTCACCTGTGAAGCCCTGTGGTCCTGGGCTTTTGTTTCTTGGTAGATTTTTAATCGCATTCTCAATTTCAGTACTTCTGATTGGTCTGTTTATATTTTCTATTTCTTCCTGGTTCAGTTGCAGAAGGTTGTGAATTTCTAAAAATTTGCCCATTTCTTCCAGGCTGTCGATTTTATTGGCATGTAGTTGCTTGTAGGAATCTCTCATGATCCTTTGTATTTCTGCAGTGTCAGTTGTTACTTCTCCTTTTTTATTTCTAATTCTATTGATTTGAATCTTCTCCCTTTTTTTCTTGATGAGTCAGTCTAATGGTTTATCAATTTTGTTTATCTTCTCAAAGAACCAGCTTTTAGTTTTATTGATCTTTGCTATTGTTTCCTTCATTTCTTTTTACATTTATTTCTGATCTGATCTTTATGATTTCTTTGCTTCTGCTAACTTTGGGGATTTTTTTGTTCTTCTTTCTCTAATTGCTTTAGGTGTAAGGTTAGGTTGTTTTTTTTTTTTTTTTTTTGAGATGTTTGTTTCTTGAGGTAGGATTGTATTGCTATTAACTGCTTTTGCTGCATCCCATAGGTTTTGGGCCATCGTGTTTTCATTGTCATTTGTTTTTAGGTAATTTTTGATTCCTTCAGTGATCTCTTATTTATTTAATAGTGTATTGTTTAGACTCTATGTGTTTGTATTCTTAGTTTTTTTTTTCCCCTGTAATTGATATCTAGTCTCATAGCATTGTGGTCGGAACAGTTACTTGATATGATTTCAGTTTTCTTAAATTTGCCAATGCTTGATTTGTGACCCAAGATATGATCTATCCTGGAGAATGTTCCATGAACACTGGAGAAGAAAAAGTATTCTGTTGTTTTTGGATGGAATGTCCTATAAATATAAATTAAGTTCTTCTAGTTCAATGTATCACTTAAAGCTTGTGTTCATTTATTTATTTTAATTTTGGATGATCTGTCCATTGGTGAAAGTGGAGTGTTAAAATCCCCTGCTATGATTGTGTTACTGTCAATTTCCCATTTTATGGCTATTAGCATTTGCCTTATGTATTGAGGTACTCCTATGTTGCATAAATATTTACAATTGTTATATCTTCTTCTTGGATCAATCCCTTGGTCATATGTAGTGTCCTTTGTCTCTTGTAACAGTCTTTATTTTAAAGTCTGTTTTGTCTGATATGAGAGTTGCTACTCCAGCTTTCTTTTGATTTCCATTTGCAATGAATGTCTTTTCCATCTCCTCACTTTCAGTCTGTGTATGTACCTAGGTCTGAAGTGGGTCTCTTGTAGACAGCATATATACAGGTCTTGTTTTTGTATCCATTCAGTCAGTCTATTTCTTTTGGTTGGAGCATTAAATCCATTTACTTTTAAGGTAGTTATCAATATGTATGTTCCCATTAAGATTTTCTTGATTGTTTTGGGTTTCTTATTGTAGGTCTTTTCCTTCTCTTGTGTTTCCTGCCTAGAGAAGTTCCTTTAGCATTTGTTGTAAAGCTGGTTTGGTGGTGCTGAATTCTCTTAGCTCTTGCTTCTCTGTAAAGGTTTTAATTTCTCTGTCGAATCTGAATGAGATCCTTGCTGGGTAGAGTAATCTTTGTTGTAGGTTTTTCCATTTCATCACTTTAAACACGTCCTGCCACTCCCTTCTGGCTTGCAGAGTTTCTGCTGAAAGATCAGCTGTTAACTTTATGGGGATTCCCTTTTATGTTATTTGTTGTTTTTCCCTTGTTGCTTTTAACATTTGTTCTTTGTATTTAATTTTTGACAGTTTGATTAATATGTGTCTTGGCATGTTTCTCCTTGGATTTATCCTATATGAGACTCTCTGCACTTCCTGGACTTGATTGACTTTTTCCTTTCCCATATTAGGGAATTTTCAACTAAAATCTCCTCAAATATTTTCTCAGTCCCTTTCTTTTCCTCTTTTTCTTCTGGGACCCCTATAATTCGAATGTTGGTACATTTAATGTTGTCCCAGAGGTCTCTGAGACTGTCCTCAATTCTTTTCATTCTTTTTTCTTTGTTCTGCTTTGTGGTAGTTATTTCCACTATTTTATCTTCCAGGTCACTTATTCGTAGTTCTGCCTCAGTTATTCTGTTATTGATTCCTTCTAGAGAATTTTTAATTTAATTATTGTGTTGTTGATCATTGGTTGTTTGCTCTTTAGTTCTTCTAGGTCCTTGTTAAATGTTTCTTGTATTTTCTCCACTCTATTTCCAAGATTTTGGATCATCTTTACTATCATTACTCTGAATTCTTTTCGAGGTAGACTGCCTAGTTCCTCTTCATTTGTTTGGTCTGGTGCATTTTTACCTTGCTCTTTCATTGGCTGTGTGTTTCTCTGTCTTCTCATTTTGCTTAAATTACTGTGTTTGGGGTCTCCTTTTTGCTGCAGGTTTGTATTTCCCATTGTTTTTAGTGTCTGCATCCAGTGGCTAAGTTTGGTTCAGTGGGTTGTGTAGGCTTCCTGGTGGAGGGGTCTGGTGCCTGTGTTCTGGTGGATGAGGCTGGATCTTGTCTTTCTGGTGGGCAGGACCACATCCAGTGGTGTGTTTTTGGGTGTCCGTGACCTTATTATGATTTTAGGCAGTCTCTCTGCTAATGGGTGGGATTGTGTTCCTGTCTTGCTAGTTGTTTGGCATAGGGTGTCCAGTACTGTAGCTTTCTGGTTGTTGAGTGTAGCTAGGTCTTAGCATTGAGATGGAGATCTCTGGGAGAGCTTTTGCCATTTGATATTACATGGAGCCGGTTGGTCTCTGGTGGACCAATGTGCTGAACTCAGCTCTCCCACCTCAGAGGCACAGGTCTTACACACAGCTGGAGCACCAAGAGCCTGTCAGCCACACGACTGCTAGTGTTGGAGGGTCCCCTGTAGTGGTGGGGGGTGGCTGTGACTCACTGCAAGGACAAGGACACTGGCAGCAGAAATTCTGGGAAGTACTCCTTGGCACGAGCCTTCCTGCAGTCCACCATTAGACCCACCACAGGGCCTGTAGCCCCCTACTCAATTTTTGAGAAAATAATATTTCAAAAAAAAAAAAAAGGCTTACCCAACTTTCACAAATCTGAGAATATTTGATGTTGCACTTCTGAGCTGCTGGTGATGATGATGCACCAGTCTGCAGGGAACACTGTGCAGCCCCTCAGATGAGCAGAATTTCCAATGAGGTGGTAATGAAAGAGGAGAAGCTCCCTGAGGGGTAAGCTAGGGCAACAGAGAATGATGGATACAGGAGTTCCTTCCAGGGAAGCATTGGCACCTGTCAGATGGGTTTACTAGTGCTTCCTTCACTACCAAGTCAGAGAATCACTTTCAAGATGTTCCAACTTAATCTGATTATTGTTAAGGAAAATGACTGCTGTGTGGATTTCTCATTTTTTTCTTTTCTAAACGGCATTTTATATTGTGGCTCTCCCTTTTATAACAGATAATGGAATACTGGGTATAAATGGTAGATAACTTATAGTTTAGTTCACAGCTGGGTGAACTGTTCAAAGCCACATTCAAACTTGATGTAGGGGACAGTCCATCACCAAGATCCTGGAATTCAATCTAGATGATGTAATGGAGTAGCTGGTTGTTCTTTAGAGGAACATGAGTGTGTCCTATGTGGAAGAGGGTGAGCATAGTTATTGGGTGGATGAAGGTGTGGACTGTGGTAGACCCTCCCGGATGTCCCCTAGAATCCTCAATAACAGATGCCAATGGGGCACAGGCAGAAGAAACATATGCAAGGTTAAGATCATGCCCTCAACATCCCCTTGTACCAGCCCCTTCACTGCAATGTGGACATGCTGAGAGATGCTAGAGCTGTCAGTCATCTTGGACCATAAGGTAGAAATCAAGTGTTGCAGCTGGCAGATCAACACAAAGTGAAAGGAAGTCCAGATAGAAGGATCCTATTCTAAAGCAATACTCCAGAGGAAGGAAGATGAGTTCAGGTGTCTCAGGGAGGTTAAATAAATTGTCCACACCAATCAGGTTAAGTAAATTGTCCACTAGTTCTTTCTCTTATTGATTATCTTTCTGCTATACAAAGTAGCTACCTCAGAATAAAAGTAAAGAAGAACACCATAATAAAACTAAATTTAAATGTTTATACTAGCTTTTAAGAACGATGGTCTTCGAAAAAAATATAAGAAGTTATATAACCGACCAATGGTACATATCCAAGGAATTTATACACATCAATATGGAAAGTATTAGTTTTCTATTAGGTAAGTAAAAATAGAAATGCTTGAATAAGTAATTAACCAAAGGAGAAATACAAATAAACAATAAACACATGAACTATATAAAAATCTATAAACACAAAAATAAACATTAATTTCATTGCTGTTTATATTGGCAAATAAATCCAAAATCATCTAAATGTCACAAAAGTGATGTAATGGTTAAGTCATTTGTGATTCATAGATGAATGCAATAGCATTTACCCATTAAAAGTATGGTCATAAAGACAAAGTAATAATACAGAGATTTGATTATGTTATAGTTTTAAGTGAAGACACTGAAAAATAATGTGTTATGTATGATGTTAAGTCTTTGAAAACGTTGTGGAATAAAAGACTCAAAAGGAAATTCTCCAAGTATTTTATATCTCCTGACCGTGTTCATAGAAGGGGTTTTTATTTGCCCATGTCTGTGTTTTTTCTCATTTGCTGTAATAGCACATGATCAATTCACAGTCAGAGAAACAATGTTTAAACTCACCAATGCTTCCAGATTCAGAGCAAAGAGAATGTCACCCTGACATGAAGAGCTTTCACAGTGTGTCCCCCACATGTTTCTCCCAGACCTGTAGCAATCTCTTCCAGAACTTTCCCTCCCCTGGCAATTACAGGATATTTGATCCTCCCTCAGTCTGAACTGTCCATATGCTCTTTCTTACATCACCCATCTTCCTTCCTCCTCTGCTGAGCAAACTCCTTACAGACTAAAGGTTGCCTGGAAGGAAGAGGTAACGTGAACTATGAGAGGCTTGTGCTCTGGTTTACCCAGCAGCACTCATGGCCTGGACCAGGGTCCATGTCTGCAGATGCAGGCTCCTCAACATAGCAAGTAAGGAAACAGAAGTGACAGATTAATTTGTCTCTTAAATCTACTAATAATGATGGTGAGGATGATGTTAGAGCTTGTGTTTTTCATAGTATTTAAATCTTAATTTTCAATACATTTTATTTCAATTGTATTTTACCAATAGTATCTGTCCACACAGATTGGAAATTAAAAAAAAAAAAAAAAAAGTAACAAAAGACTAAAGCAAACCCAGATCTTGTTCCTCACCACAGATACTTTGAGAAGCAGAGTGTTGCGGACCAAATCTCTGCAGCATATGAGGGGCAAAGCCTTCTGATTAGATGGCCCTGAGCCCAGAGGAAGCTGCAAGGAAAACATGGGCAGGAAGGACTGGAGAAGACTGGATGAAGATGGCTTTCTCAGGATTGCCTGCTGGGGAAGGGAGCTGGGAATGGCGATTCCTGTTGAGAAAAGTCCATCCAGAATAAAAATCCACCAGTAACCAAGGGGATCTTTGTTTCCCTGGCTCTTCCAACCCTGTCTTTCTAAAAGCTCTCTTTTGCCCTGTTGTAGGAGTGAAGTGAGTGCCCAGATGTGCAGGGAGATCGGGTTACCCTCCCAGCCCCCAGCACACACCCTCTCCCCTGGAAAAGTGATACTGGATGCAGTTTGGAGGAAAATGCATGAACGATTTCACGTTGATGTCCCCAGGGCACTGGCAGACTAGGTGCTTCCTATTTGTTTGTTAAAAAGAATCTTATGTTTTTATAAAAACAGAACCAAAAAAATCCCCTCAGTGCAACGTCCTTGTTTTCCTTGTGCTGCATCGTGGCTCGGCTAAAAAAGAGGTAGGATTATGTTGTCAAATTAAACTGGGAAAGTTTGTAAAATTTGATCTTGATGAATAATAGCAGAGAGTTATTCATTTCAATAGAAGTCACCCCAGCCCCTGAGATTGGAGTGATCCCCCTACTTTGTCATGGGATTAGATGTGGGATCATGGTTTTGTTTCTCTGAGAGTCCTGAAGTATCATGGTTCTCATTTTTATTACCTGCTCTTATCAGCTAAGAAGTATTATAATGCTTTCTACATTTTTCCATCATGCTGTCACTTTGTTTCAGTGAATTTTGAATATCCCTGAAACTGTCTGGCAAAGGGAATATACTTCAGATTACACACACAAGTTGGGCCCCAGTGTCTCTGACCCCCAGAAATACAAAGAAAAGTGTGCTAACAAAGAGTGCCTTATAGCTGGTCTGTCCCTCTCGCCAGAGGATGAAGTTAATGAGCCCAAGGTCAGGAGATCAATCACCATATGAGCCACTTAAGCAGAGGCTGGAGCAGAGCTCTGTCCGCCAGCCAAAGCTGCACCCTGTCATAGCCATCCTGTAAATGTCAGCCACCAGCCACAAATGGAACTAGAAGAGGAAAAAGCAGGGGTGGTTCTAAACAGTTTCTAACCAACAACTGCAAAATAATCATAAAATAAAACCGTCGTCATCATACTTGCTGTGATAAGATGTCTCCGTTTTTAAAATGTTTGTGTACACATTTCTTCATTCTCCTTTAAATATTATTTATCACATCAGCCCTTTAAGGAGGTAAGTTAGGTGGTGGTGTTTCATTTTAGAGATGAAAAAACAGACAAAAATGTTATTCAAGTGTTAGATCCAGGACCTCAGTAAATATTATCCAAAAATGAATATTTTAGCAACAAAGAAAAGGTACATAAAAGGTGAAACTTCCTTTTTGGTACAGTTTTATTGCAAGGACGGTGTATATTATCACAGAAGGTAAGAGCAAAATAAGTCTGGGGAAGGTCCTTCGGGCTGCCTGGAGACTGTCCTAGTCATTTGGGTGGGCAGGCTGTGGATGTGGGCTTGGAGGGAACGTGAACTTGCTGCTTTAGCACAGATAGACAAGGGCACATGGCAACTCTGCCCTGGGTATCACCTCAGGGCCTGATATTTTATGAGGGGGTCTGGAGAAGTTGCTCACACTAGCCACTTGTCCCTGAGAAGTAGCTAGAGTCCTATTTCCAATGTCCTAATAGGAACAACAGGCCTGACGTGGACAAAGAGTCAATATTAGGAGAACATGATCCCAGGCTGGGATTCTCTGGAGGCCAACTCAGAGTTTGGAGGACAAGGTATTCATCAGGGATTAGTGTCTTGCAAAGAAGAGGCAGGGGCATACACCCTGGCCAAGGAAGAGCATTATCCCGGGAAGGCACGTGGCATCAGCAGCCCTGCAGGGCGTTCTGGACAATGTGGCCCCCGTTATGCTGACAGGCCTGGGCCTTTACGGGTGACCACCAGCTGGGTTGCCCTGGGAAGGACCAGGTGAGGAAGCCATCCTCAGCTCTGTGCTGAGGCTCTGTGCTGACCACAGTCACCACAACGGCAGCAGGATGGGGTATAAGTCAGCGTGTCTAAAGGTCTAACAGGACCCATCCCTGGACCCGGTGGGCTGGCACACAGAGCAGACAACTCATTCAAGCTCATGTAGGGTTGGCACAGGAATTTGAAAGTAAATCCGCTGAGCAAGATAAAATCTAGACACAGAAATCCAAAGAAGAAGAAGAAAAAAAAAGCTAGATTTAATGGCCCCAGACAAAAGGCCAGAAAGCAAAGCCTGAAGCTAAGCTGTGGACCAAGGCAGCAGGACAGAGCCTCCACATAAACACTCAGGGCTTATCCTCAATACAAAGACACCAGGACGTTTGTGAAAATAAGCCTAATTTCTAAGCCTGATGGCCATAGGGGCTAAAACTCCTAATCTACTGCCCTGAGACTGGCTAAATAATAGAGGTGGTCAAACTTCATCAAGGAAGACCCAGGTGATGGAACCCAGGAAACAACAGCCAGAAGTGGTGTCTGCTGTTTTCTTAAGACCATGGTGGAAGAGCCTTTATCAAAGTCTTTATAAGCCCAAAGTCTCCTGACCTCCCCATACACATTAATGATATTTCCTTTCTTCCAAGAAATTAACAAGTGATGATTATTCTACTAAACTAAAGTGAATGGCACTAGGATCCTGTGTACATTTACCGGAAGGTTCTTTTCACAGATGCACCAAGTAGAGTATCTACCACTGGCCAAGGTTCTGTGAGAAACGTCTGCCGTACATGTGACAGCTTACGGTTTACTCTCAATTGTCATGAAACAGAGAAGAATCATGGTAGGTGACAAAATGAGGCCATCAAACTGGATTCACCCCCGTCTAATTGGACCTCATCACAGCCCATCATTTTGGTCCTCAAAGAAATCAAAAATGGGTTGGAAACGTCCCCGTCCTCTTCATGAAAATCATTCAGTGCTGAGAAAAGTCCCGCGCTCACTATTCCTCCCCCAACTAAGAAGTGGAACGTGCAGATTGTCTAGATTTTGAGAGAATTCGTCTCACTCCCAGGAGGGCCAAAGTCACACAATCTGGAAGCTGAAATCCATGTGAGGAAAACCAAACACGGCTCTATGTGGTTTCAAGCAAAGGATCTGTGGTCAGTGAAATGCCCCTTGACAGGTCTCTAGTCTCCTCGAATCCTAGAATTTCAACTCTTTACCAAGTAAAAACAATAAACTTTAGCCTCAGTCTCTACTAAATGGTCATCCTTGTATTTGTAATCATCTAGGAACCTTAGAGTACATACAAGGAGAAAGCACGCTCCCGCAGAGCGCCAGCGGGTCAGATACCCTTCACAATGCATCAATTCATTTGAGGTGACCTTGAAAAAGGATTTAACTCCAGTTGCTCTAATTCTCTATCGATCAAAGAAGCTTTTCATTCTTGCTTGTGTTTTTAAGCAGTATTTTTCTACTGAGAGTGCATATGCTCAAAGCTTGACATAAACATGCTGCTCATTTGCATTATTCATATTTAGCTAACACAGGCAGAATGCCTTCTAAGGGCGAGGTACCAAGATAGTCGCTTTTACACTCACTAACACCAGAACCCACCTTTTGATACCCCAAAGCCTTCGGGGCTCTGCACCAAAGAAAAGATGATGAAGACTAGTGTGCCTCAAAATCTGAGTGGATTGGGACACATGCTGATTCACACAAGCGATCGCACAGGTACATTCAGGTCCAAGTTTTTACAAGTCCCCAGATGCCTTCTCCCCTTGCAGTATTTCACAGCTTCTCCCTTGGGTAGTCCTATCCCTTTGCCATAACAACTCCCATCACATGCAGTTGCCATGGCAAGCAGAGGAGGCATTATTAAGAAAGATAAGAGCTGAGACCTTAACTTCTAATTCAACCTTGGTAGTTTATTTTTTCTCTTGAGTTCTTCGTATTTTATGACCGACTTCATTTGCCTATGAACTCCAAATGGTTTCCAGATGGATCTGGACTTTTTCAGATGTGTAGGCAGCAAAAGTCCTCCTCATCTTCCCTCTTATTCAGCAGCAATAGATAAAAGTACCAACACCATAGAACCCATGGGCCAATTATGACAGTGTGATGCAAAATTGGTCTAAGACAAAAAAGCAACATATTTAGCACTTCTGACCTTATAAAAGGTTGTAAACGGGTTTAATAATGGAGAAACAAGTAAGAAAATCACAAATGTTAGTCAATGAAGACTTGACTCCTGGTTTAAGTAGGAAATTCCAAATAGCTCTCTCAATTCCAATCAAAAGCACTTTGTGCATTTGAATATGTCAACTTCTTTAATAGGATAAAATAGCAACCGTGTAACAAGGCTGGTACTGTCACATCCACGTTACAGGTAAGAGAGCTGCAATTCAGAGTCATCAAATTACTTGCTCAGGACTGTTCCAGGTGACAAACAATAGACACAGATTTCTAGACTTTGATTCTGCCACACTTCAAGGCATTTCCCACTGCTTCATCAATACTCTTCTTCATAGATGAATGCTTTGCATTTGCTGTAAGGTGGTCTTTTGCCAGTTTAAATAGCATGAGCAAAACTTACTGTTGTGAAGCCACCCCTGGGGGTGGCCCTGCCATGCAGAGCTGTGATATCACACCCCTAATCCAAGCTTCTCTAAGTGCCGCCAGAAAGGACCCTGAGCCTTGCACATTTTACTCCAAGTGAAAAGTGGTTCTCACACTTGCTGCACATTGGAAACACCTGCTAGGGTCTAAAAAAGAGTGACTTATTGATCTCAACCTATTAAATTCACTTTTAATTGGTACAGAGTGTGGGTTGGGCACCAGGATTTTAAAAGCTCCCCAGATATTTCTTGTATGAAGCAAAGTTACAGAACCACAGCTCTGAAAGTTTCAAGGCAGGTTAGATTCTATAATGGTTTTCTCTAAACCCTGTAGTGCATGAGAAACACCTGGATATCCTGGTAAAATGCACATTCCCAGGTCCATTCTGTGATACTGAGTCAGTGAGTCTGGGATGGAAATCCAATGGTTCTGATGTAGCTAGTTGATAGCTGGTGATCTTTGGCTCCTAAAATGTGGACAGATTAGACACATGGCTTATCTCAGGCTCTTGGAATCAACTGACCCCTCTTAACTATCACGACTTCCACATAGGTTTCCACTGAGTTCTGAAACTCAGTAACTTCCACTGAGTTCTGAAACTCAGTAACAATTCCACATACTCTCCTCATCACAGTTTGGCTGACCTCTTAGAGAGAAGAACACACTGGTCCTCACCAGCCTATTTGAAGAGGACCGTCCTATGTTGGCAGCTGTCAGGCAGTGATGCCTGGTTCATCCAACCCTGGAGATCTGCACTAAATCCACATCACTGCTTAGAAATTGCTTTCTCTCTGAAATACCTGTTAATTTCATTTTTTTCCCCTCAATCGCTTCTTTAGTCTCATTATTTTGACGGGAGGACTTGAGATATCAGGTTGATGCAAAAATTTTGGCAAAGCTCCTTATCTGCTTACAGAATCTTCCAAAACAAGAATCAGTGACTGGCTTGCTAATAAAATGTCATTGGAAATGTCTGTCATCAGCTTCCGCTCTATTTGTATCATTTGCCTTTAATTTTTGGAACCACCTGTGCCCTCCCCTTTCCTCGCATGCCCCTCCCTTAGGAGGCTGAGGCTAAATTAGCTTACTTCCCTCATCAAATCAAAACCTGTTCTACAGAAAGGGCCTAAAAATCATTAGCTCCTTGATATGAGATCTTGAGAATAACTTAAAATGCTACCTCTCTGGGCTTCCCTGGTAGTGCAGTGGTTGAGGGTCCGCCTGCCGATGCAGGGGACACGGGTTCGTGCCCCGGTCTGGGAGGATCCCGCATGCCGCGGAGCGGCTGGGCCCGTGATCCATGGCCGCTGAAACTGTGCGTCCGGAGCCTGTGCTCTGCAACGGGAGAGGCCACAGCAGTGAGAGGCCCGCGTACCGCAAAAAAAAAAAAAAAAAAAAAAAAAAAATGCTACCTCTCTTAGTGAAGTTCGTATTTATGCCTGACTACAAAAAGGTGTTAAGAAAGTAGAACCCAAATTGAACGTTTACTGGACACTACCATGTGCTCTGTGAGGAGCAGGGAGAAGAGTGTGACAAAGCCCTGATTTTAAAAAGCTTGCAACTCTGCGGGAGATACAAATTAAGCCAAGGCATGTCCTGTGGTGAACTTGAACAGCAAAAGCTTTAAGAGCCATTGGTTTTGTCAGCCACGCCCCTTGTTTGCTTTCCCCTCTGGGAACTGTTGGGTCCACACTGCCTCTGATCCTTTCCCCCAGATGAACAAGTGTCTTTCTTTCCATCTAGCACTCAGCAGTGGATAAATCAAGCTATGGTTGCCTAAATGCTGCTGAGGGTCTTGGGCCTGTTCTCATTTCGACTTTGCCCCACTTACCCAGATTTTTGGATTCTATTCTCCCACCCAAACTCACCCCTTGATCCTGTGGACTTGATGTCAGCATCAGGTACCGCCTGCTCTTTGCCCCTTGACTCCAATTAATCCCTCATGGACTCTACTGGGAATCCTCCTGTCCCTCCTCCCCTTCCGTCCTCCCCAGTGCTTCCTTCAAGATCTGGTCCCACAGCTTCCTGCAATGGTCAGATCTGACCAGTTCCTATCTGGGGGATTGCTTGAAGGGGCTAGATTGACACTCATTACAGAGACTAATTATAGGTATTCCTCCTTCTAAACTCAACTTATAAGAGAGGATTATACTGAATGTCCTGGAGGAGGCCATTCAGATCAGGAGGACCTGGGTTCTAAGGCAGATCTAGTGGCCAACAAAGCAACTTATTTCAGATTCAAGTGACATCTGCCAAAAATACACCACAGATTTTCCTTGAAACTCTAGGTGCCTTGTCACCTTAATGCTTTCTTTTCAGGACATTGAGGCTGTATTAGTATATCCTATAGCTTAGGAACATAATGACAATTGTAAAGTATCAATAAATTATAGCTAAAATCAAAATATTTTCTGAGCTATGAAAGTTGCTATGAGCTGAATTGTGCCCCCCCCAAAAAAATCATACGTTATAGTCCTCATCTCAATATGATGGTGTTTGGAGAAGGAGACTTTGGGAAATATTAAGTTCAAATGAGATCATGAGATTGGGGCCTTCATGATGGGATTGGTGTTCTTGTAAAAAGAGACACCAGAGAGCTTGCTCTCTTTATCACCTCCCTCATCTCCATCTGTGTGTGTGTGTGTGTGTGTGTGTGTGTGTGTGTGTGTGTGTGTGTGCATGCACACACAAACACAGAGGAAAGGCCATGTGAGGACAAAGCGAGAAGGTGGCTGTCTGTAAGCCAGAAAGAGAGCCCTCATCGGGAACTGAATTGGCTAACACTTTGATTTTGGACTTCCCAGCTTCCAGAACTGTGAGAAATCAATTTCTACTGTGTCAGCCACCCAGCCAATGGTATTTTGTTACTGTAACCTGAGCTAACTAGCCTAAAAGGTGAGACGAGCCCTGTCTTTTATAACAGGTCTGACCCAATTTTCAGTATTCCCACTTACTGGAATTATGTAAAAATAGAACCTTTGGTTGTTCTTTTGCTTTAGAATATTTCTTATTTGGGCACCAATGGACCTCTGCTCAGTCATAGCTTACTGCATTCATTCATCACCTGTCCTTAAAGAAAAAAAATTAAGTTAACTGAATGGTGAGATGGATTAAATTACTCTCTAGGGCTGTGGAGGGTGTTTCATGCTCCCTAGATGGTATATAAATGCCTGAACATTTGTATACAAATTGAGGAAACATGCAAATCAGTAATCTGAGACTAAAAAGATACAGAAATGATCTTGCAAATTGCATTTAAGAAAAAAAAATGGCAGTATCCAGTTGATAGACACAAAAGAACTTTGATGAAAGCAGCTGTTAAATTGTTAATTTAACATAAAGATGGAGCTGATGATTCAAAAATGATCAACTAGGTTGAAGATATTCTGTACTCTGAATAGCATAGACTGTGCAGCATTCAGCCTTATCCACTGCTATAATTGGGGGTTGCATTCTATCTGCATTAGGAGAACTGTTAATAAATCACAGAAGCAAGAAATGAGGAATTGAAAATCTCCAGGTGTTTGATAATGCCCCAAATATCCTCCCCACATGTTCCACAGAAGTCATGTGAGTTCATAAGATGACGTGGTGATCACTCACTCTGGATACTGCCTCACTTCTACAGGATAAATTAAAATACAGGTTAGGATCATTGCAATGATCCCTCTTGCCTAACCCTCAGGACTTTCTTAAATCCTTTGCATACATTAGGTATATTGGCCCCTTGGTCATTCCTTCTCTGACACTTCTTTTTCATTATGAAACACACACACACACACACACACACACTTGCACAGAGAAGATCTGAGCTGTGACTAGAATGGTGAAGGAACTAGTTATGAGAGATGTGCTTGTGTGATCTCCATGCTTCATGGAGAAGCTATTATTCAAAGGACTATGCTTAGTGTGATGACTGAGAAAGGATGAGCTGAAGGCTGTGATTAGAATGTAAACTCAAGCCTTGGCACTTACTAGTAACTGAGTAATTGAGCATCAGAAGTGAAACAGCTCGTCAGAACCAATCTTGCAAAGCACGTATAGTTTTCTGTGAGATAATATGCGAAACAGGAGACCTGAGGACATTTAAGATTCAGGTCTTGAGCTCTTGGGGTCTTTGCCATGGTATATGTTGCCTTTCAATAATCCTAGGAACAAAACATTAAAAGGGCAGAGATGAACTGGTCATCACACAGGTCGCCTGACCATTAGGA
Organism: Grampus griseus; assembly: GCF_964374135.1. Lineage (NCBI taxonomy): Eukaryota > Metazoa > Chordata > Mammalia > Artiodactyla > Delphinidae > Grampus > Grampus griseus. The sequence continues at coordinate 4,017,451 of NC_139009.1, forward strand.
CCATGCCCTTTATTCTTATCCAACATGATGTTGATAGTAAAATCTTCCTTTTCTTTTTCCAATCAACTTCTAAATAGAGGTAATCTAACCCTGATTTGTAAGTGTGTTTTCCAATGGGTTTTATAAAATACTCTGCAAATTATCAGGAAATGGAAAAACCTTGATACTTCTCAAAAACTGTGAAGATACATAAATCAACCCTCTTGACAAAATAGTCTGTATGCAATGCTTTCTACCCAAGAAGGAGCGTCATGTGACATTAACACAGGGCTCTTCCTGCCTTTGAACAGACAGGGCAACTGCCAAGTGTTTTGTTTTGAGAAAAGACCAGAGTCCCACCCGTCCACAGCTATTCCCACCAAGATGTAGATCTCGGTTTAGATTCTTCCTCTTAAAAAATTCTAAAAGTTACAATAGATCCAGGAAGGAAGGAGGTTGTTACCAGAAGACCCTCTACATTAAGTAGAGATGAAAGGAGGGGCCCCTCCCTCTTCATGTGGCACAGTTTTGGGGCAGAGCACACGCACACACCTCTGTACACATTCCCAAATATACCTGACTCAACTAGCCATTTTCCTGGTGTCATGATGTTTATGCAACAACAGATGAAAGGCAAACATATTTTGACTCTAAGAGCATCTTATCAGGCAGAGATATGATTGTGAAGAAGTTGTTGGGGATCCAGGATTCAGAGGCAAACTGCTAGCTTTATCTTCCTAAATTTCATTACCCTCATTTACTCATTTTATAATCAGGACAATAATAGCTTTTGCATTATGAGGATTAGATAGCACATTAAAGTACCTGTTGCAAAATAAGTATCCCCCCAAAAAATTATTAACTGTTTCTATCTATCTATCATCTTCTATCAACTTATATTAGAGCAAAAATGTAAAATCCCCTCAAAAATTACAAGAATAAGATGATAGTGACTAAGCTAAGAGAAGCTTGGATTTCTATTAAAAAGAAAATAATTCTTATTTAACTCAAATAGGTGATTTTAAAAGTAGCCAAGTATGTGTGGATAGTATTACTAGCATTTGGTAGAAAAATTATATTAGAGCAATAGCAATGATAGTTCTATTTACTTTAGCTAAACAAATCATCTCAGAGGACTACATCCAATTTTGATTTCTACTTATTAATATATATTTAACAGAGAGGTACAAGAGCATACTCAAAGAAGAGCAGCCAGGATAATCAAATTTCAAATCAAGATATGAAGAAACAGGTGCTGAGGATAAGGGTATAAAAAATATTCAGATGCATAATATAATTATCTTCAAGAATTGTTAGACATACTTCAAATAGTTTTATATAGTAAATGATCTGGAGGAAGATAAAAGAAACAGAAATGACCTCAAAATAGGGAGAGCATTTCTAATAGTTGGAAATATTTACATAATGCAGGACTCCTTGTAAGATATAAAAACTGGTCAGTGTCGTTCTATTCAACAAAAACTGTCAGATGCATACTCTTCACAAGGCACCCATTTGCCACTGTAAGGATTCAAGAAATCTACAAGGTATTGTTCCTGTCCTTGGGAAGTTTGTAGTCTTGCAGCCAAAACAAGTACTGAATAATTATATGATTCAGCAGAACGTGTTGCATGATGAAAGCAAGGTAGGAAGACAGTGTTAAAGGAGAGAAAGGGAAAATGTTTCCTCTGTATTCATTAAAATGGTAGGTTTCTCTCCCTGTTCCCCAAAAGAAAAGTCTCTGAAGTTTAGGTGATGAAAAAAATGTTTTATTGGGGATAGAAAAAGATAAATGCTGAAGTCAGATGTAAGAATAAGACTTGACAATTAACAAGGAGAGAAGAAAGATAAGTATGTTTTTATTCTACATTGTTCACAATGCATTCTCAAAGAATGCCTTTTAAAGGATGTAATTAGGGGTAATGAGGTGCAAAATTTCATGTACAAAAATGATCTTGTTAGGGGAATTTTAGGCAGATAGTGCAACTGAAAAAAAATTGAATTCTAATTCTCTATTAACTCAATGTCAATATCATATATCCCTGACCCTTCTTTATGTCTAATTCCAGTGGAGTTTTAAGAAAATCAAGAATTTAAATAAATCTGCTATGCAAATCTCCCTTTGATCACAGTTATTTGATTGTCATGGTTTTTTTTTTTCTCATTTAAGCAGTGGCCAAATGTTATCACAATCTTGAATAATCATAATTTTGAATAATCCAGCACCTCTTGTTTGATACTTATTGATCAGTCACTTTCTTACCCATATTTATCAAGTTCAAGAGCATGGATGAAGTAAGTGCTCATCACAGAGATTCTTTTTCCCCATCTGCCATCATGGAAGGAGTCAACCTGAGCGCTAACAACCTAACCCTCCATATCAAAGAGCAGAATACTAAGTGGGCTGACACTCAGACGTGGATGGTTCTGGGACTCTGTGTGCAAAACCTGTTTCTCAACTCTAACCTTTTAGTTTCTGCCAGTGGAAAGCTAAATACCCCAACACTCAAAGTCAAATTCGTATGCATGGATTTTTAACCATTATGGGGAAGCAGGTATCAGAGTAACATATATTATAAACCTAGGAAAGTGGAAAATATTCCAAAATGCCTCTAGAATTATCTTATTAAATTTGGTCTCTCTTCGTGACAAATCCAACAAAATTCCAGGTGATTCTTATTTTGACATTATTTTCAATAAGAGTTTTATTGAATGTTTTCTATGTGCCAGGATTTGCCAGGCAATAGAAAAACTCCCACAAATACTTCCAGACTATGTGGGAGAAACATACAAGGACAAGGACATCAATGGCCCCCATATGGCATGGTAAGTTCTGGAATGGAGATAGCATAAGGTGATGGGGTACCCTACCTGATGGGTCTCTAAATCCCATGGGACATGCAAGGCAAAAATTCCTGAAAGTGGTTACACTTATACTAGCTTTGGGGGAGAAAAGAGCAAGATTTAAAAAGAAAAAAATATATATATAAAAGGAGGAAGGACAATCCTAGCAACTCTGTTATTCCATCATAGGCTATAGCAATTTATGACTCAGAATGTACATTTGCAAAAACCACTGTTTACTCAGAGCTATGACCCATCTCTGTCTGTTAGAATGCAGTTAAGCATGGTAACGATGGGGGAGGGGTCATTCATTCCACAGGTGCAGGCTGACAGTCATTGCAGGCTTTTGTTCATGGGAGAACACATAGAACAACTGAGATGTAAGAAATTTATTTTATACTTAGAATGCTTCTTTATGACCAGAGTCAAATATGTGCAGAAATGACAAAGAAGAGATTAGGAAGGTAGTAAGAAATGAGACTGTGAAGAATATTGTGAACTAAGGATTCAAACTTTATTCCAAAAGCTATGGTGAGCTAACGACGGGAGGTACAAAGATGAATAACATTGCGTTGCTAGTAGAAATAACATCAAACTAATGCAAAACCATGCAGACAGTAAAAAGATCAGTGGTTGCCAGTGGTTGGGGGTGGATGAATAATTAGAGCACAGAGGATTTTTAGGGCAGTGGAAATACTCTCTATGATACCATAGTGGTGGATACATGTCATTATTCCTTTGTCCAAACCGACAGAATGTATGACACTGAGAGTGAGCCCTAAGGCAAACTATAGACTTTGGGTGATCATGATGTGCCAATGTAGGTCCATCAGCTGTAACAAATGGACCACTCAGTTGTGGGATGCTGACGGTGGGGAGGCTGTGCATGTGTGGGGCCTGGGGTCTATGGGAACTTACCGTACCTTCCTCTCAATTTTGCTGTGAACCCAAACCTGCTTTAAAATAATAATATCTAAAAAAAAATCAGATTGCCTTTCTGAAATTAAGAAAAACAGTAACATCAAACTTATTAGAATGTGTACCCTTATTTTTGGCTCAGAAAGTCTGAAGAACATAGCTGTTCTCCCTGACCCTTCATCACATGATTCCAGCTGTCGTCCTGCTCTCTCCTCTCTTGGGAGACAGGTGCCTACTGAAGGTGGCACCGTCCACCCACTGGTGGGTGCATGACCAGGGTCAGTACAGGTGAGTTCTTTTTCCCTCCACAAAATTCTTTCCCTTCACTAGGTTCAACTGATCACATTCTTCATAAAAATACCTATATATAGTATTTCATTATTTTTGATAGCAACTGAAAACTTGGTAAAAATGTGGTCCTCTCTACTCAAGCAACCTGTAAGCATGGTGTTGGTGGCTTGGGCATGAAGGAGGAGAGATGCAGATGCTGAGGAGGAACTAAGGTAGAAGAAAAGCATCCACTATGTCAGTCCAGTAATAGAGACATCACATCTATCATTCTCTCCCCTTGCTCCCCCTTCAGTGCAACATGGGATGGGGCTGGGGGGGGGGTGGGAGGTGGAAACACGGAGGTGTTAGGAGAGCTCACCTGACAGGGGCATCGGGTTTTCACAAACTGAAGCAATCGTGGAACATACAGGTTTACAGGAAAATATATCTATCCCGGAAAAGAAGGAAGTTGACAACCAACCTCCTGGCTGTGCTCACTGCCTGCTGAGCTGTGCCTCGCACGGCTGTGTCCTGAGGACCTAAAGAGCGGAGGATGAATATGAAAAGATAGTGACCTCATATCCCAAGGAGCTAGACTCACATGAGGCGTGGCTCCAGAGAGACAGGAGTCACACACCCAGACTGGAGGCGCTTGGAACCCACCAACACCTGAGATAGGCAGAGGCCTGGAGTGGGGACCTTCTTCAGTGTCTTGTTCTCTTCTCTCGTGTTCAAGTAGAGCATAGGGAAAGCAGTGTGAGCTTGAGTTACAGATCTGGACTCAAATAAAAATCTGCGTGGCATTTTGCAAATTGTTTAACCTCTCTGAGGCTCAGTCCCCTGATCTGGGAGACAGAGATTAGAAAACTTTTTCCAAAGTGTAGATGTAAAGTAAAATAGAGAACGTAAGGAACTTAACACAGAGTCTAGACTATTCCAGGTGCTCCAAAATTTTAGTTTCTATCCATTTCTCTATCCCTTCCTCTTCCACGAGAACTGGAAACAGAAAAAGTGCAGGTTTTTGCGTTAGAATCTATGCTTTTGTGGCTTTTTTTTTTTTTGGTCTGTTCTCAGAGAGATAGATTAAATCTAAAATTTAATTCTACTGTATGCTTCCCTAGAAAATAAAACATAAAAAAAAAAGGTACAGTTTTCTCTTCACAGGCAACCGAGAGAGAAATATCCATCGAGTTCTCATCTCTGGGAAAAATAGGTCGATTCATGAGAGCCCAGAGTGGTCTGGGCTGAAGTGGGATCCTTTTCTGATTACCCACTACCCTATTATAAGCCATCATTGATCTTCAGAATGCTGCATCCTGTGAAATAATGACTACGTTTCTGGGGTTTCAAAGAAAAATTCAACAGAAACAGTCCTGGATATATTGCATCATTTTAAAGGAAAACTGCACTTTTTTTTAAGACATTGGTTAAAAAGTACTATTAATTATATTTTTGGTTAATCGATTTACGTTAACTTGCATATATCATATACTTACCTAAATTTTGGTCCTGTTACCTGACACCGTCTCTTTGGTTGCCCCTTTTAACTGTATAAACTCTTCAGCTTTAATACTCATTTCCTGTTTTGCATGTATTTAATATTACAAACCTACAAAGTCCTCTTTTTAAAAAGAGTGAACATATGAACACATGTATCATTTATATTTATGACTGGATTTTTGGGGGGGTCACATGCATTATTTTTACTCCCTGCATATCTGGAAGAGGAAAGTGTGACCTATTTCATTCACACACGCAATGTTTTATTCATTACTATAAACAACGTTAAAAATGAGTACCTATTGTTTACATATCGTTGGTTCAATGAAAAAATGCAGTGAAGTGAAAAGCCAAATATCTATAGAACCCAACAGTGTTATAAAGACAAAGCATGGTAAGCATACAAAGAGTGTAGACCTTCTAAAGTGGCCAAGTTCTTCTAGAAACAGTGCACTGTGTACACCTCTCAAGACCCTAAGCACCACTACTTACTCACCATCCACTTCTTTTATTGTTTCTAACTAGCAAACATCAGAGCTGTCTCGGTAAGAACTCTGGGTAAAGCTAAAGGTATTTCCCATTATATACTCTGCTTTTCTTCTCACGCAAATCTCCAGAAACACAAAAATGCTAGTGTGAACTCTGTGACTTTGAAGTGCTGCGGTCAGTAGCTATAGGTAAAGCTGTATTTAATAGTTAACCTTGAGTTAATAACTTTAGGTCACTAACCCTTGTGTGAAACATGTCGTTCCAACTGTTTCCACTTAATAGTTTTCTCTCAAACAAAGGCACGTCAGACTGATCGGTATTGCGGGTTAGTATAAGATGTACCAATAATAAATTGTTTTTGGCATTCTGGGTCTAGATTCACAGTGGTTTTTAAACTTGGCTACCCATCAGGATTACCAAGGTGATTCCAGTGTATAGTCGACTTTGAGGACCATTGATTTAGAGAAAGGAGGATAGAAATAAGCTGGAAAAAACCTTCTACATAGTGGTCCTGGTCATTCATTGCACCACGTGAATCCCAAACATGAAGACTGAGGTATTTCTTTTAAAGAATTTTCTCTTCTGTATTTTTAGTTTTCCAAAGGTTTCCATTTTTAAACCTAACCATAAGTATCACTTTTTGTCATAAAGCTGAATTTGCATTTTCCAAAGGAATATCATGAAAGCATATGGAAAGTAGTAGGTATAAAATGAGAAATTAGAAAAGCGAGGAAGATCCTCTTGGACAACTCTTCCTCGATAGACCAAAGTCAACCTAGACACTGAGAGACATAGAAAACAAACTGATGGTTACCAAAGGGGAAGGGAGGGGAGGGGGATGGATAAATTAGGAAGTTGGGAGTAACATATACACACAACTATATACAAAATAAACAACCAGGACCTACTGTATAGCACAGATAACAGTACTCAGTATCCTGTAATAAACTATAAGGGAAAAGAATTTGAGAAAGAATATATATTATATTATATTATATTATATTATATTATATTATATTATATTATATTATATTATATTATATATGTATGTATAACTGAATCACTTTGCTGTGCACCTGAAACCAACACAACGTTGTAAATCAAGTATACTTCAATTAAAACAAAAGGTCAGAAGATTAGTGGAATCACTGGCCTCACTGAGGACAAATAAGATAAAACAAGTTTAAAAATAAATTAAATTAAGTTGATTAAAATCACATTGAGTCCCTGGTGGCTGTCTCCTGGCCCCAGAATTCCAGGAAGGAGAAATTCCTGCTCCAGCCACAAGGTGGCACATGGGCTTTGCACGGAGTCCTCCCAGAGGTCCCAGGAACACCCCTGGACTGAGAAGCTGGCAGTTCACTGAAAATTCAAGAAGGCCCCTAGCAAACCCCAGAGTGGGTAAACCGAACAGGGAAACAGAAATCCTACCACTCTGCAAAGCAGGACTGAGAGTTAGAGGACAAGGTCCGAGCATTTTACATTGGGGGTTTGGATGCTTTGACAGAAACAACTTCAGTGGAAAGGTAGGGATGGTGCTGGTGGCCCTGCGATGGGCTCCGTCTCAGGCTCATGGTGTAGTTAAAGGGAGTAAAAACAAACAAACAAACAAACCAGTTCTAATTTTACTTTTAAAATAATAATATTAAGTAAATCTAAGTTTGTTTTAATTCTTTAAAACTTCATGCAAGAAGAGATTGAAACTTGATTACTTGCCATGTTTTCTCCAAGGATTACATAGTAATCAGCACACAACCAAAGTCTGATTAGTATTTGTGCTTGAGTGGAAATAGCACTTGAAATACTACCGAAAAAGAAAGAATGGCAAAGATATAATTTGAGTTGCCTCAGGAGGGCCTGGGATGTAATAAAAGCATAATCTGAATTTTGACCTAAGGTAGATCTGGGTTCATATCCATACTTGGCCACTTACCTTGACCTTGGACAAGCTATACAATGACTCTGAGTGTTTATTGAGCTTTAGAATGAGGGCTGGAATGTGTAATAATGCTTCTATCTCAGGGTGGATGCAAAGATTAAAGAAAAGAAGAAGTAACATACATACCAAGTAGTAAGTGCTCCAGAACCAATAGATACCTCCTTTCCAAAATTTCTATCTGAGAAATTCATTCTAGGGTGCTAAACTACCAATTTTGACTTTGAGGCCAGAGCCATGCAAAATTGTTCTGTGACCTGCAAATACATTTCCAGATGGCGGGAGTCGCTGGAGCATATGCTCTGACCATCTGGCAAGTTCCCATTGTGCCACTGCCAAGTGAGTGCCCCTTTCCTGTGCCTCTGAGAAGCCCTGGGACTTGGATTCACATACATTGCAGTGTAAGTGTTCCCTGAACACAGTGGAGCTGGGGCATTCTGTGAAAAGTCATGGTGTCCCAGCAGTTTGCCAAGAGTTAACCTGAATCTATCTCACACCAAGCCTCCTTTAATCTCAAGTCGGAGTGAGATGATTGGACCTGTCAAAAGTATAAATGTTGAGAGTCTGCTATGAATAAAATATACCTTTGATAGTTTCCATCCAATATAATGTTACATTCAAGAATTTAGAGGCTCCTGCATAATTCATCATTTTGCAAGTATAAGTGTTCACTAATAATATTGCATTGTTATTTATTAACATTTATGCCCACCACAATTCTATTATGTAACTAATATAACAGATTGTCCAGTTACATATTTAATACTTTGGGTATTTATTACTAATAACTGAGCATATAGGACTTGATGCTTGGTGAAGAATGAAGATGCATAAAGAGCAAGTCCAGTGAATGTTTTACGGATGGAACGTGCATTCGGTATTTCGGGAGACACGTCCAGGCAAGATCAATGCTGGATTTTGTTTTTCCAGAACAGAAGTAAAAGACAAAGCATGGCTTTTTAAAGAGTCATAACTGGCTCTGAAAATACACAAGAGGCACTGTTAAGGCAAAATATGGACTTTAGTCCATCGGTGCTACTTAACTGTCATTCATTCATTCATTCAGGAAATGCTTATTTGTCATGAGTGAGGCACTAAGAATATAATAATAACCAAAACAGATATGGTCACCAGCAAATACTGAACAAAATACTTACACAGTAGTAATGAGGGTAATGAAGAGGGTGCCCAGGGGAGCTGTGGAAGGTCTTTTTAAGGAAGTGACATGTGAGCTGAAATTGGAAGGATGGCTGGAGATTAAGTAATCAAAGACTTGGAGAATGCATGTTCCTGGCCTGGGGTTGGACACCGTGTTCTTCATGTTTATGAGATGGATTCAGACGGACTTGTCCAAGCATTATATCCATCACTTACTGGCTCTGTTAGATTTTCTAAAGCATGTAGCCTCTTCCAGATCTATAGAACAGGGAATGTGGTCTCAGTCTTAAAGGACATTAGGAGGCTTTATAGAAAATAGAATGTATACATTTGCCAAGTATAGTGCCTGACGCATAGTAGGTCATCAGTGTTGATTTCTTATATATTTTTTACTTCCTAATTTCTACGTATCCTCCCCAAAGCCCCTACTCCACACCATCCTCCTTTACCCTAGCTTCTCCCATATATGACCCATGTGCACATTTTCCAATGTAGAAGGTACAGATTTTTCTCCTATCTCCATTTTTCTTGGGTTTCAGGTTAATCTAAAAAAGACGTGGTAACAAACAAAAATTCCTGGGGTAAAGGAGAGAATTCACTAATGTCAATGACAATACCTTTTGGAAGTTCACCTCCCCCGACATGAATAAACCCTCCACATGATTTGTGAGGAGGTCTGACTGCAGTATTTCATTTTAGAGCAGGGGAGATTCGTGCTCTAAAGCCAGAGGGAATTTTCCCATCAGCTTCCTTCTTCAGGCCATTCATCACCTAAATGGCCCTCACAGGGCTTCCAAGGGGCTGGAAGGCACATCTAACCATGCCAGCCTCCAGTGCTGAGTGTCAGTGCTGAGTGTCAGCGGCCTCCATCTGCCTTTTTGGTCCAGCACTGGGTCATCTGCATGCCGGCTGGAGCAAAGTCATTCTCAGTGATAGAATCTCAGTGATTTAAGATGATCATATCCACACACACTGTTATCTCAGCGGTAGACAGGGGCACCACCTTCCCCCAGCCCCACTCCCAGGCTCTGAGAGTAACGGTTGGAGGTCCTTCTCCCTTGGACACTTCCCCCACCTCTTCCTTGATGGCCCCCAGCCAGCTCTGCCATGTCAGGTGAACACCATTAAGCTTGCTGCTCAAGGACCCTCCATCACCCAAGCCGAGGAGGGAGAGGCTTGGCAGATGCTTTGGCAACAAGCCAGGCCCCTACACACTTGAAGCCCCTGAAAGAACCAAGGCTCTGAAAAGGCAAAACACACAATAGGCTGAGCCTGGGTTCTTCTGCATTTGATTTGTTGGAGAAGGACATCTGCTGGTGGAAGTCAGATTCTGTGTTAGAGAGTTCCCTTCTCCGAACCTTGAACACACCAAACCAAAGCTTGCTGCACAGTAGGATAGTCTTTCTCTGGCCCGAAAGGAGAAACTGAGGGGGGCTTTGGGTGACCCGGTATTCAGTTTGGTCTCTGCGCCATCCCACTGCGTTGGACAGTGATTTTGATGAAAGGCGTCTCCGTGTGTCCTCGGGGACACTCATCTTGGTGCTGCGTCCCCAGTGCTTTGAGGTTACATGTCGATTCATGACTTTTTAAATTCTCTTTGCTGTGCTTTTCCAGGACCTGATACAGTGCCTTTAAACTTTTTTTAGTGATTTTTTAAATTGAAGTATAGTTGATCTACAATATCGTGTTAGTTTCAGGTGTACAGCAAAGTGATTCAGCTATACATGTATATATATATATATTCTTTAGATTCTTTTCCATTATAGGTTATTAAAAAAATATTAAGTATAGTTCCCTGTGTTATACAGTAGATTCTTGTTGTTTATGTTATATATAGTAGTGTGTATCTCTTAATCCACAAATCCTAATTTATCCCTCCCCTCTTTCCCATTTGGTAACCATAAGTTTGTTTCTATGTCTGTGAGTCTCTTTCTGTTTTATAAATAAGTTCATCTGTACGTCTTCTTTTTAGATTCCACAGTGTATTTAAACTTTAAATAACATGGTTGATCCTGCCATCATTTTTCCTTTGTTCAGACTTTGAAGTTATCTCACTGCTGTGTGTGGTCCTTCTCAGATCGGCTCCAACTTATAACGGGGCATAATCGGTGTCACATCCCTGCGCACGTGAACACTGAGCAGGTACCAGGACAACCATTCTTGTCCTGTGCTTTCATTCACCATCTTTCATTTAGGGAAGTGATGAAAACACGTATCATGCCATAAACCCCGTCTGAGGTGGAAATCTGAGAGGCTGCATACAATTTGGCAAACTCGACTGTTTGAGGAGGGGAGCAGGGTCGCGGTTTTCTGACACCTGCCCACGTGTGGCCTTCAACCACTGGGCCTCTCCCATTTCCCACTCAAGCACCCTCTTCCCGTTCACTTCAGCTCTTTCCTCCCAATCATCACGCACCCACAGTTTCTGTTGAGCCCAGCCGAGCACTTTTGTTATCAGCTCAAACGTGATTTCACTCAGTGATTCCCTCATTCCGTTAGTCACTCTAATCCCCAGTGCCTTTTTTTTTTTTTTGCGGTACGCGGGCCCCACTGTTGTGGCCTCTCCCGTTGCGGAGCACAGGCTCCGGATGCGCAGGCTCAGCGGCCATGGCTCACGGGCCCAGCCGCTCCGCAGCATGTGGGATCTTCCCGGACTGGGGCACGAACCCGTGTCCCCTGCATCGGCAGGCGGATTCTCAACCACTGCGCCACCAGGGAAGCCCCCCCGTGTCTTTAATTCATTTATGAAACTGAATTGTATAATAGCATTGTCTCCTCTTATTATCCTCGGAGATTTACAGATGTCCGTCCTCTTCTTCAGCCCTTACTGGGTCTTCTGCCTCCATCCGCTTTTCTCATCATTTGCCAAAACTCTTGCAAATTCTCACAGACTTTTCCACTGTTTGGGATTTTTGAAAATTCACAAGTTAATGGCCTGACTTGAGAATGGGAAGCAGGACAAGGTTGTTCCAGGGGAAGAAGAGGTCTGTAAAACGCTGACACATGGGCGTGACTGTGAACGGCATAGGGCTGTGCTGTCTAATACAGTAGGCGCTGACCATCATGTGGTTTTCCAAAGTAAATAAATTAAAATTGAATACGATTTAGAATTCAGCTTCCTAGTCACACTGTAGCTAACTATTATAATCTTGGACGGTGCAGATCAAAACATTTCCATCTATAAATGAACTTGTTTTCAAAACAGAAATAGACTCATCGACATGGAAAACAAACTTATGGTTACCAAAGGCGATAGCGGAATGGGGGGGGGAGGATAAATTAGGAGTTTTGGATTAACGTATGTACACTACTATATATAAATAAATTAGATAAACAACACGGACCTACTGTATAGCGGAGGGAGCTATACTTCATATCTTGTAATAACCTCTAATGGAAAAGAATCTGAAAAAGAATATATACGTATATACATATATATGTGTGTGTGTATAACTGAGTCACTTTGCTACACACTTGAAGCTGACACATTGTAAATTAATGGTACTTAAACTAAAAAAAATAAAATAAATGTACCACAACTTCTTTATCCATTCCTCTGTCGATGTACATTTAGGTGGCTTCCATGTCTTGGTTACTGTAAATAGTGGAAACAGAGAAAGACAGATATCATATGATATCACTTATATGTGGAATCTAATAAAAAATGATATAAATGAACATTTTTACAAAATAAAAACAGACTCACAGATTTCAAAAACAAACTATGGTTATCAAAGGTGAAATGTGGGGAGGGATAAATTAGGAGGTTGGGACTAACATATGCACACTACTATATATAAAATAGATAACTAACAAGGATCTACTGTGTAGTACAGGGAATTCTTCTCAATATTCTGTAATAATCTAATCTATATGGAAAAGAATCTGAAAAAGAACCGATACAGGTATATGTATAACTGAATCACTTTGCTGTACACCTGAAATTAACACAACATTGTAAATCAACTATAATCCAAAAAAAGTTAATAAAATAAAATAAAATATAAATTAAAAACTAAAGTACATTAAAATAACTTTTCTATCACCACAGAAAGTCCTGTTGGACAACCCTTGTCTGAAGAAACTGCCCAGGCAATACCACTTCAGGGAGGTAAGGACTCAGCGGCTGGGCAGGAAGTTGGGACGGCAGCACAAATGCTCAGATCGCATCCCCAGGCTACAGCAGGCCCGGGGATGCTGAAGGGATGAGGGCCGGAGGATGGAGGCAGAGTCTTGAGCCAGTGCGGGAGCCGGAAAGGCAGCTCCGCAGCATACAGGTTTGGTCCCCAGACCACAGCCTCCTTGTGTGTACACGTGTGTGTGTAAGGCAGAGGCACACATGTTGGCAGGTGTTTCAGAATTCTGTCCGGCATATGGTGGGTGCTCAAAAAATGGATATTAAACAGAGAAGTGGATCAAGTAAATGGATTAAATGGTTTTATTTGCACAGAAATCCTGAGACCCTGGGAAATTTTAAAGTGTAAAAATCCATCCTTCCTGACTTTAAGATCCAGGCAGCATAAATGCCTACATGTTGCTTAGTCAGGATTAAAAATGCTCAGCTGGGCCCACCTTACCTTCAGGAATTGCCTTAGGTACTGGGTGTTCCTCCTTTGCCCTTCTCACCCTTGACTTGTTTTAACTATTTGGTTGGTTTATCCGTTCATTCTTATATCCACTCCATAAATAAGGAAGTACTGCATATTCATTTGTATAAGATAAAACACAAGGCATAGGCCTTCTGCTTCCTCTGGGCTCACTGGGTTTCTGTTTTCTGCTCCAAGTCTCTCTCAGAATGTTGCCCACCCCCGTTATGGCATCGGGGTCTGCTCCCCAGCTCCTACTTTGGTGTCATACAGGGCTTCCCTAGAAAGCAGAGTCTGGGGAGAGGAGAGTCTGGGGGAGAGGTAGCACGGTCTTAGGGGAGAAGTGAAAAACGAGGGTGTGCTGTTACCTGGAAGCCACTGCATGTGCGCTGGGGCTTGTTACCGTGGACACTGAAGCAGTAGGTCGTGCATCTTAGGACCACCCATCTGCACAGAAAGAAGGAAGCATTTACCTGCCTGGTGCCCCTCACTTCGGAGTTGTACGTCCCTGAGTGCCATGCAGGGATCCCTTGGAAGCCACGCTGTACCAGAAGGAAGGAAGCCACGGGCAGGAGGTGAGAAGTACCATATGTCGGGAAGGCAGGGACTGTTGGGACACCCGCAGGAGCCGGGTGATGGACCTGGAGCAGCCACTGCTGGGGATTCCTCACTCACAACAGAGACCTCAGCACGACAGCGCCCTGTGAGGGTTGCTCCAGCGGTGGGGACAGGATCACCTATGGACCTGGGCAGCTGGTAACTGAAACTGGCCTCCCTCCTTCTCCTCCACTCTGGACTCAATATCAGTGGGCTGTGTCCTCCCTTGAGGTGCTCAGATGAGCATTCCATGCTTTGCTTTGTGGCTTTAGAAAGTTTTCTGTCATGGAATTCATGATATGAGGCCATATATAAACCAAGACACCTGTCATAGTGTTAACTGACTGACCCCCAGGTCAGAGTTGAAGTTAGCTTTGACAGGGACTAAACATACCATGAGAAGGAAAGAGAGCTTACCTGGGTGTTCCTGCCCCTTCTAACCCTGATCTGCCTATAATCCCAAAAGTCAAAGGGCAAATCGTGCTCCTCATTTGCCCCTTTCCTCTATTTGCATTTTTTCAAAATTTGCATTTTTGATGGTTTCTTGCCTAAGGCTGATTTGATTTACAGTGTGTGTAAGCAACATAAGAAAAGTACAATCTGTGTCTTTTAAAATAACTTTTTCCCCCGTACTGAGTTACATGAGAATTTAACGAAAGTTCATTCCAAAATATAGTGAACTTCATCATCATTGAAGAAATGGTTAGATCAGTGTCCTTTAGGTGTGACCACACAGTTTTATCATCACACCAAGGCTTGTGACTGCGTCGTGGTTCCATCGCAGCAGCCTGGGATGTCCTGTGTCACTCTGGGTCACCAGACAGAGCACCCCAAGCCACTCAGAGCTGGCTGCATCTCCTCATCTGGGATCAGTGCAGATGGTCCCCCGTCCTGAGGATGCGTACTGGCATGCAGGGGTGAACTGAGAGTGTAGGAAATCACAGTACCCAGAGTGAGACTTGCCAACGGAGAAAGAGAGCTCTTGGCCTCTGGGTATATAAACAGAGAGAAAGTTCACACACACACACACACACACACACACACACACACACACACACAATCAGAAATCTTGCAGATGGCTCACCATATCGTTGACAAGACTTTATTCCCCCAATAAGGTCACAAATTTGTTAGAAATATGTATTACTTTAAGTTTTGTGAAATGTTAGCACTGAGGAGGGAATTGGAGCTTCCAGCTCCCTCATTTCCTAGTCGGGGAAGCTGAGAGTCCTCACAACAAATCCTCCAAGATTCCATTGCAGTTCTTCAATGGATCCTCCAGCATCAGAGTTAGACTTCCTGTCTGATGAATGGGGAACACAGATTATGATAAGTACCCAAGGGGTTGAGTAAATCCTTCTTGTTCAAGTTTTCTAAAAATAGTACTATTAATTGCTTTTTATGTCACAACATATTAAAGTACTATAAATTCATTATAAAAATATTGGAAGATATAGAAAATTATAAAGAAAATATAAATGATCTATAATCTCACCACCATGTAAGTATGCAATTTTTTTCCTTTCATTTAAATGTGTGTGCATAAAACCATGCTATATATACAATTTTATGTCTTGTCTTTTTCACTTAAAAATAATATCATTAGCATTTTCCTATTAGACTAAAAATTGAAGACCTCATTTTAATATCATTATTATATTAAATATTTTACTTAGCTATAAATATGGATCATGAGATTGGTGTATATATACGTATGTGTGTGTATAATTTTTCTACAAGCATATAGTGGTTGGTCAACGACACTGGTCATGATGCCCCTTCTGTTTTTGGAGGAAAGTCTGACTCAAACAAGAAAAGGCAGCAGGACTCCCATTGGTCTGAAATAAGCAGGATGTCTTTTCATCCCAGAGTGAACCTGGACAATCCACCTGAATTTGGGAGTAGCAGCAAGCAGAAGCTGATCCTTGGCAGAGGCAAAGCATGGGAAGAGCAGCGAGAGTGGGTCTTATTCAGCATCGCAGGCCCCGTGGTTCTCCCTGGGGACCCTAAGTCACAGGAGAGCTGGGAGCAGAGCTGGACAGAGGCAGTGGCTGAAGGTGTAGGGTTTCCAGAGCTGGAGTGGGTCAGCAGAGAGGGATGGAGGCTAATCTTCATTCACTTTGACTATAATCAGCTTTGCAAATATAATACTAATAAAAGCAAAGAATTATAGAGTTGTGACAGTGTCCCAGAAACTGTTCTAAGCTGACTTACAGATGCTAACTCATTTCATCCTCATGACACTCCCCTGAGGTAAGGGATGATATTATCCCCAAATTATGGCTGAAGAAACTGAGACACAGAGAAGTGGAAAAATTTGCTGAAAGTCACAAAGCAAGCACATGAGGGAGATGGGAAAGACACACAGACATGACCCCTCCTCTCTCCTGACTCCACCCCCAACCTATGCCTATGATGTGAGGCAGAAGGGGACAGTCTGAGGTCTGGGACCATGAGAACTTGCAGAAAGCAGAGGCAAAAGTGAAGAGATTGTTCTACAGCAGGCAAGGGGGAAAAACAGCTTTCAAAATAAAATCTATAAATATCACTCCTACAATTAGGTTTAAAAATAGTCCCGTTTCAATGCAGGTTTGTGTTAAGTGCCTGCAGGGGAGGGAAAGCGGACACCCTCTTACTATATTCGGAGCATAACACTGAGGAAGGAAAGAAGGAGTCAGGCCCTGTCCAGTGCTGTCCTTCTGGGTCAGCGTGCTCTCTCGGGCAGCCCCAGGCAGCGCTTTCTTATTCTCTGTGCTCACGCAGCGCTGCCTGCTTGCACATCTTCACACTGGGCCTCCAGCCCATGTTGTATCTGTGGAATACCAGCAGGAAGGCAAAGCTCATCTCTTACTCTCCTCAGCTGTGGGAGCCATGAGCACCAGGCTGTACTCGGGCTCCTGGAAGACAGGCAGCTGCAGAAACCACACAGAGCTGGCACAGCGACTCAGTCTTGCCTCCAGAGAACGCTCCTTGCCTTCTCATCTGCAGTGGTCCAGGAGGAGAAGGACCCAGGAAAGGATAGAAAAAAAGCAAAGTCTCCCCACACCTCAAGCCCACCTCAACCCTCCCTTGTCTAAGGAATCATTAAAGAACATCCTCCCAAACCCTCCCTCCTAAGGGCACCAGAGATGCCCACATTTCCTGACCTCAGAGCACAGCCACTGTGAAGTGATGGAATAGCTCTGCTCTTTTAGCATGCCAAGGTCATGGCCTGAGTTATAGGTGCTCTTTTGAAATTCTGTCTGGGTCAAAAAAATATTGTCAAAAAATATTGTCACCAGGCTACTCCCAGGAGACAGACAATTCTCAGTGACAGCTAATGGAGAAGCACTTTTCTTCTAGGATTTTCTGCATGGAGGTATAAGATGATTATACCCCATTCTAATCCCACTCCCCGCCTGCATCTTTGCCAGGTCATGAGACCAGTCTTCTGCTTTGGGAGTTCTTATTTTTATATATTACTAATTACATTGTCAGCACATCGCCAAATGAACAGTTCCTGGAAGCATCCAGAGATTTACGATCAGCTTCCATTTAGCTTTCAAGAACGGAGATTCTTAACCACTGAAGGCTGAGCTTAATCTTCTTCCGAAGTTCATCCCATGAAAAAATATAAGAATACATCAGCAACGTTGCCATCAGCAGCATTTACGTGGCTAAACCCTAATTTCAAGAGAAAATAACAGTACTGGAGAAAATCAGCAAACTAATCCAGGTAGACTTTATTTTTATGGAATTACAGAAGGATACATAAAACACAAATTCACAAAATCCTTCGTAACCACGATGGTGATGATGATGATGATGTGGGTAACAATGATCTTTCTTATGCTCCAGCTGCAGGAAGCTGCCTGGGCTCTCAGGTAAATGTGTCACCCACCTTTGGGACAATAGCATAGGTGAGGAATCGAAGAAGGATATTTAAACCTGGGAGTCTTCAGAACACAGACAGCATAGGCAGCAAAGAGGCTGGATAAGATCACTGAGTAAATCTGCATAAAACAGAATTATTCTCAGATTTTCTTCCCATCTTCATTCTCATTGCTCTTTCAGGGGTTTTATAACATGTATTTATGACACATTCTACAATTTCGTATGTCATTCACTTATTCCCCAAATATGCCTACCAAACCCATGGCATTCACATCTTTAACATTCCCAATTCAGTCTTTACGAATATCTGAAGGTCCATAATGTATAGAAATGTGTCATTTTCCTGAGGCCTAGAAATGAATCATGTATGTAAGTTTCATGTGTACAAGCAAGTCACTTAGCAGCTGAGGACACCTGGTTAATCCGTGCCCTTCTGGACCCACTTTGTCTTTGCATCCTCATATACCTTGGTAACTCTGGTTATATCCGTGTTAGTAAAACTGCCCATTTCTGAACTTCCAAGATGTTTCCTCATGAATGTTAATGTTCTACTCCATTTTGGGGTGGAATGAATGGGAACCATATTTTGGATCTCCACCAGTTAGAAATTAAGTCCTGGACACCAATTCCAAAATTCTTCCCAGTATTATCGTATACAGGGAGCTGGGCTAGGTATTTTGCAAGCTGCAAAGATAAGTCATTTCACTTAATTTATTCTCAACTAATTCACAATCTAGTAGAAATAGGGCAGAAATATGAATATACAAGAGGGAGAGTGAGAAAGGCCATCAGGAAGAGTACTACTCCTGATGTAGCTGGGTCCTGGGTGCTACCATTGATGCACCATCCAGGACCCTAGATTGGGTGGCTGTACTCTCTCCTCCTCCAGGGAAGACACTTCAGTGAAATGTCCTTCCCAGGAGCTTAGGCAGAGCCCACAGTCAATAGCTGACTGGCCTGAGGGTCTAAAGGCTGACTTTCTACCCCAAGGCTGGAGCAGCTCAGTGATACAGTTCATGCTCCAGAGCTTCCTTTGTGGGCAGGTCAGAGCTGGCCAGAGGTGGAGACCTGGTGAAACCATACCTGTCCTTGACTCCTCTCCGGCGGATCCCATCTCCTTACACCCCCTTCGTCCTGCTGGCTCTCCCTCAAGGAATCGCATGCAGCTGAATTTCTACCCCAGGTTCTTCTTCTAAGGATTCTGACCAAAGATAGGCACAGGTGAAACATAAAGGGAGTTCTTGCAAAATATTTCTGCCAGTGAGATGAACCAGGGACAGTGGTGATCATGGCAGACATGGTATTTGGACTTTCTAAGATAGGACAGATTCGGGTATGAAGGACGAATCCAAGAGGCCTACCTCGTGTACGTCAGTAGTCAGAAGTACACTTCAGTCCCTCTACAAGATGATGACCATGTGCATTTTAGTGCCACTGAAGCCAGGCTCTGCATAGTTCAGACCCAGAGTGGTGCTGAATTCAAAAGAACATATTCTACACTTTGCTGTACACCTGAAACTAACCCAACACGGTAAATCAACTATACTTCAATTAAAAAATAAACTGAATGTTAGTATAAGAATGTAGTTCCCTTACCCTTGATTTCAGATTTTTGTGTTTATCAGAAGGGGTCCTTTTCCCCTCATTGACTGATTTTATGATACATATGTAATGATTTTTAACTTAGAAAATAAATTCATGTTAATAAAAAAAATACCAAAAGAACATATTCGAGGAACCAAAAACATTTTTACAATAATTTGCCTTTCACTTACTTTTTTGCAAACACCGTGAAGACTCTGAGACCTGAAGCCGTCCTGCTCTTCTCCTCCCGTCCCCCCGTCTAATTACCTCATATATGGCTCTTAATGCCTTCCCTGTACCCCAGTGCCCACAACCTGCTCAGTCCCGGCTCTTCTCCTCTCCCTGTTTCCAGGCCCCTGTATTAAAATCCTTCACTTGGCCATGTCTGGCAAGACAGAGGCCTCTGTCAAGAGCAAGGGAGGGAAACAGACCCCAGAGGTCAAGCCAGAACAGTTGTTACTGGCCAGACTCATGGAAAAGCGTAAGAACTGTTGGATATGAGTCGTGTTTGCCTTACTGTCATTATTGAGCACCTGCTAGATGCCAGGCACAAAGCTAGGTCATTTATATTTGTTGCATCTGTGCTTCACCCTAACCCTGTCACTACCTCCATTTTGCACACAAGTAAACAGAGCCTCACAAAGATGACTTGACTTTTCTAGGCCTTTCAGCTCACACTGGGTCTTCCCTCTATACCATTCTACTCAATGTTTCTTTCTTGTTCTCAAACATCCCCAGGGAAAGCAATGCCAGTTTCACTTGGCTCAGCAGGGCTCGAGTAGTTTGGGGCTGAATTTTTGCTGCAATTGAAAAAGAAAAAAATATATATATATCAACAACAGAAACTATGTTAACATATGCATATTAATATGTATAATTTCCATGTTTTAATATCTCTAAGTTTTTCATCATCACCATTAAGAAGCTTTGACTGTGTGTACATAACAACTTAGTGAGCAGAAAAGTAATTTAACCCTTTCCCTGTGGAATTTAGGCATAACCTAACAGTGCTCATTACCATTAACTACGTAATTCAGTTTTATCCCATGATATCTATGAAAATATGGTCATTAACTATGACATTTTTATAGACCCAACAGATAGAAAGCAAATGTCTCTGTGTGAAATCAGAAAGACATTCAGGTATGATATTTGATATTTTAAATGGTGCATTTGTGTTTATTATTCTGCATTTTGTTGTTTTATTAATGCTTCTATTTATTGATGCCTATACTGTCCCTTTTATTATATATTTCCACAAAATAAATTCATGTTTCACAATATTCATGTTTGCATCATAGAAATAAGACATTAAATTACAAATAAAGTATTTTTTATTTACTTCAAAATTATACTTACCGATATTTTTCAATGTATTTAAATGTATTTTTATAATAAATATTTGTCCAAAATTATTTTAACTTGTTTCAGTTTTGTTTACACTGTAACATACAATTTTTAAAATTATTTGGGGAATTTTTATGTCATCATCAACTAGAATTTTTTAACCTGTTTTGAACAATAAACATGTTGTCATCTGCATACAGAAAAGGCAATGTAAAGGAGAAAACGGGTAATTTGGTTTTTGTTTTATGGAAATCTGAGAAACGGATTGCTAGCTGTATTAGTAAAGAATTAAAGAGTTGAGATAGTAAGTTAATAAGTACTGTTTAAGCCATGCCTTTTTATCAAAGTATGTCTTGTTCAAATTTAGAAATTATTTTATGATTAACTTACATTTTGTTCAGAGTGAGCCTCTGACAACAGATAATAATGACCTCACCATTTAAGTGAAAAAATAAAAAAAGTCTTGCAAATCTCTCCTGCAGAATATTTTGGGTTACTGAGATTTTTTAAAAAAAATAAAGTTTAAGCCAGCTATAGAACAGGCCTAGAACTGTCATGGGGATATTACTCACATTCGCTTCTAATTAATTTGGATCTAATCGAAGGAATTTCAAATGCTTGAAACACACTTAGAGATCTGAGAAAACAATGCATTTCTAAACTCATCCTGGACAAATTTAATTGTGTTATCATTAGAGCCTTGCCTCGTGACATCATCCCCTTGCCCACACCTCAGGGATGACTTCTTTCTCCTTGGAACCCAGCCTGCCAACCACACGACTCTGTGCCCTGGGTTTCCTGGGTGATGGATCAAGGCAGCAGCATCTATTCAAGGGGTCACTGAAAGACAAGGGTAGACTGGTGTGAGACGGACAGCTGGCATGTAGTAAATGTATTTAGGAAGCTAATAAACCGCTCATTTTGAATGACTCCTGAAATTGATTCCAATACGAGCAGTTGGGAGAGAAATAAGCTTTTAGGAAGGTCATCTGATGTCATAGAGAGTCTTTCTCTATAACCCAGTTAAACTGTTTAGCAATTTACAAAGCAAATCCCAGCCCAATTTTGATCTGGTAATTAATCGGGCCTTCTAGTCAAGCCAAGGCTGTACACAGGAAGTGAACGTAGCCACACTTCTTTAGCCTTAGTAATTCAGGACTTGAATTGCCAGACGGGATTTGACACAAGATAGCTGCTGAAAGAGAAGTTGAAATCATGGTCATGGTCAAGGGCATGATTGAAAAAACATTTATAAGTAAATAACAATGAAAGCTCAGTAAGTGGATAGAAATGGTTCGTTGCATTTTGGAGAAATTAAGTAAAAACAAAAGCACTCCATCAGACCCCAAGCCGCCAGTGTCTTACACAATATTCCTGAGGCCCCATTCACTTCAGTCGCACAGAGAGCAGACAGTTCTGTGCAAGCTCAGTGTCCAGCCTGATCAATGCTCCTGCCTCTTGTGGGTCTGTCTGCTTTTCCCTTCTCTGACTGCCTGCAGTGCCTGACAGTGAGGGGGTTACACCCTCCCAGGGCAACTTCAACCAGTGGGAGATAGGGACTGTGGTGATGACTCCTGTCCATAATCCCATGCATACAGTACTGAAAAGCCACCAGAATGACTCATTCTGCAGAAAGAGAACACTCTCTCTCCGGTATGTGTCCAACTTGGGAAATTTATCCTAACTGGACCCAGCACAAGGTTTGCCAACCAAGTGCCAGGAGCTAGTACTTGAGATGCAGGATTGGCATCACTCAGCTCCTGAGGACTGGCCTTTGGTCTCAAGTCACTTTTCCACTGGTGAGTTTGAGGGTTGAATGGCAGTTAGGACTTGATGACTATCCAGGTTTTATCTTAGAATGCAGGTAAACTTACACACGATTACATTCATTGAACATTTTGGGGGGTGTATTCTTGTAGATTGGCAGACTTATTAAAACTGTAGGAAACTAAGAGGTGGTGGATAATGTAAGCAAAATATAAATCAAGAAGATCTAAGTGGGTACTCTGTCCCTGTTAATGTCAGAATCATAGCAGGCTCTGTTCTCAAACAAAACTTAGGCGTTTCACAGAACCACAAATCACATCTTCCCCTTTGAGTCCTTTGAAAACAGCTAGTAATAGAATTGCTTTACTGTACACTTTTAGACTGGAATCAGGATTTATAATTTGAACAAAGAAAGTCATCTATGCATCACATAATAAAAAGGAGTATTCTTAAATGTCAAAGCAGGCATCTCACAAATTTCCTTTACATCAAATTGTTTCTGGCCTCATGGAGATTGCTGAATTTGCCATTATTCTAAAAATCAAAGAGAATGGTATATTTCGGGCAAAGTTAATTTGATTTTAAGTGCTTTCTCACTAGCCAGATTCTTTACTGGAAACAGATACAGGGGCATCTTTGAGTTTCCCAGTTTTATAAAGACACACCAAAGCCCTGGTTGTTTTTGCCGAGTGTTAAAGTATGTGAGAGCTGGATGGCCATACCTCACAGCTTTCAGCCGACTTTCCAGCCAAATACTTTAAGAGGGTGAAAGAGAGAACAGCTTCTATGACTCACAGGGCTTTCTGCTGCTGCCTACAGTGGGCCCCAGCTCTCCTCCTTGTCTCCCTGGGAACGCCAGAGCCATCAGGTGTGCTTTGTCTCTTACAGTTCAGCTCAGCCCTAGTCCTTTCAACTCTGTACCCTTTAGACTTTCCCTAAATTGCATATTTATTGTTTTCAAGTTCCCTACTGAACTACTTGGACATAAAGATGTGTCTCCTGCCCCCATGTTCACCCTCATTAAAGAAGTATTGTTAACAAATCAGCATCCACAGGACAGTTTGTATTCTTCTTGGTTTTGCCTGTGCAGGCTTCTAGACCATAACCTCCTTGTCTCCTAATCTCTTCTTACAAATATCCTCACCCTCACCCCGACCCCTGCCAGGGGCAGGTGCCACATCTTAGCCAAGTCTCCAGTTCTGTCTTTTCCACATCAAGAAGTCTGCACGGCACCCACAAAGCCTGGAGGGTTCTTCTCCAAGGGGATCACTTAAGCTCTTTTGTACATGTTATCAAGCCTGCAGGCTTGTCCACACTCACAGTTTTACGTTACCTCTTTATGCTTTTAAACTGCTCCTTTACCCTTTTCTCATCTATTTTACTTTCTTTTTTTACCTGCACTGACCACAGGTGGCATTCTGTCTAGTTATCATATCCCTGTTGCACTTTTCTTTTTTTTTTTTTTGTAAAGAGAGAATCTGAATTAAATCAACAACAATTAAAAAAATATCTATCTCCCCTTTCACAGCCATGTGTTATCAGGCTTCCCTCCCTCTTGCCTATATATTGAGAGGGTTTTCCTGCTGGCTCAGCTACGTTTCCATGACGTATCTCCTTTCTGGCTTTAGGTCGCTCTTTCCCCTTTACAATGGATTTAATTATTTAAGCCCATTCCTAGGAACGAGGCCTGATGTCTGCCTTTTAGGGATCATTCCCATCTGTCTTTCACATGTCAGGACAATCCAGGGCTCACCCACCCGGCATCCCCTTACACTTCCTGCCCTTCCTCTGTGAAGCCGACTTTGTTTTGGTGCCCACAGATTTGTCTGATTAAAATGCATTCAGTTCCCCTTGTTTCCCAGATTTTCTTCACTGCAGGCCTCCTCACCAATGCCCTATGTATTCTAGCATCTGATTTCTTACACTGTAAACTCAATCCTCCTAAGTTTCCAAATACTTTCCTTCAGGTGTCATGGCCACAGAGGTTTCTTCAACAAAATCTTTCACACCATGAGAACCCATCATTCACCCCTCTGTTCCTCTTCCCTTTATCCAGAAATCAACCATAAAGGATTCCTTCCTCATGTGATTTTCCCAAGAATAAAGGTTACTTTCGGTCTCAGTTCTGCATGGTGATGAGTCCCTCTTTCTTGGAATTCTTTTTGCTCTTGATTTCCCCCCACCAAGGTCTTTCTCCTGGGTCTTCTCAACCTCCCCATCCAGGTTTTCTCTCTTTCTCTACCACTGCTGGTTCCTTAAACGTGGGCTTTTATCCTTTTTGTATACTTAGGTAATGTGTTCCCCAGTGGGCAATCTGCCACATGATGGCAAATTCTATCAATTCTCCGTCAGCTTTCAGATCTAAATCTCCAACCTGAGCAAATGTTTTTGACAGTGGGCTGCACAGGTCCACCTCAATATGTCACAGGCCCTCAACTCAACACCCAATTTTACTAGATAGTTAGTTTTAGTATGTAAGTCTTAACTTTTCTGAGGTAGACCTTACAGATTATTTATCCCCCAGTCCTGGTTAGTTTGCCATGTTTAGCTCACCAAAAATGGTTCATATCACTGAATACTTGATATTTTACCTGTCACAGCCTACCCAATAGACAATCAAACAATAACAAGATGTCCAGAAATCACTCAAAGTCACAAAAGAGGCTTCTTGTTCCTATATATCCAAGAAGTTCTCCACCTGACATAAGAAAGTTCTGTAGGACAGCGACTGTGCAGACACTGGAGAAATGCCAATTTGAGTCAGACCCCATCGTTCCATTTCAGAACCTCCCATAGATTGTGCTCTGACATAGTGCACAACTTTAGAGGATGCCTTTGGGTTTTTATGAGGCGAGAAACATGGATGCTAACCGGGCATCTGCTTGTCCCCAGCCTTGCAGTTCTCCACGCTGTACCGGCATGCACAGAATAGAGTTTAAGTCTGCCAGCTTCTTAGAAAAGCCTGGAGGTTCAGATGGTTGTCTCAGATACGGTACAAAGCAAGTGATTAATAGGAGCATATGCACATATTAGGTATGCTTGGGACAGATAAATAAAAGAGATGTAGGAAGATGTTAGAAATTCTAGAATGGATTGCCTAGGGAAAGAAGAAAGTTGTTACTAAACCACTGACTAAAATATATGGAACTGGATCACAAGCCTTTGCCTCCAAGAAGATGCTCCCATTCACATCTTTAGGCCCAACTCCTCGCTTAGTATCTAATGCCATGTGCTTTTTCACACTAGGAGTTGGACCTTGGATATCCCTGAAAACATATAGTAATAATATTTATTTTTTAAAAATGCAACACTTTCCCTGGAAAATATTTTTACCTTTCCTAAGTTTCTATTCACACAAACAAAATCACCCCTGGAGTCTGTGTCAGGTGTGGAACCCTGGACTTATTTCCCTTTGGCCCATTAAGCATTTCTCAGGTGCATTACTTTTCCTCAAGAAACCATCCTAGATCCTCACAACTAAACTTGAACTCTTTCCCTTTGTTTATTTCCCCCCATGGCTCCTCTTGAACTTATTTTTTTCCTTCTGCCCATGAGTCAGACTCTTTACTGAATAACTTCTGGAAGAAAGGGACCATGTAAAGCTCTCTGGATATGAAGTGGCCCTTGCCTAAAAGAGCATAAAGTCTCTTAGGAAAGATAAGATATGTACATGAAGAAGTATAGAAGAGTACTCTGTTTGAGAAATTCCCCAAGAAGAGTAGAAGCCAAAGTTCCAATTGATAAGATGAAAAGTTTACTCCTCAGCAGGTAAAGCAGACTTCATGGAGAAATGGCATTTTAGTTTGGTTTTGAATCTATTAGAGAAGGCAAAGGAATGGGAGCCAATGGTTAAAGGGAAAGCATGAGCAAAGCATCAGAGGTAGAAGAACTCATGCTGTCATGCTGTGGTAAACATTGGGATAGAGAATCGTGAGTCTATGAAGGATTATATTCATGAGGATAGGAATTAATGGTAGTTGGAGGGACAGCTGGAAAGAGCATTCATTCATTGCTAGGCTAGCATGTTTGAATTACATTTGCATGAGAAGAGAAGTTATACTTTCATTAGGGCAAAAATATGATCTGATAAAGTTATTAAGGCAAAAACTTGCCCTAATCCATTGTTTGTATTTTTTTTCTAATTAAGTGTTTTGAAGAAATTTCAAAAATTTTTGAGGAGGTCTAATTTATCATATTTTTTCTTTTATACTATGCCTTTGGGATAGAATCTAATAAATCCTTGTTGAACCCAACATCTTGAAGATTTTCTCCTATTTTTTTCCAAAAGTCCCGTCGTTTTAGCGCTTTCATATAATCATGTGGTCAGTTGTGAGTTAATTTGTGTGACTGACATGAAGGTCCACATGAAGGTCTTTGTTTTGCATGTGGAAACCAGTTGCCCCAGCACTAGCTGTTGAATAGACTGTTCTTTCCCGATAATCGCCTTTGTGTCTTTGTCAACAATCAATTATCAATATATAGATTTATTTTTGGACTCTCAATTCTCTTCCATTGATATCTCAAATTCTGCTCCACTGATCTATACATCCTTATTTTAGGACCACACTATTCTGATGACTATAGCTTTATAAGTTTTGAAAATGTGAAGTGAATGTGCTCTAACCTCGTTCTTTTTCAAAAATGGTTTAACTACATCAGGAACTTTTTTGAACAGAAATATGTATCTGTGTGCATATACATATGTATAGATTTTTCCCTGATAGGATTTAAAGAGAAATTATCTATACTTCATTTTAGAAAGTTATTGGAAAAGGGAAATAGAATTAAAGAAACTTTTATTCAAAATATTCTCTGTGTTTTTCAAGAAAAACTAAAAACCTTTCCCAGCTTATGTTTCTGAACCCAGAAGTCAGCAGACATGACTTTCTTCTCTAAACCTTGAACTCTTAGCTCATGTGTGGACCTCAGGAGGACCATCCTCTCTCGTCACAGGTGGTGCTTCAGCACTGACCAGAGGAAAACAGACTCTTGGGAGGAAGTCAAATTAACTAGAAGAAAGAAAACTAAATAAACATTATTAAAACAAATAGACTCATACATACCCTGGAGATAGCTCTCTGTGCCCCTGTAGTTACGGAAAAGTAAGTATACAAAATTTAACCCCAAAATTCAGATCAGTTATGTAATTCGAAGAGCACCCCAACCTCTGAACTCATTCTTCTTGTCAGATCTGGGGCCCATATATTTCTTGATCTAGGATCATCTAGGAGGATGGTCTCTTGTGTGTGTGGCCAGATTAGAGCTTGATTCCTCTGCCCCACCTCCACCCCCCGACATCTGTTTCTTCACATCACCCTCTGTCTTACGATGAGAATGACTGAATTGTTCCACAGGATCCTAAACTATCAAGCTCTAACCATTTCTCCCCGTGATCCTGTCCTTTTTAGAACCAAATGCTTTTTCCCTTAGATGCAGATAACAACTAATATAGAGTATTTTTTTTTTCTCCAAGATTGAAACTGTCCCTGTGCATCTCTTTTGCTGGAGGAACTATTCCTTTCCTTCTTTCCCAAAGGAAAAGGCAGACCCTAGTCATATGAGGCTACTAGAAGTCTTCCCAGTATCTTTATTCCTAATCCTCCTGTAATTTAGGCACAAAGATTGTCTAAAAAGTCAACTAAGAGCACATTGTGCCAAAGGAAAGACTATTCCTCCTTATTTGCCTCTCTAATCTTGTTCACCCACCAACAGGTACCCAGGTAAAGAGGTGTGTGTGTGTGTGTGTGTGTGTGTGTGTGTGTGTGTGTGTGTGTGGTGTGTGTGTGTTGGTAGGAGGGGGAAGCTTGGGAGGGAAAAGTAATTTGAGTGGAAATTGCCAGTAAACAGTTGGAGATGTGATATTGACACACACCCCAAATTTTTAGGGATAGAGCTGGAGTTTGCCAGGAGGTGATCCTATAGTTAATTGTTGTAAAAAAAAAAAAAAAAAAAGGAAAAAAAAAAAGCTGAGTAAATAAAGGAAGAAGCATTAGACAAGTCTGGTGAGCTGTGACCCCTGGTGAGAATGGGAACACAATTCAAAGGAGTAAATCATCAACAAAACCAAGACAAGTGCTCAAAGGAAGAGCATGGGGGGCACAGATCCAAAGATAGTAAGAACTAAGAAAAGCTATTTGACCTGGCAGTTCATCCATCATTAGTGCCTGGGGAAGGCAGATGCTACCAACTCGTGGGTCTCCCAAAGACTCTTCATGCAAAATGCACACTTGTCCCCCAGAGTCAACAATGAGGTAACCTGAATGATAGTGGTGGAAATCATATTGCAAGGAATTCATCGTGAAACATGAGTAATTTATGTGTGGGCTATGGTTTGCAAACTTTTGGTGATTCTTTTTTAAAGAAAACTGGCTGGAAGCAAGAAGAAGGCAAAGATGACTCTCAGGGTAGAGAATACAAAATGCTTCTAAGCTGTGTGGAAAGAAATGCAGAGTTAGACGTTAAGTACTTAAGAAGAGAAAAAAATGTGTAGAATTTTCAACGTAGGTTCTAATGTAAGGTGGTTATATATATATATATGTATATGCATGTATAGAATATTTTTGATGAATATATATATAGTATATTCATCAAAACTATTTCAACATATACAATGTTCCTTTGAAAAGTCTTGTTTCTAGGTAGGATTGCAGGGTCCTTCACTTTCAGTATTATAAATTCAAGCGGTTGCCAACATCATGGCATAAAGACCCAATGTCTACAAAACAAAATCATGGAGAAAACTATGATGGTGAAGAATTGTCCTTGACCTGAAATGCTATCTTTGGATTCATTTTCTAATTAATAATCAGCATAAAAATCAACTCAGATGTATAGGGCAACTCACCTTTCCAAATAATCAGAAATTCTATAAAAACAAATATATGAGTATCTGGAAGGCCAGTACGTTTCTGAGTTTCAAATGAATCACGTCTGAACAGAATGTGGAGGACACATATGCACTTTAACAAGGGCTACATTATTAGATTTTCTGAGTCTTCTTAATTTGATCATGCCTTTATGTCAGTGACTATAAGACACTAGTGCATTGTGTCTTTGATCCCATTGTCAGGGTCTAAAAGGTCTATGTGGTCTTTACTTTTAGAAAAGAGTAAATCTCTTCCTGGGTAAAGGTATCCCTGTAAGCCAGCTGCCTTTCAAGTCAAAACAGAAGGGATTGTTTTCAGGCTGACAGATAACAAGCCTTCATTTTTTCCTTTCTTATGGTGGTATTGCCAGATAGCACTTAAGTGATACAAAGAGTTTCTCCTGGGCTATATTACCTTGGCATGAATAAAACTCAATGCATTATTGTAAATTACAGAGATGTTCTGATTTTGGTAGCATGAGGGCTTCAATGTGGAAGAACAAGAAAGTAATAATGGTAAAATGAGAAGGCTGGCCATAATGAAGGAAGAATCTCGCTGGAGAAACTAGCAAATTATTGTGTGAGAGAAAGACACTTTGGTGAGACAAAAGAATCGCATTGGCTGAGTCACCGAGGATCTCGAGAGTAAATCATTACAATCAGCCCTCTCTCAATTTTTAACAGACCCAGGCTGCTTCAAGTCCAGGCAAGCCAGAAAGAATGCTGTCTCTAAAAGCCATTTATTATGGGTTTATATATCCCCGAGTTTCATTTGTTTGGTGCTTGTTGCACAAAATGGATATCTGGCTCCTACTCTTACTAGCCTCAAGTCTTCACTGCTTGCCTTTTTCCATTGCTTGTCTTTATGGGGGCTGACACACTCACCCATCAATTACTCTCTAGGCAGACTAAAAAGCAAGGCATGCATGTTACAGACAGCAATATTACTCTTGGTTCCATCCTGTCCCGAGCTAGTCTGCGTTTGTCTTCCTGCTGATACTCTTGGCTCTGGGCCCCATCCTCAACCCTGAATTAGCCAGTCACCTTGACTTTTGTATGTTTGTTTGTTTTTCCTTTCAGTTCTATTGAAATATAGTTGACATAAAACACTGTATATGTTTAAGGTGTACAGTATAGTGATTTAACACACATATATTGTTAAATGTTTACTGAAACAAGTCTAGTTAACATCCATCACCTCATTTAGTTAAAATAATAGTTTTTCCTTGTGATGAAAACTTTTAGATCTAGTCTCTTTTAGCAGCTTTTAAATACACCATACACCAGTGTTACCTATTGTCACTACGCTATGCACTGCATCCTCAGTTCTTACTTATCTTATACGTGGTAGATTGTACCCTTTGACCCCCTTCACCCAATCCCTCCTACCCCTGCCTCTAGAAGCCACCAATCTGCTCTGCATTTCTATGAGGTGTTTTTTTTTAATAGATTCTACATAAAAGTGAGATCATACGGTATTTGTCTTTCTCTGTCTGACTTATTTCACTACTTTGACTCTTCTCTTAGCATCTTGAATCTTAGTGTGGCTTTGTAGTTTTTAGCTTTTTTATCCTTCTGGCCCAATATCCTTTATTTTCCAGGACCCAACTTTTTCTTTTACAATGTCCTCCATAAAGGACAAGAGTGCCAACACTATGGTATTTTACATTTATCCCCAAATAGATGTAAAATTGATCAGAACCTGGGATCCCTAGTTCTTTTTCGTAATTTTCAATAGCAAACTCAATGAATTTGGAGACCATGGAGAAGCATTATTTAGCCTAGCTCTCAAAACTTAGAGACAATTCATGAAAGTCTTGTCAGTTGAGTTTAGAGACCAACTAGCAAAGAGCTATCATCAAAGGAAGTCTGGAAAAGGCAGAGTATTCAAGCCCTGGAATAGCATTACCAAGGGAGAATAATGTTTGGTTTAACATTTTTATTTTTATTTTTCCACTCCTATCTTTGCCTTCTGTTTGTGCCTTGAGAAATCTGGGAAGAAATCTGACAGCGTATACTAGGGAAGAAATCTGACAGTGTATACTCAATATCTGTAATGTTCAAATACGCTAGCCTTCAAAGTGAGATGTATTGAATCACTTGATGGTGTGGTTACAGAAGATGTGGCTGTGAAGACAAAGAGTGCCCTATGTGTAGGGTAACCATAAATGTCATCCAAATGATGCTTAAATGATTATCCAAACCAGGAGAATATAGAGAAGTGAGAGGCCTTGTTGTTAATAATCATGCCAGGACAATGTGTTTAGGAACAATCCCAGGAAAATCAGGGTATACATTCACTTCCTATTAAAGGAGTTTGTTAAAAAAAAAAAAAAAAAAGAGAAAAAAACGGCCCTTTGTCCAGACTATACTTAAATAGCCACATACCTTGGATTTCATAGAAACCATGGAAAACACACTCTAAAACATAGACTACAATAATTTTTGAAACGTCAACCAGTACCAGCTTAAGGCTGAGACAAATGAACTAGCAACCAATACATATCGGAGAACAAGCGCTCAGAGCTTGATATACAAGGGAGAATGGACCCTGTCTTCAGGTGAGGAGTGTCCACATGTAAGTGGTTGTGGGTTTGTCATTTTGCATAAACCACCTATGGAAATGGGCTCAAATTTCATTTGTTCTTGGAAAGTGGGAAAATAGTAAGTTACATAATATATAAATATATGTTATTTAATAAATAAAATAGTAAAATAGTTGTATATACA
Organism: Grampus griseus; assembly: GCF_964374135.1. Classification (NCBI taxonomy): domain Eukaryota; kingdom Metazoa; phylum Chordata; class Mammalia; order Artiodactyla; family Delphinidae; genus Grampus; species Grampus griseus. The sequence goes on from NC_139009.1 coordinate 4,049,894, forward strand.
ACACTGATCTGATATGTCTTATATCTATATGTGAGTGTGCAGTGTACCCTTCACTTCAACATACAGAAGCGTGGTTTACATACTTATGGTACAATTAACTCTGTTTTCTCTAGTGAAGTCCAATATCTTAATGATAATAATAATATAATAACAGTAATAATAGGTACCATTTTCTAACAAGTACTATGTGCCGTACGCTTTTCACCTTCCATAATTCTGTAGATGTGAAATCGTGGCACAGAATAATTTAGTGACTTGCCTAAGAGCACAGTATGATTAGGAGTATAACTACTGTATTAGTTTGCTCGGACTGTCCTAACAAAATACCACGAACAACAGGAATTGGTTTTCTTACAGTTGTGGAGGCTGGAAGCCCAAGACCAAGATGTTGGCAGGTTTGGTTTCCCTGGGGCCTCTCTCCTTAGCTGTCAGGTGGCTGCCTTCTCGATCAGTCCTTATGTGGTCTTTTCTATGTGCTCATGGTCCCCTGGTGTCTCTTCCTCTTGTTATAAGGCGACCAGTCATATTGGATTAGGGCCCACCCTAACAGGCTCATTTTAACTTAGTTACTATGTTAGAGGCTCTGTGTCCACACACAGTCACATTCCGATGTACTGGGGATTAGGGTTTCAGCATATAAATTTGGGGGTTTGTGGGGAACTTGATTAGCCCATAACAGTGTCCAAGCTGAAATTCAGATTTGGTCTGAGTCTAAAACCCATGTGTTCTCCCCATCAGCTTGGCTCCAGCTACTGGAAGCAAGCCCTCTGCTTTATGCTTTATTAAAAGAAGTAGATCTACAGGGCACTGTCTCTATCCCCTAAAGCTTCCCAATCGGTAGAGAAAAGAAACAAGTCAACCACTTTCCCTAATGCAAAACAAAATAAAATGACAAGTAAATGAGTGCTCAGAAGATGGTGGGAATAGTAGACCAAAGCACTGCCTCTGAAATCAAAGTACTGGAGTTCAGATCTTAGTTCTGCAATTAATGTAGATACAAGAAAATGAGGATCAGAGCATTCATTCAAAACCTGTGTTGAGATCCTCCCATGCACTAAGTATCGTTCTAGCCTCTTTGGCTACATTATACTGTTCTAAGTGTATTCAAATACTACTCAGGAAAAAAGTTAGGTGATTTTTACAAAAATGCCTCTTGTTTTTCATTATCATTATGCAAGGTCTTTGTGAATAATCAAAATTAGCTGCTTTGAAGATTTGTTTTTTTTACTAAAGTTAAATGGTTAGGGAATCTGGTGTTAAGTTTAGGGTATTTATTTTTAATAATTCCTTCAAAGAAAGAATAAAATATTCACGATTAAACAAAAATTGGTGGTGATACCCAGCAGGACTCTGTGGGGCTCCTGGGCACAAAAGCCTCTCTGTGTCCCCCATTTCTTGATTACAGGAAACAGGCTTCATTCAGTCTCCATGACCTTCCCTGAGCTCCAAGGAATAGGTTCAAAGAGTTGCTAATTAGGGAAGGAGGGGATGCGAGACATGGGAGGAGCACTCAAGAGAAAACATAGTGCAGCCTTGAGGCAGGGTCCTGGTTCTCCCTCAAGGGATACACACAACAATATCTTTGAGCTGTTTTGCAGATACTGAAACTCCCTCCAGGTGGGAGAAGTTAACTGTCTGCTGCCCACATAGACCCCAGACCAGTTGAAACCAGAAGATCGGTGATGCCGACTCCCACTTACCATCCCACCAGCCAATCAGAAGAATGTCCATGAGCTGATCACGCCCTCTTTGAACCATTGCTACAAAACTTCTCACTACCCCCTCCAGGGACACACAGCTTTGAGGGCATTTTCCCGCTGTGGCCCCCTTTGCCTGGCAAAACAATAAAGCTATTGTTTTCTACTTCACCCAAAACTCTGTCTTTGAAAATTAATTCGGTGTCAGGGTACAGAGGCTGGATTCGGCTTCAGTGAGACTGACCAAAGCACTGGAGGAAAGATTTTTGGTCAAGTAGCTTTTAAACATATATAAAGACTGACTTAAAATTTGATTCCAACTGTAGGAGAGACAAGTTTGTATAAAGACTGGCTTAAATCTTAGCTCTCACTATAGAAGAGAAGAATTTGAATGAAAGGAAACAAAGAGATCTTTGAGATAAGTAAAATCTGAAATCCTGATTCTCCATCAGGATCTGCAGCTCTCCCTCGAGGTCCTGGGTCAGTCTCCCCAGGCCTTTCAGCACTAAACGTATTGTCAAGACGTTCTCGAAAGTGAGAGGCTTATGCAGCCTTGACGTCCAACACAGAGAACAAGTGGATGGTTTTCCAGAGCCTTCCATATATATATACCTACATAGGTAGATGTTTATCTGTTTTGAAGCAGACACCAGGATTAAGATAAAAGGGGTGTGTCTCACTGGGTCACACTTTGGAGATCAGAGTAGCCACATTTTTCTACAATTTTAAGGATGTGAGACATCAGACAGCTTCCTAGACTTTCAACTAAGACCACAGAGCCCGGAAGCTCTGCACAGCATTCAGTTCAGCCATCTAATAAAACACTCTTCATAGTTGTCATGACAACACCCTCATTCTCCCCTTGTGAAGTAGGCTTCTTTCCTCCAGCTGGAAGTGTTTACTTGAGGTCTATTGGGATGGTGTGATTTTTTTACTGGAATATACCATTAGAAGGGCACTGAATTGGAATTCACCAAGCTTTCTTTGAGATTACAGTATATGAATCCAGGTAACACACAACACCTTCTTGGTGTCCTCTTCTCATAGCAGCCAGAGACTTGTCACATCTCTTTGGAAGCTTTTATTTCTCCTTTTAGGAGAAATTATTTTAAAAGACCTGATTCAAAGCCCTAGAGTCTTTAACATTTTCAACTTTGTTCTTTGTCCTTCCAGGACCAGGTAGCCAGCTCCTGTGAATTAGGCTTCTACAGTTTTATGAAAAATTAGGCTTTATGATGCTGGCAAAGGAGTCCCTAATTTATTTAACAGGAAATGGCAATCTGTTCTTATTTTTTATTATTGAAATTTAGTTGATTTACAATGCCGTGTTAGTTTCAGGTGTACAGCAAAGTGAGTCAGTTACATATATATATATATATATATTCAGATTATTTTCCCTTATAGGTTATTACAAACTATAACCTTTGCTATATAGTAGGTCCTTGATGTTTATCTATTTTATATATAGCAGTGTGTATCTGTTAATCCCAACCTCCTGATTTATACCCCACCCCTCCCCTTTGGTACCCATGTTTGTTTTCTATGTCTGTGAGTCTCTTTCTGTTTTGTATATAATTTCATTTGTATATTATTTTTTTAGACTCCACATAGAAGTGATAACATATGATATTTGTCTTTTCCTGGCTTATGTCACTTAATATAATAATCTCTAGGTCCATCCATGTTGCTACAAATGGCATTATTTCATTATTTTTTATGGCTGAGTAATATTCCACCATATATGTGTGTGTGTGTGTGTGTGTGTGTGTGTGTGTGTGTGTGTGTGTGTGTGTGTGTGTATATATATATATATATATATATACTCCCCACAACTTCTTTAGCCATTCATCTGTTGATGGACATTTAGGTTGCTTCCATGTGTTGGCTATTGTAAATAATGCTGCTATGAACACTGGGATACGTGTATCTTCCCAAATTAGAGTTTTCTCCCAATATATGCCCAGTAGTGGGATTTCTGGGTCATACGGTAGTTCTATTTTTAGTTTTTTAAGGAACCTCCATACTGTTCTCCATAGTGGCTGCACCAATTTACATCCCCACCAACAGTGTAGGAGGGCCCCCTTTTCTCTGCACCCTCTCCAGCATTTATTGTTTGTAGACTTTTTGATGATGCCCATTATTCTGACTCTCTAAACTCCCATCAAGGACTAGATTTCTTCTCCTGACAGAGAGCTGCTCTAGGCTGGTAAACCTAGCTGGTGCTGAAACAGTAGGTGTGATGCCATGGGACTCTGGGGTTCTCCCCAGTTGTCCCTTCTGAATGTTTCCTTATCTTCCCACCCTCCTCCAACACTATGCTCTTAAGAATTGCTCATCCAGGAAAAACAAACTTTATTCAAAGGCAAACAGTAATCAAAGAGGATCTTGCCATGATTTCCTTTTAACTATTGGATGTATACTAAAAGAAATTGGTAAAATGATATAGGAATGAACATCATGAAAACAAAACAAAACAATTAAAAAGTTTCCATGTAGCATAAAAAGATCTCATAGCTTTAAACTCAAATAACCAAACAAAATATCCACCTCCATAAAGTCAGAGCTGAAATCAGATACATCATTGAATATGAGGTTTCCTGCAGGATTTTTATATAAAATAATATTACATTTATGTGTAGTTCTTCCCTTTCTAGTATTCTGATATTTTTTTTAATGTTCACTTTTATTAAATACTTTATTCTGTCTCTCTTGAAATCTTTATGTAATTTTTCATCCTTTATTCTACTATATTAATATACTAATGAGATTATCTGATGTCAAAAATGTAAAAATGTGTTATGTTTTTATACACAGTTTTATTGAGTTAACTAATATTTAGTTATTCCATATATAGATAGATAGATATAGATATGCTTTTTTTGGTATAAGTTCTATTTAGACTATTTTTAAATTTTCTAAATTTTCACCCTTGATTCTCTTCCTTTTGATTCAAGTTTGGAGAACTTCTTTCACCTACTTCTTCAAACTTTCTGTGTCTCCGGGGAGTTTTGATAGAAAATACAAGCATGACTGTACATATATATGTACGCTTACATATACATACATAAATTTTATTAAGGTATGATTACCTGTCACAAGATGAATTCTTTGTAAGTCAATAGTTCAGTGAGTGTTGAAAAATCTATATATACTTGTAACCACAACAACAGCTAAGACACATTTCATCCCCCCAAAAAGTCCTTCATGTATCTTTGCAGTCAAACTCCCTTCCTCTCCAATTCCAGGCAGCCACTTACTTGCTTTCTTTCACTATGGGATTGTTTTTGTCTTTTGTAGAATTTCATTGCAATGAAGTGTATAGTGTTTCACTTTTTACATTTGGCGTCTTTCATTTATCAAAATGATTTTGGAATACATCCATGTTGTTATGTGTATTGCTGATTTGTTCATTTTCATTGCTGTGTAGTGTTCCAGTGCATGAATGTATCACATTTTGTTTATCAGTTTACACACTGATGGATTGTTTCCAGTTTTTGATTATTATGAATAAGTCTGACATTAACATTCATGTGCAAATTGCCGTGTGGAATGTGGGCATAGTTTTATTTCTCATAGGTAATGACTTTGAAGAGGTTCTTTGGTTTATGTGTTCATTTAAATCTATTAAGAAACCAATAGATTATTTTTGTGATCTTTCTAGAGCATCACTTAGATAGTTTTTGGCCTTTCTATTCTCTCTCAATTCTGTTCTCAAAAGTAATATCACCTCCTGCATCTAATTTAACTTTTCATTTTTGTATTTTTATTTATTTTTGTTATATTAACTCTTTTTCTTTCTCCGTGCCCTTGAAAACTGTTTTATCTAGTCTGTCCAGCCATCGATTTGTTCTTCAGACATATAGCTTTTTAATATACCCGTCTATGAATATCTTTATTTTAACTACTAGATTTTATATAGTAGTTAAAATAATTGCTTCAAATATAAGATATTCTCCCTAAGAAAGTTTACTGTAATTTCCTGATCTCTCTGCTTTCAAAATTATGCTATATCTGAAATAATATGTTCAGTTAGTTGTCTCAAAATATTTCATTATTTATCCTTATGAGTTTATAGTCACCTGATATTTTCAGATGTGTGTGACTGGGAGGGAGGGATGCTGACGGGGTCTTCCCCTTGTCCTTCCTGGTCTGGACCACAATAAGTGAAGGTCGATGCCTAATGCAGAGAGTCTCTGGAACCGTCACCTGCTCCTCACACGTGCCCTGCTCTGTTCAGTCTTTTCATTTGTAATCAAGCTTCACTTGATGGCTTGAGGCTGTTGGTATTGAAGAGCAAATGCTCAGAGGCTGGCATGATGTTAACTAAATTTTCTCTCTTTTATTTTTTTTTCTTGAAAGAGTAAAAAAGCAGCCAGTAATCTCCCAAGGTAACATGGGAAGAGAAAAATGTTCTCTCGCCCATCTCCACACTGTGAACTTCAGTCAATTCAGCCCCCAATGCACACTGAATCGGGGGCTTTTATAATTCTATTTAGTTTGTTGTATTGTAATTGATCAACAGTCTTTCTTCCCGTGGAATCTTCAGAATTGAATTAGGGAGATGAAGGGGGCACGTCCAATTTGACCTTCTTGTAATATACAAGCAAATTTCTTTAATACTTCCTTCATTGTCAGACTAATATTTATTTTAGATGTTATATTATTCTAAGACAAGTTTCAAATCACTTCCATTTTCCTAAGCAATTTCCTTGCCTTCCTCCTTTCCTTTCTTTCTGTGTTGTCTATAAAACTATCAAAATTGCACGGTTTTTTTATGCTTACTAGTTTATCATTAAGGATATTATAAAGGATACAGATGAACCACTACATGAATGGGTACATAGGGTGAGGTATGCAAAGGGCCTGAGTGCAGGAGCGTCTGTCCCCATGGAACTGGGCTGAACCACTCTCCCAGCTCAGATGTGTTCACCAACCCAGAAACTCCTACACTGGGTTTTTCATCCAAAACCTGGTTTCAAGACCTGCCCCTGTCACTGTACAGCTCTGTGACCCAAGTGTGAAATAATAACTACCTGTGAGTTCCGTTAAGTATCAGATCTCTCCTTTATAACATGGGATTAATAATATTTACCTCATTTAATTGCTTTGATAAAGTAATACAATGCATGGGATGTTGCCAAATGCCATCCAGATCCCAAGATGAAGGCACTGGAGGCTCATTGCTAACTGGTAAACATCTATTCAGGAATTGCCTTTGCTCCCTGCCCAAAAGGCATTGTCTCCCCCAGGTTATAACTGGGCTTAGGCGTGTCCAGTGACTGGTCCCTGGGGTACAAATGTCTGGTCCCTTGCTTAGCCTGGGGACAACTGTCTGGGCCATCCCACTTCCAGAGCCCCTTCCCTTATTAGCTGAGTCTCTGTTGCAGTGACACCATAGCTCAACCGTCCTTCTGTTCAAGTGCTTCCCTAACTCTCTTACCGATGATTTTCTGAGTGTGCACCCCCAAAATCTCTTGCACATAAATCTCTACTCTTTTTTTTTTCTTTGTGTCCACACCACGTGGCATGCAGGATCTTAGTTCCCTGACCAGGGATCGAACCAACACCCCCTTCAGAAGAAGCATGGATTCTTAACCACTGGACCACCAGGGAAGTCCCATAAATCTCTTCTTTTAAAGTCATTTTCAGGGAACCAGATATAAGCCAGAAGTTTGTAAATATCAAACCACCATATATTGCAAAGCTGGTATCTCCTCCTGAATACTGCATGGCAAGCATCAAAACGAGACCTACAGAAATAGAGTACATAACGGGAAACATCACTGTGAAAGGAGGATCACTGTGAGCTCCTGAATCGAGGTAGGGTTAACCAGCAATGTGAAACATGACCTTCACCTTGAAATAAGGTGAGTGTCTAGAGACGTCGTGCCAACGAAAAACCCATGTTGCATCTGCCTCTGAAGCTGCAGTTCCAGCTTCTGTAGCGCTTACTCCAGCTGGCTCCTTAAGCAAGACTGAGATCATTTAGTTCATGACTTCAAACTCGAGCACACCCTTCAGTTTACAAGTCACGTGACCTGGACAGGCCCCTGTAATGGTACCTTTTGGCAAAGCCTCTGACCTGGACTGAACCATAGATACCGTCGTTTTCATTTTAAATATCCAGGAGTAAACAATGCCTGTCAGCTCCACCAGGGCTCCTCCAAGCGAGGGGACATTTACACAAAATGTGCCTGGGTGCAAAATCTGTAAGAGGCAGTGTCAAGTGCAAAGCCTAACCTGTGTGAGCATCGGGGACGATGAGCCATCACAAACACTTGACTGAGGCAGGACCAATCTGTTTTCTTGAACACTGCGTGTTGACTGTATCAGTACAGATAGGCTAAGATGGGAGACGTTTGCTATGATGCAACCACATGCCTGCATGCTTAGGTCAGAAGGAAGGGTGATCACAAAACAAGGATGGCCATGGTATATGAGATGCAAAATGGAGGCAAGACTCATGAAGGACCGTGATTAAGAAGGACACGTGTGGAAGGGCTTGGGCATTTCCTTTCTCTTCTCTTCCTTTCCTTTCTTTTTTTTCTGCTATTCTTACTTTCTCTCAACATTAAAAAATCCTTACAAAGAACATATACTCTCCTTTAAGGATGTTAGAGTAACATGATTCATTTGACATAATTTTATTTTATATAGTCACTTTTTTTTTTTTTTTTTTTGCGGTATGTGGGCCTCTCATTGTTGTAGCCTCTCCCGTTGTGGAGCACAGGCTCTGGGTACGCAGGCTCAGCGGCTCCGCGGCATGTGGGACCCTCCCGGACCGGGACACGAACCCATGTCCCCTGCATCGGCAGGCGGACTCTCAACCAGTGCACCACCAGGGAAGCCCTTATATAGCCACTTTAAATAAATAGTCAAGTCACTTAGTAGGTGACATCCAAACCTGATTTTACGGTGCTAGATAGGCACCATAAAAAATAAGCACTAAAAAGAGTTCAAACAATGCATTCATAACAAATACTATATATATTAATTCAAAGTCCATTCACTCATTCTGAAAGAGCACCTACAAACAAATGACACACAAGAACCACGTTTAGGTGGTTGCAAAAATGGGAGGGTCGAGAATAGATCATGATGATACGAGAAGATGCAAATGAATTTTTTTAAAAAGGACCTTTGCACAAATCGGTGACGAAGGTGAACTGTGAACTGAAGAGAACCATTAACTCAGCTTCTGCACCTGAACAGTAAAGATCCCGAAATGCTGAATGGAGGGCCCTGTGAATCAAGGTCAGGTACACTCTCCTCTAAGGAACTGAAGGCTCTTGTTCTGTGTTAAGTCAATCTATCCCAAGGAGGAAGAGATACTGATACAGATCAAAGGGAAAATGGGCTCCAAGCGAACAAGAAAGCCAGCTGGGGGAGGGGAAGGATCCTCCTGTTGAAGGAACGCAGATACTGAATCAGACAACAAGAAATTCTCTCTTCCTTCTCTCGCTTTTTCCTTGAATGGACAACTGCCTCTTCTACTTCGTCTTCCCTTCCCTTTTGACTGGTTAAGTAGAATTGTGGCCACCTCCTGCTTAGGATGCCCCCAAGCAAGGGCAGGTTTAAGTGCAGATGGAAGAGGAGCAGGCATGAGGAGGCCCCTCGAGCCAGCTTCTCCTGTAGGGCGGCTCATCTGTTACTCCAGTCAGGAAACTGTGCTGCCATTAGGTGCTGGGGAAGGTTCTGACCCTAGGGGAACTCATTTTTTAAAGCTTTACTGTGATATATTTCACATACTATGAAACCCATCAATTTAACGTATACAGTTCAGTGGCTGTTAGTATATTCACAGAGTTGTGCAACTATCTCCACATATAATTTTAGAATATTTTCATCACTCAGAAAGAAAGCCCCTACTCATGTCTGGTTCTTCTTTCCTGCTCCCCACCCCCCAGCTGCAGGCATCCATTAATATAATTTCTATGTGTCTATAGGTTTTCCTGGGACATTCCATATATGTAGAATAATACAACATAGAATCTTAGGGATTGACTTCTTTCATTTAGCATAGTATTTGCAGGATTAGCTATTATCGTATAAGCTTAGTGAGTAGCCCAATAGAAGGACCAGCATATCAAGCACAGACTGTGTTTCTGTTGTAATTGCTTACCTACTTTGTGCATCGCACTTTGCTCTACCTCTTAAATGATTTTTGTTACTCTTGTCTTTACCCAGTGACCCTGAAAGAAGGAGCATATTTGCACTACCAGCAACCTCACAATCAAATGGCTTACCCTGGCTTGTGTGATCCCATCAAGTCGGTTAATACCACGGATGTAGCCAGATGGCAGAGGGGAGAAAGAGGAGAGAAATTTTAAAAAATTTTAAGTCACGTTTTATATACTAGAGACACTCTGATAGTCTCTCTATTCACTAGTAAACGAATGCTTATATTTCCTCTATCCCTTTTTATAGTTTATATACAGAGTATGGAGTTATTTTGTCCATCATTAGAGGAATTTCTCTCCTTTTAATTTGCCTCCTAATATTTCTTAAGACATTTTGTAAATAGAACCAACAGGAGACTCACACACATGAGTAGATGAGGTTCTAGTTATATTAAGATACTTTAAGTTATTTGATGCATGTCTTTGACTTCACCCTTTTTTTTTTACCAAACTCACCCTTCTGGTGTAAATACACACATCCAAAATGACCAAAAATTAGTTGTTTCTTTGTTCATTTGAATTCAAGTGACTGTGACCTATTTGTTGTCCCAGAGCCTAATACTGGCATCTATTAAGGCTGGCATGTAGCAGCTTGTCACCAAGTGTGGAATCAAAAAAGGAAAGGGGGGAAGGAAGGAGGGAGGGAGCAAAGGAGGAGCTAAAGAATGATTAAAATAAAGCAATCAAACTAGTCAGCAAACAGACTGGGAGATCTCTTAGACTGGCTCATAAATCAATGTAAACAAGTCTCGTCTCTCGTTGTTTTTGTTGTATTTTTCTAAATGCTCTTAAGAGAGATATGTTTCTCTTTCCAGGAAAATGTAAAGCAAGTTAAATACAGAGTATAAAGCAATTTGGTAAAGTGAATACAGGCAAACTTCAAAAAAATAATTTTTCTGGGGTTGATTCCTCCATGCCTCCAGCTTTCCCCAGCTGCAAAGACACTCAGAAATGTCTACATTTCCTAAGGGGACCCTAGATGCTGACGTTGAGTCCCTTGTTTGCTCACACTCCCTTCTACTGAGGAATTCAGATGACTGTAAGCGGACTCATAATTAACACCTTTACATGGAAAATAATTTGTTTCAATACGGAATTGTTGTAAGCACCACACGTTTGGCGTCTGTGCTCATGAATCTGTAGTGCTGTTAGTCTAATTGCTTTCTGTGCATGGAAAGTATCATAAGCTAAGTTTTTAACAGCTAATATATACATCATCAACATTATGCCTATTTTAATAAAAACCTGAAGGACTAACTAAAATGATTAGAAATGCAGCGGTTCATTTCATTTTAGGGTCACCCAACAGCATTCCTATCTGTGTGAGTCATTATTAAGCTATTACCCCAGATAATAAATATATTTGGAGCTCTCATTGATGTGATGGAAACCTCAACTCCAGCATCGCTGTGACCCATTCTGCAGACAAGAAAATGAGCTGTAATTCCAGTTCTTATCTCTTTGCACCGCCTTTATAATTTAGAAGTATCAGCATTTAACCATTTGGTTTCCAAATATGTCAGAGACCTGAAAAGAGGGGAAAAAAAAGTTTTAGAAGAATCACTAAAATGATACTATTTCTAGGCACAATTGTTTTAAAAAAACTAGTCTTATTTCTATCTTCATCAATTCACAATTATGAAAATTTTCTGATTCACACAATTGACTTAAATACTTTAAAAAAGTAGTGACTATAGTTAAGAGAAAAAAAGCTTGAAAAATATGTATAACATGCTTCTACTCATTAAAAATAAATTTAAAAGCTGATTAGTAGCCTCTTTATAAAGCTTAAAATAAACATAACTAAAAAAATTGTATTTGGAGTTAGGCATGGTAAAATTATTAAAAAGGAAAACAAGGTAAATAACTATAAAATTCATGAAAGGGATTACCTCTGATGGGAAGACAGTAGTATGGGCTTGGGAGGAACATAAAGATAGTTTCAGCAGATTTTATATATATATATATATATATATATATATATATATATATATATATATATAAAGGAAAAACAAGCACACATATTTTGAAAGACATATAAATAATTGCTAATGGTGATTGACTCAGAAGAAGGAGGTTTGGAGGGTTGGGTAGAAGACTTGATGTTTAGTGTATATTCTTTGTATAGCTTAAATATGTACATATATGTGTGTTTTCAAACTTTAAACAAAGAATAACTCATTAATCAAAGAAACTAAGAAACAACAAACATATTTTAAGCAACTACAAGAAATACAAAGACATGTTAGAGCCCAGGAGATCATAGACATGATAATAATACAATAATAAAATTAAAATAAAAAGAATATCTAACAAATATTGAGAATTTTCTCTGTTCCAGACATTCTTCTAAACACAGATTACAGATGAATGTTTCTTAAATTATCAAAGCTTTATTAGATAAATAACTCTATTTTTTCCATTTTACAAATAAACTAATATTTATGCAATCATATAATTTGCCCAAGACCATACAATTGGTAAATGAAAAAGCTGAGCTGTTGAGCTTTTCTGACACTAACCATCATGCATACTCCCTGCCTACAAGGAACTGAGTTTCTGGAAAGTCACTTCAGTTCTTAAGTGCTCTGACCATGCTATTTTTAATTCTGCTTGGAGAAATGGCAGAAACCATGCCTCTTTACACTGTGCCCAGAGGACGTTCTCTAGAGGTTGAGAATTCAATCATAAAAACAAGATAAAGATGGCAGAAAAATTACCACAACATTGGCAAGCAAGCCTTATCAGAGTAAACTTTGTAAACTCCCAAGAGGAAGCCATCTCCACAGCCTGAAGGGTTGCAAGGAGATGCAGTTGTTTGGTTAAATAAGAAAAAAATGGTGGTCATGGTAGTGGCTTCTATGGGACAAGTTTGGGGAAAAGTGTTACCACATGCATAGTGTGTTGTGAGTACAGTGAATAAGTCACCATAGAAATTCACCAGCATAATCTTCACCTTCATAGAATGCATTTGGTGGGGAGATCAAGCCCCATAGAATTTGACCAAACTTCAGAAAGCATCAGAGATGTGTTTAAAAGATGGAAAGTTCTGGAGACTTTACTGTTACTGTCAGCGTTGCTTTAGTTTATTTATTTTTTCAGCTTCATTCTGTTACGAATGAGCAGGACAGGAATAAGCAGCCAGGAGAGGAAAAGACGAAAGGGAAGAAAAGACGTTGAGTTGAGTGACAATGGCTGGCCAAGGTCCATGGTGTTGCCCACTTCCTGCCAGCTCAGCAACTCTGCCAGCTGGTGGCATAATTTGTAGGAAGGACTAGAAGGTAACCCATGTGTCAGGGCAGTTCCCAGGCCAGATGGAAGGAGGGCAAAGAAGAGAAAGGAGTCATGCATGGTTGGCGTGGCAGCCCCTGTTCCATTTGGCAGGGAGCAGACATGGATTGATGGTAGGACCAAGGGGATGGAAAGCCCCATACATCTCAGCAGAGTGCTGGTCCCCTGACGGGCCATCTGGTCAACCATCACGAAAAACCTGCACGCTCTTCTCTGAGAACTGAGATTTGGGGAGTGATTATTCCTCAGTTAGAGTCTTTTCAATTGTTGATATCCTAATTTCTTTCCCAGATACAGAAAATACTATTAACCTGTGCATTCCCTCAATTTTTAAGAAAACTTGTATTTAAACAATTGACTGTAGCGCTATTTTTGTCACATAAAACAGTTAGTTTTGAAAATTTTACACTATTTAACAGTTACCCCTTTATTACTCCCTTGAAGCTGATATAGTCTATTGATTCTAAATTCATATGCAAGAACTCTTTTAAAGAAATGGATCCTTGACACAGTGAGGCTTTGGCATGATGTGTATTTTCAAGTCTCCAGGGCTGATCTGCGTACTGCAATGTCTCACGGCAAACGTTGCTGAGCATTCTTCAATGGCAATTTTCAATTGCTTTAGAAAATGGCCTGGATGAGGGTTGCAGTGATCGACTAAAGAGGGGTCTGAACTCCTAATATCTCCCCACTAATGTGTGTGCTTAGGATGGTGAGGCCTTTTCATGCACTGAATCGTGATAATACTCCACAAAACAGACAATTTGAAAGAGCCATTTTGTGAAGCTGTTCAGTGAAATCCCTCCACAGCATTGAAATACACGATCTTCCCTCACCTCCTGCCCTGTGATATGTGCTTGTCCGGAAGTCAGCTCCATTTCTCTGGTGCCCCGTTCCAGCTGTGCCCTGAATCCAAGTCAGAGGAGCAAGAAAGTGATGGGAATGTGGTCTTAAGGGTCCCGTACCCGGGGTTCATCTTATGGATTTTGGTCCTGTTTTCCTTTTATGTATTTTTCTATCTTATCTTCAGGAGGATAAAAATCCAGACAATCAAAGGCTGAGATTATTGAATTTGGGATAAAACGCTTTGGGTACTTCATTCTAAAAGATGTCAATGATCTTATATCTATCAGAACTAATGATTGAGAACAGCCTGATATGCGACACAGAGAAGAAAACTTAGCAAATGTACAGCCCATGGTCATATGTTCAATTTCACTGTGACAAAGAAGTTAGGTATAAGAGGATTATGAGTAGAATTGTTCTCCTGTGTTGGTTTTACTGAGGCTGTATTCCTGCTAAGGAAAGTGGACGGTACTGAATAAATTAAGCAGAATTCCAGTTTCTAAAAGCACTAATGAATCTGTGACTAGATTTTCTTTTTCAACAAAATGTCATTATAGATCTCTGATTCATGATTTTGTCAACAAAATGATAGCAATTTCTGAGTCTTTCATATAATCTGATACATTTGCAGCCAGAGAAATACCCTGCACCAATCGGGATTTGGTATCTGCCTTGTTTTTAATAGTTCAAGATAGGCAGCATCTCTGGATCGCTTCCCTCCCTTCTTTCTTGTCTCTTCCCATTCCTTGGCTCCTTCCTCCTTTCCTATCTCTCATCCTCAGTTCTTCTCTGTTTCCTGCATTGGTTCTATCAGTTTTTCTGACCCCACTTTCCTCTCCATCTTCTTATCCCTGCTTTCCATACTTCTTTTCTTGCTACTCTACTTCCTTGTTCTGTATCCCTTCCCTTTTTTACCCTCTCCTTTATTTTTAGTAACAGCTGCTGTTTCATGAACGTCTGACACTGCTTTCCTGGCGGCTCTGACCTTCAAATGATTCGGGCCACTTTTTCACCTCAATTCATCTGAATTCCTCTGATCTATTCAAGATGCTCAAATATCCCAAGCCTCTTTGTAGCTGCCTCCTTGAGAAATTCTGTGGAAAGGAAAACTGAAAAAAGGATGGGCCTTTGCAGAAGAAAGCATTTGTGTGGGGGAACTCAAGCCATCAAAACCCCAACCTCCTTTTCTTCTGATACCTCCTTTCTTCCCTGGTCCCTCATTTTCTATGTCTTGACACTTTGTAAGATTTTTAAATGTAACATATATTCTAAATAATTTTGATGGAGGCTGGAATCGGAAACAGGGGAGTATCTCTTCCTGTATCTTGGCTAGATGGTGCAATATTTTAAAAGTAATGTACCATCTATGGAAAGGAAAATACGTTGGCATTTCTGAGGGCAAAAATTTCTGCAGATCCCAAGTTGTTAGTTAGATGCCTGGAGCCAGCCTTGAACTTTTCAGTGAACTCTCAGTTATTCAAGAACATTGGCCTTCCCCTTCCTTGCAAGTTCTTTTACCATTATCCAAATTTCTGTTTAATTGAGTGCTACCATATATGGTGAAATTTGAATTGTTTGTGTTATTTGTGGCAATATTGTTATAACATCTGTTCTGTAAGAGACAGCTATGGATCTGTGACCCCTTCCAGTCCGCACTTCCTTCCAGCATGTTTCTGGCTGCAATTACAGGATTTTCATCAACAGAATTCTATGCATTTTGAGATCCAGTTACCTTCCGAACCTCTTGATCTGCTGCCATGGGCTGGAGATCAACCAGAGGGCACCTATTCCTCTCTACCAAAGTGGTCTTGAGAAATGAGAAAGGAGTAGATGCTTTTAGTTTTTAAAAATCCGTTATATCCTAGAGTTTGAAAATACTCACACTCGTATTATAAATGTGTGTGCTATCTAAACACATCAGTGTCACATGGATACTTAATATGAATAAATGCATACAAGGTTTTAAACTTTGCTTTAATTTAGAAGACATTACTTCTTCTCAAGGCAATTAAAGCCACCTTTAGTTATCTCAGTTTTCATAAGCCAAGATTTGAGGAAAATGTTTTTGCATGGAATCCAAAGAATCTGTTGATTTTTCAGTTGGTAAAAATGTTAGTGACAACACATTTAATATTAATAATAGTCATAATATTATAGAATACATAATCATAAAAGTCAAGGAAAGCTACATCTAGAAGAAATACTGGGAGCAAAAAAATTTATTTCAGAGTCAAAACTTTTTATATAATCACCTTGTAATAATAACATGATGCTAAGTAAGCAGACAGTTATAACACAATGTACTAAACTCCTTAGCATTTTCATGTACTTTATTTTGAGCTTATATAAGCATTTGAAAACGTAAATGAACAAATATGTGACATATTTCAATTCACAAAAAAAATCTTGATTCAAAAATGCATTCAAAAAGTCATTGCAGGTCTTCCCTGGTGGCGCAGTGCTTGAGGGCCCGCCTGCCGATGCGGGGGACACGGGTTCGCGCCCCGGTCTGGGAGAATCTCACGTGCCGCGGAGCGGCTGGGTCCGTGAGCCATGGCCGCTGAGCCTGCGCGTCCGGAGCCTGTGTTCCGCAACAGGAGAGGCCACAGCAGTGAGAGGCCCGCGTACCGCAAAAAAAGGAAAAAAAAAAAAAAAAAAAAGTCATTGCAAAAAAAAAAAAAATGTAGTAACTCCATATTCCACTGTGCCCTAAGCCTTTGCCCCCGGATGTAAACACTCCCACCCACAAGATGACCCAGAGCCACGTGTGGCTCCAGTTTGCTCAGAAGAATAGAAGAAGGAGTGGAAGCTGGCCATGGGCAGCAGGGGCTTGGCAGCCACACAGGTACCAGAATCAGCACAGGTGCAACAAGAGGAGACCCACAAAGGGCAGATGCAGGAGTTGCACTGGACTAAAAGCTCCTGGAGTAAAACCGAAGGCCGTAAAAGTAGTCAGTACCTTTTTCAATTCACAATTTCACAGGCATAAAAACAGACCAGTCATAAGAGCCACCATAGCCGAGAAAGCCCAAAGCCTAGTGTCCATCAGGTATTTACAGCTTATTGGTTGTTCCTTCCAGTCCAGACACAAGGTCCAGTCAGCAGCCATGTTATCCTAAGGAGGGTTGCTTAGTAACAAAAGTAACAATCTTACTGTTGCCAGGTTACCAGGGAAACTGAGCCAGACAGTGTAACCAAAGGTCAGCCTGGAACCACGGATCAGGAGCAGATCTTTCTGGGCTGAAGAGGAGGTGAAGCCTCAGCTTTCTTGTCCTGGGATCACCTCGCCAGCTTGTGACAGACAGGAACTTGTTCTGGAACTCTGGACTTCTTATCCTGAACTTATGTTGCTGCACGATATTCATATGATATATTATGTGAAAAGGTACAATGGAAACATCACCTACGTCAGAGCACAGCCCCATGACTGTGATTATATTTTCAAGCTTATTAATGAGCTTGTATTAGGAGGCAGGCGCCAAGGCTTTGTCCACGTGGAGCTAGGTTACATTTCTCACGTCCTTCGGATTTATCAGAGTCGTCACTTGGTCTTATAAAGTTCGATTTGAATTTATTAAACTTATTGCTCATATTAAGACATTCTGAGTGTTAACAGGTATTCACTAGCCTAGCTAGTGACTTTCAATCCATTAATCCAAAGTGACTTTCAATCCATCAATAAATGAAGATTTATTTAGCTATTACTATGAGCAAAACATGATCCCAGGCAGTTTGTAAAGAAAGGCAGATATTAGACTAAGAATCTTGTTTGTACAGAACTTCCAATTTTCAGTTTAGTTGAGAAATTAAAACATATGAAGGAATTAACCAAATGAAAGAGAATATATGCTAAGTACCATCTACAAATACTCTACTACAGGCATATGTCGTTTTATTGTGTTCTGCTTTATTGTGTCCTCTACAAATTGAAAGTCTGAGGAAACCTTGTGTCCTGTGTTGAGCAAGTCTATCAGCATCATTGTTCCAACAGCATTTGTTCACTTCGTGTCTTTGTGTCACATTTTGGTAATTCTCATAATACTTCAAACTTTATTATTATTATTATATTTGTTATGTGATCTGTGATCAGTGATCTTTGATGTTACTATTGCAAAACAATTATGACTCACTTAAGATTCAGATGATAGTTAGCATTTTTAGCAATGAAGTATTTTTAATTAAGGTTTATACACTGTGTAGACATAATGCTGTTGCACACTCAATAGACTACAGTGTAGTGTAAACATAACTCTTATATGTACTTGGAAACTAAAAAGTCTGCCTGACTCAAGTTTTGTGATAATTGTTTTATTGTGGTGGTCTGGAACCAAACCCACAGTATCTCCTGGGTGTGTCTATATAGGATAGTATACCTACAACAGAGATACAGCTATAGGATAGTACCAACAATAAATGCTATAAAATCCATTAGAGATAGAGATTATTTTGATCAACATGAAGCCATAAAAGTTTCAGGTGTGTTGTGAGAATTGAGGCAATACTTAAATAATGAATTGATTCCATCCTGGAATGATGCATAGGATTTACGTAGATTTTCTATAGACTTAATGGAAATGTTGCTGTATTTCCAGACTCAAAACATAAATGGAAGTGAAGTTTCAGGCTTGGAATCCAGGGTGTTTTCTTTCTTATTTTAGATAATGGGAAATTAATCACCTGTCTCCAGGAAAAGTGGAAATAGTGGGGGACACTAGCCCTTCTTTGTCTAAATACACAATGAGAGGGACTTCCCTGGTGGTCCAGTGGTAAAGAATCCACCTTACAATGCAGGGGATGTGGGTTCGATCCCTGGTCGGGGAACTAAGTTCCCACACGCCACAGGGCAAATAAGCCCGCGCGCCACAACTATTGAGCTTGTGAGCCTCAACTAGAGCCCGTGTGCAGCAAACTACAGAGCCCAGGCACTCTGGAGCCTGCGAGCCACAACTAGAGAAGAGAAAACCCACATGTCACAACTAGAGAGAAACCCGTGAGCCGCAACAAATGATCCTGCATGCCGCAACTAAAACCCGACGCAGCCAAAAAAATATTAAATAAATACATAAATAATAAGTAAATCTTAAAAAAAGAATGAGGAAGTTCTTTGAAAAAAGAATTTTTATAAATAAACACACCATGAGAATGTGAAACCATGTCTTTGCGTCTATTCTGATGTCTCAGGATTCCCAACAATCTTCTGCATCTTACAAAATATCTATTATTTTACTTTCTAAACTATGCAGCATTATACTGATTGAGGCTCTTTATACCCATTACCTATCACAGTGCTTATCATGTATGAGGTACTTAATGTCCAGTGAACAGACCAGGAAAAACAAGATAAAGATTCAATTCATGGCACCTCCCTCAATACCTACCCAAGGGCCAAGTTCTACATCATGGTTAGGGTTTCTCAAAATACCAAGGATACGTTGGCTGAACAAACTTTCTGGTTTTCCAGGGAGAGTTCCAGTTACACCTGTCTCCCTTCCAAAACCAATAATAATCTCCCTTTTCACTCAAAGTTGTCAGTTTAGACAATAAAGTATATGGACATCCTAATTATAAGGCTAATTCTAAGATAAAAAGTGTCATACATTGTCACTTATTCTAACATCATGATATAGAGATAACCATTTTAAACAGGTAAATCCTTTCTCCATTAAAAAAAAAGTTTAAAAATCTAAAGTCAGACTTTATGTATAAGCCTTATATTCTCATTTTCTTTGAATGCAAAATACCCTCTTGTTTATGAAAGGAGTAGGTGCTCCAGTGGTGTGCTGAAGATGACCTGCACAAGCTCACGTGATGCAAATAGGGACATATCATCCCAAAGATGCATTCACTGATGTCACATTGGACACTTAAAATAAACCACAATGGGAGAATTTACACCATGGAAATTGGCAAACACTACAGATCAGAGTTTGTTTTATTTTTTCTTTTTCTTTCTTTCTATTTTTTTTTTTTTTGAGAGTCAGCTGTTAAATATCAGCATGATACTGGGTGCTTATATAAGACAATTTTAAAAATTGATCGTTGATAAGTACAAAAAAAAAAGAAAAAAAATACTCGTAATCTTACCATTTGGGGATCCCTGCCTTGTCAATGTTTCAATGTTTTCCCTCTTATTTTTGTATGCTAACACACATACTCACACATTGAAACACACGGTCATTGTAAAGTAATGGACGCATTTTGAACAGATATCACAAAATATTCCCATGTGAATGGGTATCATCCTTTGAAATAATCATCTGATGAGTCTGAATGTCTCTTCCAAGAATGATTCCATGGCTCTAAATACTTTTGGATCTCCTGTGTTGTGACTGTCACAGAACCAGTTTAAGAGACCCACAATGAAATCACATCTGATTTTCTTAAGGCTAAATTAGAATTCCCAGATTTATCACTTAATTTATACAGGAAACTTGACTCTAAATGAAATGTTTTTTGTTTTTTGTTTTTTCCCCAAATATAGCTGTAAAATGAAGACTGAAGCTATTCAAAACAATGTTTTCCAAACCCCAAAGACAACTTTGAAACACAGAAGTCATGTCATTTTGCAGGTGGTGGTGCTGGGATAACAGGCAGAGTAGGGCAGGGTGCTTGCACTGTGTAAGGGCCTTGCAAGTTGTCTATTTTGAAACAAAAATTCTTTGGGGGGTAAAATTTCTATTATGAATCTTAAACATCTATCACATTATTTTATAGATTCATCTTCTGTATGAGTGTATTTATGTATAAATAGTTGCAGATTTTAATAGATAATTTCAGCCCTGATTTATACATTTAATGCAACTCAAGTTATGTTTTACACATTTTAAGTTTGATAAAAATTCAAATGTATTTTCCTAAGCCCTTTTCTCCACGACTTTTAATCCCACGTGCATTTTAGAGGAAATGAATTCCGTGTGTTTCTTATTCCATACACTTAACTCATCAAACAATGTTTTGTAAGGACTCTTTGATATCCAAGAAGCTCTTTGAGTCTTTTTATGAGACTTTTTAAGCCCTTCTCCTCAGAAACAGGAAGTCATGTTTGGCCAGGACCAAAAGAACTTGCATACCAAATGGTTTAAGTTCAGTTTGAAAAGGCCACACCACTGAACTTGGATAGGCTCTCAACCTGGCAACACATGTTCTCCAGTCCTAGAGGAAATGGCCATGTAGGGCTTGATCAACTCAGAGACCATGAATTAAAGAGTATATATATAACATGTTGGAGTTGCTTAGAAATTTTAAGAGATGGCAGGATCATTTTCAAATGAAAAAAAAATATTTCTAAATTCTTGAGGCTTGACTTGCAGAGATTTTATTTACTTATTTATGTGTGTTTTATGAAAAATGACACTGCTGAGTGTGGAGATGCATCCTGTCTATGGCATCTCACTTCCATATGATTACATTCAAGGAAGAGTGCATAATTTGTTATTTCTGATTCTTTTTCTTCCCACACACTGCTTTCAACTTTCTGTTATTCTGCCACAATCACAAACCAACACCCAGTAGGGGTAAATTCTTCAGGGAAATGTTATTTTTTAATCCATGAATTCCTACAGCTCATTTGAACAGAGCTATCCATGTCCAAATTTTAAAATGCCCTATTAGTTTGTGATTCTGTAAGTATGCTATAAGATGTTGGGAAAATCTTAGAGGTATGTATACATTTGCACATAAATTAAGGAAAGATAATTTCATTGAAGCCTAAACCATGCTGAAAAATAAATTAGATTCTCTTCATGTTCAGTGTCAAAATAACGTATCTGCCGACATTCTCAGAGGGTGATACATAAATAAACATATGTCCAGTTCAATACTAAATAATAAAACAGGTTTAAAAAAGTACAATTTGTGTAACTTTATCATCAAAACTGTATAGCAAAGCAAGAGGAAAAGGACCATATTATATAATAGACAAAAAAAAAATAAAAAACCTCATTTGAGGTCAGAAAAAAACCCTGCAAATTTTCTCTATCACACCTATATTGAAAAATATAAAGATAAAAGACAAAAGAGGTTTTAATACAGAACCATCACTGTCATTACTGCTGTGTCCATAGGAAAGCATCAGAGAGTCTGTTTTCCCCAGTGTTCCCTCTCTGGTGTCAGTAAAATGACCATCAGGTCATGAATCATATAAGCTTACCTTTGGATATTTTCCAAATGCTTTCAAACCTATTATCTCATTTGACCCTTATAAAAACCTCTAGGTATGGATAAAATGGGTATTAATATTGACATTTGACAAGAAGAAAGCCAGTCACGGGGAAGTTAAGTGACTTCCCTAAAGGTCATAAAGCTAATTAATGGCTAAAGGAAAAAGCTTTATGGATTATCGGTACTATGTGAGGACCTTTCCATGATTCCTTCAGAATGACCCTGCAGGATAGCTGCTATCGATCTGAGAGCAGGAGGCTGGAGTTCTGAGAGTTCCTAGGGTGTGATGGAGTCTGCATGACCAGTGAGCAGGTGGCGCCCTGACTCCAAAGCCCATCACCATGTTTCCTGCTTACATCTGAAACTGGAACTCTGTACATGTTTCTAACTGAGATACCTGTTCTGCCTTACTGGCGTCCACCCTTGGGCACCCCTCACATTCCCAACCAGGTCGTGGAAGGCTCCATTTGAACTGCTCAAATGCATGTTTAAAGGAAACCCAAACTAATGGCATGAATTCATTAAGTTAGCTCTAAATGATACCAAAAGTGTTTTTATAGTTTGTGAATGGATACAAAACTATTTAAAAATAGACTATTAGTTGAACAGTTTAGAGGAGAACTAAAGTTATATAAAATCATAAGGAACAAAAGAGACCCATCAGCTTCAGTGGAGGACATGTAAGGCTGCAGACAGGCCTGAGCTGCAGCCATGCCATCCTGCTGGGAGGCCCTGGATGTCCTTTCTGGCCACAGGATACAGGACAAATCGCCCACCTCAGTAACTCAACTGGAAGACAGGAACTTAAAAAATAGCAATAACACATGATGGGGCTGTTGAGGACGTTAAGTAAGTTAACTGAGTATCTGATACAAAGAATGCAGGTTGAAATGGTTGCAAAGAGGGTTTTTTTTGTATTTTTTTTTTTCCTGTAGAACCTGAAATGAATGGGTATTTTAGCATTTACCCTCAAGATAACACTTGAAGAGAACATGACTGGATCATGCATTGTAAGGGATTTATGCAAATAATAGTCATTTGACTATGATATCATCAACCTTCATCACAAAGTAACCAAGAAATACATCTTTGGGAAGGTCCAAATAGGGTCCAAAAGGTATCTTTTCACTGACTCTAGGGGACCTACTCTGTCATGAAATGCAAAAGAAAACAACAAAACAGCTACAAAGGTAAGAAAGGATGTCGTGTGGACCTGCCATTTCGGGTCCAGGGAAAATAGGTAACAAGTTTAGCACGCACAAAAACAGGATTCCTTATCAAAGTAGAATGCAGAGGTACACGTTCTAAAAAACAAAAAAGAAAAAAAATGAAAACATTTGGAAAGGCCAGTATACATTGGTGACAAGTCTTAAATATGGATTATTCTTTTTAAGGGAAGAAAAAAAATGTTGCTTTTAATTCAGGCATTAAGAGTTGCCCAGTGGAAATCTCATGGAATTAAAGAAAAGGGAAGAGTGATCACTTTTTGAAATGAATGTTTCATTCATTCACACTGCAATCATTCATGCCATCAGCATCCCTTAAGTCCCGGTTAGAAGCAGGTCCTATGCCCAGGGAAGGGAGGGAAAAATGTTTAACCAATGTTAATAAGGAATGGGAACCCCATTCAAGGAGCTCACAGTGAAACAGGAGAGACAGACGAGCCAGTAGCTAACTCAAATGCAATGTAATAAGGAGCGTAAGAAAGGTAAATTCAAAGTGCTCTAAGAGTGGGAGGAAGTGACATTTGAGCTGAATCTTAAATAGTGAGCAAGAGTTCTCCTAGTTGAGAAAGAAGGAAAGAGCATTTCAGAAGCAACCGTGTGTGAAAAGATATAGAAATGGGGAAAGACACAGTGTGGCTTATTCACAAAATAAAAATATTTCGGTATTGTTAGAAACAGGGCATTTGATGAGGAACGTGTTAAAGAAAAATTATCTTGACATTTGCTGAGATTGTAAAAAAGAATTTATTCAAGATTATTGTATTCAAGCTCAGTTCCTAATATAGCAAAGACAGATGAGGATCCACAGCCTAGAAGCGGAGGGAGGAGTCAGTAGATGGAAAATTATGGGAGAGGGAGTCTTGTTACACTGGCCAAGGACTTAGATGCTGAAGGTAGGGGATGAAGAACCTGATCAGATATCAAGGGGGAGAGGAAGAGACAGTAGGCTTCTTTGCTCATGCTGGGCTATGCAGACCAAAGACAAGGTGAGGGCCAAGGTCCAGGCTGAGCTGAGAAGGTTGACAACAGCCAGACTGAAGTTTGGTCAAGGAGAGAGTCTTTGTCAAATAACAAGATTTGAGCTCTGATGAAGATCTAAGCTCTGGGACAGGCTGCACGTATGATGGGTTGAATTTTATCATCCAGGAAAAGAGAAGCCATTTCAACATTTTGGGTTTTAGAAACATATTTTTAGAGATTCTTTTCATTTTAAATTATTTAAATTAGGAGTTTGGGATTGACAGTTACATACTATTATATATAAAATAGATAAACAACAAGGACCTACTATATAGCACAAGGAACTATATTCAATATGTTGTAATAAACTATAATGGAAACTAATCTGAAAAAAATATATATGTGTGCATATACATATATATAACTATATATATAGTCACTTTGCTATACACCTGAAATTAACACAACATTGTAAATCAACCATACTTCAAAGAAAAATTATTTTCTTCCTCATGGTATTTAGAAAAGAAAAAACTTACTAACCGAAGACCTGTGTCAGTCACACACCTATTTGAAACCATTAATTTCATAAGGAGTAATCAAGCTCTTTTTATATATGAGCTGCAAGCACCAGAAAACTAAGTGGAGGACGTTTTCTTCAAAGAAGTCAGAAGTCCAGGCCACACCCTTCTGAAATCCCAGTGAAGATGAACTACCTGGGGACCACGTGGGAAGGGCTTGTTGGAAGTACAGAATCATTTTGAAAGGTTGTTGAAAGTCAGCCAGGAAGTCCCCACTTGCAGAACCTGAGCTGGTCTGTGGGCTGTGGACCACTAACGACCTGCATCCTGCCCCTCCAGCCACTTCTCTCTTAGAAGACAGAGGGAAAGTCTCCCCTGGTACCCAAGTCCCTTCCCTTCCCCTCCCCTCCGGGTCACCTTGCCACAGTGCTGACTTTGACACCCCAGGCTTCCAGATAGCAGAGAATAAATTCCCCTCAATCTGGTAGGAAACCTGTATTAAAGAACGCAGGTCACTGGACCAACAAAATAGTGTGGCCAACAAAGACATACCTAAATGCATGAAGATGGAGTTTTGATGGTCATGTTGAACCTTACCCAATTGTCAGAAAACCAGAATAGATTGGGCAGCATTAAACAAACAAACAAAAAAAAGAAAACAATCATGGACTTTGGTATTTGGACACCTCTTTGGACACCTTTTATGTCAACATCTAGCTCTGCACCAGTCCTAGCAGTATGACTCGAAGGTCCTCAGTAGGTCCAAAATCCATTTTCTTTATCCGTGACATGAAAATGATAACACCTAATTTGTGGTTTGCTGTGACTGAATTAGATGATCCTTCAAAAATTCCTAATACCTTTCTCATGATAGACATTCAACCAATGTTCATCTCTCAGATGTGGAGCTGGGTCACATTTGCATCTATTCAGTCCCTTTGTCTGTCTCTTTTCTTCCAAGCGATTGCACTAGAAGACTGGAAGCAATCTCCCTACTTTTAACACAGGAGCCCAGTTCTCTTGTGTTCAGAGCCCATGGGACCTTCTCTGAATTCTGGGGCAGAACAAACACTCCGTTGAAAAACAATTCTTTCCTCCCACCTCTCACACTACATGGATCCACCCTAGACAATAAAATAAGAAAAGTCTCAGGAGAACTGAAAATGAATTTTTAGAAAGAATAAGTGAAAAAATAAGAGTTTAAAGAGGGAGTCTGCTCAATTCATAATTGAAGTGTGAAAACTATAACAAGCAAACACAGCATTAAGTGCATGGATATTAAAACTATGGACCAGGGTTTCCCTGGTGGTGCAGTGGTTGAGAGTCCGCCTGCCGATGCAGAGGACACGTGTTCGTGCCCCGGTCCGGGAAGATCCCACATGCCGCGGAGCAGCTGCGCCCATGAGCCATAGCCTCTGAGCCTGCGCATCCGGAGCCTGTGCTCCGCAACGAGAGAGGCCACAACAGTGAGAGGCCCGCGTATCGAAAAAAAAAACAAAACAAAACTATGGACCATGCTTTCCATCCATTGTATTTGTGAGGTCTCCTTGAAATGGTCTATAAAACCTGGGAACCTGGGCAGCTTTCCCTAGGGGATCTAGGGGACCCATAAAGTGTTGCAGCTGATACTGGTAAAAAAAGGTCATATGGAACCTTAGAAATTACAGCTTGATTTGGCCAGTGCTTATTGCCTGTGTAATGTACAGAAACAGTAAAAGAGAAAAGCACAAGTTTCCATCTGTGCCACATTAGAACGCCATGCATGAGGAGAAGAGACATTTTTCATTGAAAATGGCGGCAGCCCCATAGACCTTCTTCCTTTGATATCCTATGCTACCACACATGATACAGCATAAACAGACTGACAATAAATATGAATCTTTACAGTCCTGAAAGCTGAAACATTCCAACACTCACACCTCCGCCAAATATACCTTCCAAAACATGAGTTAAATCAGGTAACCATTATTCTCTCTCTCTCTCTCTCTCTCTATTGTTCTCTCTCTTTCTCTGATTTTCAAGTTGATTCATTGTGTTTTCTTTTCCTCTTTAGGGACAAAAGAAAAAAAAATCCCTCCAAAGAAACCTCTGGTGTGCACAGTTCTCTGTGATACTTAAGGTCGATGGCAAAGCACACTTGGAAACAAGGCAGGAACATAAAAACACAGTTACTGGCCATTGAAGAGTTAAGTCTTCATTTTATATTCTGAAGCTCTGCTGAGTTTCTGAAGTCTCAGATTCCCTTTAAGCCTCAGCCTGAGTGATAGGAAAGGAACCCTATCCTGCCTTATCTACAGCCATTTGGAAGGTGAGAAAGCAGGATAAAGCAGATGGCCATCCATTCTGAACAGGGATTTTAACAGCTTTTTTTGTCCTGGCTGTTTTAGCAAGCCTGGTGGCTAGGCAGAGTTTCGAGAGCTTTGTTATTCCATCTGGGACTTTTCAAGAAGTCAAGTGAAAAGGAGAGTCAAGTTAAAACAAACAAACAAACAAGCCAAAGAAAAGAAAAACCCAATCCATTTTAAGTTTCCAGAAGTGAGAGAGCTAGGAGTGGGGACCACTGTCTCTCTCTCCTTCCACCTAAATATTACAGAAGTGCTTCTTTCCTCTGCAAACACACACTTTGTATTTGAAAAACAAAAATCCTTTGCTGCATTTGAGACCTGAGATTTCCATTTTCGTTTGGTTGAGCTCATGATGGCTCCTAAAGGATGTTATTAGACTTGAGCTGAAAATTTCCTTGGAGATCATCTCTTAAATTAAGTCATAAAGAGGTTAAATATACCCAAGACTATGCAGTTGGGAGTAGCAGAGCTACTATATTTTACAGCAAAAGGGAAAAAAAAAAAGGGAAGAGGCTTTTGGAATCAGTTTAAATCATAGCGCTGGTGCACACAATTTGTGTAATCTGGGGGAAATTATTTAAATTCTCTGAGCTTCAGTTTCCTTACCCATAATAGTGTAAGGTTGCCATGAGAATAAATGTGACCTCTGTATGTGGATGCTCTGTGTTGACTGGTCTGGGGATTGTCTTAAGGCTGCGAACAAGACTTTAAAACATATTTTGTGTAGTTTCAGTCTCCTTAGTTGAAATCCTGTGTTATCAGTGAGACAAACTGTCTCTTTGTTCTGGGAGAAGTGGCTTTGCTGGGTTAGAGCCCAACCACTGTTCTTTGGAGAACTCCTTGCCCTTGACCTGGGCTTAGTTGTCTTTCCTGGCATCCCGGCCCCTGTGCAGACCATCCTCGACAAAAGTGTTGATACAAGACAGCTTGACAAGGAAAATGGAAGCTGGGTTCAGCCTGTGAGCTCTAAATGTAGAGAAATCTAGAAGCAGCTAGATGGACTGTGTCAGGTTTCAGTGAATAAGGCCAACAGTGTATCAGCCAGCTCACGTCCTCAGCTCACATGGGGGCGCTGGTCCCAATTGTGAAGGAAGAGTGGGCAGCCCTGGGAGGGGATGGAGCAGAACAACCCCACCAAGGACACAGGATAGAGATGCCAAGAGCTGACCAGCAGAAGTCAAACAATGTCAGGAAAATGCAGGTGCTCCCTAGGGGTTCCTTAGGGACCTGAGAGGAGAGCACAGTGATCTTACCTGAACATGGGAAGAAATAAGATGTTCTTTCTCTTTTGTCTCCTCATCCCATTCTCTTAAAAGCTGACATTTAAAAAAAAAATTAAAAATAACTTTACACAGGAAATTCACAACCATTACCTGTTCTCCTTCCCTGTTGAAGACACAGCCTACGTTCTGGGAGGAGACAAACATTGTGCTGCACCTGGATCAGGCGTAATAGACCCAGGTTCTGCTTCTTATAGGAAGAAAGATCCATCACAGGATGATCTCAGAGGACCTCAGTTCTTACCAGGAATTTTCCCTGGTCTATCCCATCATATTCCATCCACTTCTTATTTATTAATTGTTTTTCCAAGTAAGTGACCAAGCAGGGCAGGTAGTCTGAGAAATAGCACTGCATCAGACCTGGTCACTTGAAGCAAAATGAAAAGAGGTACTGGTCTTTTTCTAGCTTTATAAAATTATCTATTAAATTATAATGATAGTGAACTTAGGACACACCAGCCAATGATCAAATTTCCAGGGCCAGGTGAAGTATTTCATCCAAGCAAACTGGGAAATACAATCCACAATCTCAAACTGGTCACTATTTTGACAAGTTTCAGACAAATCTGAATATGTTTTCAGTGGTTTTGGTAACCCTCAATTCTTTACTTTGACAGGCAGAGAGCTCTTGAGCTGAGGTAAGTCTCAAATTATTTTTGCTTGTCGAATTCTGGTCACAAGTTTTTACCTAAATTTGTTATTCTTTCTAAAGTGCACCATTTAAGGGTATATATATCAGATATCACCATGGCTTTCACTTCTTTCTTAAAAGTTCTGTGATTAATACTTTGTATTAAACATTCTTATTCATAGTTATATCATTGTCAAATGTTTGAAAAAATGGTTCCATGAGAGAAAACAAAGAAAATACAATAATTTTGAAATAGATAATATGTGTCAGTTAATTTCATAGGTACTTTGTAGCCATATACCATCTAATGCGCAAAGAGTTTCTGCAAAAAGTTTGTTTTCCTTTTATAGGTTAGAAAATGAAGTTAGGGAGTCTTAGTGAGAGTCTAGTAAATCCCAGAGATCAGATTTGAATCCAGGTTGCTCTGACTCAAAGATTCTTCTCTTTTCCTCTAAACCTCCTGGTCTCTCTATGAAAATCAATGTTTCTTTTTGCAACTAAGTAGAGAGACATTAAGTATGCTTTATTTGGCTTTTTAATAAAAAGGTGCTCTCTTTGTTACAGACTTTTGGCAAAAGATTTATTTTTTTTTCTCAACTTTAAATGTTGATAAAGCACTGATATGCCTCAAAGGAATAGTAAAGTGCTAGGTTTTATTATTCCTAAGAATCTTCAAGTGTATACATCATGGTGAAAGTATAAATGCCTCATTACTGTTTTTCTTAAAGAAGCCTAAGAATTTGTTAGCTACAGAAGGAATGCATATGTGAATTTTTACTGTGCAACCTCCCAGCGATCCAATTATATTCCAATAGTCACGTATAGATTTGAGCCATTTAAAAATAAGTCATGAGACTAACATTGTAGCAGAAAGATTTATACCATTTGTCTAACTTCAACATGAAAAGTGACTGCCTGCACCCAAGATAGACTAAATAAGTAGTAGGGTCCAATGTAAAGTGAAAATATAAGCCTCTTTTTCAAAAGGAATTAGGAATTTCAAGATAATGAGAGCAGAATGTTAAATCCGACACAGGGTCTTTGACCCTGGGGCTCTGTGTGACTGTGTAGGTCACACACCTTGAAGCTGCCCTGCCTGACCCTATGGAGAGAGGAGCTGCCTCTTGAACTGAGGTCTAGGACCTGAGTTCAGGTCCAGCATGGCCCTTCCCTCACTCACAGCGTCATCAATTGACTGCTGCTCTCTGAGTCTGTTTCCTCATCTGTATTCTGAGAATAAGTATTTCCCTCTTAAGGTTAGTTTTAGGATTAAGATAAGACAATGAGTGCAATGTTTGGTCATCAACACTATGTCACACCCAGCATAACTTTTGTCCTTAATAAATTGTGTATATGTTTCAATTATTTTAAAACTGGCCAGAGGAAATGCCAGAGGGAAAGAAACTGTGTCTTATTCTCCTTCCCATCCATTAGGAGACTTATTATGGTAGCAGCAATAAGTGGGCATGAGAGAATATTTGCTGATTTTCACATGGTTTTCTATTTGGTATCTCTATTTATTTATTATTTTCTTTGCAGTACGCGGGACTCTCACTGTTGTGGCCTCTCCCGTTGCAGAGCACAGGCTCCGGATGCGCAGGCTCAGCGGCCATGGCTCACGGGCCCAGCCGCTCCGTGGCATGTGGGATCTTCCCGGACCGGGGCATGAACCCGCGTCCCCTGCATTGGCAGGCGGACTCTCAACCACTGCACCACCAGGGAAGCCCTGGTATCTTTATTTATATAAAATAAATGTAGACCTAAAAATTGAAATTCTACTTAATTATTTTACTCCATTGCTGATCTTTATAAAGTTGCATTTTCTCTTCTATACTCAGCATGCTTTTGGCTGTCTTTGCCAATTCCATTTTCTACCAATAAATACAGTAATTTAAAAAGAAAGAGCAGCAGACATACAAAATCTTTTTGAGCACAAACCAGCTACACTTCGTTTAAACAAAGGTCTTATTGACAAATACCAACATCTGTAGACACCAGTATCCTCATTTGTAAAAGGCAATTCTTGTTTTTTTTCCCCTAATTATGCTCTAACAAATGCTGAAGATTCATGAAGTCCCCTCAAACAGCCTACAGACTAAGAGGAAGGCAATGGAGGCCAAGGTGGCAGCTTTAAGTATTCTCCACTCCAGGTTCAACACATTGTACATGGGTGAAATACTACCCTAAATGTTAACTAGGGTCTTCCAGCCATCCAGCTGTCTCATGCACAATACACTTAACACACCAGGAAGACCAACCAGTGTATTAATCTGGTAGGGCTACCATTACAAAGTACCACAGACTAAGTGGCTTAAACAACAGAAATTTATTATCTCCCAGTTCTGGAGACTGGAAGTCCGAGATCAAGGTGTCAGCAGGGTTGGTTCCTTCTTAGGCTGTGAGGGAGAGTGTTCCATGCTCTCTCCTTAGCTTGTGAATGATCACCTGTTCCCTTGTGTTTTCATGCCATCTTCCCTCTATGTGTGTATGTCTCCAAATTTCTTCTTCTTATAGGAACACCAGTCATATTGGACTAAGACCCTCTCTAATAATCTTATTTTGACTTACTATGTCTGCAAAGATCTATCTACAAATAAATTGATATTCTAAGGTACTAGGGGTGAGGACTTCAGCATGTGAATTTTGAGGGGGACACCTTTCAAGCCATAATATGTCACAGCAGAATCTCCAAGACTGAAAGGAGTTAACTTTGGCTTTACATTTTCAAAACCCTAATCCTGACTTGGACGGAGGTGTGAGAGGGAAGGACCTAGGTGGATAGGGGGAAAAAAACAAACAAACAAACAAACAAAAAAAAACCTTTAAAGACATGGTTGGAAGAAAGAGAAAACATTCACAAAGCTGTGTTTAAGGTTCTAGCAGAATTGACAGGAGGTTTGTAGAATCCAGGGAGAGCACTAGGGTGAGACCCACAGAAGTGGCAAGACATCAGCATAAAGATGGTCATGTCAACAGGTCTTTAGGACCCACTGGGAATTCCCCCCAATACACCATGACACAGAGGCAGCCAAGAGTGTCTCAAAAATAAATTTGTTTGTCCCTTGCCCTCAGTTTTCTCCTCTGTGAAATGAAACAGTTGGTCCCCAAGGCCTTTAAACCTGAAAGTGCTGTGATCCAAATATTCACTGTGTCCTATGTTGAAAAGCAATGCTATAGATTATTTTCACAATTGGATTTCTCTTCCATTTAAAAAATTATATCCTAGTGAAAGAAGAATCTTCCTGTAAACTCAAGCTCTTTCTAGCATCAGCCAAATGAATTAGAACAACAGGTAGATTAGTAATCTATTAAGGGAAGTGTATAATGAACAGATTTAAGGACTCTGGGAGGATGCAAAGAGAATGGCAGATGGCAGGATGGCGCAGTAACACCTAAAAATAAAGCAAGAGAGGGAGAGGGAGAGGGAAAGGGAGAAAGGGAGAGAGAGAGCAAGTGAAAAAGAGCAAAAATGAATAATAAAAAGATTCAATAGAGACAAACTTTTCTGTGAGCTTTGACAAAGACTCTCTTTTGACCAAACTCTAGCCAGTCCCCTCTGAGCCATCTTCAAGACTAAACCTCAATCTGGGCCTATAAGGACCTGAGCAAACATTAACATAGTTTTTAACAACTCAAGTCCACATCCCATGGATGAGCCTGGGCCTCCTTAAAGTGCCTGAAAAATCTCCATGCTGTCAGAAGAGCTGACTCTCATGCCAGCCTATGTTGACGACAAGGTCCCAAGTCCCAGCTTCTGCCGGAGGGCAGGAGTCCCACTTCAATAAGTGCCAGATGGGTTTCACATGGGCCAAGCCCCTCTTAGTATTCTGTGTACTTTTCACATCCCTAATGCTCCTGAGCCCCTTCTCCCCTCCCCCACATTCCCCAGTTCTCTCTTTAATACTCTCAGTCACCTCTGTACAAATGCAAGTGGAGTTCAGTTCACGCTGGACTCATTCTCTCACTGCAACAGTATATCACTGATTAAAATCTTTCCTTTCCACTTAAACTAGTGTCCGCCATTGTTTATCTTTGTCTGGGGTCAGAGAAAATCAGAGGGCATCATTCTGCTGGGGAGCCTCAGCCTCAGAGCATCCAGACTCAAGCTGCATTTCTGTTCAGAAATAGCAGGACCCTGGGAAGACCAAAGTCCAGGCTTCTCCTGGCCATGCACATTGAGTGCGCTTCAACCTGGGCACAGTCTACTTACACTGGACCTGTGGCCACAAAGAGGCTTTGCCTTTTATTCTAATAACTCAAGGTGTTGGTTTTTCTGTGGTTAGAAGACCAAGGATGGAGTTGTATTGCAAAATGATTAATAAGAGTAGGACATAAATATTATGATTTCTGTTTTTTTTTTTTTTATTTTTCAACAACTTGATCTAATTGTTTATCTCAGCTCAATAAAGTGAGACATGAAATTGATTCAGGGTCATGTTTACATTGATTTAATGGAAGTAAATTTTCCAGATTTAAAAAGCACAATATATCTGGAGGGAAGATAGAAAAGATCCCTCTTGTAGTTTCCAATGCCTAAGGGAAAAGTAGATTTAACCCACCAAGACACCAGCGTTACCTAATTAGGACACATCCCTGCCTGCTGGAGGCTTGCTATGCTTGGGCAGAGAACAGTCCCAGAGGCTAGGGATCATGCCCACCATGGCCAGCTCCACAGTAAGACTCACACTGGCTGAGTGAGTGCTAGCCCCAGAACACATGTCTCCAGGCTTCCCTCAGAATACAAACACCCACAAATGCAAGTCATTCTTTCTGTTAAAGAGAGTCTTTTAAAATGTTGCGTTGTCCAAAATATTTTGTACAGAAGAGTCATGCTGAGAAACCTGTAGACAAGAGATTCTTTTGTCAGATAGGTGGAAAATCCTCCCCAAGCATGACAGCCTAAAGAACTGGATACCAAAGACAGACCCATAATCTTTGATGGACAGAGACTCTGGAGAGAACCCAGAGTATGAGAGACTGCTGGGTGTTTTAGATTCCCATCTCCTCCAGGATAAAGATTTCCAAAGTTATCATCACTCAGAACCTGTTCCAGCGACTTAAATTCTCTTAGCCTTATTTTCCACACTTGTGATGTTACCGAAGGAGCAGAGCATCTTTATATCAGTGCATTTATGTGGTGGTTTAAAGTCATTCCTCGTGGGGCTTGTCTGATGATTCTTGCACATCCTACTCTCTCCTGGCACAGAAATATCTGTGAAGAATAACCGTCTGGGTCCTTGTCACTATCATCATTCACATATGATATGATGGGGAGGTGAAAATACATTGGGTTCATAGAGGTACCAGCTCAATGGTCTTGCTGACCGTGAACGGTCTCCATCTAACCACAGTGGACTCTGCAACTGACCCACAATCCATTCTGGTACTTCCAGCACCTTCCTTTAATCCAAGATTTTCAGCAGATCCATTCCTAGCAACCAAGCAGGGAAAATAGGCCAGGGCTATATTCTGGAATGCTTAAGCTATTGACAAAACCAAGTGGTTAGAACAAAAAAGGAAAAAGAGAAAAGTTTCTTGATTAGGATACCACAGATTTATAGAATTCTAGAGTTGTAAAGGCTCTCAAGAGCCACCTCCTCCCCTGCCTTCTAATCCCACCTGAGGCTGGAACCTATCATACAACAGTTCCCCCATGGAACCACCTGCCTATGTTGCAGTGGATCCTCAGAGGAGGTGGAGCCCTGGTCCCAAAGAAAATAGATGTGGTCAAGGGTTAGTTACTTTCTAATAATGCTCTCTACACTGTCTTTAGAAAGAAACTTCCTGCATTCCAATGGACCATGGTCTCAGAGAGAGAGGTTTACCTTTTGGTGCTTTGAGACACCTCAAAATTAAGTTGAACTAAGCTGACTCAGGTACAGAATAATCTAGCCCAGTGGATTTAGTGCACTGATTGGCTGAACACAGAACCAGGATGAATGTCAGAGGCATGCCACAGGCATATATTCAAAGGTTAAACGGTGAGCTCTCCCGACTTGGACAACTGCAAAGGTCATAAAAGTTGCTGCTTTCCCATTTCTCCCTGAGAACCTTCCAAATGGGTAACAAATCTATCCAACTGAAATATTTTTGAAGTGGCACTAAACTATGTTTCAGACTGGAGCTATGTGTTGCATTGATTCCTAACTGCGTGGCACTGGGACTACTCTATCAAGCTCAGCATTAATGTGGGCCACAGGGCCACTGAATTGATTATTGTGCTGGCTGCTGGATTATTTCCATTCCCTCTGTGCTCGTTTTACTCTGAATTCTTGGGCTCATCTCCCTCTACCTTAATGGTAAGTGCTACTGTCCACGGCTGGTATACTATCTCCCATCTCTATTTCTCACTCTTACCTGTTATATAGTGGGTTTTAATGCATTATCTTGGAGGACTGGAGACAAACCCCCAACTGGTAAGTAGAGCCATGCATTTATTCTGGTTCCATCTTACTTTGTATTTGTTGTATGTATTTGTTGTATGGTACATGAATCCACAATCTTCACGTTCCTTTGAGCTTTCCTAATCACTTTTGCTCTATGTTGGTTAATATCTTCTAGGCTCTGATTAACAATCCTGACCTTCTGGACTGCACTCTTTAGTGAAGGGCCGATGACATCACTGGTCACAGAGTGTCATTCACGGTCCAGACTAGAGCGCTGCACAGGAGCCACCACATCGGTTGTTCTGACCATTCCCTTTCTCTCTAGTCAATTTGGAGAATTGAGCCCTAATCACCTCCCTCCACACTGGGAAGTTTAAAGGGACAGGGAGCAAATCTTCTAGACTAAATCATGCACAGGAGATGGTGTCCCTGGGAATAGCCTTCCTCTAGTCTTGTCCTATCTCTCATCAGACCTTTCTCCTTCCCTAATAATTCCACCTGAAGGGCTATATAACAGCTCTTCCAGAAGAAAAGAATAATATCACTCATTCATTCATTCAACAAAGATTTGTAAATGCTTCTAAGTTCTTTGATTTTTGTCTGTAATTTTTCATTTGCTTCTAGTTCAATCTCCTTAAATGAGTTTGTCTTGATCTTGACACTAGCTCACCTTGACTTCTTTGTACCCCAGAACAAGCATTGACAACATCACCCTGCAGGATGAGGGATGTCGCCTGTGGTCATGGCACGGCAGGTACCATGTGACAGATGTAGGGATCTCACACTGCTTGCCTCACCACTAAGTCCTCTGCAGGACTGAGCCTAATGTTTTGCCTTAGAATGGTAACTTTGCTATCAAATGTAAAAACTAAGAATGTAATATACAAATCTTAAATAAAATAATATTTTTATTTTTTGTCATTTCTGTAACAATATCCTACTAAACTAGGCACAATGCCCCATGAAACTTTCACTCCCTCAAACAAAGGAACAGTTCAGTATCAGCCCTATTTCATTTTCTGGCCTCAAACTCAAGTTATGCACCATATTAACTGCAAACAGCAGGGTCTTAATCATTCTTAGTTGCCAAATAGCCTAGCAAATTACATATTGTATTGGCTCTGGGTACTGAAAGAGGAAATAAATGCCTGTGTTTATGTGGAAAATATGACCATATCACATAATTGGGGGTATTTAATTTTCTTCATGAATATATAATTTCCACAATGAGAATGATGGGTATTGCTTGAGAATTCTTTAGAAAAAAAAAAAAAAAAAAGAATAACAGATTTCCCAAAAGTGTTAGAAACTGATCAGTGATTAGAGGCAATTGCTTTTATTAACACCAAAATAGAGCAAAATAATCAAGGTATTCATTTGTTTTCAACCATTTTGTTCCCATATGGTATTTCCATTAAAGCAGCCTAAAGTTACTTAACATTCAAATCTGCATTGTGGGGAGAGCCATACTCCTAGGCAAGACCAGCCCAATGGTGAGGCATATGGGAGATTCACTCCTTTTCTCTGAGCAGATGGAGACAAAGCATGTCATAGAAATAATGTGTTTTGTCTATGGAGGGAGGATGCTGGCTGCTTTGTTCTTAGATGACATTGCTTGCCAAGCCTTCTGCTCAGGTTAGAACTTGTACATGTGGGGTTTCCACTGACTTTGCTTCTTTTGAAAAGGGTTTCCACAGTAGAGATCCAGAAACACAAAAATACTTGCTTTGCAAAGTTCCAAAAGTCCAAAGGTCATACGTGAGCTTTAAATTCTTCCAAAGAGTGCAGTCTTTTCACACTGCAGGTCAATTTTATCTTACAACTTCCACAGAAGAGCGTGAGGCAGGAAGCAGGAGGCCCTCATACAGATGGAATAGTTGAACTCACCTCTTTTAGTCTATTCCAGCTGCTGGAAAAGAAAAAGAAAGAAAGAAACCACCATAGGTTGGGAATCTAGTAAACAACAGACATGTATTTCTCACAATTCTGGAGGCTGGAAGTACAAAAATCAAGGTATCAGCAGGGTGGTTTCTTCTGAGGCCTCTCTGCTTGGTTTGTAGATCGTTTTCTTCCCTGTGAGTCCTCACATTATCCTCGCTCTGTGTGTCTGTCTCCAGATTTCCCCTTTTCATAAGGACACCAATGAGATAGGATCAGGGTCCACCCTCATGACCTCATTTTAACCTGATTGCCTCTTTAAAGACCCTCTCTCCAAATACAGTCATATTCTGAGGTTCTGGGGCTTAGAACTCCAACATAAAAATTTGGTGGGAACAAAATTTAACCTATAAAAACAAAAACTACTTTTTAAATTAGTTTTTATGTAAATATTCTGTGAGTGGATTAAATGATTCATTTATTAAATATAAAAAATGAAAATTACCGTAATTTTGTATCCTTGCTTTGGACTTAAGAATGTTACTGTGGAAGATTAGGAACCAAGATGGCAGAGTAGAAGGATGTGCTCTCACTCCCTCTTGTGAGAACACCAGAATCACAGCTAGCTGCTGAACAATCATTGACAGGAAGACACTGGAACTCACCAAAAATATACCCCACATCCAAAGACAAAGGAGAAGCCACAATGAGAAGGTAGGAGGGGTGTAATCACAGTAAAATCAAACCCCATAACTTCAGGGTGGATGACTCACAGACTGGAGAACACTTATACCACAGAAGTCCACCCACTGGAGTGAAGATTCTAAGCCTCACATCAGGTTCTCAGCCTAGGGGTCCAGCAGCGGGAGGAGGAATTCCTAGAGAATCAGACTTTGAAGGCTAGTGGGATTTGATTGCAGGACTTCAATAGGACTGGGAGAAACAGATACGTCACTCTTGGAGGGCACACACAAAGTAGTGTATGCATCAGGACCCAGGGGAAGGAGCAGTGACCCCAGGGGAAACTGAATCAGACCTACCTGTTAGTGTTGGAGGGTCTCCTGCAGAGGTGGGGGTGGCTGTGGCTCACTGTGGGGACAAAGACACTGGCAGCAGAAGTTCTGGGAAGTAATCCATGGCGTGAGCTCTCCCAGAGTCTGCCATTAGCCCCACCAATGAGCCCAGGTAGGCTCCAGCCCCACCCATCAGAAGTCAAGTGGATTAAAGTTTTACTGAGCTCTGCCCACGAGGGCAACAGTCAGCTCTACCCACCACCAGTCCTTCCCATCAGAAAACTTGCACAAGCCTCTTAGGTAGCCTCATCCACCAGAGGGTAGACAGCAGAAGCAAGAAGAACTACAATCCTGCAGCCTCTGGAACAAAAACCACATTCACAGAAAGAAAGACAAGATGAAAAGGCAGAGGGCTATGTACCAGATGAAGGAACAAGGTAAAACCCTAGAAAAACAACTAAATGAAGTGGAGATAGGCAACCTTCCAGAAAAATAATTCAGAATAATGATAGTGAAGTTGATTCAGGACTTCGGAAAAAGAATGGAGGCAAAGATCGAGAAGATGCAAGAAATGTTTAACAAAGAACTAGAAGAATTAAAGAAGAAACAAACGGAGATGAACAATACAATAACTGAAATGAAAACTACACTTGAAGGAATCAATAGCAGAATAATTGAGGCAGAAGAATGGATAAGTGACCTGGAAGACAGAATGGTGGAATTCACTGCTGCGGGACAGAATAAAGAAAAAAGAATGAAAAGAAATGAAGAAAGCTTAAGAGATTTCTGGGACAACATTAAATGCAACAACATTCACATTATAGGGGTGACAGAAGGAGAAGAGAGAGAGAAAGGACCCGAGAAAATATTTGAAGATATTATAGTTGAAAACTTCCCTAACATGGGAAAGGAAATAGCCACCCAAGTCCAGGAAGCACAGAGAGTCCCATACAGGATAAACCCAAGGAGAGACATGCCGAGACACATAGTAATCAAATTAGCAAAAATTAAAGGTGAAGAAAAATTATTGAAAGGAGTGAGGGAAAAATGACAAATAACATACAAGGGAACTCCCATAAGGTTAACAGCTGATTTCTCAGCAGAAACTTTACAAGCCAGAAGGGAGTTGCATGATACACTTAAAGTGATGAAAGGGAAGAACCTACAACCAAGATTACTCTACCCGGCAAGGATGTCATTCAGATTTGATGGAGAAATCAAAAGTTTTACAGACAAGCAAAAGCTAAGAGAATTCAGCACCACCAAACCAGCTTTACAACAAATGCTAAAGGAAATTCTCTAAGTGGGAAACACAAGAGAGGAAAAGGACCTATAAAAACAAACCCAAAACAATTAATAAAATGGTCATAGGAACATACATATTGATAATTACCTTAAACGTAAATGGATTAAATATCCCAACCAAAAGACACGGGCTTGCTGAATGGATACAAAAACAAGACCCATCTATATGCTGTCTACAAGAGACCTACATCAGATCTAGGGCCACATATAGACTGAAAGTGAGGGGATGGAAAAAGATATTCCATGCAAATGGAAATCAAAAGAAAGCTGGAGTAGCAATACTCATATCAGATAAAAATAGACTTTAAAATAAAGAATGTTACAAGAGACAAGGAAGGACATTACATAATGATCAAGGGATCAATCCAAGAAGATATAACAATTATAAATATATATGCACCCAACAGAAGAGCACCTCAATACATAAGGCAAATGCTAACAGCTATAAAAGAGGAAATCAACAGTAACACAATAATGGTGGGGGACATGAACACCTCACTTACACCAATGGACAAATCATCCAAAATGAAAGTAAATAAGGAAACAGAAGCTTTAAATGACACAGTAGGCCAGATAGATTTAATTGATATTTATAGCACATTCCACCCAAAAACAGCAGATTACACTTTCTTCTCAAGTGTGCATGGAACATTCTCCAGGATAGTTCACATCTTGGGTCACATATTAAGCCTCAGTAAATTTAAGGAAAGTGAAGTAATATCAAGCATCTTTTCTGACCACAATGCTATGAGATTAGAAATGAATTACAGGGAAAAAAAATGTAAAAAACCCACAAACACATGGAGGCTAAACAATACATTACTAAATAACCAAGGGGTCACTGAAGAAATCAAAGAGGAAATCAAAAAATCCCTAGAGACAAATGATAATGAAAACATGACGATCCAAAATCTATGGGATGTAGAAAAAGGCATTCTAAGAGGGAAGTTTATAGCTATACAAGCCTACCTCAAGAAACAAGAAAAATGTCAAATAAACAATCTAACCTTACACCTAAAGGAACTAGAGAAAGAAGAACAAACAAAACTCAAATTTAGCAGAAGGAAAGAAATCATAAGGATCAGAGCAGAAATAAATGAAATAGAAACAAAGAAAACAATAGCAAAAATCAATAAAACTAAAAGCTCGTTCTTTGAGAAGATAAACAAACTTGATAAACCATTAGTCAGACTCATCAAGAAAAAGAGGGAGAGGACTCAAATCAATAAAATTAGAAATGAAAAGGAAGTTACAACAGACACCACAGAAATACAAAGCATCCTAAGAGACTACTACAAGCAACTCTATGCCAATAAAATGGACAACCTGGAAGAAATGGACAAATTCTTAGAAAGGTATAACCTTCAAAGACTGAACCAGGAAGAAATAGAAAATATGAACACACAAATCACAAGAAATGAAATTGAAACTGTGATTAAAAATCTTCCAACAAACAAAAGCCCAGGACCAGATGGCTTCACAGGCGAATTCTATCAAACATTTAGAGAAGAGCTAACACCCATCCTTTTCAAAATATTCTTAAAAATTGCAGAGGAAGAAACATGTCCAAACTCATTCTATGAGGCCACCATCACCCTGATACCCAAACCAGACAAAGATACTACAAAAGAAAAAAAAAAAAAATTACAGACCAATATCACTGATGAATATAGATGCAAAAATCCTCAACAAAATACTAGCAAACAGAATCCAACAACACATTAAAAGGATCATATACCATGATCAAGTGGGATTTAACCCAGGGATGCAAGGATTCTTCAATATACATAAATAAATCAATGTGATAAACAATATTAACAAACTGAAGAAAAAAAAACATATGATTATCTCAATAGATGCTGAAAAAGCTTTTGACAAAATTCAACACCCATTTATGATAAAAAAAATCTCCAGAAAGTGGGCATAGAGGGAACCTAGCTCAACATAATAAAGGCCATATATGACAAACCCACAGCAAACATCATTCTCAATGGTGAGAAACTGGAAGCATTTCCTCTAAGATCAGGAACAAGACAAGGATGTCCACTCTTGCCAGCATTATTCAACATAGTTTTAGAAGTCCTAGCCATGGCAATCAGAGAAGAAAAAGAAATAAAAGGAATACAAAGTGGAAAAAAAGAAGTAAAACTGTCACTATTTGCAGATGAAATGATACTTTAAATAGAGAATCCTAGGGGCTTCCCTGGTGGTGCAGTGGTTGAGAGTCCGCCTGCCAATGCAGGGGACGTGGGTTCGTGCCCCAGTCTGGGAAGATCCTACATGCCACGGAGCAGCTGGGCCTGTGAGCCATGGCCACTGAGCCTGCGCTTCCGGAGCCTGTGCTCCACAACGGGAGAGGCTACAACAGTGAGAGGCCCACGTACCGCAAAAAAACAAACAAACAAACAAAAAAAAAAAAAAACAAGAGAGAGAATCCTAAATAT
Source organism: Grampus griseus (assembly GCF_964374135.1). Taxonomy (NCBI): domain Eukaryota; kingdom Metazoa; phylum Chordata; class Mammalia; order Artiodactyla; family Delphinidae; genus Grampus; species Grampus griseus. Next base: position 4,092,057 of record NC_139009.1, read on the forward strand.
GCCACCAGGAAACTACTAGAGCTAATCAATGAATTTGGTAAAGTTGCAGGATACAAAATTAATGCACAGAAATCTCTTGCATTCCTATACACTAATGATGAAAAATTTGAAAGAGAAATTAAGGAAACACTCCCATTTACCATTGCAACAAAAAGAATAAAATACCTAAGAATAAACCTACCTATGGAGACAAATGACCTGTATGCAGAAAACTATAAGACACTGATGAAAGAAATTAAAGATGATACCAACAGATGGAGAGATATACCGTGTTCTTGGATTGGAAGAATCAATATTATGAAAATGACTATACTACCCAAAGCAATCTACAGATTCAATGCAATCCCTATCAAATTACCAATGGCATTTTTTACGGAACTAGAACAAAAAATCTTAAAATTTGTATGGAGAAACAAAAGACCGCAAATATCCAAAGTAGTCTTGAGGAAAAAAAATGGAGCTGGACGAATCAGACTCCCTGATTTCAGACTATACTACAAAGCTACAGTAATCAAGGCAATATGGTACTGGCTACAAAAGAGAAACATGCATCAATGGAACAAGATAGAAAGCCCAGAGACAAACCCACGCACCTATGGTCAAGTAATCTATGACAAAGGAGGCAAGGATATACAATGGAGAAAAGACAGTCTCTTCAATAGGTGGTGCTGGGAAAATTGGACAGCTACATGTAAAAGACTGAAATTAGAACACTCTCTAACATCATACACAAAAATAAACTCAAAATGGATTAGAGACCTAAATGTAAGACCAGACACTATAAAACTCTTACAGGAAAACATAGGAAGAACACTCTTTGACATAAATCACAGCAAGATCTTTTTTGATCCACCTCCTTGAGTAATGGAAATAAAAACAAAAATAAACAAATAGGACCTAATGAAACTTCAAAGCTTTTGTGCAGCAAAGGAAACCATAAACAAGACAAAAAGACAACCCTCAGAATGGGAGAAAATATTTGCAAATGAATCAATTGACAAAGGATTAATCTCCAAAATATATAAATAGCCCATGCAGCTCAATAATAATAAAAACAAACAACCTAATCCAAAAGTGGGTAGAAGACCTAAGTAGACATTTCTCCAAAGAAGACATACAGATGGCCAAGAAGCACATGAAAACATGCTCAACATCACTAATTAGAGAAATAGAAATCAAAACTACAATGAAGTATCACCTCACTCCAGTTAGAATGGGCATCATCAGAAAATCTACAAACAACAAATGCTAGAGAGGGTATGGAGAAAAGGGAACCCTCTTGCACTGTTGGTGGGAATGTAAATTGATACAGACACTATGGAGAACTGTATGGAGGTTCCTTAAGAAACTAAAAATAGAATTATCATATGACCCAGCAAACCTACTACCAGGCATATACCCAGAAAATACCATAATTCAAAAAGACACATGCACCCCAATATTCATTGCAGCACTATTTACAACAGCCAGGTCATGGAAGCAACCTAAATGCCCATCGACAGACAAATGGATAAAGGTGATGTGGTACATAAATACAATGGAATATTACTCAGCCATAAAAAGGAATGAAATTGGGTCATTTGTAGAGATGTGGATGGATCTAGAGACTGTCATACAGAGTGAAGTAAGTCAGAAAGAGAAAAACAAATATTGTATATTAAGACATATATATGGAACCTAGAAAAGTGGTACAGATGAACCCGTTTGCAGGGCAGAAATTGAGACACAGATGTAGAGAACAAATGTATGGACACCAAGGGGGGAAAGCCACGGGGGGGTGGGGATGGTGATGTGATGAACTGGGTGATTGGGATTGACATGTATACACTGATGTGTATAAAATTGATGACTAATAAGCACCTGCTGCATAAAAAAAAAAAATTCAAAAACATTTAAAAAATTTTTAAAAAAAAGGCACTGTGCTGTTTCTTCAGAGTTCAAAATTCTCATAGGTTCTAGGCTTTGTTAGCACACAAGATGCCTTTAGTTTACATTGGGCATAGGAGCACACGTCCTGCATTCCTGAGCATTTGTGACTGGTGGAAATGAAAACGTGCTTGATTTAGTACATGGCTGTTTTGGCGTGTTCAGGAACCTGCTCATCATCTGCGCTTGACTTGATAAAACCTCCCAGGGGAGCTGCACTGCACAAAGGCAGGGGTGGGGTCCAGACCCAGGTTCACATCTTGTCTTAAACAAACTACAGCATGGGCTAACTTTGGATCCATGACTTACCCCATGTGGGATGCAGGTTTCTCCCTGAGCTCCCTATGATAATTTCAAGAGCTAACCTGTAAAGTTTCTGAGACAGAGGACACATTTGACAAGATCTAATCTCTAGCCTCATGTCTCAGTGAGTGGAATAATAACAGGTACCTTTCATTGGGTCTGCTAGTTCCCCGGGGCTTTATATGCATTATCATATATAATCATTGCAATCATCCAGCAAGATATATATTATTACACTGTTATATATGAGGAAACTTAGTCTCAAAGAGATAACATATAATAGTTCTTTTTTACAAATGGAGGTGGAATTTGAACCCTGGTTTATAAGATTCATGGCCTTTCCAAACAGACTACCTTAACCTGGAACCAGTTTTTTTGTTTGCAAATTCCCTTTCTGTTTTTCTCCCACATTATGTATTTCTAAAACTTAGTCAAAATTGGTAAAAATTTAAGGGATTGCTATCTATTACTAGAGATTGTGTAGGTAAATTATACTGCTAGACATTATAGGATAAGTACCCTTTAAATGCAACACACATGCACACACACACACACACACACTCACACACTCACACACATTTAGACAAGCTTACAGTACAGAGAGTTGATTTCCATATGTGATCAGGACAGCTACTTAGAGAGAAAACGTTTGAGCAGATCCTGGACAATATTTATATAGTAGGAATTTGGAACCACAGGTGGGTATAGAAGTAGATTTCAAACAGAAGAAATGATGTAGATAACAATGTCACTATTTAAATCCACCTCATGGTCTGCAGGTAAAAAGGAGATTTGGGTCAATTTGTGCGACTTTTGAACACAAAACAATAGCACAAATTTGGGGTTTGATGAGCCTCCAGGGGTCCTATATCTACTCTCACCAATACGTTCACCTTTCAACTCCCTTGTCACCTACTGTACCTGCCCACCTCCCATTACTGTCATAGCACTTAGTATGATAGTGTTCCCACAAGTTAATAGATGAAAACACCCCTTCATTTGAGATATCCAGACCCTCTACTAAACAGCTATTTTATTCAACTATGTGGACCGGAAAGTGAAGGAGCCTCTGAAGTTACAATTTTATAACTAAAATACAAGTCTCAATCAGCTATACCATGCCAGGAAATGTGCTAGCATTTTCACATAGTGTGTCTTAAATCCTTTCAACAAACCCACAGGCAAATTTTATCATCTTTTATTAGATTGTAAAATCTGCTTAGAGATGTTGTTTAATGATATAAAAGCTTGGCAAAGGTACACACAAATTCTCAACTTTCTTTAAGCAGGGCAGGTGTTGGAAGCATAAACATAAGCATAACATATCCTCATGCCAGACATCCACCTCTGACTTGAGCACTTAGAATTTTGTCAGTAGGTTATAGAATAATGTAGAAAGAGAAAGCATGTTATATTTTTTAAATATGCTAAAACTGGGGGGCCCAGGGTTTCTCCAAAATGCATCCATGTACCCGTTGTTGTTTTTTTTTTCTTTATCTTTCGTCTATCCATATTTTCCTCCTAGGTGCTTTCATCCATTTCTCATCAACTTCTATGGCTTCAAATAATAGATACAGACTGTAAACTCCCAAGTTTATAATACTAAATTCTGAACAAAGTCTTCCTGCTTCTGATAAGATGAAAGACAGTCCAGTCAAGAGTGCTGCTTCCTGGTTTTAACTGGTCCTGTGAATACGATGTGAGTGTCGTCAGCGGTGTCTGGGGCAGATGGAAAATGAGGCCATTATGAAGCCTCCTCATTACTCCTTGTCAGTGCTGAGTTCCATTAGGAAAATTAATATATTGACTGTTTCTCTTGAGATAAATCCCAAGAAAATGACCCATGCAAAAGCAGGTTTCAGAATGTCTAATATTTATGATATATCTGATGGTAGTTTTGGAATATCTGGTGTCCAAGAATCCAGGAGTCTCTGTAACCTTGACAACCCAATCCTGATTTGCTGGCATTAACGCCAGCTCTCCTGTCAGAAAGCTCCCTAACAAGCAGGGGTGGAGTTTGTCCACAAGAGAATACTTTATAGTTGCATAACTGCCACCAAAGCCTCATTTATCATTTTAATAAACTTTTCAAGAGAGAGGAAGGATTTCCCTAGATCCTCTTTATCTTTGGCATGGAAGCATAATGGGTAATCAAGTATGGATCAGTGTTAGGCCCGTGTTAATCCCTCTTAATCCCCATGTGAATATTTTATTTTTATTAATAATCACACTAAAACCACTGAGCATTGTTTTTCTTAATGATGTGTTTGTTTAGAGGAGGAAAGCCTAGTCAAATAATAAAAGTTTAAACCCAAAGTGCAGGTCAAATAAACAGAGCAGATCATGAGAAAACCAAAGATACAGATGTCCACATATTCTGAAAAATGTAATCTTAATCTTGTAAGAATCTGAAGGAGGAAAAAGGGATTGAGTCCTTACTGAGTCTCTGTGATAGGTCAGATGCCTTGTACATGTGACTTTATTTCATGCTACAATGTCACAGGGTACATTTGAGCTTCTGAATGGTAAGGTAAAGAAGCTCAGGCTCAGAGCACTGCCAAATTGCCATGTCAGATCTGAACGTAGGTGTAATGCTTCAGTCTATGGTCTCTCCATTGTGCTGTACTGCTTTTTCCAGGAAGGGTAAAGAATAATTTTATTTCCCAGTTATGAATGTAATTTTCTTTCCATAACTTCTCCTCCCTGCCTCACCTTCCCAAACCTTCTGTCCTGCCTGAAATGAATCATAATCTGTATTCCTACGAAACTATGTCTACCAGGATTCCCAGATCTCCTACTAATATCCAGACCAATGAAAATTGCTTAAATATGTCAGAAAACTGGACTGAAAAATGCAAAGTATGGTTCCTGAAAACTCTGAGCTTCCCTTATTATGGAGCCATGGGAGAAAATCTCTGGTACCCAAAGTAGACTTCTTCGAAAAATTAAGGAGGTGGGTGTCCTGGGAGGGAAACTCACCAGCCTCAGTTTCTCATGGTGGCCAATGAGCTGGTTATTCCACCTTCCCTTTTGGCCTCCAATGGCTGGGACCACTCTTTAGGGAGCCCCCAGAGATTTATATTCTCCTTGTTTGCATTGAATACAAAAGTAACAGCCAGATTTAGGAAACTGAGAATCTGTGGCCAGAAGCCAGAAAAACAAAGCAATCAAGCTTAAGAAGAATGAGAAGAATTGGAGAAGAAACAGTGGAGGAGCAACAGGAGGGAATGACATGAATGAAGCAAGTGGTTGCATAAATAGAAGACCCTGGACCACTCTGCAATTGTTGGCTGGAGCTTGTGCAGTGAGTGCCCGACTCCTAGGAGGCCCTCAGTAAAGAGTAGTTGATCAACAGAGGTTCAGACAGTGAGACAGTGAAGCCAAGAGAACAAGAAAGGTGCTATTGCAGAGAGAAAAATGGTGGACCAGAAAAGCTCTTTCAATGATTGAGTCTCTACCCCATGCGGGACATTGACTCCTGTTCCCTGGGAGCCTGGGTCTGGGCTGTGAGGCGCTCTCTGAGACTCAAGTGTTGGCTAGATCTGCATTTCCTTTGTAAATGAAATTCTCACACTGTTTCAATACTGTCAATAACACCAGCACCTTAGCCTCTGACAAATGGGACCAGGTCTACTACACTACAATGAAATCTTGTGTGCTGTGATTTCCCATTTCCCACCCTGCGGTTAAGAGAATGTTGGTACTTTAGCTGTGAACTACTATGTCAGATGGCTCCCTGCCTCGAACGCTATTGCCAGGCATCATGGAGACAAGTGCTCTACCCTCCTCTGGGTTTCCATGGAGCTCTGTGTGCTTGTCTTTGGCATTGAAGGGCCTCCTTTCATACAATATAAGTTTGATTATGTAGTTAGCCACTGCCATTGAGAGCCGCATTTCATGGGGCTAGAAAAATAAATTGACAAAAGGAAGAGTCACATATTTCCTTGCTGGTAATGAATATTGCAAAACCAAGAGAAGAAGAAAGAAAATGACCCTTTGTCCTGCCAACCAAGAAAAAATTGCTAGTTTCTAAGCAACATTTGTCATCATTTAATTAATAAACATTTCTCATTGAACGTACCATCCTTTCCTAGTTATTCTTCATAACAACACCCTGATGTAAGTCACCATTATCATTTACACTCTACAAGTGAGGAAGTTAATTTCTTCGCTGCCTCTTCCTAACAAAAACAGACAAAGGGTCTTCCTCCCAGCCTTGCCGTTCTGTTCCCTGATGCTGCTGAAACCTCATCTCAGCAACTGGGGATGAAGTCTTAGCTGAGAGGCAAGCATGCGAAGACAAAAGAAGGCCAAGGTCATCCTGACATCACTGCTTTCTGAGGAAGCCCAGCGTATACACATGAGAAGAATGTGGCCTAGACATAATCTAGAAAGGCTTTCTGAGACAAATGCTCATCCCAGGCACTATTGTCACTTGTCTGCCTTGAAATGTGTCCTTCATTTTCAGCTCCTGTAAGTCTAAGGAACAAAGGGAAAGGCTCATTCAGCTGGCAGGGGAAGATCCTGCAAACATTAATATTTTCCTGGAATATTTCTTGTTTACTGCCAGAAGAGAACTTTAGTTCAACAGGACTTAGCTAATTCTGAATTTGGGACTTTTTTAGTAGTTAGCCTTTTGTAGTCACTATTTTAATGGAAGTTTGAATGCATATCACAATGTAACACATTGGGGTGTTTAAGTATGCGTTAGCACATTTTAAATATACACATATGCCCATCATAAAAAGCTGTGAGAAAGTCATGTAACAGAAAATGGAATAAGATAAACAGAGAAAAAGAGTCTTTACAGATGTACAAAAACGTCTTTTCTGTATAGACTTCTTTAGGCAGTTAAAAGCAATTGGCTTTGGATAGGGCTACTCCCCTTGATATTTATCCTTGAGTCTAAGTTGATGATATGCTTACCAGACCAATTCTCCACTTAAATCATCCTGATGTCTGGGCCTGCAAAGGTTGACACAGGACTTAGCAAAAACTATAAAACCAATACCTCATGGGTCTATAACCAAAGATGGACTCAAAAACAGAAACAGACCACAGAGGTGAAATACAAGAAGGTGTTTTAAGACATTAAAAGGAGAGTTCTTTCCCTTTTTCTTCTCTTTTCCTGGTTTGTTTTGGTGATTTATGTTTTTTCTCTCCAGGCAGGAGGATTTAGCATTTATAGAGGGAGACCAATTTAATGTTCATGAAAAGTCCTGAATAGGCTAGCACAGACAATGTGTGTCTCTATGGTAAGAAGCATATATATCATCACAAGGGCAGTAACCAGCTTACTTCCCCTGATTTTTTTTTTAACATCTTTATTGGAGTATAATTGCTTTACAATGGTGTGTTAGTTTCTGCTTAATAACAAAGTGAATCAGCTATACTTATACATATATCCCCATATCTCCTTCCTCTTGTGTCTCCCTCCGACCCTCCCTACCCCACCCCTCTAAGGTGGTCACAAAGCACTGAGCTGATCTCCCTGTGCTATGCGGCTGCTTCCCACTAGCTATCTATTTTACATTTAGTAGTATATATAAGTCCATGTCACTCTCTCACTTCATCCCAGCTTACCCTTCCCCCTCCCCATGTCCTCAAGTCCATTCTCTACATCTGCGCCTTTTTTCCTGTCCTGCCACAAGGTTCTTCATAACCATTTTTTTTTCTTTCTTTTTTTTAGATTCCATATATATGTGTTAGCATACAGTATTTGTTTTTCTCTTTCTGACTTACTTCACTCTTTATGATAGACTCCAGGTCCATCCACCTCAATACAAATAGTTCAATTTTGTTTCTTTTTATGGTTGAGTAATATTTCACTGTATATATGTGCCACATCTTCTTTATCCATTCATCTGTCGATGGACACTTGGTTGCTTCCATGTCCTGGCTATTGTAAACAGTGCTGCAATGAACATTGTGGTACATGACTCTTTGAATTATGGTTTTCTCAGGGTATATGCCCAGTAGTGGGATTGCTGGGTCGTATGGTAGTTCTATTTTTAGTTTTTTTAAGGAACCTCCATACTTTTCTCCATAGTGGCTGTATCAATTTACATTCCTAGAAACAGTGCAAGATGGTTCCCTTTTCTCAACACCCTCTCCAGCATTTATTGTTTGTAGATTTTTTGATGATGGCCATTCTAACTGGTTTGAGGTGATACCTCATTGTAGCTCTGATTCGAATTTCTCTAATGATTAGTGATGTTGAGCATTCTTTCATGTGTTTGTTGGCAATCAGTATATCTTATATGGAGAAATGTCTATTTAGGTCTTCTGCCCATTTTTAGATTGGGTTGTTTGTTTTTTTGATATTTAGCTTCAAGAGTTGCTTGTAAATTTTGGAAATTAATCCTTTGTCAGATTCAATGCAATCCCTATCAAACTACCAATGACATTTTTCACAGAACTAGAAGAAAAATCTCACAATTTGTATGGAAACACAAAAGACCCCGAATAATGAAAGCAATCTTGAGAAATAAAAATGGAGCTGGAGGAATCAGACTCCTGGACTTCAGACTATACTACAAAGCTACAGTAATCAAGACAGTATGGTACTGGCACAAAAACAGACATATAGATCAATGGAACAGGATAGAAAGCCCAGAGATAAACCCATGCACATATGGTCACCTTATGTTTGATAAAGGAAGCAAGAATATACAATGGAGAAAAAATACCCTCTTCAATAAGTGGTGCTGGGGAAACTGGACAGCAACATGTAAAAGAATGAAATTAGAACACTCCCTAACACCACACCCAAAATTAAACTCAAAATGGATTAAAGACCTAAAGGTAAGGCCAGAGACTATCAAACTCTTAGATGAATACATAGGAAGAACACTCTATGACTTAAATCACAGCAAGATCCTTTTTGACCCACCTCCTAGAGAAATGGAAATAAAAACAAAAATAAATAAATGGGACCTAATGAAACTTAAAATCTTGTGCACAGCAAAGGAAATCATAAACAAGATGAAAAGACAACCCTCAGAATGGGAGAAAATATTTGCAAATGAAGCAACTTCCCCTGATCTTTGCAAGGACTTGAATGAGCTGTGAAAGGCCTTCATCTTCCATGAGTATTTCATGTCTCAATCTGGAGAGTTGTGGCGAGATTACTCTGTTCTCAGACATGGAAGCTCCACTGACTGTGGAGGTGGGAAGTCAAATCCAGATGCCTTCAGAATATTGGACCACTTTCACCTTTCAGACCAAGATCTGGGCTTGACAGTTAGCTACCAAATTGAGCCTGCACAATTTGCCTTTATTATTAATTCTATCATTTATTTATTTAAAGAAAACAATTGATCAGATCCTTTAATGTTCCTAATTCTGTGCTGAGCAACAATACAAAAAGTGGAACAATGTAAATGTTCTAAAAATGTTTCATGGATAATTAAATGAATGAATTATATAATATGTTATTATTATGGAAGTATGTATTTAGTACTTATTTTATGCAAAATATTAAGTAGATGCTAAAGTAATATTGAGAGACACAGTTTACATGTTCTGACCTTGAATTCCTCACAATTTAGTGTAGATAGATGACACAGATAAAGCAGAATAAACTCTGTGAATTAATAAAAGTCCAAGAAAAATGTGGTGTGAGTAGTAAGAAAGTTATCATTAATTGCAACCAGGAGGATTGGGTAGAAGAATGTCAGGTTTTAATCACAAGATAACATGTGAAATTGGAGGGCATTCCGTGTGAAAGGAATTGAATAAACAAAGGAGGGAATTAAAAGGCATCAACAGAATTCCCTGCTAATCATTGAACACTTCTGGAATGTCTGGCATTGAACCATGAACTTTACATGTATGATCTCATTTGTAAATAAATAAATAAGGTAAGTTCTTTTATTATCTCTATTTTACAGATGAGGAAACTGGGACTCAAAAGGGTCAATCCTTTGCCCAAGTAATTACTAAACCTGGAAGCAAATCCAAACCTTTCTGAAAGCTAGAAAAGCCCCAGAAGGGAGTAAGAGATTCTCTGGCAGCTGGGTACATTGAAGAGAAGAAAAGAAGGATGTTCTTGTGTTCAAGACACTTCTGGTACAACTGAGGAATGTACACATGATGGATAACTAACTGCACAGGGCAGTAATAATAAGTGGCAAATAAACGAATAGGTAAGCCAGGTTATATTTCACCAGTGCACCGAGACAGGAGGCCAAGAACAGTGGCAGGGGTAGGAGACTGGGGGAACTACGAAGTCAGTCTGCCTTTGCGTAGTCAGGGAAACTTGGAGCAAGTCACTTGATTCTTTTGGTCTCTCTGCTACTCTCAAATGACGAAAATTTCTCCAGATCCTTTCAATTCGAAATTCTGAGTCTAAAAATATTAATGTGGGTTGGAAAAGAAAAAGAAAGGTACAAGGGAAAATGCAGCATATGATAATATTTGAGGATAGACAAAGGGATAAAGAATAGAATATAAAGCACCAATAGGGTAGACTGTGTACAAAATCTCACACTCTCTTCCTTCTGCCTCCCAAGCACTCTTCCTTAGACTCCTCAGTATAATTTTTTTGAACTACTGATTGTCAGTCTCCCCAACTGGGCTGTCAGTCTGCTTGGGTAAAGACTGTGTCTGTTTTTCTTACCTTTGTACTTTCAGTGCCTAGAACAAAAGCTACAAGAAATACCTCAGGCACTTAAAAAATTGTCAATGGAATTAAAAAAAAAGCAATAATTATGTTAGTTTTGATTGAATGTAAATTGACAGCTAGAAGATTAGCTATCTGACGATTCAGTCATGCAGGGATATTATAGGGTAAAAATGCAGTTCATTTAATGAGAAGAATTCTGGAAGAGAAGACTTGTAATATCAGTAGGGTTAGGGTTAGGGTTAGGAAACCAGGAAAATAATAAAGTTCTTTACCAGGCAATCAAGAGATTAGTTGGAAGAAGTGTTTTGCAACTTTTTGAAGGGTTGCAGAATTCTGTCTACCCAAACTAGTTAAAGTTGAAAAAAAATTCTGAATTAATTAATGAGGTTGCAATATCAACTCAGAGGTAAAATTAGAAAGAAAAAAAATATAGAAAGAAAGAGAGAGAGAGAAGAAAGGGAAGAGTTCCACTGTGAGTTACTGCTGCTGATTTCTGCCTTCAGTGGAAAGAGGTAGGCAAAGTTGCTCTCAGTGTCACAGGGCAGAGGCAACTGTAACATGGTAAAAGAATTCCCAGTCCCTCCTCTGATCTTGTTACTAAACTCTCCGGTGGGTGCGATGTCTCCACAAGTATACCAGGTAACAGCCTCTTCCTCCTTTTTGTGTTTTTTTAGTTTCTCCAAGGTTAATTTTAGAGAATGGTGTTCTAGCATCTATGCCAATTATCCATCTTTTAGAAACCAAAACTCTGTAGCCAGTTTAACATATGTTTAAATGCAGAGTTACCACATGCTATAACAAAAGGGGGAAAAATTCTGCAAATGATAGAAGAGAGATGTGTATTCTTAAAATAGTAGAAATCCTTTTACTTATTCTTGGAATATACATTACAAACTTAAAGATTTTCATTTTAAAATGTTTCAGTAATTGTCCTGAAAAGTGAAAAATTAAAACTTTCTGGATTTCCATCTGGCTCTCCTTTATATCTTCAACTTTTTTTTTTTTTCTGAGACTTTTCTATTTCTTATTGAAGTTCTATTTTTTCATGTTTTTCAAGCATGTTTGTAATCGGTCATCAAAGTGTTTTAACGATGGCTACTTTAACATCTTGATCAGATAATTCTAATATTGTCTCTTCCTTTTTTTCCCCCGTGTACTCATTGTCTTTTTCTCATTCAGTTTGAGATCTTTTAGGTACTTCATATGACCTCTGATTTTTAACTGAAGCCTGGACAGTTTAGGCGTTATATTGTGATATTTCTGGATCTTATTTAATCCTTCTGTTTTAGCAAAACCTAAAATACATCAGTGACAAATAGGAGCATGTTATACTGGTAAAAAAAAAAAAAAAGAGAAGTTATAACTGCTAAGAACATATATGCCTCAAGCAATATAGACTTAAACTTTATAAAGTGACAACAGAAATTTATAGAGAAATAAATATATCTATATTTTTATTTAAATATTTTAATATATGCTTCTCACAAATTGATCAGGAATAAAAATATAAGGAGAGTTTAAATGATTTAAATAATCAAATTTCAAGTCATTAGACCTTTATAAATTAAAAAATATATATATGTCTATTACACAGGCAACGTGCTATGGGCATAATACAATAAAATTAAGAGAACAAGAGCAGAGAATAGTGTTTCAGATACTGTTTCCTGTCCACCAAAATTTGTTTTTCCCTTCTTCCTGTACACATGATTACATTTCATTTTCCAATCTCCTCTGTAGATATATATGGAAAAGATTAAATTTTCAATAAAATTTAAACATATATGATGTATACCACTATGACCCTTGTGACTTACTACTGTAAATTTATATCTCTTTCATATTCTCTCCCTTTTAGTTTTTTCAGTTGAATGCAACCCAGATGTGGGGAACCTGGATATAGAAGCAACCCAGGTTCAATCATGTGAATGAGAGTATTGCCATCCTGGATGCTGGAAGGGAGACTTGGACCACATGCAGGTGACTTCCTGCAACACACAAAATAAAACCCAGCCTCCCAGCCTAAGATGTCCACCTTGCTACTATGTAAGAGAAAAATAAATTCACTATTCTTAAAACCACTGTATCTTTGAGACATTTTGTTATAAAAATAGCCTCACCCTAATAGATATAACAAAAAATCTAATATATAGTCAGTAATTTAAAACATCAATAATGTATTATGATCTAGTAGAGTTTATTCCAGTAATAATACAAGGTTTGACCAATCTGTGTAATTTACAATCTTAACAGAATATAAAAGAGAAAAATATGATTATAACCATTGATGTAAAAAAAAAAATGTTTGACAAAATCCGCACCCTCTTAAGAAACAGGAATAGAAAATTCCTCAAATTGGTAAAGGGCAAGAACAAAGAACCTATAAAAAACAACACCCTTAATGTTAGAGACTGGACACATTCTTCCAAAAATCAGGAACAAGGAAAGGATGTCTGCTATGAACACTTTTATTCAACGTGGTACTGGAAGACCTAGTAAATACAATAAAACAAGAAAAAAAGGCAAGCATAAATGTTTTCAATATTTCAACAGAAGACATGATTATGAACATAAAAGGGACCTCTTCTGGGTCACAGTCTTCTCGCTGTGTCCTCACCATGTGAAAGGCGTAACGGGGTTCTGAGGTCTCTTTTATAAGAGCAGTAACTCCATTCATGAGGGCTCCGCCTTCATGACATAATCACCTTTCAAAGGCCTCACCTCCTACTACCATCACATTGGGGATTATGATGGCAACATAGGAATTTGAGGGGGATACAAACATTCAGACCAGAGGGATAGCCCCTCTTGTTCTGTGTCTAGGGCTCTGACACTGAATCCATCCATGAGCTTTGGAATCAAATTTATATGACTTTGCATTTGCTTTACAGCCTAACAGTTTTGCGGTTCTAAGTTACTTAGCCCTGCAATGGGCTCCTGCAACATCACTTCTAAGGTGGAATAAGAATGCTCACCTCAAAGTGTTTTTGAGGGACTTGAGAAATGACATATAAACTGCCTGCCATACAGCATGTGCTAAACAAGTATAAATAGCAAACTCTCCTGAAGCTGTCTGCCTGCCTGCGATCTCCATGTGAGCTTGCCTCTTCTTTTCTTTCTGCACTGCTACACTCACCTGCTGGAAAGACCACAAAGCTTTTTGATCCCTGATGTCACTAATGGTGAATTCCCTTCCACAGGTGCCCTGTCTTTCAGATGGCCTCAACTCCTGACAATTTTCCACTAACCGTGTCACAAAATAACGAGATCTTTCCCTGGAACTGTCATAAGTGTTGTGAGGCTGATGTTTTTTGTCTGTTGGGTTTTTGTTTTCCCTTCCTGCAAAATTCTCTGTATCTGTACCAGAGACTGCCGTCCGACTTTCACCACCACCTCTCCTGCTCCTCTATGTCTTCCTGAGCTGATTGTAACGCGGTTTCCCAATGTGTTAGGATACATTTCCTTAGTTGGAAGACTTACTTATGATTAGTGCTCTGTTTTGATGATCATGTAACATTTTGTCACATAAGAATATTCTAGATCTCATTACCGACACTAATTTGATTTCTCACCTCTCCTGAATCTATGCCCTTTGGTGTGTAATTTGGAGTTCCTCCCATAAAGGTGGAATACATTTTCCTATCGTTTGATTTGGGACTTTGTCTTGTGCCTTGCTTTGATCAATAGAATAAGAAGGAAGTCACAGTGTGTCAGTACCAAGCTGAGACTTTAAGAAGCCTCATGTGGTACGCTTACCCTCTCTCACTTCTGCCATCCCTGTGAGAAGTTCAACACACCTGGGCTGCTCTGCTCATTTCAAAAGGATGAGTAAAAACAATTGGAGACTATTGTAAATAGAGCTGTAATGAACATTTTGGTAAATGACTCTTTTTGAATTATGGTTTTCTCAGGGTATATGCCCAGTAGTGGGATTGCTGGGTCATATGGTAGTTCTATTTGTAGTTTTTTAAGGAACCTCCATACTGTTTTCCATAGTGGCTGTATCAATTTACATTCCCACCAACAGAGCAAGAGGGTTCCCTTTTCTCCACACAGTCTCCAGCATTTGCTGTTTGTAGATTTTTTGATGATTGCCATTCTGACTGGTGTGAGATGATATCTCATTGTAGTTTTGATTTGCATTTCTCCAATGATTAATGATGTTGAGCATTCATTCATGTGTTTGTTGGCAATCTGTCCATCAACAGACGAATGGATAAAGAAGATGTGGCACATACATACAATGGAATATTACTCAGCCATAAAAAGAAATGAAATTGAGTTATTTGTAGTGAGATGGATGGACCTAGAGTCTGTCATACAGAGTGAAGTAAGTCAGAAAGAGAAAAACAAATACCATATGCTAACACATGTATATGGAATCTAAAACAAACAAACAAAAAACAACTGGTCATGAAGAACCTAGGGGCAAGACAGGAATAAAGACACAAACTTACTAGAGAATGGACTTGAGGATACAGGGAGGGGGAAGGGTAAGCTGGGACAAAGTGAGAGAGTGGCATGGACATATATACACTATCAAACGTAAAATAGATAGCTAGTGGGAAGCAGCCGCATAGCACAGGGAGATCAGCTCAGTGCTTTGTGACCACCTAGAGGGGTGGGATAGGGAGGGTGGGAGGGAGGGAGACGTAAGAGGGAAGAGATATGGGGACACATGTATATGTATAACTGATTCACTTTGTTATAAAGCAGAAACTAATACACCATTGTAAAGCAATTATACTCCAATAAAGATGTTAAAAAAAAACAATTGGAGAAGCACTGCCTCAGCAGAGGTCACCTGCTGTGCCCGTTCTAGATCAGCCATCCTCCAACCAACCCACCAAATCATGACTAATAGTACTATGACATGATGTGGTTTTACACCACTTAGTTTTAGGTGGTTTATTTTATAGCAAAAGTTAGCTGGTATAAAGTATTGTGGAGATTCAGCATAACCTGCCAACTACACAGGGATTTTGTACACTTTGCATTTATTACTGTTGATGCTAATTTGGAAGAGAGATATAAATTTTGCAAATATGATTGGGTTTGGTAGGCCAGTGGAATAGCAAGTCTGATTCCAATGGTCCTTTTAAATGAAAAAGATTTTCCTAAACAGCCAAGTCTTTCTGCCTTGTCTTCTCCCTTTTCTTTCTACTTGTGTCTCCTGTCACACTTTGTTTCAGGAACACGTTGAATGAACATCAGCTGGGGATGCATATTCAGAACAGAACGAGTTCTTGAGGGACCTCCCTAGAAAACTGATGGTTTACAAAATGCCAACCTGATTGAAGAGCCAAAAGGAGAAATGGACTCATCTGGTATTTGCTGCCTTTCTCTATATGATGTGTCTGTGATTGTGGAACAATGAGGAAAATTACTAAATCTGCGATTTTATTCAGCACACAAGTTTTCTGAGGTGACAGTGATCACCCAGGTTTCAGTATTTTACAGGAACTTGCAATAGAATACATTCAGAGTGAATTCTGAGTGACCAAAAGCTACCTGATAGGAAGAATTCAATTTATGATAAGATTCACCACTTTAAAGTCAATTCTAGGTCTTTTATTATCCAGAGGCTACAGAATGAATCATTTTCTGTGGATTGCAGTAAGTTCATATGCTAGATACTTACAGGGTTACAACTACTAAGATCCATGGTCTGAAACAATTATTACTAGAGCCACATTTTTTGTCACTCCATGGTACTGTCATGCTCTCAAAATTGGAGTTTCCTTTAATTTTAGGTTTATGTGCCCAAACTTTTAGGCACTCTCCTGCTCATCAAAATTCAACTCTGATACACATCATCCCTTACCTGTGTACCACATACTTCCCACTTTCACATACGCTACCTATTTTTCAGCTAACTCCTGTAACATTTCTGACACACAACATTATACCAAAGCTGCTCTTGCTATGTGAATCATGGCATGCACGTGGTATACTTCAGCAGAACCTAAGGGAAGTCCCTGAGGGTCACCCCACTCTCCTATCAGCTCTCTACCACACTCAAGCCAAAGTCTGCTGCAAATCAGAGGACATGCAACAGAAGTAGAAAATTTAGTCCTGAGCAAGAAAACTGAATTGATTGAAATTATTTGACTTTATGCTTATTAAGTTCTAGGCAATCAGGTAAAATGTCTATTGTGTTACAAGTTAAGTTGTAGATGCTTGAGAACTCTGTACCTACCAAACTCACAATTCCAATGATAATATCCTGGGATCAGTGATATTATATAAGAATGTACATACCGTTAAAGCAGCGTGGAGGAGAGGGGAGCGGAGTGGTCAGGGAAGACCTTAACTTAGGTAATCATCTTCCTCTTTTAAATTGGATAAAATGTGCCTAGAATAGGTTATGTAAATTTCCCGGGGTGACAACGCTAGTTTTTACTAGAACCACTATTTGAAGCCCAGTAGGTTTTAACTAAATAACCATGTTCTTTCCCTTTTACTATGCTGGGGAGAAGTCTAAACACAACCTTTCAAGTTAATATATATTTGACATTTAGATATCTTATTTTTTATTAGACTATGCATATAATATATATTTTCAAACTAATAGTGCAAAAGATTATTTTTCCTATATAGGTAAAAAAAATGACATTTCAGATCTCATTTTCCATGAATTTTTTTCACTCATAATTTATTTGCTTTTATCAAGTACTATGCAGAGCTGTCTCTGGACAAGGGGAAAAAAAAGGATACCGTTGTCCCCTTAACACCTTCTGAAGAAGACTAATGAAATTAAGTAGTAGTTTATAGCCCAGGGAAGGTTAGTTTTAACTGTGGCACAAAAGAAGACTATTGCAAAGAAAAGGCACCAGTATATATAAATGTCAAAGTCACAGAGCAGTAATTTAAGCAGCACGAGCGTCGTCTCACACAATTTGTACACCTCTGTATCCCTGCAATTCTGTGAATCCACAGGGAGCATTAAACCCAAATGGAGATGGCGAGGCATTTTAAATCCGAATCAAACTCACCGCTTCGGTGAATCGCTTCAGACTTGAATTAAGTCTCTTGTTTAATTAAGATATTAAAATCAAGGAAGCACCAAGAGCCTATGCCTTGTGCATTTAAAAACACTCTCTGAGGTGAAGTGGCCAGGTGTGGACTCACTGACAGAGTGCTAAGATTCAGGCTCACAGGTTCACCGACACTCAGCAGGATCCTTGAGGAGGCCATTAATGCCAAGCACTGAGAAACACAGTCTTAAATCCAGACTCTGCAGTTATATTCTGTGGACATATGATAAAGTTAGTGAAACTTGCTGACCCTCCGTGTCCTCACCTAAGAAAGGAATCAGTTATGCCATGTGTTTACCTCACAAGACTGGCACTTGTAGGGACTCAACAGATGGCAGTTGTCCCACGGTGACTGCTTTCCCTCAGGAGGAAAAGATTTCCCTGTTCACACACCCATGTTCCTGGACATGCTGTAGAAAGGGGTGAGAGATGCTTATTCATTGGTCGAATAATAATCTCAGAGATGTAGTACCAGTATTTCATGACTTCTTTATAACATAAAAGGAAGGAAAAAAGTAATGTCATCTTCACTGGTATGGTTGAAATTGTTAAAAGATAAACTGAAGCATAGTAACAACTTTAAGAGTTTGAGCAAAAATCAATCTGAACCAATCCCAGTCTAGCAGATAGAAAGGAGTTCCGAGGACCTGTACCGAATGAAAGGCTTTCACAGGCAGAGGGAGTGGGGACGAGGAAATTGCACTGGGCAAAAAAGCAGGTTGGTTCCTGCAAAGTTCCTTTCCTTCAGGGGATGGCTCGGGTCTAGCCGGCAAGTGACCTAACTAGTGTTGATCAGTTGATTCCTGATTGACTGGTTTGAGATTCCATTTCTGGAACAGCTGATATTGTAATTAAGTCTCTGTTTGGAGATGTGGGACTTTGCAAAAGTAACTCCATTTCAGGCCTGTTTCCTTGTTTTTAGGGAAATGATTAGATTCAGAGAAAGAGAAAAATATCAAAGTACTCAGAATACACACACACACAAACACAGTGATGAACACAAGTCTTAGTGGCTTCTCGGACAAGAGTCATACCCAGTTGATAATCTATTGCTACCAAGGGCCAGTTCTGTGTTTTCTTTAAAAGTGACAGATTTTATTTTAGATTCCTTCTAATGGACATTCGTATTCCTAGTGTGTGACAGGGCTAGGATGTGTCCATTACGGAGATACCTCTGGAGTGGCAATTGTTTTCAAGTGAGTAAAGGAAAAGAGCCAAGGGAGCTGTTGGCTAATAACAAGAAGTACATTCCACTCCAGCTACGAGTCCTGAACCAGCAGTAAGTGACCCACCCCTTCAGACGTGTGACCTGAGCCAAGAGCCAGCTCTCTGTTCCTGCTAAGCCAGGATCACCAAATGCGCAGGCGAGCCAGCCCCATCCTCAGAGGCAGTCCTCCAGGACACAGAACGACGGCTGACGTCTTCCACCAGAAAGGAGGTCTGCTGCTGAAAATGTCACCAGTTGCCTGTCCCTAGCTGAGGAATTCCTCTCTAAAGGATTTCAAGCTCTAAGGAATCATAAAAGACAATAGGAAAATTCAAGTAAATTACCCTTCCCAAACCCCATGGATGTCCTGTGATGAGCCATCATATGCATTTCAGTATTTTAACATCAAAACAAATGTGCTGGGACTTCCCTGGTGGTGCACTGGTTAAGAATCCGCCTGCAACTGGGCGGGACACAGGTTCAACCCCTGGTCCTGGAAGATCCCACATGCCGCAGAGCAACAAAGGCCATGCATCACAACTACTGAAGCCCACGTGCCACAACTACTGATGCTCGCACGCCTAGAGCCTGTACTCTGCAACAAGAGAAGCCACAGCAATGAGAAGCACATGCACCACAACGAAGAGTAGCCCCCACTCGCCACAACTAGAGAAAGCCTGTGCACAGTAACAAAGACCGAACGCAGCCAAAAACAAATAATTTTTTTTTTTAAATGTGCTATTTGGGGATGGGAGGGACATATCCATAACCTTTTCTTTCCCAGATGTACAAAATTCAGCATTGTGGATGTTTTGCTAAAAAATGGAAATTTATTTGGAGATCGAGAGGAAAACAGAATCAACCCAAGCTACCTTGAAAGGGAGGATTTGGCCAGGATACAGGGTGTTTCTCCATTGTCAAGGGCTGCTTTCTCAGTTTTTAGAGTGCAATGAGCAAAAAGGATTTTAAATATCATCTAAATAATAACACACCACATTGAACTCTGCCCCAATCTCAACAGATATCATTTTTTACATAAGTCCTTATTGTCCATCAGATGCTACTGTGGAATTAGTCGGAGTAACAGCAGTTTTATAGACCACGTTTCCACAAGTCACACCATTTCCTGATTACATAGCAAAGACATTCACGATGCCAACCGATCTGTCAGCATTTAAATGAGGCATTTTGGAAAGGAAAAAAGGAGTCAGACAGTGTAAATGTGACTAATGCTGCAGCATTAGAAACCACGCTCTGATAGAAATGCAATGTACCTGTGTCCCCCATCAGTCGCGTGATGTTTCTTTTGATGAAGCAAGACTAATTCCTCAGCATTACCTGTGCAGACGAGATTATGGCTCCTTTTAAGAATATACACTAGAAATGTCTGCCAAATTGAGCTCATTCCTTCCTCCTTTTTAAACACCTTCCTCCTTTTGTATCCAGGACTGGTTTCAGGTAAAACTGTGAAGGGGTCAGATTTGACTTCCAGAACTGTGTTTTGAAAGCAAGTAGCATACTACTTAGGAAAGTACTGGGGAACTAGACAGACCTGGGTGTCAATATTCTCTGTCATATACTAAATAGATGACTTAAGGCAATTCATTAGAGCTCTAAGAGCCTCAATTTCTTCTTCTGTAAAATGGAAATAATTATGTCAATTCCCTAGTTGGACATGTCTAAATTATATGACTCAAAATGGCCACATAAAGAGGACTTTTTTAGATAACAACCTTCTTCATTTTGTTTAGTCACTTTTACATTTATCATCACTTTCCATATTTTAAATGTGTTTATTTCACCTTGTTGTTACCAGATTGTATTGTAGCTTCATCAGATCCACATGGAAAAGGGGAGACTGTGTAAATAAGCGGAAATCAAATGGCCACAGGTTCTTAATTCTCATGATGGTATAAAGAGCTGATAACTCCGCGCTGTGTGTGTTTCCCAGCGGGATATGCATCTTCACTGATCATTAAACCCAAGGGCTGAAGTTCTTACAGTGAACCTCAGGCACAATCAGAAAACACAAAATCATTATGGACGTGGGGAAGGAGTGAAGCTAGGGGAGTGTCTGGTCCCCTCCAATGCCTCTGAAATCAGACCAGATGGGAGAGCGCTGGCTCCATCCTCGAGTCAGGCTGGCCCTGCCAATATGAGATATTGAAACCACTGAGATTTCATCTGCCTGGTTGAATCAAAACTGAAAGGATCCTTTCAAACCAGATGGACCGGGAAACTGCAATAATTGCTGACAAGGGTTTCTGTTCGAATTTAAAGAGCCCAGTACCAGCAGGGTGTGAGGGGCAGAGTAACCCCAAATACTGCCCTCTAGGTCACTTGTCACCACCAAGATCTGAACTACGTTTTGGAAGGGACTGCCAGCCACCCTGCTGCCTCCTGAAGCTGGATTCACAGCTTCTGGAGCTGGACTTATGGTGAGTTTAAGAGCTGGAGCAGAAACAGAGAAATAGATGATGGAATCCTGGTGGCAGCTAAGTCAACTGCTTCCAGGGACGTGTAAGGCTCAATCTTGAAGAAATTAAATCCAAATACCAAGCTCATTGGCCAGAGATGGGAGAGGAGTCATTGAATTAGGACCCTGATGGAGAATCAGAAAGCTAGAACAACAGGAAGAAGCAGGTGCATTCTGGACACCATGGGTGGTTGTTACAATGCCTTGGGTATCAACAGTTCTCCCTGTGGGGCTGTGGGTGTGTGGCCTCTGCTGAGCTGATGTCACAGCCTAAGAAAGTACAGGCTCCTTCTTCATGATCTCCCCTTCTGGGTGCAGAAAGCATGGCCCTAGAATAGGGTCCTGAAACCTAGAAGTGAGGACAAGCAGAAATTACCAACAACCACTGAGCAATGAGGAAAGAGCACCATGAAATCCCATGGACAGAATTAAAGCATCGTGTCTAGGGGCAGGGAGCCAGCTTGGGATGTGTCATGGACTGAATTTGCGTTTCCTCTGAAAATTCATATGTTGAAGTCCTAACCACAAATGTGACAGTGTTTTGATTCAGGGCCTTTGGAAGGTAAATAGGGTTAGATCTGGTAATAAAGAACCCTCATAATGGGGTTAGTGTCCTTATAAGAAGGAAGAGAGAAAGATCTCTCTTTCCCAAGTGAAGACACAGAGGGAAGGAGGCTGTTGACAAGCCAGGAAGAGGGCTCTCACCAGAACCCAGCCCCACTGACACATTGACCTTGGACTTCCAGCCTCCGTATCTGTCAGAGATAATGTCTGTTGCTTACCCCACTCAGTCTGGGGTATTTTTCTATAGCAGCTGGAGCTGATGATCAGATCATAGGCAAAGCATCAGCAGAAAAGAATAGTTCAGCTGGGGGCTGTGGGCAGGAGGCATGTGGCTGAATCCACACGTCTTAGAAGAAGGACCTGTTTCTTGTACTTTCCTCTGGGGAGGGGGAGACATGAATATAGAAGATACATATTTTGAGGAGTACATAGAAAGCCAAATATTTGGAGCACAGCAGCAGGGAGGGAGATCTGTCACTTCTACCTGGGAGGGGCTTGTTCAGCAAGGGTGAGACACACCACCCCAGCCCCATTCGAAGAGATCTGTGTGGATTGAATTAAAGGTTATAAACAGATGTGTGAGGCTGGACCAAGAAAGTGGTTTCATCTAGGGAAGAGTTTGTGGGAAATTGAGCCACACCTGTCTGGAAGAAGCAAGGAGTTGGAGGAGAGGCTGTCCAAGGATGTGAAGGGAAGCGCCCATCCCAATTCACCCATGGAGGTCAGTGTGGGGACCAGGATGCCGATCCCAGGAGATACACACATACTCTGGGGAGAGGGACAAAGGATAGCAGAGAGGCAGTTACAACAGCTCCACGTGAATGACAACCATGAGCCTTGGAGGGGAGAGGAATGGGGCTGAGGAACTGGAATGGGTGGCAGAACTCACGAGGTAGAGAATGAGGAAACACAGGGCCAAAGGGAGAATTACAGGTGATTTCAAAGAGGGAATAATCTTCCCTGTACACAAACATTCATTCAGAATTGGGTTGGAATCTCCAACAATGGTTTGAGGAAAATAAATACGCTAATTGTGATCAAAAGAGGTGCCCTTGCGTGAAAATACAGAGAATGTGCTTCATTTATTCATTTGTTCTTTCTCACGTGTGGACACCCCCACAATCTCACAAGCTCATGGTCACCATCTTATTTTAAATATATAAAAAAAATCAGAAATGTGACTTCCAAAGTTTCAGGCGTATGTTCAAATATCCACAGCTACCTAGGAATTGGCCTGATACTTAACAGTCTCTTAATAAGCAGGTGGAATTTGAATTATTTTACTCTAGGCTGCTAGAAATTTACCATTAAATTAACATTTTTCAGAAATTTCAAAACTGTTGTTCTCTAAACTCCGTATTTTATGAAAATATCAAAATAGAGATATTATTTCAAAATATAAGTAGATTTAGTGGAAAAGCTGGAAAATAACTATATTTGTGGTCAGTGACCATAAACAAATTGTTTCTAAGTTATCCAAAACCATTCAGCTTTTTTTGTAGATCTTTTTATATATTTTGTTATTACAATAAATTTCTAAATCTTTCATTTGTTGTCAGAAACTTATCTTTATATCAGCCTTACCAAAGCGAGCTTCTGGTAAAAGTTATTTAATTCTAAATGTCTGGGTAATTCTGTAATTTCCTTCTGTAATATATCCTATTAAGAGCATATGAATTCAGTTGATTTTTTAAAAAATTTAATGAAATATCGTAGGAATCAGTAAGGCTCAAAGTGATAATGGATAATGGAATGCATTTAATGTAAATCATGTTATCCAAATCAAGTCTCTGGCTTCATATATTAAACCACCTACCCATAATCATAAACTTAAGAGTGATAAATTTTATTACCTGATTTTAGAGATATCAGCTAAAACTTACCATTGTTCATTTGGCTACTTTTTCCTCTATTAAATCATTCTCCTAATATTTACTATCAAGTGTACGTAGCATTTCAAAAGTGATGTTGTATTATTCCGGTTATTATCAAAAGCTGGTTTTCTGATAGATTTACTGAGTCAAATAAGCTAGATGATACTTATGTACAAAATGTATGTCATGTCATTTCATTCTCATCTCAAAGCCTATATAAATATATATATATATATATATAGGATATATATATGTAGGATATATATATATATATATATATATATATAATGTTATATGCAAGACTCTCTTAAATCTTTGAGGAGATAAGTTTGACCCCCAAATCCTGTCCTGTACCTGTGTGCCTATGTCACTGTCTCTTCCACGTGCATCATGGTGACCCTCCTTCTCCTCTTTAGCAAAGTACTGGCTGACAAACTATATATTTTTAACATTACAGGCCCCATTTTCAAGATCAGGTGAACCTGGTAGGGTATTTATCAAGATCAGCTAAACACTGGATAACCAAGGTAATGAACACAAAATGTTACAAAGTAGGAAACCAAAGTAACAATAATTTGCACTAAGTGAAAGATATAATATGAAGTCAAAACTCTGAGAGAGAGTCTTCAACATCCAGTAGCTTTGGAGGCTAAGAACAGGAAGTAGAGGCAAGCAGATGGAGGCAAATTGCACAAAACTGAAGCCATGACAATCTGAGAACACCTGAGGCTGTTGCTCGCTATTAAAAATGACACATGTTTATCTTCCCTGGAATCATCCCCACTAGTAGTAACTTGCCTGCTTCCATTTGGTTTCTGTTCACTAAGTTGTCGGTCCATGTATCAATATCTTTTTTCTTGTTTGGAAAAATCAGTCATCATTCTGACCATTTCAATGGCTTTCAACAACCTCACACAATTTCACCCAATGACAGAGAAGAGAGTCCTCCTTGTGATGGAGACAAATCTTTCTCTAAGTGCCTCTGTTGGTTTCTCTTCTTTATCATTGGCTAGAACCAGGTCCCATGGACACCCTCTGCTGCAGAAGCAGGGAAAGGAAGAATCTAGCTTTGAAACCTCTGTCCCAAGAGGAAGTTCTATCAGCGGAAAAGAAAACCAAGGGAAGGGATGTTGATCAGAAGCCCAAAAGTCTCCTCCACACCCCAGAGAATGGCCCTGTGATGGGACAAACAAATGAAACAAACATATTTCACTCACGTTGTATTTTCCAGAACTAGTCAAAAAACTAGCATGGAAATGGAAGCAAGATATACCTCTGCCCTCAGCAGGAGATGAGAACTTGTTACAACTTGGAAGTCTTTACCACTAGACTCAAACAATAGCATGATTCAGTTCACCCCAGGGCAACCTTATGATATTAAATGGGAGTCCTGAGGAAATCATACCCTGCACACACTATGATGAGTCTGGCTTTTCTAGAAAATGTCTAGAAACGCTTGTCCTGCTGGTGCTAGAAGAATCAATTGGGGGGGAGGGGCAGTTTCAGGGTGAATGAGATGCACTTATAATAATCAGTGGAGAGGATTGCAAAAAAATATTACTAGAGTACCAAGAGGAACAAAACTTTCCATCCTAAACACTTACTCTATACAAAAATATTTTCATAAACTTGTCCTGCTTTTAATTTTGAAAAAGTTAATTGGTATTTTTATAGTCAAAACACTTTTCAAAAGAACCTCACTACTAATGGTGATGTAAAGTGGAGAAAAGTGCTCTGTTAGAAAAATCAACCATATGGTTCATATTTTTTTTTTAAAAAACCCTAAATATATGTCTTTCCATTTGCATTTCCATCCAGTCTCCAAAGAAAAGAGGTGAGAAAACTAATAGTGTACCTGGTGAATGGCCTATTAAGCTATCTGTTCTCCACCTATCACAGGAGCGGCTCTGGCCCTGCCTGGCTTGCAGCTCCCACCCAGCTGGAAAGTGCACCCTGGTTAGTCTGCAGCCCACCAAGGCCTCTCCATGTCAGCACCTCCTTCCACCCACCTCCCAACCGTCATCAGCACTCCAGAGCACCTATTTCCTGACTGCTTTACAAGCTGCTGTCAGGAATTTAGTACCTTAAGGCTGACTTCAACACCTTTCTTTCATGTTTTATGTTTTTTTCCAGTTTTATAGTCATTACACAGCTGCAGAAAATAGCTACAAATCAGGGGAATTACAACGCACTGCAGGGAAGGGGAGAAAACTTCCATGCCTCTCCACGGTGTGCTCTCAAAAATAGGGCAACATTTATTACAGCAGAAAGTAACATTCTGGCCTGCAGGATGATGCATATTCTGTTTTCTTGGTTGTTTATTGTAAATAAAACAAATGTCTCTTCCCTCGGTGTGGTTAGAGGGGAGGTGGTAACTGCTCAGCCCTCTGCTCAGGTGCACTGGGTAGACAGCAACCAGCCCGGCTCAGCAATGCTCCATCCCCAGCACAGCCTCTGCCCTGGGGAGGATGCTCCTTCCTCTCCAGGGATGGTTGGACCTCTTAGCAAACACATCCCTCACTGTCGAGCAAGAGCTTTAATTCAACATTGCCACAGAAATATTGGTAGAAATGTTACCTTTAAAATTTAAAATTTTCTCATCTCACTGTCTTACCTGTAGAGTGTTTGAACTCCTTTTTGCAAAGAAAGTGGGATTTGTACTTGACCAAGCACATGGAACCTCATGGAGCAGGCTCAGGCAGGCTTATTTGCCTGAGGATTTAAGAGCTCCTAGGGGAGAACTCCTGAAGGAAGGAAGCAGACATAAAATATTCTGAGGGAGAGGGCCATTCTGAGTTCAACATGATACCTACCACTTGATTTTATAACTTTGCTAAAGCTCTGTCTGAAGGCACAGGCTCTATAGGAAAAATGCAGAGTTACTTCAGGAACAACTCTGTAGTGCTGCATGTTGGTAAAAGGAGAGAGAGAGAGAACTGGGTCCCTCTGTCCAGGTGTGCAAGCTAGAGCAAAGATGCCCGGGTGTGTCCTCGGGTCCAGTGCCAAGGCGAAGCGGACAGGACATGAGTGAACAGGGCAGGACATTCACGGAGCTAACATCTAGATGGGGATGCATGTGAAGCGAACACATAGAAATAGAGCCATCATTGCAAATTGTTCAAGTTCTCTGGAAGAGAAAATCACAGGATATGAGAAGAGGAAATGTTTGTGGTGGTGTTAAGGAGGTGGAGAATCAGGAAATGCTTCTGAAGATGTGACATTGATGCCGGGACCTGGTGGGCGAGTAGAAGTTTGCAGGGTGAAGAGTGAAGAGAAGAGCTTTTAGGGTAGAAGGGTGGGATTTGCAGAGTCCCAGGGCCAGGAAGGGCCTTCTGTGTGGTCGGGTTACATGTTTTCTCCTTTCCCCATCTTTCTGTTCCTTTTTTTGCTCTCCCCAGTAGGAGTCCACTAAAAGGTTTGAAGCAGGAGAGAGACACAATGGACGATTTCCCCATCTAAATCCTCACACAGTGGATCTTAGGGAAGCACAGACCATCAGTATTCATTAGTTTCCTATTGCTGCTGTAACAGAATAACACAAACTTAGTGGTAAAAAAACAACCCAAATTCATCCCTACAATTCTGGAGATCAGAAAGCTAAAATCAAGGTGTCAGCAGGGCTGTGTTCCTTAGGAAGGCTTCCAAAATCTTAAGGTATTCTAGAAAAACACATATCATACCAAAGCGAACGGAAATACATATTTAACATTTACATAATAATGATAAATTCAATACTATGAGTTCATCACCAACTTTCAGAAATAGAAAATCACCACCAGATTCAAAGTCCCTTATTTTCACTTCTCATAATGTCTCACCCTCTCCTAACCTGGAATAATTACTACCTCTATGTTGTGTTAATCCCTCCCTTATTTTTCCTTATAGATTTATTACCCAAATGAATAATTCTATAATTATAATAATATTAGTAATTTCCAAGCTTTTAGCCTTTATACAAATGGAATCTTAAATATGTGCATTATTCTTTTCTTCGCTATTTCACCCATCATTATATTTTCTCAATGCATCTATATTGATGTATGGAGAAGTAGCTGATTAACTGTCACTCTGTACTAGATTAATCATACAAATAGTCCACAGTTTACTTATACATTTGATAGACATTTGGGTGGTTGTTTTCCAGTATTTTGCTGTTAAAAACAATGCCTTGATTATGAGTTTACATATCTTAATTCTCTGTGCTAAAAGGTTTTTCTAGGGTGTCTATATAGAAGGAGAATTTCTGGATTTTAGATAATACAGCTCTTCAGCCTTACTATGGCACTGGTGAGAGACTAATTTATAGTTCCCCAGGAAAGGTATTAGAGTTCCTGCTGCTCTGTATCTCACCAACACTTAATATTACCACACTATTTCTGCCTTCCCCCAATCTCCTGGGTGTTAAGTAGTAACACATTTAGGATTTGAATTCTCATTTTCATGACTATTAATGAAGTTGAACACCTTTTCATACATTTATTCATAATTTGTGTTTCTTTTATAGGAAATGACTGTATTTTCCCCTATTTTTCTGGTGAGTTTTATGTTTTCCACATGGAGTCATAGAAAAAATTAAATATACATTGTAATAATAAGACTTTTTGATTACATATGTCATAATGATTTTCTCCCAAGTAATAGCTTGTCTTTCATGTGTTTCAATTAATAAAAGTTCTTAATTTTAATGTAATGAGATATATTTTTGTATTCTTTTCATCACTTAAGAGCATAAAGGTGTTCTAAAAGTTTCAAAATTTTTGCCTTTCCCATTGAAGGTTTTCTCCATCTGGAATTGATTTGTATGTGTGGTATGAGGTAGGGATGCAAGCTGATTTGTTTTTCATTCAAATAACCAATTATCTCAGCAGCATGTGTTGAAAACTTCACATTTCGCCCTCTCTCCATCAATGCCAGCTCTGTAAAATACCACTGTGCATTTAAAAGAGTTCATTGGGTGTCATGTCTACCTTGCTTCATTAATCTATATGTCAGTATTAATATTAATTAATGGAACAATTAATATTGCTTTATAATAAACCTCAATGCTGAGGGTAGAAAGAAAACACCTCTTCTTCCAGCTAATTATTTCAGGAGGACCAACACAGTAAGTTACATCACAGGAATCCTTCTGGCAACAAAATATAATAGAGAGTTAGAAGACAGCTTCAAATTCATTTTTTTTCCATTTAGCAGATGAGTAATGATGGGAAGTTTAATTAAACTCTAATTTTAGTGTTTCCTCTTGTAAAATGAAGAACTTATGCTTACCTATCCAGGAGTAAAAATGCAAACCTCCTCCAACAACATCTGTCATATGAATGGGACTCATAATATGACAGTTTCCTTTTGTCTCCATATTACATTTTCTGCCTTCAAAAAAGGTATTTTTTCTGTCCACACAACATGTAGTATTATCATGTCCCCATGAAAATAAATAACTAAGTAAATGTTTCATTGAGCCATTTCCATGGAATAATCCAAGCCCTAAGCAATTGCTTTTTGTTCTTTTCTGTAGCCTATATCTATGTAATCACATTATGCAATTATTTAAATATTTTTAAAATAAACATAAAGTTGACCCAATAGGAAGAGTTTAGTTAATCAAATTCATATACATGCTATAATTTTCAAAAAGACAAAGCCTTCTTGCAATTACTCTATGATTTTTTTCATAAAATAAAAACTATTGCAGGTCAAAATATGATTTGAAAATTGAAGACATGATTTGCTCATGAATATTTTAGTTATAAAGCACTCTTGGGAAATATATGGCACATGCAAATTCAAGAATGGACAGGATATTTACTCCCAAGTCCTTGTTTATAAAAATAGAGGCCGTTGCTGTTATTCCTATTACCTTCACAGATGGTGAGTGGGCTGTTGTAAAACCATGAAGGAAACCTCTACCCACACATGGGAATAGAGTTCTCTGCCCAGCCTCTCCACTCCCACAGTCTGAGAGCTAATACTCATTGAGTCAGATTCTATGCATTAAGAATAGTGTGAGATGCTTTACATATGTTATTTCATTTCCTCTTCATAACTGCAGTCTATCTTTGTTCCCATTTCAGAGGTGATCTAAGTAGGTTTAGGGAGGTTGACTTGTCCAAGCCTCAAACTCTACTTATTAGTGTCCTAGAGCTGCTATAACAAACAGCCACAATTTGGTGGCTTAAACCAATAGAAACTTTTCTCATAGTTCTGGGGGTCAGAAATATGACATCAAGTTGTCAGCAGGGCAGTGTTCCCTCTGACACCTATAGGGGAGGATCCTTCCCTGCTTTGTCCTAACTTCTGCTGTCACTGACGATATTCAGTGTTCCTTGGATTGGAGACACACCACTCAGTCTCTCCTTCCACCATCACATGGCATACTCCTCTTGTGTCTGTGTGTCATAATTTCCCTCTTCTTACAGGGAAGCCATTGGATTAGTGTCCACCCTAATTGAGTATGACCTAATTTTAACTTAACTTGTTGACATCTATAAAGACTCTTTTTCCAAGTAAGCTCACATTCACAATGCAGGAGCATAGAACTTCTTTTGAGGGGAACACAATTTTTTAAAAAAAAGCAAGTTAGTAAATGACCTTTTTTCTCTGAGTGTGAATCAGATAGTTCCAGGGATATTTTTTACACTGAACTATGAGATAATGTGCATTTGTGTCCTCATTTCTTTGAAGAGCAGGAAAGGGAAGGAAATAAACACTTCCAAATAGCCAATCATCCTAAAAATGACTAATGTGAGAATTATCTAATGTCAATTTACAGAAGTCCAGAAATCTAAGACTGCAACACTGTCATGGAGAAAATTGTATGTAGTAGTAACTTTTGATAGGCAGGTTTATAGACTGTAGTCCACGGCAAGCTTACTAGGGAACAACAGTGTGTTATAATTCTCTGCACAAGGTTTATATGAAGTTAGCATTAATAGAAGAGCTTCTAGAACTCAAGTGAGTCCTACTCTGTCCTATGCTGAGTAAACCAGATCAGGAGGAATATGTTCATTTTGGAGCATGTATTCTGTCAAAATTAGGCTGGTACAGCAAATAGGTGCAAACGTGTTATCTCAGACACAGCAAAAACTGATTCTCTATCATATAACAAGACAGAATGCTATGGACTGAATATTTGTGTCCCCTCTAAATTCATATATTGAGCCCTAACCCTTGATATGGTGGTATTTAGAGGCAGGGCCTTTGGGAGATAATAAGGCTTAGATGAGGTCATGAGGGTGGGGTCCGATGATGGAGTTAGTGGATTTGTGCCTTATAAGAAGAGGGAGAGAGTTTAGAGCTCCCTCTCTCTCTCCACAATTGTGAGGACACAGTCAGAAGCAACCAAGAAGAGAGTATCCACCAGGAACCAAATCTTACTGACCCTTGATTTTGGATTTTCCCACCTCCAACACTATGATAAAATATATTTCTGATGTTTAAATCACCCAGGCTATGGTATTTTGTTATGACAGCCTAGCCAACTAAGACACAGAGGTTAGAAGACGATGCAGAGCCAACAGGCAACTTTGTTCCATGTGGAGGGACAGGAACCCAGGGTCTTTTGCTCATGTTGCTCTGTTTTTCCAAGACTGTTGACATATTGTTCATGATCAGAGCAGAGATTTTTCATTGTTCTCCAGAATCTATTCTTCCTTTATTACTTTTAGTAACATAATCTACATATTTCAGCAGGGCAGTGATCATCCAGCTACAGACTTCATTTCCAAGCTCTGACTTCATTTCCAAGCTCTGAGCCAAAATTGTACCAATGGAATGTGAGTAGAAGTGAGTCTGTGTCTCTTTCTGAAAACAAATGGCTTGACCTTTCCCTGCTGGATCATGGATGTGGTTTGGGTAAGTCAGCTTTGAGCATGTAAGTTGCAACACTTTAACAATATATTGATACCAATTATGTGTGATTGGAACAGTAGGGTGTCATCTTTTAGAAAGAAGGGGAACAGAAAATTGACCACCATATGCTCTCAGAAAGGAATGGTTATTTTCAAATCATTTCAAAGACAGACACAAACTAGTTCCCTACTTGGCCACCTCCTTTATGTTATGATCTTACACCATTCTCTTGGTGGACACTCTCCTCCAACAATTGGAAAAATTAAAATAATCAATTGATGGATGAATAACATGGGTTTATGACTTCCTCTATCCTCTTTTTACAAAATAATCTTCAAAATGGAA
Organism: Grampus griseus; assembly: GCF_964374135.1. Taxonomy (NCBI): domain Eukaryota; kingdom Metazoa; phylum Chordata; class Mammalia; order Artiodactyla; family Delphinidae; genus Grampus; species Grampus griseus. Next base: position 4,124,263 of record NC_139009.1, read on the forward strand.
AAAACAATTGAACTCAAAATTGAAATAAACCGATGTGGTTTATTGCAAAAATGAAAACTTCCTCCTTTCATTGTGAAAAATAACTCATATTTATGGGGAAAACATTAAAAAGACAGAAAGAAAGAGAGAGATGGAGAGAAAAGAGAAAGCAAACCTTGGTTGAATATATAGAAAAGCTACCTGGGACCAGGCTAAGAGCCAGTAGTAACTATCCTGCTTATGTTTGCCTTTCCAGAATGAAAAAATATTTGGAAAGGCCACAACTCCATTTTTTCCCCCAAGGCTGAAGACTAGTCATTATCTTAGTTTTCCCACTATCATCTTTCATATCTACAAAGAGAACATAATGTCCAGTATGGCGCATGTGTCCTTTGAATTCTTTTTAGTCAGGCAGCTAGGAAATGCAGATGTTCTCAGCTAACATGTTTTCCCTGCAACAGCATCCCAGGGGATTTGCTAAGATACTGCTCAAGGACTCAGCAGTGAGACTTAGTTTGACCATCCTGGATTGAGAAGGGAGAGAGCTGGCACCAAATGAGAATGGGGACTCAGCCAAAACAGATTCTCTCTCCCTCAACCCCCCTCCTCCAATTCTCCACACCCAGGCAAAATTAAGTACTAGACACAGAGTCCCTTTTGAGGTTAAACGTCTGTTACTCTTCTATTCAGTGAGGCTTTTTGCTGCCTAGGTATACAGTAAAAAGAATTTCAGGATATTAGCTTTCCAGGAAAATCAAGCAGAAATAATAGAAAGGAGAAGAGGCTTCCAAATGTGGCAATTAATGCAATTACACATTGTTATTTTCCATTTATGTTCATATTAACAAATAGGAAAGCTAAAACTCTGTTTTAAACTTAGGTCTACTACGATATCTAAGAAATGATAGTCATCAATTGACTTACTGTTGCCTCATAATAAGATGTCCCCAAAATGTAGTGACTTAAACTAGCTATTTTATTTTGCTCTAATTTTTGATGAGGAATTTCATGGGCTGTTCTTATGGGGGATCTTTCACATAGAGGCAGTCAGACTCAGGGGAGGGAATATCAATCCCACCTCTCAATGCAGAAATATCAAAGGATTTGTAGACATCTTTTAAAACCATCAGTCATCTATATTATGACATTTCATGAAATAGATCTTCCATCTTTGCCTACATTTTACTCTTTTTCTTAAGTCATTTGGCCCCAGCCCAAGAAAAAAATGAGGTTAACTCATTTGTCAGAAATGTTATAATCCACGAAAATTTCACACCCTTTTTCTGGACCTATATTCTTACAACAACCTTTTCATAGTGTTGAAAGTAGGAAGTAAGAAAAGTAAAAAATGAGCAATTAGCAAATTTTTTAAAGTTCACAAAGTTTTTTTTCCATTTCTGTGTCTGATCATTATAATGTGATGTTTCCCAGGTTAAAATATGACCCAAGCAAAATGCCTAATTTGTGTCTTTCCAGAATCTATTCTAAGAGAAACGAGGAGAAAACACACTTGAAAAGGTGGCATATTTGTTTTCCAAATTATATCTATTATAGCAGCTTAAAACTTGAGATCCACTTGACTTAAGGCGTGACTTGGTCCATCTGAGTCTATAAAGGGGAGATTCTAAGAACTGTCCTCGCCAATTCCCAGGGTGCTCAGAAGACTGGAACAAACACAATAGAACCTGTCCTTCAGAGCAGCCGGCGCCTGTCCAAAGACGAAGACAAAGATTCGTTTATTTACCTTGTTAATGAAAGTCCACAGATGTGAGCTTGGATTTCCAACTGGATTCTCATTTTACCAAATATTAAAACACAAGTTATTTCTGAATCAGTTCTTCGATTCTGAAATCTTCCAAACTCCTTCAAGATTTCATGCCCCCGTTTCTCACTTTTCTTACTTTTTGGACGTGAGTAATGAGAGTGTGCCGTGTGTGACGTGAAGTGCGTGGCGCGGCGTGGTAAGTAGTATGATGTGGAATATGGCCACGTGGCGTGGCGTGGTGCCACATGGCATTGAGTGCTGTGGCTGGAGAGCTGGAGGCGTGAGAAGAGGGGCAGCATTCCTCCAAATTTCTGCTCATATGCCACGAAAAGTACTTTAAAATTCTACATGATGTGTCATATATTTTGTTATATTTAAAATGTTCATTATAAATTATACAATTGCAAAAGAAATGGTTTCCAATATATTAAAACATGGGTACTTTAAAAGAAGATGATTATCTCAGGCTAAAAGTTTCCAGTGGAACCTAAATACCATAGAAACTCATCACTTAACAAGCTCTTCCTTTACCAGTCCAATATTTTACCTGTTCCTCTTCCCCTGGGGCTGGTATTTTATTTCTCCTTTTCACAAAAATTTTATCTTAGTACAATATGCTTTCGTGCTTGACAGGCTCTTATTAACATTCCCTATTATACTTAAATAAAAAGATATATGAAAATTAAGATTAATATTTTCATGTCCTTATAACTATGGGCATAAAATGCTTAAAAATTTATTCCGGTTGAATTATTATTAAAAATATTAGTAGCATGCAAGCGAACAGTAAAGCATAAAGGTATTAAAATTTTATGAGTAATTATTAACATAAAAAGTAAATTTTGGGGCTTCCCTGGTGGCGCAGTGGTTGAGAGTCTGCCTGCCGATGCAGGGAACACGGGTTCGTGCCCCGGTCTGACAAGATCCCATGGCCCGTGAGCCATGGCCGCTGAGCCTGCGCGTCCGGAGCCTGTGCTCCGCAACGGGAGAGGCCACAACAGTGAGAGGCTCACGTACCGCAAAAAAAAAAAAAGTAAACTTTTATCGCAAAAGCATCTCTTAATGAGAGGGATTGGGTTGGGGGACAACTAGATGCTTTAATTAAAGGAATTACCGAATTGTGCTTCCTTCAGCCCCTAATAGTGTTAAACTCCAAAGGGACACTTGAGATTCATGCTTTTCTCTCATAAAATATGAAAAATATGAAAAAGAGATTATGAAAAGGGGAAGTTCAAGAGTAAAATCTCCCTCTCAGGTCCATCCTCGGGTGGATCAACTAAGGAAAGAGTAATATGAATGTTGAATATCTGGAAAGTGATTCCCTTAAACCACCCAGGCATATTCTTCAGAAAGGCTCCCGTTCAAACGCCTCAGTTTGCAAGAAGTTGCCGTGGAGAATCTGATTTAGGAAGATCTGTTCAAACTGCCTGGAGACACAGGGCCCAGGGGGGATTCTGAAGACTAGGCTGGGCGGGGCTCTGGGGTCTGCAGAGGGTCCACTGAAGGTGACTCAGGGCAGCACTCCAGAGCGAAAGGTGAGGGTGAAAAATAGTGGGTGTGGAGGCAGTGTCACTGAACCAGGTTGGGGCAAGAGGCAAACACAGAAACCAGAGAAACTGCATGTGACAGAGGATGTAGGAAGGAAAGATTTCATGAGAAGGGTTAGGCGGGTGTAACTGAGGGAGGAAGCAGTTTGTAAAGGAATCAACCCTTCATCCGGCACAGAGGCATGAGCACACAGGGTCCACACAAGCATCTGAGACCACATTCCCAGGTCAGAGTCAGCCTAAGCAGTTCTACACCAAAGTTTTAGGAGGTACAACCCAGTCATTTTAGGGAAGGAGTGGTTTTGGTTAATTTTATTGCCAACTTGGATAGACCTCTGGTGCCCAGGGGTTTGGTCAAATTCTAGACTGTGTGTTGCTAGGAAGGTATTTTTCAGATGTAATTAACATTTAAATTAGTAGCCTTTGAGTAAAGCAGATCGCCCTCTGTAATGTGAGTGGCCTCATCCAATCAGTGGATAGACTAAAGAGCAAAGAATTGGGATTCCCAGAGAAGAAGAAATTATCTTCAAGAATGTAACATAGAAACCCTGCCTGAGTTTCCAATCTGCTGGACTGCCCTGAAGGTTTTGGAACTGCCAACCCACAATCCTATGAGCTATTATCTCTCTCTCTCTCTCTGTACATACATGTATATATATTATATATGCATATATGTTATATGTAGGTTATAGATAGATGAATAAATAGGTATTCTACTGATTATATTTAACACAGACATCTTGGATTAGAATGCCTGACTTCAAACTGTCTGGCAAGTGCTAATAATTTGACCTTGGGCCAGTCAGTGACTCTAAGTCTCACTTTTCTCATCTCAGAGAGGGATGATGCTGTTGCCCACCTCCTTGTACTGTTGTAAAGGACAAGTAAGGTCATAACATGCAAGTCCTGGCACATAGAAAGTGGTTGGTAAATGTTAGGATTTTCCATCCCATTTCTTTCCTGTGAAGAAAATTCACATGACTCCTATTGCCATTCACAGTGTTCCTCGAATTTGGCTCTCCATGCATCTTGCAGAACATGGTGACATTTGTATGTGTAACTCCATTCTGTCGACTAGGACAATGTTAGTATGCATTAAAAAAAAAAAAAAAAGCACATGGTCCCACAACACAAAACAATAATGATGACATAGAATAAACAAGTAAATAAGTATGATGTCTACGTAAGTACGATTCATTATTTAAAGTTTTCCATTAATATTCATCTACAACGTGTTCATGCATTTGTCATCTGCTATAGCACAGAGAAGTACTAGCAGGTGCCACCATTAAAAATATATATGGAAGGAAAATCTGGAAGTGAAAAAATCCTCTCCATTCATTAAATATGTTTCTGCCAGTTGGAAAAAAGAATCGAAACTACTCCATTTAGCAGTAAAACATGTCTACTCTGTGTAGCTCACAGTGGGAAGGAGTTTAAGAACCATTATCCTCCTCCTTAAGATACTACTTCCTTTAAGACGCACTTCCTGACGCTCCAGACAAGGCTTGTCTTCTTAACCTATGAAAGCTACCTTCACAGTATTCATCACACCTGTGATAACCTGATATCTGTAATAATTTATTTGATGTGCATCTTCCCCACTAGACTATGTCCTCCATATTTTTGCTCTTTTTTTTCCAGGCGCTCCACAGTGTGCCTGAGTAGTCAATAAACACCTTGCAAATGCATGAATCAAGTGTAGATATTTTTGCCTGACTGCCATATTACTTCCAATTCTATCTAATCATCCATGGTTCCCTGGGCATGTCACACTTGCTCCATCTCCATAAATTTCCTCAGAAATTCCCTCTGCACCCTAAGTTCCCTCTGACAAATCCAAGCATCCCTCTATGTCCAGAGGAGCTATTAGTGTGAACTCCAGAGTCCTCTACTGCTTTCAGATACTCCTTTCAAATGAGGTTCTCTTACCCGGTGCTTGCTTCTTGTGGAAAACTCTCCTGACACCAACAGCTAGGCTGCTGGGATCTCTTCGTACAAATTATAGCCGGGTTGCTCCGGCATTCCAACTCCAGCAGAGAACTGGGCAGGAAGTCCGAATTTGAATATTGACTCCACTTTTTGATCTTGGGAAAGTCAAGTCACCTCTCGGTGCCTCTGTTTTCATAACTGTAAACCAGGAATAATAAGAGATAACTGTATTAGTCAGGGTCCTCCAGAGAAGCAGAACCACTAGAGAGAGAGAGTTTTCAAGGGACTGGTTTACACAGTTGTGGGGATGGCAAATCCAAATGTTTTAATGCATGCAGGCCAGCTGGAGACACGGAGCAGAGGTGATGTTGCAACTCAGGTAGGTCCAAAAGCAATGGAGGCAGACTGGTTTCTTTCTTGGGGGATTTCCATCCTTTTTTCACTTAAGGTCTTCAACTGATCAGAAGAGGCCCACCCACACTGATTTAAATGTAAATCTCATCTAAAAAGTATTTCATAGCAACATCTAGACCAGTACTTGACCCAACAACTGGGCACCATTGTCTAACCAATTTGACAAGTGACATTAATGGTCACAGTAACTGTGAGTACTAAATCATGTGACCTAAGAAAAAGTAGGTAGCACATGCACATGATAGGCACTTAATACATGATGTATCCCCAATTCCTCTCTTCATATGAACAAGGCCATTAAGATGTAAGGTATCTTTGTCTAGGTCACTGGCTTTGTGACCATTGGTGACCTCTGGAAAGGACTCTTTCTCCAAGGAGATGGGAAGAAGAGTTTGAGTGGGGTTTGACCAAAACTGCAAAACTTTGCTTGATCTATTATTACCAAACAAACACAAACTTACACCTTCTCTAGACAAGATCTAATTCCTATGTACTTAACTTCTATAAAAAGTGCTCCCATGAAACCTTCAAATGACATATAAATACATTCAGTTTGTCCATTTTTTAGATTTATATTCTATATACTGTAAATATGACAGACCAAAATCAATAGTCTAAAGCCACAACACAACTCAAAGAACGTTATTTGGAAAGGATGTAGAGTGAATTGTCTGCAAAGTTTGCAGCAAGCTTTCTGGTCTGTTTTCGTCAAGGGTATCACTGATGCACCTTCACCCACATCCATGACACCTGTCCTCTGAGGTTCATTTTCTCCCCCATGTCAGATAGCTGAAGTTAAAATGCCAGAGTTCTCCTCACATGTTGGTTAAAAATTGCTATTAACATAACTGTCTTGAGTTAGAATTAGAAACACAAATGGCAGTCCCACTCTTTCCCTACACATAAAGATTGCTAATTTCAATTAAGGAAAGTAGCCTAGCTATAATTTTCCTGGAGCTGCAAATTAATGGCTGCCAGAACCTAGCAACAATTTTAGGGATATGGATTTAATTTTGTCAAGTGTCAGTTGGCTGTCATTAGCCATGCATCCACTCCACTGTTAGTAATAAGAGCTTTTAGTGGTGTGCTAGCTATTCAGTCTTTTCTGGGGTTTTGCTACTTGGCTTTTGGAAGAATTATAGGGTTTTTATGTAAGTGAAAGGAAATTTCTCTCACTTCCACCATGAAATATGGTAGAATTATATATGATGGTGTCTACTCATGTACTTAGCAACACAACCAGTCATTATAAATTCACTGGTTTTGAACACACTCCAGGAGTCGTTGTTGAATTAGGATAAAAATGGACGGCAATTTATTAATAAATTGTCGAACGAGAGAATACGAAAGTAATCAAGTTAACTGAGAAAGGAATGTGTGGAATCAAGATGGAAAGGAGTGAAAGTTTGCTGCTTAATTTTTCCACCGTGGTTCACCCCAGCTCTCCTGACAGTGGAACCCCTGGCTGTTCTTAGTCCCTCACTTAAAATTTTTCATTTTAAATAGTGGCTCATGCCCCCAGCTGGCCTTGAGCTGTATCAACCAGAAACAGAAATCTGTTTCAAGAAAAATTTGACATTTGATTCACTGAATCTAAAGGCAGATACTATGTGTTGATTTAAAAGGTACACCTTAAATGTACACAATGTTCTATGTCAATTGTATCTCAGTAAAATTGGGAAAAAATAATAGATAAAAAGTGGTGTTAAAAACATCAGCATTTATGTTTCTGCCCATAAGTGGAAATATTGGAATGAATTGTTTTCTTTTTCAAAGTCAGGCAACACAACAGGTCATAAAAAGGTTGTCACAGGAAGTGAATTCTGCTCTCCCTCGTGTTTGATGAATCTTTCTCACTTGTGAGGTCACAGCCCTCCATCACTGGGGCTGAAGCCTGAGAAGGTAACCCTGAGAGAGAGTGGAGTGATGTATCTTCAGACACACTCTCTGCAATCACCTCCTGCATGCCTCTAGTGAATGCACATGCCTTGAACCTTGTCCTCCAGAAAGGTTTTAAGAAATTCCCACTTCATATTAGGAAAAATATGCCCCCCTCTAATAAAATTTAGCTCTTTTTTTCTGACGTAGTTTTTTAAGATGGAAAGAGTTGTGGACAAGTCCAAACCCCACATGTGGAGGTTACTATTCAGATCTCCTATATTTATTAATTACAACAAAGGAAAAGAAAAAATAGACGAATCCTGAAAGTAAAGTCTTAGTTTTCTTAACCATTCAGGGGAGATTTCTCAGTGATTCTTCTTAGCGCCACTAACTGCTATAGGGGAGACTGGGAGAGACGAAGGCAATGCTTAAAGTAAAGCATCTTCCCACCTCGATCAGACCCTGGAGGTCTGGGAACGGGCTTCATTCCTTACTCGTGTGCGACCCCTCTGGAATTACTTAAAGTAGTCAAATGCAGACAATCCTTTTAGGCAAAATGGTTGCATGAATAAATACCTACTTGAAGGAGAATTGTGAAAATCAAATTACAAATAAAATCAAATCTTTACATAAGTAAAGATGCTCTAAATGGGAAATCCCTTTGGTTAAACAGGACCTTCTAATTATTATAATCATAATATCGGTGCTCTATGGCCACAGTAACCTGGAGTAAAGCACAAAAGCAAAACCCAGTGGCTTAAGGCAATAAGTAGTTACCCAGCTATAGGTCTAAGGTAGGCTCAGCCATTCTTCTGCTCCCAGCTGGGCACTGCCCGAACCTGCAGTCAACTGGTCATGACCCAGGCAGATCCACGCTGGGGCTGGGCTGGCTGGTCAGCATGGCCTGGTCTTGGCTGAGCCATCGTTTCTCTTCCATGTCATCTCTCACCCACCAGCAGGCAATCTGAGCTCCATTGTATACCAGGGTGGCCTTTCAAGACAGTGAGTAGAAGCGGGCAAGGCCTCCTGAGGCCAGGCTCAAAGCCAGCACACTGTCACCTCTGCTGCATCCTCTTGGCCAAAGCAAGTCACAAGTCTGGCCCAGACTCAAGGAGTTAGAAAGAAAAGCCTCCTTCGGATGGCAGGACTTGCAAAGGGTGTGCATACTGGCAGGGGTGTGAAGAAATGTGACTACTTTTCCATCTGCCACGCTGTTATGGACAGAACTGTGTCCCTCCCCAAATTCATAACACTACCCACCATCCCTCCCGCCAGTACCATAGAGTGTGACTACGTGGAAATAGGGCCTTTAAAGAGGTAATTAAGCTTAAATGAGGTTGTTTGTGTGGGTCCTAATCCAATCTGATTAGTGTTCTTGTAAGAGGGATACCAGGGGCGTGTGCACAGGGGGACAACCATGTGAGGCCCCGTGAGAAGGCCACCATCTACAAGCCAAGGAGAGACCAAACCTACAGACACCTTGATCTCAGACTTCCCATCTCCAGAACTTTGAGGAAATTAGCTTCTGTTGCTTAAGCTGCCTAGTGCGTGGGAGGCTGTTATGGAGGCCCTAGTCAACGCATACACACACTCGTAAGTAGAGTACACATGTGGAACAGTACTAGAGTAATATGAATTCAAACTGTGCAGTAAATGTAGAGTGTTCTTTCCTGGCCTGGAAATGAGAAGGCCAAGTGCACACTGTAGCAGGAAAGAAAATAACATTTGGGGGGAGACAGATAATCTTGTATCTGACATGCCCCATAAGAAACCCAAGGGCAGTTTAAGGAATGAACACAGAGAAGGACCAGAATACCTCCTGGTTTTATGACTTTATCTGGCACTTGTAAAACTTTGGTTTCCACATGGAGCATATAGATGGGTTGTGACTGTTTAATGGTCTATATTTCTATGTGTCTTAAACCCTAAATAAACAATATTTGTTATATCTCTGTCCTCAGATGTAGCTGAAACAATACTTCATAGAAAAAATATAGATTTCTTTTCATAATGGTATATTGGTCAGGATCGTTTGTTTAGTCTCTGCTGTGGTATCCAATAAACCCCAAATCTTAACGTGAGATTATAATAGAATTTTATTATTGCTCATATTGGCTCAAAGCAGATCAGATGACCCTCCCTTGTCTTGGGGTCAGACCACCTGGCTTCCATGGTGCTGAAGCATCAGAGGACAGAACTGAAAAATGCAGTAAAACAAAGGGAAACCAGCAAAAAGGATGTGGCAGATCATGTCCACTAATTTTTATAATCTTATCATATAAAAGCTTTCTTATTTTTTCATGCCTGTGTCCTTGAAAGACTTGGGATGTGGGGTACCCATTTAGGTTGCCTCTGCCATATGGTAAGAAGATATTAGAAGAGAGAGGAGACCTTGGCTATAGCTCTACCCTACGTGCTAAGACCCAGTGGCAAGAGTGTGGGCAAGACTGAATATAAGGGGGAAAAGCCAGCCCAGAGCCCCAATTGGAAAATGCTCTTCATTTCCAATGCCCTCCTCTCATTCCTCCATCCAAGCTTAGTGGAGGGGCCTCATGCTATTTTGTGAGGCAAAAAGATGGAACTGCTGATAATTGTTTGAGGTGTTTCTGCATACAAGAAAACATATTTTGGTCCCAATGTCACCATGTTAGTTCAAGGTCAACTGCTTCAAATCTCTACCGACAGCTGTGGACTCACCTTTAGTAAGTGTAAATGACCAAAGGGCTGGACAATATGACAGATGCAGCCTAAACCCTCCCTCACCTATGCCTTCCCCTGGCAGATACCACATGAGGGACAGCAAGTCATTTATCCATCCAACCAAAGGAGCTACCAGGTTTATGAACATGAAGTCATGTAACAAACATATTAAATACTTGTAACATCCAGACCCTGTGTTCAGAGCTTCAAAAGTATTAGTATAATTAATCCTTGAGACAACAAGACAAAGCAGGTTTTCCAGTTGTCACTTTACAGATGCAATAACGCAGCCTCAAGGAAGAGCCAGTGTTAGGATGCTAAAACAGGTCTGCCTGACCTGCGTCTTTTCTGTTAGGATATTTATGAAACTACTGCTGTACTGTTGTGATGGGAACTAGTGCTGAAGTCCTAAATGCTGCAGAAACAAAGAATGGAGCTTTTGTAATCAGTTCTCTCCTCCAAACTTGACATGTCCTTGCACACTTTGAACAAGGCGTAACCTTTGCGTCACAGGAGCAAGTGTGCCCGTCACTATATTAGCAGGAATGGCAGGCAGATGAGGGCTCACTGAGTTCACTACCATTTCCCTGAATTGAGCCTAATTCACCATTTATTACAGAAGACACCAATTTTCTAGAGTACAATCCCCTCCAAGACATCCTCCCCATTCAATTATAGCCAGTCAGTGACTGGGTCCAAAGTTAGTGGGCAGACCAAACGACTCAGGCTTGCACTATTCATGACAGTAACGATTGATGTGTTCAAGGCAAGGACCAGATTTATGGGTCTCCTTACAGATATGATTTACTGAAAGTCGTCTTTTATTCCCTAAGAGCCAACCGTGGACATGTGCTAGGTGCACTCCAGATAAATGGCTGGGTTGAAGCTCTGTGGGCGGCTGTCAGGAGCAAGGAATAAGAAAGGGGGAAAAATAGAGAAGTCGTTTCACACATGAGACACTTGTCGAAAACGCAGGGGCTCCAGTGCTCCAGGAACAGCTGGCGATGAGGAGCTAAAAAAAAGCGACACCATTTGCAGGCCATGGACAGTTGGAGGCCTTGTCACACTAACCACTGAGTGGGCAAGACTGATTTATGGATGGGCTGATAATGGTAAAGAAATAAAGATTGATTTGCTGTAAAGCACATCTGGAGAATAGTGGAGGCAATAGAGAAAAAGGGGGAGGGAGAGCATGGATTCTGAGAAAAGTCTCACCTGAAGATAAATACACAGGACAGATCTGACAACAAGGAGATGATGGGAAAATTCATGATTATGCAAATCACCATCACGTGGGTGAGGACAGATTTCCAGGGATGCTATGATGCCTGCACTCCAAGCAACCACACACACGTGGCTGTGTTAATCTGTGCTCAGGGCTCTACTAGGTGTCACAAAGGTAGAAAGATACTTAAGACTCAGGCCACTTTCTTGGAAGATAGGAAGGATGACAGTGTGTCTGGAGAAAAAAAGACATGAAAAGTTTACAAACATTACAAGAGCCCTAAGGTACAACACTTCCCCTTGGCGGGATCCTGGGCCACCTTTCTCCCCTCAGTAGTTAATGCCTACTCATCCCTGTAGCCTTATCTTAGTCAACACCTCCTTGGGGAAACCAGGATAGACCCTGTAAAGATGTCATTCTACCTCGTATCCTTGCATTAAACTTGTATTGCTTCTTAAAATACAGCACAATTGTTATTTCGCATTGATCACTTTTTTGTTTATTGTCTGCCCTCCTACACATTATACTGTAAGTTTGCTGAGAGCTAAGAACTTATATTAATAGTCCCTTGCAAACAGTAGATGCTTAATAAGTACCTGTTGAATGAATTAGCTGCTCTACTCATTTATCTGTTCATTCAAAAATATTTGCTAAATGACTATCATGTGCTGGGTGCTAAAATACAAATATATTCAATGGTGATATATGTAAAGAAGCAGAACATGGGGATAGAAATGGGGTGTTGGGTGGCTATTTTAATTTGAGGAATTGGGGGATGCCTATGATGTTTGAGCTGAGATTGTATAATAAGAAGAGCCTGACATTCAAATATCAGAAGGAACACTCGGGCAGAAGGAGGTGGTAACCAAAACACCCTGAACAAGGAGTAACCTTTACCTGTTTGAGGAACAGAAAAAAATATAGCACAACTAGAGCTAAGTTCATTCACTCATCCGTTTGTTCTTTCATTTCTTCATTTACTCACTCATTCTTTTCTTTGATAACATGAGGTACTAGGTACACAAAAAAACCACATAAAACATTAATACTGCTCCCTAGCTGCTGGCAGCCTAATGAAATAGCTCAGAAAGGTCAGAGAGAGCAGGACACAGTGAGTCTCAGGTGAGGTCTGCAGACCCTTGGCATCCCTGAGACACTTTCAGGAGTACAGGCAGACACTACTGTTTTCATAATGCATTAAAATGCCAGGTGCTTTTTCACAGTGGTGGCCTCAAATCAATGGTGGCAAAACATGTTGGCATTTTAACCCGAATCAAGGCATTTGCACACACTGTATCTGTGGTCATTGAAACATGTTACAATAAAAAGTGCCAGATATACTTTAGAATACACTTGATTAATCAGCAAAGGTATTACTTTTGTTAAATCTGATCTTTTAGTTCATATCTTTCAAATATTCTCTGTGAGGAAATGGGAAGGTCACATAAAGCACTTCTGCTGTGTATGAAGGCACAAAGTTTGTCTCTAGGGAATCATTTGTGTGACTGTTTAAGTTACAAGCTAAACTAGCCCCCTTTTCTCATGGAACACCATATTTACTGAAAAGAACCTGTGACAGCAAACTTTGATTGTGGAGCTTGAGTGTCAGACATATTCTTAAAAATGAACAGCAGCAGCCTGTCACTTCAAGAAAATCAATTAGCAATTTTTGTTGCTAAACATAAAGTTCAAGCTCTGAAGAGAAAATGATAATTTTTGGAAAACTCAAATCAGCCGCTGTGATTCTGACAGCCTCCCAATAAGTTGAGAATTTTCTGATGAAATTGCTGGTGAAAATAGTCAATGTGATTTTCTAATAATGTGCAATAAAATGTGTTAATATTTGCAAGGGCTGTATAATTCAAGTGAGCCAACAATTTTTCAAATGATCAATGCAAGATGTTACAAAATTATGCATGGGGAAAAGATGCATTTAGAGTGCAAGACATACCAACGGATTGTAATATGGACATTTCTAAAAAGTAAGACTTTCCACATTTACATGAAAAGATTATTAAAATACTCTTCCTTTTTCCAACTACATATCTGCATGTTGCAACAGATTGAATACAACAGGAAATATAACAATCCTCTTCATTTCTATGAAGAGATATTAAAGAGATACATAATATATAAAACAGTGTCACTCTTCTTGCTAATTCTATGTCTTGAAAAAAGTCACTTTTCATTCAAAATTGTATTTATGCTAACATGTAATACATTTATTATTTTTAAAAATAAATTAATAATATATTTTTTTAATTTTTCAGTTTTAATTACTAATATGGTATATACTGATAGATATAATCCACATAAATAAAACTCAAAGGATACTTGAGACCAATATGTTTGAGAACCATTGCTCTATGGTATAGTGAGAAAAAAAAATTGGACCTATATAAGTTTAATAGTATATGGAATTTCTAATTGTTTGGATTCTTAGGCAAATCTGATGATGAAGGTCACTCCCATTGACACAGGTGTAGGTTTAAAAATAACTCTTCTAAAAATAACCAAAAATGTTCACAAAATTTTCCTAATATCAAAGATGTTTTACCAACATATATATTATGCATAATTTTACTAGAAAGCATATCTAAATGTTGGTGGCTTTCTATGTACGAGGCTCTATCCCAAGAGATTTATATGTATTAATTTACTTAATTCTCAAATCAATCCTGAGAGACATATTATTATCCTCATTTTTTAGATGAAAAATTTAAACTAAAAAGAGTTAAGCAATTGCCCCAAAGTTTCCCAATAGTTAGCAATAGGTGCACTGAGGCACTGCACTCCGAAGTCTGTGCCACACAACGATATAGCTAATCCACAGAATATAGTGAACAAAAGTATGGCACACTGATTGATACATTTTCTTTAAAAAATGCAATTTTTACAGGTAGGTTGAAATTTGGGGTCACAGACAAGGCAGCCTCTCTGTCAATGTTTTAAGACTGAATTGCTTTGATCACCTAGACCTTCTCATATGATACTCACCCACCATTCACTGTATCTACCCTGCAGCTCACACACACTTACACGTGCTGAGAAGAAGGCCATTCCTCTCTTTCTGTAAAACATTAAATCTATACATTTGTTATGCATGACCTATTAGTTATTTCACTATAAAGGAACGTAATTCTCTTCTCTAAGTACCATTGGAATTTTCATTTTAGTCTCATTATGCTTTAGTCTTGTGATGAATGAGCAACTCCAGTGTTTAACAGTAATGGGGTCAGTAAGGCAGATAAGCTAGCTGGGCTCTTCAGATCTGCCTGTCTCTCCTCTAGAATTACTCTAGTGTTTGAACTCTTGGCCAATTACTCACACACCTTCTGCCCTTGCAGTCCAAGCACTGCCCAGATGGCTTTGATTTGGAGGCCCTCAATTTATCAAAACAGTTTGTTATGTTAAAAAACTGATGTCAAAGAAGCCATATGACCCTTTTTATGTGTAGTTTTCCTGGAATAAGAAATCAATTTGCCCATTTTAAACAAAGTTGGGGCCTAAAGACACTTGAACCGGTGCTACATTCATAAACCAATAAGAAAAATAGACTTAGAAAAACATAGTCTCCCATTCCTGGAATCACACAGTGTTAGGAATGAAGGGCTTTCCTGGCAGGTGGGGGACACCTTCTTCCTCAGCCTGCCTCAGGTCCACTTGGGGGTCTGGTGAAAAAGACAGCTGGCTGAGCTCCACTCCTGAGCATTTGACTCAGTGAAGTCCTGACTTGGGACCCAGGAATCTGAATTTTTACAAGGACGGCTGGTGATTCTGATGCAAACCTTTAGACCATGATCTGAAAAGCAATATTTTTCACCATCTGCAACCTCTCCCAAGAATAACGCTCACTTAATATTCCAACCATCCTTTCCTCCCACCCCACCGCTTACATGTGAATTTTGCATGTGGGTCTGTGCCCACAGACCTGCCTTCTTACTGTGTAGCAAACACACACTAAGGATCCCATATATAGAGCCCCAAATGTGAGTTCCTTCTAAACTTCAGACTTGGTTGCTGAAGAGTGCCTGGTTCTCTTGTGGGCCCTTTAAGTTGAATTTTGTAGGTTTCTGTGCCCCCAGGGTATTGCAGCTACGGGGTCTGCAGAATGACTCTGGATCCAGCATAGAGCAATACCTTATTAAATGTGATGCTGGTAATCGCATCCATCCTTGTCAGGGAGTGACTCGGGAACCAGGCTACGGCCCAGTGGATGGCATTCTTCAGGCCACCAGAGCCGGTTCTGTAATAAGCACATAAACCAATCATGGCAAATCCAATGAGAGGAAATATACCGTAGGTAGGGTCACTGATATCTCCTCAAATGGAATCTCTGTTGACGGCCTGATACCCAGAACTGCTGCAGCCACTGGCTGAGAGTAACATCTACATAGCCTGAAGAGTGAGTCAGGACATTGACAGAGAAATAGAATCAGATTCCCGGGCTGAGCCAATCACTAGAGCTTTTCTTACCTACAGACTTCCAGTTACTTGGGACAATGTGCTTACTGTTGAGGCTGTTAATTGGATTTCTGATTAGAGTTCAAGTTTCTGTTAGCATTGGGGGCATTTGACTGAAACAGGTAATGCTATGGTCTGAATGGTTGTGTCCCCTCAAATCCATATGTTTATACCCTAAGACTCAAGGTGATGGTATTTGGAGATGGGGCCTCTGGGAGGTGATTAGGTCATGAGTGAGATTAGTTTCCTTATAAAAGAGGCCCCAGCATGCTCCCTTGGCCCTCCCACCAGGTGAGGACACAAGAAGTCTGCCATTTGCCATCGGGAAGAGGGCCCTCTCCCAACCAGGCTACCACTCTGATATCAGACTTTCAGCCTCCAAAACTGTGAGAAACAAATTTCTGTTGTTTATAAGTCACCCAGTCTTTGGTATGTTGTCATAGCAGCCCAAACTGACTAAGGCAGAAAACACAAATGAAAAGCAACTTGTTGAAGTTTCCTGGATATTATTTGATGTATATTTATACATATACGTATAAATATTTATGTATATATTTGTACTATATGTGTATGTATATGGTCTATATATGCTGTGTGTGGGTGGATATATATCATTAGAATTTATCAGTAGAGTGTCAGGTAAAATGTAAATTGTTTTTCTTGTATTTTTAAAATTAATAAATAATGTGGTTCAATTTTAAGAAAACTTCAAGAATTGACCAAGAGTACGGCAAGTAAAATTAAAACATTTTACACTTGAAATTTAAATATTCCCTAAGGGCATTAGAAAACATATTTTTCAGTATGAATTGTATTTTTTTTAATTGAGGCAATTTTGATTCATAACATTATATGTTTTATGTGTACATTATATTTCTACTTCTGTATACCCTGCCACATGTTCACCACCAAAAATTTAGTTTCCATCTGTCACCATAAAGTTGCTCCCCTTCACCCATTTTGCCACTCCCCTTTCCCCTCTGGTAACGCGTACTCTGTTCTCTGTATCTACATTTTTGTTAGGAAATGCATTTTAAAGGGCCACTGGTACACATGTTCTAGGATCACCCTAATGAGCAGGTGAGGAGACAACACCCATTGAGAACATCGTTAAGAAGGGTATCTTACCTGCTTTTTTTCACCATCTTAGCTTTATTCAAAGAGGAGCACCTCTTTGGGTTTAGGTAAAATACTGAAGGTCTTTACAAATTTATATACCCCAACTCCAGAAAATACTGATATCATCACCCTCTCCTGGAGAAATAAAGATCATAGCGAAAGACTTTGCCGATACTCTACGTGTGAATGGAGACAAGTGGAAAAGATAAAGCAAACAAACAAACACCTATCATTTTCAAAAGAGCTCCATTAAAATTCCATTGATCTCTTTTGCAGTTTGCATTTACTCTTTCTTTTTCCCCACCCTCCTATATTTTATCAGCTCGGTATTTTTTAACCCTAGCTGCATAATAAAACCATTTAGAGAGTTTTTAAAATACCGATGCAGGGCCCCATTCGGAACAAGCACTTAGAGGCTCTGGTGTGGAAGGTGGGCATCATGTTTAAAGGGTCCCCAAGTGATCCTGACACACAATTGAGGGGTAACCAGTGAGAAAGCCTTGTCCTGCTTGCCTACCAGCCCCTTCAAAAGAGCTGGTCGTGTGAGACAAATAGGCACAGGTCTTCGCACGGAAAGCATGCTGGTGAGGAGCATGAAGTGGTGGAGAAGAAAATCCTCACTTGCTTTATATTTATTTGCTGATGCCTCAACCCGCTAAGAAAAGTGAAAATAGATAATTCTATAGAGTACACGCCATAAATACACATCAAACTTTGTAGAATTAAGTTTTCTTACTTTCTTTGACCTGCTTGTGATCATTTAATCTCACAAAAATGAGAGATAATTTAAGGAATTCATGACTTTTAGAATAATTGATTGCTAATGTTAAAAAAAATCACTTTTTTCTAAAATAAAATTTTTTGCGGCACAAAGAAGGAAACACTTGCTTCTTCCTCAGCATAAAGCAAGGTGGGCTCTAAATATGTCATTTTGATTGTGAGGGAAAAATATATTATCAACCACGAGTTATCATTCATTGAACTGAGATGTGAAAGGGAGGTACTTGTTTGTTTGTTTTAATGATTTTGTAATTTTATACTAATTCATCTTGTCATCAGGCTCATATCTGGGTGGTAAAGTGTCCAGACAGAAAAATGTTGTGAACTATATTAATTTTTGTTACATATTAATATTGTATTAATATATTAATATTAGTATAATTGATGTGTGTTAATTATATTTACAATAATTATATTTTATGTAAGCTATTAATGTTATAGGACATTAGGTTTTAACCTATTTTCACATTCCTTATCATAAAGATACCATTTTATGAAAGGTTCTTCTACAGATTTGGAATCGATTTGCTCTGTCTGACCCCAGAATGGGCACTAAAGTGAAGTGAAATAAACTAACATGAATAATGACCTAGTATTTTATAGGCATTTTAGATAACATATCTGATTTAACATTCACTACGGCCTCATAAGGTAAGTGATTCATTCCCACTCACAGGTGAAGATGGTGAATCTCAGAACGAATGCATGAGCTCCGCAAAGCCACGTGTCTAGCAAGTGCTAGAGACAGGACCAGAGCCAAACCAACAGACATTAGGGGAGCAGATTCTCAGTTCAGTTGAGAAAGACGTTTCTTATAATTGGAGCGATCTGTCACTGGGATGACAGCAGCTAGTAAGGTCTGATCACAGGGGAGATATTTCAGCAGAGGTTTAACATATGTGTTTACTCTTGAGAAGGATTTTCTTTCCTTCCGATCTGATAAACATCCTCTCATCCTTCAAAGCCTAGCTCAAAGTCATCCCCTCTGAGAGTGCATTCTTGACTTCTCTGGCCCCTGCGTCTTGTATTAAACAGGATCTTGTCCTCACCTCTAAGTTTGCATCACATTGCATGGCATGTGCTGACATCATCAAGGTTCCTACCATTTTTCTATTCCCGTTGTCTTAGTGCAGTGTTTTGCACATTGTAAGGACTTAAATAACATTCGTTAATAGAATGAATATTCAAGAATCAATGTTTTAGTCAGATTTCTCCAGAGAAACAGAACCAATAGGATGTGCATATATAATATATATATTATATATATAATATATATATATAATATATATATTATATATATAATATATATATAATATATATATTATATATATATATTATATACATGGAGAGAAATTTATTTTAAAGAATTGTCGCATGTGATTGTGTGGCTGGCAAGTTTGTTTTACCTTATTGCAGATGTTTCAATTATATTTTTATTTTTCCTAATATATTTTTATCTTTCTAATTTTATTTTGTTTTATATTCTTTGTTATTGACTGCTTTTTTTTTCTTTTTTTTTTTACCTTACCAGGTGGCTTGCAGGATCTTGGTTCCTAGGTTGGAATTCAGGCTCAAGCTCCTGTGGTGGGAGCTCCGAGTCCAAACTGCTAGACTAAAAGAGAACCTCAGACCCCAAGGAATATTGATCAGAGTGAGGCCTCCTGGAAGTCCTCATCTCGGCACCAAGACCCAGCTCTTTCCAACTGCCTGCAAACTCCAGTGCTGGATGCCTCAGGCCAAACAACCAGTGTGACAGGAATACAGCCCTGCAGATTAAAAAAAAAAAAAAAAAAAGACAAAAGAAAATGTTACAGATGAAGATACAAGGTAAAAACCTAAAAGACCAAATAAATGAAGATGAAATAGGAAAACTCCTGGAAAAAGAATTCAGAGTAGTGATAGTAACAATGATCCAAAATCTCAGAAGCAGAATGGAGAAAATACCAGAAACGTTTAACAAGGATCTAGAAGAACTAAAGAGCAAAAAAAACAGTGATGAACAGCACAATAACTGAAATTAAAAATACTCTAGAAGGAATCAATAGCAGAATAACTGAGGCAGAAGAACAGATAAGTGATCTGGAAGATAAAATAGTGGAAATAACTGCTGCAGAGTAGAAGAAAGAAAAAAGAATTGAGGACAGACTCAGAAACCTCTGGGACAGCATTAAATGCACCAACATTTGAAATATAAGGGTCCCAGAAGAAGAGGAGAAAAAGAAAGGGTCTGAGAAAATATTTGAAGGGATTATAGTTGAAAACTTACTTAACATGAAAAAGGAAATAGTCAATCAAGTTCAGGAAGTGCAGAGTCCCATACAGGATAAACCCAAAGAGAAACACGCCAAGACATATTAATCAAACTATCAAAAATTAAATACAAAGAACAAATATTAAAAGCAGCAAGGGAGGGCTTCCCTGTTGGCGCGGTGGTTGAGAGTCCACCTGCCGATGCAGGGGACGTGGGTTCGTGCCCCGCTCTGGGATGATCCCACATGCCATGGAGTGGCTGGGCCCGTGAGCCATGACCGCTGAGCCTGCGCGTCCGGAGCCTGTGCTCCACAACGGGAGGGGCCACAACAGTGAGAGGCCCACAAAAAAAAAAAAAAAAAAAAAAGCAGCAAGGGAAAAGCAACAAATAATATACAAGGGAATTCCCGTAAGGTTAACAGCTGATCTTTCAGCAGAAACTCTGCAAGCCAGAAGGGAGTGGCAGGACATATTTAAAATGATGAAAGGGAAAAACCTACAACCAAGATTACTCTACAAGGATCTCATTCAGATACAGTTGAGAAATCAAAAGTTTTACACACAAGCAAAAGCTATGAGAATTCAGCACCACCAAACCAGCTTTACAACAAATACTAAAGGAAATTCTCTAAGCAGGAAACACAAGAGAAGAAAAAGGCTCACAAAAACAAACCCAAATCAATTGAGAAAGTGGTAATAGAAACATACATATCAATAATCATCTTGAATGTAAATGAATTAAATGCTCCAACCAAAAAACACAGACTGGCTGAATGGGTACAGAAACAAGGCCCTTATATATTCTGTCTACAAAAAATACATTTCAGACCTAGGGACACATACAGACTAAAAGTGAGGGGATGGAAAAAGATATTCCATGCAAATGGAAATCAAAAGGAAGCTGGAGTAACAATACTTATATCAGGTAAAATAGACTTTAAAATAAAGACAGTTACAAGAGATAAGGAAGGACACTACATATGATCAAAGGTTCAAGCCAAGAAAAAAAATAGCATTATAAATATTCATGCACCCAACATAGGAACACCTCAATACATAAGGCAAATGCTAACAGCTATAAAAGAGGAAATTGACAGTAACACTATAATAGTGGGGGACTTTAACACCCTACTTACACCAATAGACAGATCATCCAGACAGAAAATAAATAAGGAAATAAAAGCTTTAAATGACACAATAGACAGGTAGACTTAATTGATATTTTTAGTACATTCCTAAAAAGCGGAAGAATACACTTTCTTCTCATGTGCACATGGAACGTGCTCCAGAATAGATCACATCTTGGGTCACAAATTAAGCCTTGGAAAATTTAAGAAAATTGAAATCATATCAAGCAACTTTTCCAACCACAACACTATGAGATTAGAAATCAATTACAGGAAAAAAAAAAACAGTAAAAAACACAAATACATGGAGGCTATACAGTGTGCTGCTAAATAATCAGGTGATCACTGAAGAAACCAAAGAGGAAATCAAAAAATACCTAGAAACAAATGACAATGAAAACATGATGATCCAAAATCTATGGGTTGTAGAAAAAGCAGTTCTAAGTGAGAAGTTTATAGCAATACAATCCTACCTAAAGAAACAAGAAAAATATCAGATAAATAATTTAAATTTACACCTAAAGGAACTAAAGAAAAAAGAACAAATAAAATACAAAATTAGTAGAAAGAAAGAAATCATACAGATCAGAAAAGAAATAAATGAAATAGAAACAAAGAAAACAAGAGCAAAGATCAATAAAACGAAAAGCTGTTTCTTTGAGAAGATAAAGAAAATTGATACTTTTAGCCAGACTCATCAAGAAAAAAAAGGGAGAGGACTCAAATCAATAAAATTAGAAATGAAAAAGGAGAGATTACACCTGACACTGCAGAAATACAAAAGATCATGAGAGACTACTACAAGCAACTATATGCCAATAAAATGGGCAACCTGCAAGAAATGGACAAATTTTTTGAAAAGTACAACCTTCCAAGATTGAACCAGGAAGAATTAGAAAATGTAAACACACCAATCACAGTTAATGAAATTGAAACTCTAATTTAAAATCTTCCAACAAAAAAAGTCTAGGATTCACAGATGGCTTCACAAGCAAATTCTATCAAGCATTTAGAGAGGAGCTAACACCCATCCTTCTCAAACTCTTCCAAAAACTGCAGAGGCAGGAACACTCCCAAACTCATTCTACGAGGCCACCATCACCCTGATACCAAAACCAGACTAAGATACTACAAAAAAAGAAAATTACAGCCCAATATCACTGATGAATATAGATGCAAAAATCCTCAACAAAATACTAGCAAACAGAATCCAACAGCACATTCAAAGGATTATATCCCATGGTCAAGTGGAATTTATCCCAGGAATGCAACAATTCTTCAATATAAGCAAATCAATCAATGTGATACACCATATTAACAAATTGAAGAATAAAAACCATATGATCACCTCAATAGATGCAGAAAAAGCTTTTGACAAAAGTCAACACCGATTTATGATAAAAGTCTCCAGAGAGTGGGCATAAAGCGAACCTATTTCAACAAAATAAAGGCCATATACAACAAACCCACAGCAAACATCATTCTCAGTGGTGAAAACCTAAAAACATTCCCTCTAAGGTCAAGAAAAAGACGAGGATGTCCACTCTTGCCACTATTATTCAACATAGTTTTGGAATTCCTAGCCACAGCAATCAGAGAAGAAAAATAAATAAAATCAATACAAATTGGAAAAGAAGAAGTAAAACTGTCACTGTTGGCAGATGA
The DNA here is from genome assembly GCF_964374135.1 of Grampus griseus. Lineage (NCBI taxonomy): Eukaryota > Metazoa > Chordata > Mammalia > Artiodactyla > Delphinidae > Grampus > Grampus griseus. The sequence continues at coordinate 4,147,111 of NC_139009.1, forward strand.
CATGATACTATACATAGAGAATCCTAAAGATGCCACCAGAAAAATACTAGAGCTAATCAATGAATTTGGTAGTTTCCTGATACAAAATTAATGTGCAGATATATCCTGCATTCCTATATGTTAATAACAAAAGAACAGAAAAAATAATTAAGGAAACAATCCCATTCACCATGGCAACAAAAAGAATGAAATACCTAGGAATAAACCTACCTAAGGAGGTAAAATATATGTACTCAGAAAACTATAAAGCACTGATGAAAGAAATCAAAGATGAAACTAACAGATGGAGACATATACCATGTTCTTGGCTTGGAAGAATCTGCATTGTGAAATTGACTATACTACCCAAAGCCATCTACAGGTTCAGTGCAATCCCTACCAAATTACCAATGGCAATTGTTACAGAACTAGAACACAAAAATCTTAAAATTTGTATGGACACAAAAAAGACACCGAATAGCCAAAGCAAACTTGAGGGAAAAAAACAGAGCTGGAGGAATCAGACTCCCTGACTTCAGATTATACTACAAAGCTACAGTAATCAAGACAATAAGGTACTGGCACAAAAACAGAAATATAAATCAATGGAACAGGATAGAAAGCCCAGAGATAAACCCACATGCCTATGGTCAACTAATCTATGACAAACGAGACAAGGATATATAATGGAGAAAAGACGGCCTTTTCAATAAGTTGTTCTGTGAAACCTGGACCGCTACATGTGAAAGAGTGAAATTAGAACACTCCCTAACACCATACACAAAAATAAACTCAAAATGGATTAAAGACCTAAATGTAAGACCAGACACTATAAATCTCTTAGAGGAAAACATAGGAAGAACACTCTGACATAAATCACAGCAAGATATTTTTTGACCCACCTCCTAGAGTAAGGGAAATAAAAATAACAATAAAAAAATGGAACCTAATGAAACTTAAAAGCTTTTGCAGAGCAAAGGAAACCGTAAACAAGACGAAAAAACAACCCTCAGAATGGAAGAAAATATTTGCAAACGAATCAACGGACAAAGGATTAATCTCCAAAATATATAAACAGCTCATGCAGCTCAATATTAAAAAAAGCAAAAAACCCAATCAAAAATGGGCAGAAGACCTAACTAGACATTTCTCCAGAGAAGACATACAGATGGCCAAGAGGCACATGAAAAGCTGCTCAATATCACTAATTATTAGAGAAATGCAAATCAAAACTACAATGAGGTATTACCTCACACTGTTTAGAATGGGCATCATCAGAAAATCTACAAACAACAAATGCTGGAGAGGGTGTGGAGAAAAGGGAAACCTTCTGCACTGTTGGTGGGAATGTAAATTGATGCAGTCACTATGGAGAACAGTATTGAGGTTCCTTAAAAACTAAAAATAGAATTACCATATGATCCAGCAATCCCACTACTGGGCATATACCCAGAGAAAACCATAATTCAAAAAGACACATGCACCCCAATGTTCACTGAAGCACTATTTACAATAGCCAGGTCATGGAAGCAACCTAAATGCCCGTCGACAGACGAATGGATAGAGAAGATGTGGTACATATATACGATGGAATATTACTCAGCCATAAAAAGGAACAAATCAGTCATTTGTAGAGACGTGGATTGATCTAGAGACTGTCATACAGAGTGAAGTAAGTCAGAAAGCAAAAAACAAATATTGTGTATTAACGCATATATGTGGAACCTAGAAGAATGGTACAGATGAACCGGGTTGCAGGGCAGAAACAGAGACACAGATGTAGAGAACAAATGTATGGACACCAAGAGGGGAAAGTGGGGTGGTGGTGGTGGTATGAATTGGGAGATTGGGATTGACGTATATACACTAATATGTATAAAATAGATAACTAATAAGAACTTGCTGTATAAATAAAATTAATTTTTTTAAATAAAACAGAAAACAATGAGTATGAGCATGATTTTATTTTATTTTTTTTATAGCAGAGAAGCCTAAATTGGGGGAGAGGGGTTAAGGAACTGTAGTGATATCTAGAGGTGACATAAGTGCTTCTTTTTATGCTAAATTTACTTTGTGATGGTTATTGTTATTTTAATGTTTTCCACAAAAACAGATTCAAAATTTTGAATTGTCATTTATAGACAAAGAAGGTCTTATTTTAGAACATCATGGAGATTTTTTTCTTCTCACTAAGATTACTTCTTCCCATAGGTTCTTACTGATAAGTGCAAGAGGCAACCAATATAGTCCAAAACCCAGATAATTTTTTCGCCCCAGTCCCTTAAACCTCAGCCGTCAGTGATCATCAGAGTTTGGCCAGCTTTACTGCTTTGGCGTAGGAAAGATTGTCAATGGCCCTGTCCAGAAACAATGATTCCTCACCACCTTACCCCTTCCTCCTCTGCATAGAATCTGCCCCTGTTTTAGGGCCTGTTAAACGGCAAAAAGAATATGGGTACTCTTTTCACCAAACACCTAGTAGGAGCCATGCTCTAGGACATATATTCTGGAAACACTAGTTGAACACAAAACAGTGAATCGGGCAGCGGTCTCTTCCGAAGGAGCGATGTGAGGTTATGGCAGAGAACTCGGCACAGTCTTACTGAAGGCAGCTCCTTGTTCCTGCCACTCGTCAACACAAAGCTTCCCTGTTGTCACGGGTTACGTGGCAAGTGATTAAAGTAGGAGAGATTCTCATTTTCTATCACAAATATCTATACTTAGAAGTTACAGAGATTCAAAATTAAGAGTGTATAAACACTAGGAACTTGCAGGGTTTTGTATTATCAACATTTTAAAGACCTGTCTCCAATTTGTCAGGATAATATCTCCATTTATTGTTTGTGTTCAGGTGCTAGAATCTCAATGTATACATTTGTTCGAAAATCAGCCTTATGGCATATCTTCTATTTGAATTGTTTTAAAGAGATTACAGTAACTAATTCACATATTTGACTTTAAAATCCTATATATATATATTATCTCCTTTCTATGATGATTTAGTGACATCTTGGACGCTCTAACTTTCATTTAAAAAAAAAATAAATGTATTGCATGTAAAATGTGCCATGTCTACCTCTTTCTTTTCTCCTCTCATCAATTTTTATAGGTCTTCAGTGCTGCATGGATCTGATACTCCTAGATTATTTAAAATCGTTAAATATCCCCTGAAATATGAGAACCTAAGATTGCTGTTGGTAGAATTCATGAACTTTCCCTGGAAATGTATGTCACAGTTGCAGTTTTGAGACTTTTTATCCCTTTGGTTTGACTTTTCTGCCAGTTCTTTCCTGAGCTCTGGGTGAATGTATTTATCTTAGTTTGTCTGCAAAGGTACTCTGGGATCTACAATTTGAACTTGATTATGGATTGATCATTGAAAGTGGCTTTTAAAAGTGACACATTTGTTAAAAGTCATTTCAGCAAAGAAAAACTGCTTTTAGAAGTGTATACATATTCAATAAAATTCTAGAGATAGGCAGGCCCTGGCTGGCAGTCAGTGAATTTCACACCAGCAATGTTTCTGAAATTCTCCAGCCTGGTTGAGAGCTATGTGTCTTCTTACAGAAGTACAGAGGCTGCTGTCCTCACAAACTCCTTTCCCTAGGACCAGAGGAAAGCAAATCACATGACCAAATACTTGGTTTCAATTTGGGATATAGTCTATTCCTGTGAAGATTCTCTCTTGAGCCATAATCTTTCTATTGAGATATGAAAATATGCTTCACACAGTCTCAGGAAAATAAGCATACCAGTGATGGATCACCAACTGATTAATTTTAGTAAACCTAAGCCTAGAAAGAAGCAGTTGTGCACAGAAGAAAGCCACTTTTCACCTTGTATCTGCAGAACAAATGTCCTTAAGAACACAGCTTTACCTCTGCAGAATGGACTTAGGTAGTTGAAAGATACCCCAAAATTCCTTTTAAAATATATACTTTTTTAAGGTATATAAAATATATACCTTAGTTTTAGTAACTATTATGATTATCTCACTTGTAATCAGTATCTGCTTATTAAATAAGAATGAACAAGTTATTTTATAAAACACCTCTTTGATATAGACTACTGCTAAGACTTCGATAGAGCCTGGGAATCACACCCAGACATACATTAAAATCAAAATATATGCATGATCCATGAGGCAGATACAGGAACAAATAAAGGTAAAATAGAATTGATGGAAAGAGAGAATCAAAACAGACTTGAAGGAGAAGGGATAATGGAGAAGGAAAGAAGAGAAGATCTGGAGAATAAAAAATGAAGAATAAAGTAAGTTTCCATTAGACTGTGAATGGCCTCAGCTCCTCAGGGCTTTGAGAATTTAATTATCTGACTAAGAACTGTTCACAGCTCTTGAATGGCTCTCTTCCTCCAAACTTTAGAGCCTTTGATGACTAGAATAACCAGAGCAGCCCTCAGGATGAAAACTGTTTTCTGTGCCGTAACATCAGTGACCATCTATGGACACCTAGAGACCAAGCTAGGGGCTGGACCTGGCTCCCAGGTCAGAAGTTCAACATCTCCATCCCGCTCAGCTTCAGATGTGGTGGATGTGAGGACACACACAACCCCAGGACCACCAATTACCACATGTACTGAAAACTGGCCTAGAAATGACTCTCTATCTCAAAAAGAGGCATGGCTTTTCTCCAGTGCATTTGTTTTTAATGTTTAACAAGCTGACAGGAGTGATTACGCAAGGACTAATAGCAGACTTACTGGTTACTGCAACACAAACAAATCGTCACCAGGCTGTCAGGACCTGCACAGTGTCCATTTTACTAAAGATGCTGAATGCACCTCCCACCTCTGCATGCAAAGTGAGCCGCACTCTCAAATCCCTCATCCCCCCCATACAGTTATTTGTTGTGTTTTTACTAAAAGGTAGGAGGGAAACTTTTCCACAAAGGGGGGTTGTGGGAAACACACAAAATCAGGGTGGGTTTAGAATGCTCATCAACAGGTCACCATCTGGTTTCATTCCTTAATCAGATAAAGGCTCTCCTCTGAATCATGTACGCCCCCAGCTAAATTTTCTATAAAGGTGCTGTGCCCTTGAGCCTCAGGCATTCAGAAAAAGTAAACCCAACTGCAGTCCACGTTAGGAAACATTCTGAAACACATCAATGGACGAAACTTCAGTCCCTCGTAGAAGGAACACATTTTTTAATGTGTTCGCTGAAATATAAATCTAGTTCAAGCTTTCAGTGATTTAATGCTGGTCTTCCTTTAAAATCTGGGCTGGGACTCCCAGCGGGGTTTGCCACAATGAAAGGGGAATTGGGTGTTGTGGTTCCCAATTCATGAAAGTCTCTGAAGGGGACATGCAGGTGTGCTTGTCGTTTCTGACCTGCGTGTGAGAGCTGGCCTCCTTCTGCTCTCTCAGCCTACTGCCTTCCTGCCTCTGTCACCTTCCTGAGACCCTAAACAGAGTCATCGAACCCCTTGGAGCGGGCGGCAGCGTCTGACTTCACAGCTGTCCCTGTGTACTCAGAGTATCACAACAGCTTAAGACAGATTAGAGAAAGTCACTTTTGACAATCATATTAGGAGAGTCGGCCATCTTTAGCATGGTAACCTAGGTGGCCCAGACCTGCTGGGGCCCCAGTGCGCTCCAAGACTGGCTTTCCAGCCTTTGATTAATGGATGGCATCAGCAATTAGGAGACCCTCACGTGATGGAACCACTGTACCTCCCATGGCAATTTTATCTTTTGCTCAAAGGTAATGAAGAGTAAACAAGGAATTGAGATAAACTCTGCCAGACAAGAATCAAATACCCCATATCACCACGATTCTTCATTTCTGCAGTTCTGAGACTTCAGCCCACCAAAGGGGCCAAATAGCTCAAATGACCCATTTGTTTGCAAGGGTTGATTAATAATTCTTCACTTTTGACTCAGCTGAATGTTTTCTTTGCATTTGTCCAGGTATTTGAGGAAGATAAGAATTAAATGACAGACTAAAAGGTATTAAATAGATGTATACACAAACATACCCTATCACATCTACCTTAGATGTCTTTCTGATTGGCAGATGTCACACCAACCCAGGCAGCAGGTGATACTGCTTCGCTTTCAAAAAATGTCCTGCAATCATTTGGGTCTGTTAAAGTTTTTCATTGAATTAGTTCCTGTGATTTGTGTGAGGGAGAGAAAAAATGGAAAATGTTAACTAAGGCTAGCAGCCAGGTGGGCGTGTTTGTCTTCAATTTGTCTTTCATCTCTCGTAGTTGAGGTCGGACACCTCCCCCTTGTGGTTCAGTGTAACTGGCTCAAGTTTGTTACAACCTGTGCCCAGGTGTTCTGCTTCCACAGGTAGATAACTGGACAAGCAGACAGTTGATTGACATTTGTGTCATTATCACCAATCACATTGTCCTCAAGTGAGAATGAACCAAAACAAATATAGGACCTTGACACAAGTGAGAATTAATTAAGCATGGAAAGATACTTATACTTGTAGACATACAGCTAATTTCCCCTGGAAAATTCAGTGTTCCATCACTGGCTATATTATTATAACAGGTTGTTTGGATTATTAAAAAAAAAAAAAACTGTGTGCAACATATATAAGTAAAGGAAAGGATTAAAAAATTATTCAAGAATATATAAAGAATACCTACAAATCAATAAAATATTTGCAAGCTAATAGAAATTGAGCAAAGCAAATGAACAGGCAATACACAAAGAACTATTACGGCCAATTAATACAGAAAAAGAAGCTTAACATCATTAGTGGTCAAATAAAAACTGATTAAAACAATAACTAAATATTATTTTTCACCCAATAGATTTGAAAAATTTAAAGTGGTGCAAAAATAAGAGAAACTGGCAGTATTATGTCATTTTAATGGGAGTGTAAGTTGGTAAAACATTTAGTAAGTGCTGATTATCAGTGTCCATAAAAAATGTAAATTTTGTTTGATCTAGAAATTGGAGTTCTAGGAAACTATTTTTATAAGGACATTCCTAAGAAGTTAAATTTTTAAGTATGAGGATATTTATGGCCACATTTGGCATAGTAGTAAGTACTACAAATGTGCATCAAATGTGGTGAAATAAATCATGGCGTACTCCATGGAACACACACAGTTACCCAGTTATTAGAAATGATGAGTCAAAGGTGTCTGTACTGACCTGAAAATGCATACTCACATTATTAGCTGAACAGCAAATGTTGAGAAACAAGTATGTTTAATATAATCCTATTAATGTTATAAAACAGGTATGCACACATGTTTATATGTGTGTAAGTACATGACAACAGGATAAAATACACATGAGATGGGAAAGGCAGTGGGAGGTGAGGGGATTTAATCAATATGCAAGTGCATTAATTGGATCATGTTGGAATGTGTTATATATTACTTGTGTAATAAAAACAGAAGTCAGAAAGTGAAAAAAAAATGTTGTTAATGGGATAGTTGGCCTTACCAATTAAGGTTACAAACAATTTTCCTGTGAGATCTTATCACATGGCCATCATATTAAGAATTCTAATCAGAAGAAAAAGATGCACTGAGGGGCAAAGTCATTTCATGTTTTCTTTCTTCTTCATCTTTCCTCTCCTGTTACCTCTCTTTCCACAGTACGTGAGTCATCACTGTATGTCCAGCACTGGGTACACACTAAAGAATGATTAAACACGATGCCTGCCCTTATGTTGCTCATAGATATTCAGAAACATTCAGAAAAAAAAACTTAATTACTCTTAGGAAATATCACACATTCTACAAAAGAACTAAAGGTCTTTCAGTAATAGAAATGCTAGGAGGACTGTTGGGACCAGTGGTGGGTAAACATATCTCCAAGAAGGCTGTGTATGAGTTTCCTGGAGTGGCCATAACATCGCACAGTAGTAAATTGTTGACACCTTGCACGTCTTAAAATGTCTCTACTCCATCCTCATACCTGATTGATCGTTTTCCTTGGTAACGAATATAAGTCTAAGATCAAACTTGCTCAGAATTGGAAAGGCATTATTCCATTTTCCTGCAGCTCCTAGGGCTGCTATTCTCAAGTCCATAGTGTTCTGAGTCCAAGTTTTTAGGATCATTGTCTCTAGTGCCTGAAACGTTATAATAATATGACTCAGTCTGGGTCTTTTTCTTTCCATTGTGCTGGATACTTTCAATTGTAAAACCAATGTCCCTTATATCTCAGAAATGCTCTTCAAGTGTTTTATTGGAGATTTTCTTCTCTCCTTTTCCTTTGATTTCTCTATCTGTAAATGCTATTACTTGGTTGTTGTACCTTCTGGGCTGAACCTCTAATTTTATGAATTTTTCTATGATCTGTTGCTTGACCGTTTTGCTCAACTTTCTGGGAAATTTCCTCATATTTGTCTTCCATTTCTTTTGCTCAGTTACTAAGTTTTTTATTCAAAGAGCTGCTCTGAATAATTCCCTTTATGTCTCTGGTTTGTGGGAACATAAAGTCATCAACTATCCTGGGAGTGTTAACACCCTTTCTCTCCTCCCCAAAAATCATGTTAGTTTTGATCCGGCCACACCACACAACCTGAATAATGTTCCAAGAGTTATTTGCTGCCACTTCTTGTGCCAAACAGCACAACAAGTGTGAGAACTAGCGTATTGCATAAACCCCCTTTCTTATACGGCTGCCTACTATTCCGTACATTCAGCTAAATCCTACCCCAAAAGCCCAAATAAGTGCCAGAGAGAATGGTGCTCATCTCCCGCTGTTGGAACTCCCACAGAGACTGGAAGAGTCACTTCTCATAGTCTGTTCTAAGTTCTTTGAAGAGAATCATGCCGAATGCCTTGGCTAAACACATCTTTTACACACTTGGGGCAAAGAGAAATCGATTAAGTATTGGCTGCATGGGATTAGGAATGGCTTCTGGGACTGGAAATCTTGGCTCCTACCTACTTCCCGGTGTTCATGAAGATTGGAATGAAGAGAACTTTAGCAGTAAAAAGGATAAACATCCTCCAGAAAAACAGAGCGCCTTAGCAACAGAGAACAGCCAGTAGATTCGTGGTTAGAAAAAGAACATCAGCGCGTGCCCTGGTCCCTCCTGAATTCTCAATCACGGCTTCTCAGACATTGTGGTCCCAGACAGATAAGCTGAGCTGGCTGACCACAGAGGATAAATTACACCTGACCCATCAAGGCAGTTACCTTTATCCTCCAGACTATTGTGGCTTCTTCTTTTCTATCTTCATTTTGGTTTAGCTTATTGTCAGGGTTCCTAATAGTGTGGATAATATTCATAAGAAGAAAAGACATCAATTTGAACATTTACAATATACCAGGCACTGGGAGGTACTGTACTTAAATAATTTCAGTTAACTCAGAAAATGATCTATTTGAGGTAGATGATATTATATCTATTTTGTACATTATAATTTGAAGCTCAGAGAGTTTAAATGACTCACCCATAGTCACACACTCACATGTGTTTTCCATCTATTCCAACTTCCTTTGGTTTTCATTTTTAAATCCTCAACTCTGTCTAAAATGGCAAGATAACAAAATAGAAGAAGATTAATGGGAAACAACAAACCCAAATGTGGCTAAGAAATCCAAAGAAAACAAAGAACATGTTTTTTTAAAAGATCACAATTTACCTATTTCCATTCTATTTCAGTGGGCCTGAACCTCATTTCACTTGACTCTTGATGGAATAAAATTCAGAGAATCGGCATTGCAGATTACTCGAGATGATAGCTCCCTATAGACATGAAAGGCTCCCTTATTGGAAGAAATAAAAGGAAAATGACCCCAAAATCACAACCCTAGAATTATAACCTTATTCAAAAGCTATAAAGCGGTACCAGTTATCTGTTAAATTCATGCATAGTTAAAAACTCAATAATGACCATGTTGTGAATACCGACGTCAAAAAATGATCAGACTTCTGTATAATGAAAATGCTTTCATATAAAAATGGAAATAAATGACAGTTTTCTGCCATAGATTAGAATTTTTGCCTATCAGTATTTTCCAGAACATTTCTGATTTAAAACAGCATATCTGTATATATCTATATATACTATATCTTAATTGTTTTTATTAAATATATATGGTTACTTTAGATTTAAAAATTGAAGATCTTGTTATCTGTGATCAAAAAGCATCTCTATCAAGAAAAAGAGACCTCTGTTATCATCTTCATTTTGATGTAAAAGAAATAGAAAGAAGGTAATTATTCACTTAGGTTACCTGCCAAGAACAATAGAAGACACAGGCATACACATACCTTCTGGGCTCCCAGTGTTTTTTCTTTTCTTTTTTTTTTCACCAGAGTTCTCCATGTACACAGCATGGAATTTTGCAAAGATAAGAAGAGTTATTGATTTAGGTTGTGGAATTGATATTAGTGCCTTATCTTCACACTGAGCACAAAAAGGATCACAAACATACTTGGGGATGCTTAGCCTCTGTGGTAACATAATCAGACAGGAGAGCCGAAAGAATGAAATAAATACACGAAAAGGCTAAAATGTTAAAATAATTATATTCCATTTTTTCAGGGGGTAAAGTAATTTGATCAGAGAAGTGTACATCATAGAATTAAAATAATTTGATGTAATTGTTTTTGTTTTTATTCCTGTGTCAAAACATGATGAGGAAAGGGCTAATTCACATAATCTTAGGGCACAAAAAGGCCAGAAAGGCCTGGTTTTAAGCAGAAGAAAATAAAGACCTGTAAGGTGTTCCCCAAGGCCCTGGGGACCACCATCACCCAAGGCTGTATTCATTAGAGGAGGCATGTGCTAAAATAACAGAAAGCACTTTTCTGTTTTATTCCTGGTCATCTAATGATCCAAAGCCAGGTGGAAAGTGAATGTATTCAGCAGCTAAATGAGGACAAGAGTCTACCAGTTAAAAACGAATGAGTTTGTCATTTAAATATATTAATAGCTGATAAATATGCAGTTATCTTTCATGTCATAGCTGGGAAAAATGAACATCTGAACACTGGTTATCTAATTATCTTGGACTTATCTTTCCCTTTCTTATAATATGATAAAATGTTTTAAAAACTCAGTTGTGGTATTGATTTTTTACTTTGTTTTTTGTTTTCATTTTAATTATAGAGCCACAAATCTGAGAAATTATACTTGGAAACTTATCTTTGACAAGTGGCTGAAAACTCTATTGAGTTGGGGATTAACTAAATTGAAATCATATTACTACTTGGGTAAGTATGAAAGTCTGAATGGGATTTCATGGAACAAAATATTTGAAATCAGGTCTCTCTGTGTCAGGGAAGTTGAGACCTTCCACAGGACACAATAAATTCAAGTCTCTTTCAATCTTTGCATTATACACGCTTACCTATACTGAAGTTTGAAATAGGCTGCTTCTTTGCTGTTGTCTATGTGCTGAGTAAGACATTTCAGAATTACTGGTAATTGGAACCACAGGCTTTCTGTGCACAAGATAGAAGAATATAGAAACACACAAATTTCCTCTCTAATTCTTTGGCTCCAATCTCACCCCGGCCAGAGAAAATGGATGGTTCACCAGGACTGTTTTTCCCAGAGAGCACATGCCGAAATATTCAGATGGTATTTGCCCAAGCCTGCTGGTGCTTTCCTCTAGATCAAAATACGTATAGGTTGTCTTCCTGTTATTTTATTTTTTCTTGTTTTTTCTTACTCTTTCCCTCTTTCCGTTCCTTCCTTCTTCATTTTTTTTTTGTTTTGTTTTCTTTCATTATTTCCTTCTTAAACAGATGATGCTCTAAGTTCAAGCAAAAGTCTGGGGGTCTGGGACATTCCATATTAGGGAGCACAGGCCTTTACCCTTCTTCCTAAACTGCCAGTGTTCTGTGAAAAACAAGACCCAAAGGTCTCAGGTGCAAAACTCCATTAGCAGTTTTACATGACCTCTATCAGAGAGAGAGATAGCCTCTAAGACTTTGGGGGACCCAGAAACAGATCCTCTGACCACAGTGCTCCCGTCGGCTGTGCAACTGTCCCTACAGCCAGCCCATGCTGCTCCAGGCCACGTTCAGTAAAGGCCCAGCTGTTGCCACCCCTGCTCCACAGACAGCTGCTGCAACAAACCGACCCTCCTCTTTACGGCCCTTGAATGGGAAGATTGCCTTTCAGCCCATTGTTCTGTGTAGACTCTGATTAACCCAGCTGCATTTAGAGCAGGGGATTGCATCAATTTCTATTGATTAGCAGTGGTAGTACAATAATCCTCCTGCTCTGATCAATGCAGCCTGCAGACCAGGCCTTACTACCCAGCAGCGTCCTTTTGCCTGGTCATTGATACCCTTGTCTGTGCTTGTCTGGACTTGTGAGATGCTAAAGGGAAGGTAAGCTGTCATGTTGAGTGATTACAGTTCTGGGAAATTCCTCGTGATTGGATATCTGCTTCCATGATAATCCTCTGCCAGTTCTAAGCAACATTAATCACTTTTACCAAATAAGAACACTGTATGAAACAAAAATAAAATACTCTGACTCTCATTCCTTGATTATAAATCACAGTAATCCTCTAGCCAGGTAGAAACTGACACAGGCAACTTTTGAGATCTGAAATCTGTCCCATATCCGTGACAGCAAAACCATTCCACAAATTTGGTTTCATTCTTGAACTGGAGTTTATACATTGCTCTTTGTAATAGTAAAGTGGTTACTTTTGGCTTATTTGTCTTGTTTGGGCATTTTCATTAGCAAAAAATATTACTGAGAAACAACCATGTTCTGTATTTGATTTATATTGATCTATTTTTCTTTTAATTGTCCCTAAAACAATTAAATGTATTGATATATTTAAGGAATCTACCTGTGAACTCATGATTTTTAAAGGAATATTAAACAAGTGCGATCCAAATAATGTCAACTTTGTCCTTATAATATTGTACAGTTAACCTACTTTAAAAATAAAGCCAAAGGTAGGAGAAGAGGAAGACTACTCTGGAATTGTGGACGGTCCACTTTTTTATTGAAGTATAGTTGATTTACAATGTTTCAGGTGTACAGCAAAGTTATTCAGTTACGCATATATGTATATTCTTTTTCAGATTCTTTTACATTACAGATTATTACAGAATATTGAGTAGAGTTTCCTGTGCTATACAGCACGTCCTTGTTGTCTATTTATTTTATATATAGTAGCCTGTATCTGTTAATCCCTAATTCCTAATTTATCCTCTTTCCCCTTTGGTAACCATAAGTCTGTTTTCTATGTCTGTGAGTCCACTTCTGCTTTGTAACTAAGTTCATTTGTATGGAGGATCCACGATTGATGCAGCCGAGGAGGCAGAGATCAGCATTTCCTCTCCTCTCTGTGGTCCACCAATCACCTTCCCATAACGAAGGGTCTATCCCATCTCCACACATGGTGATACTTAACCTAGAAGCTTTAAAGAGAGAAAATGGAGTGATCCTGGCTCCCACATTCAGGATTGTGTGATGCTTTCTTCAGACGGCCCTGCAGCTGAAACTGCTGCCTGGGAAGGATGCAATGAGCCCCTCCAGGACCCCAACCGCCATGCACACACGTCCTTTTATGACCCACTTGATTCTGAAAGAAGTCCATCTAGCCACCTCTTTCAAATCTCCACTACGTAAAATGAATTAAACTGAATAATAAGCAGGGAGCAGTGCATGGGGAGTGATGTTTAAAGTTTAGATAGAAATTCATCTATCAAAACCCATGTGGCCTGGCCTTTAAATGTGTGTGTGCACGCACCTTCACACCACACACTTGCACACACACACCACTCACTCACCCACACATGACACCACACAAACACACACTAAAATACAAACCGCTTGCTCACTCACACATACCACCCTTCCCACACACACAACACACACAGAATTGCTCACTCTGGTAGAATAATTATTAGAATAGTTTTGATAACACAAAAGAAAAGTATTAAAACACATTAAAAGAATGTGAGCTTTGTTTCCAAATATTGTTCTACATAGATGTGAAGTTTCAATATGTAGGTGTACACATTCCTGTAACGGTAACATCAGATATATTCATTACCAAGAGGAAGCTTGACTCACAGAGGCACTTCGTGGATATTTCACAAGGGGCCCTGGAATCCAAGGTCTTCCTAGTAAATTAGGAAAGTACATGGACTCCAAAATTAAAATGGAATCTAAAAAGGGAGATTAATTTAGTTCTATTTAAAATCAGTATTCTATTTAATAGAAGTAAAGTATATGTCCTACATTTATGTGCATGAACACTGTGTAGATGAATTAATTTGTATAAGGGCAAATTTTGTAAAGAAAATATTTGAGAGAAGACCCTCAAGATGGTGGAGGAGTACTATGTGGAGATCACCTTCCTCCCCACAGATACATCAAAAATACATCTACATGTGGAACAACTCCTACAGAACACCTTCTGAATGCTGGCAGAAGACCTCAGACTTCCCAAAAGGCAAGAAACTCCCCACTTACCTGGGTAGGGCAAAAGAAAAAAGGAAAAACAAAGGAAAAAGAATAGGGACGGGACCTGCACCAGTAGGAGGGAGCTGTGAAGGAGGAAAAGTTTCCACCCACTAGGAAGCCCCTTCACTGGTGGAGATGGGGGGTGGGCGGAGGGGGAAGCTTTGGAGCCATAGAGGAGAGCACAGCAACAGGGGTGCAGAGGGCAAAGTGGAGAGATTCCCGCACAGAGGATCAGTGCCGACCAGCACTCACCAGCCCTAGAGGTCTGTCTGCTCACATGCCGGGGCAGGTGGGGGCTGGGAGCTAAGGCTCGGGCTTTGGAGGTCAGACCCCAGGGAGAGGACTGGGGTTGGTTGTGTGAACACAGCCTGAAGGGGGCTAGTGCACCACAGCTAGCTGGAAGGGAGTCTGGGAAAAGGTCTGGACCTGACTAAGAAGCAAGAGACCATTTTTTGGGGTGCGCGAGGAGAGGAGATTCATAGCACTGCCTAAAAGAGCTCCAGAGACGGGCATGAGACTCTAAGGCTGCTGCTGCAGCCAACAAAATGCCTGTGTGCAAGTACAGGTCACGATCCACACTTCCCCTCCCGGGAGCCTGTGCAGCCCACCACTGTCAGGGTCCTGTGACCCAAGGACAACTTCCCCAGAAGAACACACGGCATGCCTCAGGCTGTTGCAACATCATGCTGGCCTTTGCCACCACAGGCTCACACCACATTCTGTAACCCTCCTTTCCCCCAGCCTGAGTGAGCCAGAGTCCCTTAATCAGGTGCTCCTTTAACCTTCTCCTGTCTGGCCGAAGAACAGATGCCAGAAGGCAACCTACATGCAGAGGAGAGGCCAAATCCAACCCTGAACCCCAGGAGCTATGCAAACAAAGAAGAGAAAGGGAAATTTCTCTGTGCAGCCTCAGGAGAAGCAGATTAAATCTGCAAAATCAACATCTGTGGAATACCTGAATAGACAACAAATCATCCCAAAACTGAGGTGGTACACTCTGGGAGCAAATATAGACTTGGGGTTTGCTGTTTGCGACAGACTAGTTTCTAATTTTTATGTTTAGCTTGGTATAGTTTTCAGTGCTTGTTATCATTGGTGGATTTGTTTATTGGTTTTGTTGTTCTCTTCTTTTTTTTAATTACTTAAAAAAATTTATTTTAATAACTTTATTTTATTTATTTTATTTTTCTTTCATTTTTTTTTTCTCCCTTTTCTTCTGAGCCATGTGCTGGAAGGGTCTTGGTGTGCCAGCCAGGTGTCAGGCCTGAGCCTCTGAGGTGGGAGATCTGAGTTCAGGACATTGGACCACCAGAGACATCCCAGCCCCATGTAATATCAGGCAGTGAGAGGTCTCCCAGAGATCTCCAACTCAATGCTAAGACCCAGCTCCACTCAATGACCAGCAAACTCCAGTGCTGGACATCCCATGTCAAACAACTAGCAAAACAGGAATGCAACCCCACCCATTAGTAGAGAGGATACCTAAAATCATAGTAAGTTCACAGATACCCCAAAAGACACCACAAGATGTGGTCCTGCTCACCAGAAAGACAAGATCCAGCCTAATCCATCAGAACACAGACAACAGTCCCCTCCACCAGGAATACTACACAACCCACTGAACAAACCTTACCCACTGGGGGCAGACACCAAAAGCAATGGGAACTATGAACCTGCAGCCTGCGAAAAGGAGACTCCAAACACAGTAAGTTAAGCAAAATGAGAAGACAGAGAAACACACAGCAGATGAGGGTGAAAGGCAAAAATCCACCAGACCTAACAAATGAAAAAGAAATAGGCAGTCTACCTGAAAAAGAATTCAGAGAAATGGTAGTAAAGATGATCCAAAATTTTGGAAGTAGAAAGGATAAATTACAAGAAACATTTAACAAGGACCTAAAAGAAATAAAGAGCTAACAAACAATGATGAACACCACAATAAATGAAATTAAAATTCTCCAGAAGGAATCAAACGCAGAATAACTGAGGCAGAAGAACAGATAAGTGACCTGGAAGATAAAAGAGTGGGGATAACTACCGCAGAGCAGAATAAAGAAAAAACAATGAAAAGAATTGAGGACAGTCTCAGAGATCTGGGACAGCATTAAACGTACCAACATTCAAATTATAGGTGTCCCAGAAGAAGAAGAGAAAAAGAAAGGGACTGAGAAAATATTTGAAGAGATTATAATTGAAAACTTCCCTAATATGGGAAAGGAAATAATCAAGACCAGGAAGTGCAGAGAGTCCCATACAGGATAAATCCAAGCAGAAACATGCCCACACACATATTAATCAAACTATCAAAAATTAAATACAAAGAAAAAATATTAAAAACAGCAAGGGAAAAGCAACAAGTAATATACAAGGGAATCCCCATAAGGTTATCAGCTGATCTTTCAGCAGAAACTCTGCAAGCCAGAAGGGTGTGGCGGGACATATTTAAAGTGATGAAAGGGAAAAACCTACAACCAAGATTACTCTAACCAACAAGGATCTCATTCAGATTTTATGGAGAAGTTAAAACCTTTACAGACAAGCAAAAGCTGAGAGAATTCAGCACCACCAAACCAGCTTTACAACAAATGCTAAAGAAACTTCTCTAGGCAAGAAACACAAGAGGAAGAAAAGACCTACAATAACAAACCCAAAACAATTAAGAAAATGGTATAGGAACATACATATCAATAATCACCTTACATGTAAATGGTTCAAATGCTCCAACCAAAAGACATAGACTGGCTGAATGGATACAAAAATAAAGGCCATATATATGCTGTCTACAAGATATTGACTTCAGACCTAGGGACACATACAGACTGAAAGTGAGGAGATGGAAAAATATATTCCATGCAAATGGAAATCAAAAGAAAGCTGGAGTAGCAATTCTCATATCAGACAAAATAGACTTTAAAATAAAGACTATTACAAGAGACAAAGAAGGACACTACATAATGATCAAGGGATCAATCCAAGAAGAAGATAGAACAACTGTAAATATTTATGCACCCAATATAGGATCACCTCAATACATAAGGCAAAAGCTAACAGTCATAAAAGGGTAGTAGATAGACAGTAACACAATAGTAATAGGGTACTTTAACACCATGCTTTCACCAATGACAGATCATCCAAAATGAAAATAAATAAGGAAACATAAGCTTTAATGATACATTAAACAAGATGGACTTAATTGATATTTATAGGACATTTCAACCAAAAACAACAGAATATACTTTCTTCTCAAGTGCTCATGGAACATTCTCTAGGATAGATCATATATTGGGTCACAAATCAAGCCTTGGTAAATTTAAGAAAATTGAAATCATATCAGGTATCTTTTCTGACCACAATGCTATGAGACTAGATATCAATTCCAGGAAAAAAACCATAAAGAATACAAACACATGGAGGCTAAATAATACACTACTAAATAACCAAGAGATCACTGAAGAAATCAAAGAGGAAATCAAAAAATACCTAAAGA
This sequence comes from Grampus griseus, assembly GCF_964374135.1. Taxonomy (NCBI): domain Eukaryota; kingdom Metazoa; phylum Chordata; class Mammalia; order Artiodactyla; family Delphinidae; genus Grampus; species Grampus griseus. Next base: position 4,164,980 of record NC_139009.1, read on the forward strand.
TAAATGACAATGAAAACACGATGATCCAAAACCCATGGGATGCAGTAAAAGCAGTTCTAAGAGGGAAGTTTATAGCAATATATTCCTACCTCAAGAAACAAAAATATCTCAAATAAACAACCTAACCTTACAACTAAAGCAATTACAGAAAGCAGAACAAAAATTCCCTGAAGCTAGCAGAAGGAAAGAAATCATAAAAATCAGATCAGAAGTAAATGAAAAAGAAATGAAGGACACAATAGCAAAGATCAATAAAACTAAAAGCTGGTTCTTTGAGAAGATAAACAATATTGCCAATAAAATGAAAAACCTGGAAGAAATGGACAAATTCTTAGGAAGATATAACCTTCCAAGACTGGACCAGGAAGAAGTAGAAAATATGTACAGACCAATCACAGGTAATGAAATTGAAACTGTGATTAAAAATCTCTCAACAAACAAAAGTCCAGGACCAGATGGCTTGACAGTCAAATCCTATCAAACATTTAGAGAAGAGCTAACACTTATCCTTCTCAAATGCTTCCAAAATATAACAGAGGGAGGAACACTCCCAAACTCATTCTACGAGGCCACCATCATACTGATACCAAAAGCAGACAAAGATGTCACAAAAAAAGAACACTATGGCCAGTATCACGAATGAACATAAATGCAAAAATCCTCAGCAAAATACTAGCAAACAGAATCCAGCAGCACATTAAAAGGATCATACACCATGATGAAGTGGGGTTTATCCCAGGAATGCAAGGATTCTTCAGTATATGCAAATCAATCAATGTGACACACCATATTAACAAACTGAAGGATAAAAAGCATATGGTAATCTCAATAGATGCAGAAAAAGCTTTTGACAATATTCAACACCCATTTATGATAAAAACCCTCCAAAAGTAGGCATAGATGTAACTTACATCAACATAATAAATGCCATGTATGACAAACCCACAGCCAACATCATCCTCAATGGTGAAAAACTGAAAACATATCCACTAAGATCAGGAACAAGACAAGGTTGCCCACTTTCCTCACTATTTTTCAACATAGTTTTGGAAGTTTTAGCCACAGCAATCAGAGAAGAAAAATAAATAAAAGGAATCCAAATTGGAAAAGAAGAAGTAAAGCTGTCACTGTTTGCAGATGACATGATACTATACATAGAGAATCCTAAAGATGCTACCAGAAAACTATTAGAGCTAATCAATGAATTTGGTAAAGTAGCAGGATACAAACTTAATGCACAGAAATATCTTGCATGACTATAGACTAATGATGAAAAATATGAAAGAGAAATTAATGAAGCACTCCTATTTACCTCTGCAAATAAATAAAAAGAATAAGATACCTAGGAATAAACCTACTTAAGGAGAAAAAAGGTCTGTATGCAGTAAACTCTAAGACACTGATGAAATAAATGAAAGATGATACAAACAGATGGAGAGATATACCATGTTCTGGGATTGGAAGAATCAATATTGCAAAAATGACTATACTACCCAAAGCAATCTACAGGTTCAATGAAATCCCTATCAAACTACCAATGGCATTTTTCACAGAAGTAGAACAAAAAAATTCACAATTTGTATGGAAACACAAAAGACCCCGAATAGTCAAAACAATCTTGAGAAAGAAAAACGAAGCTGGAGGAATCAGACTCCCTGACTTCAGACTATACTACGAATCTACAGTAATCAAGACACTATGGTACTGGCACAAACACAGAAATATAGATCAGTGGAACAAGATAGAAAGCCCAGAGATAAACCCACATACATATGGTCACCTTATCTTTGATAAAGGAGGCAAGAATGTACAGTGGAGAAAAGACAGCCTCTTCAGTAAGTGGTGCTGGGAAATCTGGACAGCTACACATAAAAGAATGAAATTAGAACACTCTCTAACACCATACAGAAAAATAAACTCAAAATGGATTAAAGACCTAAATCTATAGGCCAGACACTATCAAACTCTTAGAGGAAAACATAGGCAGAACACTCTATGACATAAATCACAGCAAGATCCTTTTTGACCTGCCTCCTAGAGAAATGGAAATAAAAACAAAAATTTAAAAATGGAACGTAATGAAACCTAAAAACTTTTGCACAGCAAAGGAAACCATAAACAAGATGAAAAGACAACCCTCAGAATGGGAGAAAATATTTGCAAATGAAGCAACTGACCAGTGATTAATCTCTAAAATATACAAGCAGCTTATGCAGCTCAATACCGAGAAAACAATCCAATCCAAAAATGAGCAGAAGACCTAAACAGACATTTCTCCAAAGAAGATATGCAGATTGCCAACAAACACATGAAAGGATGTTCAACATCAATAATCATTAGAAAAATGCAAATCAAAACTATAATGTTGTGCCACCTCACACAGGTCAGAATGGCCATCATCAAAAAATCTACAAACAATAAATGCTGGAGAGGGTGTGGAGAAAAGGGAACCCTCTTGCCCTCTTGGTGGGAATGTAAATTGATACAGCCACTATGGAGGTTCCTTAAAAAACTAAAAATAGAACTACCATACGACCCAGCACTCCCACTAGTGGGCATAACCATAATTCAAAGAGTCATGTACCACAATGTTCATTGCAGTACTGTTTACAATAGCCAGGACATGGAAGCAACCTAAGTGTCCATTGACAGATAAATGGATAAAGAAGATGTGGCACATATATACAATGGAATATTACTCCACCATAAAAGGAAATGAAATTGAGTTATTTGTAGTGAGGTGGATGGACCTAGAGTCTCTCATAAAGAGTAAAGTAAGTCAGAAATAGAAAAACAAATACCATATACTAACACATATATACAAAATCTAAAAAAAAAAAAGAAAATATTTGGATTGTTAGCAAATTAAATTGTTAGCCTTTTTAAGGTTAAGGCATGCATCTTGCCTAGAAATAAAATAAAGCAAATTCAGTACAAACTTACAATATTTCCAAGACTGGCTCAGGTCCAGATATGATTTGCCAATTCTAGGGTGGTTTAAACCAGAGTCTTCAAATTTTTTCAAAAGGCCAGGAACTAACCTGGATTTTCTGGGGTCCAGATAGTAATGTGATAGGTGCACATAGTGTAATAGCCTTTGGTGTTGGGACAAAGACCATTCCCTGTTGGACCCCTTCCTCCCTCTCCCACCTTCCTCTTTCCCTCCTCTCTTCCTTCCTCCCTTCCTTCCTTCCTCCCTTCCTTCCTTCCTTCCTTCTTTCCTTCCTTCCCTCTTTCCTTCTTTTCTTCATTCTAAATACTTACTTCATATCAGACTTATTATTTTTATCTTTATATCAATGAATAATCCTACCAGTTGGTAATTATTATTTCTTAAAAAATGAAATGCAGTCAACAGGGACCCTAAACACGAGAGCGTTTCCAGAGGGAAGGAACCATCCTCTGCACATCTGTGTGTCCAATGTTCTAGGGAATGGAAGCTCCAGAGCTCAGAGTTGCCTGAGGAATGGTCTTGGAAAGAAGGAAGGGAGGGAGGAATAAGGAGGGATTACAGGTTTTACATAACAAAGGCTTTCTCCTTCTACTACACTCTGCCTCCTACCTCCTGACTTTCTGTTCAATGAAGCAAGAGAAGAACTGGGAAACTCAGACACAATCTTACCTGTGAACTGGTCTTCTGGTCTTCCTGTGAACTAAAAGATAAGCTCAGGGATAAGGGATCACCTGGTGGCAGGAGGAAAACCAATTTCCACCCCACACTTCGAGTCAGGAGGACATTGTCCACTGCAACTGGAAAACACAGGGTTGGAAAGAAGAGAGGCTCTTTTCCAGAAAATTTCCCGGCACAGATTGCTGCAATGTCCTCCTCCAGCTTCCAGGAGAGCAATAGAGATCAGTTTTAATGACTGAAGTCCAAAAAATCTAAGTATTACCACCATGGTAAAGAATTTATTCATTTTAAAGTGAATTAAACTAATGGTCAAGGTTTGGGATTTTTTTTTTTCTTCTCTTTATATCCTGCAATCCTTAGTTGTATGTGTCAGTTTGGCTAGACTGTAGCACATAGTCATCCAATCCAATGCAAATCTAGGTGATTCTTCAGAGTGCTGAAAAGCTATAATCAGTTGATTTTAATTAAAGGAGATTTTCCTTGATAATGTGAGTGGGCTTCATCCAGTAGGTTGAAAGGGCTTAAGAGAACAAACTAAGGTTTCCTAGAGAAGAAATTCTGCCTCAAGACAGCAGCACCAACTCCTGACTGAAATTCCTGCCCTAAAAGTCTCAGACCAGCAACGCTCACAATCATGGGAACCAGTTCCTTGAAATGAGTCTCTCAGTGTGCACATGTGTTTGTGTGTGTGTGTGAATACAGACTATAGTAAAGGTAGATTACATATTTGGTTAAAAAGTCATATTTTTAAAAAATATATTTTTAGAAAATATATTTAAACCCTGCCCCAGAAGCTACTAAAATGAACTTTCAGGGAATGTTAGATGTTAAAGCTAGAAATACCCCCAAGAAGCCATCAGATCCAGTCTCTTTACTCTAGGCAAGTGAAACTGTACAGTCCTTATTTCACCTCTGAGACCACGCCTTGTTCAGTCCTACAGCCACACACCTAGTGATGTAGTTCTGAGGGACCAAAGTGTGAAATATGTCACTGCTGCACTACTGGAAAAACACAAATGGCACCATCTCTCTGTCAGTAACAAAATCCGTTAGGCCTCACTTAGTCAAAGAGACTATTTTCCAGAAATGTTTCTGTTCAGCAGTGGAGAATTCTGTAAGACCTTCTGGGTTCTAGTCATAAATAAACCTCTCTTGATTGTCAACCGTAATACAGGGTTAATATTATTGCAGAATTACCATGAGGCCAAACTCAAATCAGCTCCCTTTCCAAGTGTATTGCAACAGCAGCAAGCAAAATTCATGTGGCAAATTTCTTCACCCAGACAATAATTTTGCATCTCAATATTTCTTTCTTCCTATTTGGCAAACTCTTAGAGACTTAGTCTATTCAGGCTGCTATAACAAAACACTATAGGCTGGGTACTTTATAAGCCAAACAAATTTATTTCTCACAGTTCTGAAGGCTTGAAAGTCCAAGATCAAGATACTGGCAGACCCAGTGTCTGGTGAGACCCTGCTTCCCAGTTCATAGACGGCCGTCTGCTCACTGTGTCCTCACGTGGTGGAAGGGGAAAGGAGCTCTCTGGGGTCTCTTTTATAAGGGCACTAATCCCATCATGAGGGCTCCACCTTCATGACCTGATCACCTCCCAAAGACCCATCATACTGGGGGTTAAGGTCTCAACATATGAATTTTAGAGGGGCACAGATATTTAGTGTATAGCGAGACCATCAAAATTTCAAACCTCTGAACACACCATTAGAGCAATAAGTTGAGATGCACATTGATTTTGTCTATGCAGATAAGCACTTTAAAGAATTCCTTGCATTGCTTCCAAAGTGGCTCTCAGACAGAGCCAACTTCTGGCCTGCTGAGGAATGACCCCCAGGAGATGACCTCCAATCCCTTAACGTTGCTGGATGCACAGTCACTCAGGATTTTGCTGAGTTTGTTCCACATGAATTATATGCAGCTCCTCAGAGGAGGCAGAGTCTCCAGAACTATCAAGAGAAAATGAGTCTGCCTTCAGAATGACAAAAATTATTTTACCTAGCAAAACCCTCACTCCACTTAGGTAGTAACATCCTCATACTTCATTGTCATAGCAAACTTTGAGGATGCTTAGAAGCCAATTCTGTCGGGGAGCATGTTTTATCATCTCCTGATTCTGCGGTCATATTCTGAATTTTCCACATCTTTTGCCATTAAAGAAACATTACACCCTCTGTGTCTATTGGCCTCTTTCCAGCAAACATATTACCATTGAATGTGACAACCACACAGTTGATGCTATTGGGGACTGTTAGCAAAATATTTCTAAAAAGCTGTAGTGGAGTGCTTTTGATGAAACTTTAACAGGCAGATGTTTTGATTCACTGTCTATGGTTTGTTTCACCTGTAAGTCAATCTTGTCAGTAGTTGGCATTTGCACCTTCAGACTCAAATCATTCATTTCTTCTGTCAGTGATGCTGAGGTTTTTTTTTTTTTTTCATTTTTTAAAAAAATTTCTTAACTTTTTGCAGATATTATCTCTGCTTTTCTGCAAAGTGTTCAGTCCAGTGGTTAGTGATGCGTAAAGATATGCTGAAAAGGCAGAAAAGCAAATTGATTGTAAATGAGGCAGCAGAACAGGTAGAGTGAGTGTTATTCCATTCACAAAAACTCCAGTGAAGGAGAAGAGGACATACCAGCCAAAGGTATCCGTGACATCTTGTGAACGGCCCTGAAATATTGCAAGGCAGGTTTCGTGTAGTGGAAAGAGCTCTAGATTTAATAATCATGAATTGTGACCAGGGGACCATTGACATACATAAAGCTGATCTCAGTCTTCTCATCTATAAAATGGAAATGATACCAATTTTAGAGGGTTGAGTGGAAAAATAAACAAATCTTTTGTATAATGTCGAGTTTATATATCATTTGACACTTTATTATTATTTATATTGCTAACAAAAGCACATTTACAATACCATCAGCTGTGGTTTCATTCAGTGCAAAGCTGTAGGTGTGATATGGTTCCAGTCATCTAGAAACTTAGAATCAAGTTGGTGAGATAAGACAAGTACACCAAAAATTAAGAAACAGATGAATTATTTAATGTAATTATAAAATTGCAGTAGACTAAATAAGGTTAATTGCTAAGTAAGAATTTGAGGCAACAGGTGCAGACCATTTAATTTACATATGAACTGATCCATAAGGCTTGCTCCTTCAATATTTACCTGCAAAATATCTCCAAAATAAAGTGTTTCATGTGCCCTTGTCACTATGGTTATTCTGAAGATATGTTATTGTATAAAAATATGAGGACACATCCAACATACAGCACAAATATATATTTAAATTTCTAATACTATAAATGGTATTTCACAATTTATTTCAAAAGACTAGAATTGTTTTTAATCAAGAGAAAATATATTTCTACATTGAGAAAGCTTTTCTAAATTACCAATCAGAAAAGAGATCCATGTTAATTTAAGATTAGTAATCAAGTGAAAGATATAATCAGTGCACGGCTAATTCTATGGCAAGATGTATTAGTCGTCTTTCAAACTGAGCTTAAAAAAGCAAGTTTATTTGATAGGTATGAAAATCATGTACCATATAATGTGCATGATGACTGATTTTATGTTGAATTTGGTAGGTATAATCAGCAAATTTTATTTCATATTTTTAATGAAGAACACTTATGGAAGAATGTGTAGTCCAAACACGTAAGTAATCTTTAAGCCTGATAATGAATCCACAAAATTGTGGTGATAAAGTATCTCAAGATTTGTGTTACCAACTGGCTCAAGCTGCTCATGATGGGACATGGGTTTTGTGAATTTTTAGAAAGCACTAAATCTATCAAACTATAATGAAATGAAAGAAGTAAAATTAATGTTTCCAACTAGTGTTTATTTAACAGCCAGTATAGTATGTGCAAGGCATTATTCTAGGTACCAGGGATATGACAGGAAAAAAAAATCCTTTTTTCAGGGAGCATAGATTTGAATGAGGAGAGATGGATGAGAAAGAAATATGCATAATAAGTCAGGTGTGCTAAGGATTATTTCAAAAAGAGAGAATAAATATGAGAAATGAAGATTGATGTGACGGAGTTGTTTTTTAGGGCACACTGCACTGGCATTTCTTACAAAGCAAAATTTGAGCAGTGACAAATAATTTGAGGAAGCAAGGCATTGAGATGTCTGGGAGAAAGCATGTTTTGAACAATTTCAAGGAAACCAGCAGAGGTGGATCTGTGTGAGCAGAGTGTGGGCTGGGAATAAAAGGATGGGGTTGGTGGTGGAAGAGGGAGAGGAAGAGTGGTTGTGTAGGGCTTTACGGCATTTAACCTGGGTGAGGAGGGAAGCCACTGCAGTGTTTTGAGAATGAAGTGTCCACAGCTGACTCTTTTCCCTCGGCAGCAAGAGTGGGAGCTAGAATCCCGTTGAAATGTTATTGTAATAGTCAAGGCAGGAGACAAGGGCTGCTTGGATGAAGATTTAGCAGTGAAGGGGCTGAGATGACATCAGAATCTCAATCTATTTTGGAGATTCTGACAGGTTCAGCTGGTGTCTTGCACCTGGGGTATGATACAGTGTAGTAGAAAATGGTGGATCCCACAAGCATCATTATTAATGTTGCCACAGAAAAAGGCCAGCAACGTTCTATATCAATATTCTGATTTCTCATCAGATTTTACATCTTAGTTCAAACTTACCCACACATCAATAGTCCTTCCCTTGGAAACTATCTTTTTATTACAATATTTTAATGGGACATAACTTTTGAATTTCTTTTTGAGTTGATTCAAATGGGTGGATGTTCATGCATAGTTGGGGGCATAGAAAGATTAACTTCATGTACCTTAAAATAGAGTTCAAACAGAGCAGAGCTATTTTTATTTTATTAAAATAATCTATATCACATCAATTTTAATGTTTCTTGAAATCCTATGGTCAGAAAGGGTAGCTTATCTGGTTGTGCATAAATGGGAGTCCATTTTCTTCATGTCACTGTTTTGTTTTCAGTCCTTTTGATTGTTAAGGGTTTTTTTTTTTTGTTTTTATTTTGTTTGTTTGTTTTTTGTTTTTTGGCCACGCCTGCACAGCTTGCAGGATCTTAATTCCCAGACCAGGGATCAAACCCAGCCCGTGGCAGTGGAAGCATGGAGTCTGGACTGCTGGACCACCAGGGAATTCTCAAGTCTTGTGTTCTTTTAATTGATAAGTTGAATTGAACATTTTTTTTTAAATAAACAACAGAAATGTATTTCTCACAGTTCTGCAGGGTGAGAAGTCCAGGAACAAGGCACCTTTTTATATGTTGTTAGAATAAAAATCTTAAATAAACCCAAATTCAATCCAAAATCCCCCCAACCTGCTTTGCTTTCAGCAGTTATTCCCATGCTCTTTATAGCTCTTCTTCAACCAGCTTCCAGTATCAGGAAATTTGTCAGTACTGTTGTCAGAAGGATTCAACTTTAGGGAAATTTTTTTTTGCAGGGAAGGATGGCATGGAAGAAGAGACCAAAATAAATGTACAATCAGTAATAAGTACAGAATATATATATATATATACACCTGTACTTAAAAATTTTCATTTTGGAAAGAAAAGCTTATCAAAGCATATCATTTTAATTATACTTCTATTACCAAGGGACTACGAAAGTGTATATTAAATTAATGGAATGGATTGCCTTGTTTCCACAGTGGTTATTAGCAGGAAGAGCTCCCGGTTTTCTTATTATGTACATCACTAACTTTAATTGCATTAGGCTGGGCTGGGAGAGCTATGTTTAAGAAATATTTCATCCACAAAACAATTTCTGTTGGCTGTCTGCCTACTAAAACTCCAAGACTGAGGTTTCTCTCATAAATGTTAACTTATTATTTCTGTCAGTCATGCTTTAGCGCATACTACCTTATTAAAACTATCCAAAATGACTTTGGCCCTCAAGACCAGCCATTGAAGTTCCCAGGAGGAACCTGGTAGAGCAGGTCAGGCAGGTTTCCTCTGTTGGCCCTTGGGGACAAGTGTGTGGACACAGTGCCTGAGTGACATACATGCCATGACCCACATCAGTAAATGGGGTGGCAATGACATAGTTGGGGTTCCTGCAGATGGGGGACATCATTGCCCACTTAATCCAGAATATGAAGATTTTATACAATTAAAAACTTAAAAGCACAGAGTAAAGTAGCTCTTAGCTATTTGTGCCTGGAAACTCACTAAGTTGTCTGAATTTGGCCTCCAATTATTGCTGCATTCTGTGATAGTAAGTACAAGACAGTTCATTAGTGTCCTAATATTTCTGGTCTGGTGCCAAGGTCTTGATCAGTACCTAGCAATTGTAAAATTGGAAGGTAATTTAAAAATTATGTACTCCAAGCTTTCCACATGATATATGAGTCTGCTAATGAACAATTGACACAGCTTTTGAGAAGCAAAACTTGGTGGAGCCTCTCAAAATGTAAGACATGCATAGGTTCAACCCAACAAGTCATCAACTCTAAACATACCTATATACATGCTTATAATACGGGCAAGGATATGTGTAGCACTGCTTAAAAGAACAAAAAAATAGAAATAAACTGAATATTTCTTAATATGGAATATTTAAATAAGCCAAGGTGTTGTCATACCATGAAACAGCAGGGAGTTTAAAAAGATATATGGTACAGCTCATACGTATCATTACAAGTTCTCCAATACATATTAATTGTAAAACGCAATTCATGGTATACTAAACAGAGTATGGCCCTTTTATGTAAATAAACTATGCCATGCAATTTATAAATTATGTAATATAGAGGCCTACATGGACATACACAGTATATGTGAAACATATCTATATTTCTCTATATATTTTACACTTATGAAATAGATTTTTTATATATATTCCATTATATTACACATAACATATAACTTTAAGGAAGGTTAAATAATAAATTTTTAACAGGGATGACAACTGAGTTTGAAGACAGGGTGATGATTCTGGGTATTATACTTTTTATTCTAGATTCTTTTACATTCTTCATTGTATCCATAATAGCCATGTATTTATATATTACTTGTGTAACTAAAAAAATACATACAAACTGAAAAGAAACCAGAACCAATAGAAGTTATCTGCATGCTCCAAGTAACTCCACTAGTTTGTGGTAGAGCCAAAATAAGATAAAATATGAGATTTCTGGATAAAATCATTAGTGTAACAGACCCTAGCACTGAGAGGGACCCCAGGAGTTAATAACAATGGCAAACCCTTATTTAGTACTTACTGTATTCCAGGCACTGCTTTAAATGCCTCATGCATGTAAATGTATGTAATCCTCAAATAACCCTAGTAGGTAGCTGTTATTATCCCCTTGGTAAAATGTTTGCAATACGGCCACTATAATCTCCTCTCTGTATACACACCTGCAGCAATTGCTCCCTGGCACTGACTCTGAGTTGGCTTTGGTCAATGGGACAATAGCCAATGACACCTAAGCAGATGCTTAAAAAGTGTAGCAGGTTAGAGCCTCCAGGTTCTCACTGCGGGACCATTTCATAATCATGTGCTCCAGCCTAGACTAGCTTCCTGGAGGAAGAGAGAACACCTGGAGAGAGCTGGATACCTCCCTGCTGAGTCAGCATCCCAGCTGAGGCCTCAGCCACATGAAAGAGGCCCTCCCAGACCTCAGCCTCATGTCTGCCAGTGGGCTTTACCCAAATTTCACAGACGAGGAAACTGAGATCAAATGAAAGACATGTATGGCAGCCTTGGAGTGAGGCAAGAATCATCCAGCTGGAGACGATCTTGGGAACCCTGCATGGCTAATACTTCTGAGACAGGAGTGACCTTTGTCAGCCTGATCCAGGAATTGGGAGAAAGCATACTGGGACATAGAGGTAAACCCTCCACCTCCCCACCTCTCTAGGGAAGGTCGTCTGGTGCTTTTTCTCAAGGACATATTCTCAGCACCATATCCTCCTTGGTCCCTCTCTCAAGTTCTGGGAGAATGCCAGTCCACCACCATCTGAGAACAGGGAGGGTGGGTGCAGGATCTGAGCCGATCTCCCTTTGCATTAAGAAGTGGTATTTTTTGCTGGGTTTTCTGTGCTTAATCTCACTGAGGTCCACTTTTAAACTAGGAAGTTGAGTCTCAAAAAGTTTGTTCCACGAAATATGTCACAAAAAAAAGAGTAGAAGAAAATCAACTCCAGATGAATGTAACTCCACAGCCTATACATTTTCAGTAAACATCTGAGCATTAGGGAATATTTATTTTTCTCAAAATTCAGTTTCTCACTTAATTTAACTTTATGTCTAATTTATGATATGAAGTCCATATTCGCTAATGCTTACCTTAATTAGACTCTTTCTGTTTGTGTAAAAACAAAGATACAGGAAAGTAGGGAAGCAGAGAGAAGTGTTGGCAGCTGTGCCATCAGACCTTATGGAGAGGGAAACACCATTATTTCAAAGATAAGAACTACAGGTCCACTGTTTCACAGCACATCCTCCTTTGTTTCTCTTTATATCTGTTTTTTTTTTACTTTTTCTTCCTATTTTCTCTTTGCTGTGGACTAAATATTTGTGTTCTTCCAAAATTCATATGTTTAAACCAACCCCCCAAGGTGATGGTGTTGGGAGGTGCAGACTTTGGGAGGTGATTAGGTTGCGAGGGTGGTGCCCCCAGGAATGGGATTCAAACCCTTATAAAAGAGACCTCAGAGAGCTCTCTCATTCTTGTGCTACCATATGAGGACACAACCATAAGGAGCTTGTCTGCAAACCAAAAGGGAGTCCTCACCAGAACCCAGCCATGCTGGCACCCCAAGCTCAGACTTCCAGCCTCCAGAACTGTGAGAAACCAATTTTTGATGTTTTGAAGTCACTCAGTCTATGACACTTTGTTATAGAAGCCTGAACTAAGATATTTCAAATTAAAATACCCAGTAAAAGCTTATAACTAATGCGTCGCTATCGTGTTGGGAGCTCATCAGCCATGTGACTTGTGAGAGGCAGTGGGTGGCAGAGAGTATGGATGACGTGATACTAATCACCACCTCCTGGGAGTGGGGTTGATGAGAAGGGTTTAAGAAAAACCCCTTCAAATTTATGAGAGTCCACTGACTAGAGTCTGTGGCCAGGACTGGATGGTCTACATCCAACGAAGTTCCCTCAGCCTCCCCGTCTCTTCTCTTGACTCTGCTCTCCTCCCCCATCTCCTTTCTCCTCTCACCTGGCTCTGAGAGCCTCTCATTGATCTGTGGCTTCCTCATAAATCGTCCTGCCTGTCCTTGCCATGAATGCAGGAGTTATAAATGCAGAAAGCTAGAGTTGAAAGCCTCTAAAAAATCATTTTCTTCTATATTATCGTTTCAGAGATAAGTAAACTGAAGTCTGAAGAAAGAGTTATTTGATATCGTTTTGGTGTCAGCGATGTCATGAGGCAGCCCCTCCAATGCTCAGCAGACTGTCCCTGAGCAACAACTAAGACAGACCCGGGATAGAGAAGGTCCAGACGAGCTTCACTACCTTCAGTGAGCAAAAGAAGCCAAAGGAGGTCCTCAAAACCAAATTCAAACCTTGGCATTGAATTATGCATGGTATTTGGAAGCCAGAGTGTCTCCCATGGAAAACTGTATTGAAAACAAGAGCGATAATGACAATAAAAATATGAATGCCTACCATGTACCAGGCACTGGACTTGAGGCTTGAATAATGAGCACAGAAATGAAAATAATAATGTATAATGAAACAGGGAGCTAGTGTGGTAATTGGCTTACTCACATCAGCATCGGAAGTGTAAAATCTTATCTATGGCTGATTTCTTGTGAGCCCACACACACCAGATAGAAGTGTGTGTCTGCGTTTGTGTCTCTGTGTCTGTCCATGTGTGTATGTGTTTGAAACTTAAGCCAATGTGATAATTTAAGCAGCCCTACAGGTGATGCTCAATCTTTGGACTCAGTCCCCTCTCTTCCCCTCCTGCCACCTTTTCTTCCTAAGCTGCCACCTGAGGGAATCACATGACATGGAGTTTCAGCGTTGGTCTTTGGCCTGCCCAGGTTTGTGGCCACCTGATGTGCAGCTAGAATACACAGCCGATGTCCATGGCTATCGGAATTGTGAGCCCGGCCATGTTGTCTTGTGTGTGTCCCACCTACTCCACCTTACTGATGCTCTCACTGGCGCCATAAAGCTGTTTGAAGAGTCCCAGTTGTATTTTCCATCCGGCTCTCCCTGACAGGAAACCCCACCCCAGGCGTTGCCATGGTTGCATCCTGCCTTATCACGAGGACCTTGATGTGGCCAGTGTCCCATTCCCCTGCCTTACAAGTCCCCACCTCCCGCAGGAGGTAACTTGGGCTTCTGAGTCCCAGTGACTCTACTTGAGAGCTAAGACCAAGGGTCTCTTTCTGAATATCCTCATGGCTCAGCCACCTTGCTGTGATGACACTGTGCTGGGTCCTTCTGTCCCCCAAGCTTGCTCTCCTTGACCACATGCAGGCCCCTCTGAATCCTTTTCTCTACTAGACCTCCATCTTGGTCTATGAGGACTGCAACCTCAGCACAAATCATTTTGTCCCTGCCTCCCACCCAAACTAAGAGATCTGAACAGACTCAAGCATGTTTCTAGCAGCTCAAGACCATGTCCCCAGCATGAGTCCTGCAATCTCCTCACTCCTCTGAGTTGCTGCTCAGGAGATCTCAGGGCTGTAAAGAATTGGCTATTTTGTTGAAGCAGGAGCCCAACTTACATAGCTTAGTTAGCAAACCCAGGTGGATGTCAGGGACCAACACTCCTTCCTGCTTTTTGTTAATTTCCATTTCCCTGACCCTGCTCAGTCTTCACTCATCCACCCTCCTTCCTCCCTCAGTCTCCCTTTAAAACACCCAGTCACCTCTGCACAGACCAAAGATGAGCTCGGCTTACACTGGACTCTCTTATTGCAATAGACAATAAAATCTGTCTTCATTACCCTTAACTAGTGTCCAGTATTGTTTATCTCTGACATGTTCTCCTCCTTACCCACTCTAGCCTAACAACTAAGTTTTAAATGGAAGGTAATTTTACCGAAATGTTGTCTCCATTACACATGTTTTAGGTCATTTAATTCTTACAAAAACCTTCCACGTAAGGAATACTATCTTTATTTTTCCAGATGAGGAGAGTGAGGTTGAGAGAGGATAAATCATAAAGTGACAAAGCAGTTCAACTGGTAAGACCTGGATGCAAACCCAGGTAAGACCTGGATGCAAACTGTGTAACACTGTGTTTTCATGCTGTTTTCCAGGTATTAGGTAGCTATTTAAAATCTTAATGGAAATTAACATTTACACATTGTTGTGAGCCACTGGCTCTAATTACCAACTGAAAAGAAAGTTAAGAAGTCATCAAATCCAACCATTTTTATTCCCATTCCACCCAGATTATCCGAGAAAGCTATGGACATTTCTAAGACATGTACTGCTTCAGATTTTGCTTCTGAATCTCCAAGACAGAGAAGCTAAATGTCTTCACCAATTTCTTATATGGAATGGCTTTAATTCTTTCACCAGGCTGGCCATTCTTCTGTGAATATAACTGACAGACATTGTCTATGGAAAACCTAACTTCTGATCACCCAGCAGCCCGTACATACCTTTCTCCCCACACTATGCTTAGAGTAATTCAACCTCATGCCATATTGATTTATTTGGAAACCACATTGCAGCGTTTAAACATATTTACTTTTATGTGATCATCTAAAATTCATAAAATTTTTTCACATGTCTGATGCTAGGCCAAATCTTCCTTCTTGTCCAGTATTTCTGTAACAGGTTTTCTTCATTTAAAGTGTGGATCTTAATATATGGTCCAGTTTAACTGTAACTTAATTTGGTTTTTCCATTGTTTTGGTCAACTAATAATTTTCTTAATCCTGATCTTTTGTATTTCCTCGGATCACAATTCAAAGATGACTGGTTAAAAACCATATAGGGTTTTGCTCAATTTAAGACACCAAGTGAAAATATTCTCAGCTTCTTTGGTTGCCAGTAGAGGGACAGCTCCTATGAGACTAATTTCCAATTTCTGCATAGTTAGGAGCATAGCAGCTTTATCACTTCACACCCAGATAAAGATTGCTTTGTTCTCATAGTGTATACATTTTGCAGTTAAATATTTTTTTCCAGAGATAGTGACAACAATTTGTGTTTTGTAATGAAAAATCTGTCAATGCTATGGATCAATGATATGCTATGTTAAGAAAATGTAATTAAGCAAATCCAATAGAAATTATAATAAATGTATAGCAAATTTTCCTACAAATGTGCATAATAAGTAATATTTATCACACACTTTACATTAAATTTATTCTCTAATTTGATAAGCCCAGCAGTGTCTGATAATTTGTGTATTGGTAGGTGGTATTATCTACCTCACTGTCAGAATGAAAAAATCAAGGATTATATTTATTTGCCAAATGTTTGATGTCACATAAGCTACTTAGCTGTTACGTAAAAATTTCAATAGACATAGTGGTGTGATGAATTGGGAGATTGGGATTGACATATATACACTAATATGTATAAAATGGATAACTAATAGGAACCTGCTGTATAAAAAAATAAATTAAATTAAATTTAAAAAAATAAATAAAAATTTCAGTGGGTGAACATCCATTTCATTACACTGAACTTAATACCCATTTAGCTCTTCCCCCAAGTGAGGAAAATTGATGAAGTTTTAAACAAACAAAAAGTAATTACTATACATGTAATTAAGAAGTAACTACTCCAATTAAAATTGAATTTTCAAAAATATATATTGCTTAAAAGATATACATTTAAATAAAAGGGGAGACAAATGTAAAAACTAAAGAAAGGAGAAAAGATAACCAAAAGAAAGCCAGTACATGTCCCCTAATTTAAGACAAAGTAGATTTTATGGCAAGAAAGATTACTAGAAAGTAAGGAGAACATTCTAAAATAATAATAGAGTCAAATGAATAAGGACACAGTAGTACTAAATATATATGCACTTAATAACCCAGCTTCAAAATACATAAAGCAACTGTTAATAGAATTAAAAAGACATAACAGGAAATGCATGGTCATAACTGGAGATTTTAATAAACTTCTCTAGCCATTAAATAATGAACTACTGCCATGTTCAGCAGCATAGATGATACACAGAAATATAATATTAAGTAAATGTAGGCAGACACAAATATGTACATATTGTATGATTCCTTTTACATAAAGTTCAAAAATATGCAAAACTAACCTATGTTGATAGAAGTCAGGATTGTGATTGTCTTTGGGATGGAGTGAGAAATGACTTGGAAGCCCGAATAGGGAACTGTGGTTCCTCTTTATTTTATATTTCTCAATCTGGGTATTGTTTGCTTCATGAAAATCCACCAAGCTTCAATCTTGTGCTGTGTGCACAGTCTGTACCTTTATTGATATTATCATTCCATAAATAAGGCAAATTATTTAGCTCTTCTACTCTAAACCCTCCAAAATATTCCCATAAATTTTGAATAAATTTGGATATGTAGTCATTGCCTACAGTTTCCCCCTAGAGCTGGTCCCTGGGAGCCCTCAGCCCATACAACTTAGCCCTTTCTCCCTGACCTGCTCATCTGTGGCCAACTTCCCATCTCATCCTCCTCACTCCCTTTGCTTCACCTTGAAAATGACAAAGCAACTCCCTCTTACAATTTTGGATTTTCTGTTTCTTCTTTCAACAAAACTCTTCTCCCAAAGGTTTAATTAATTCCCCATTCAGATGGCCAGTGTTACCTTCTCAGAAATGATCATCTAAAATAGAAGCCCCCTTCAATTTTTTATTTCCTTGCCCTAGTTTACTGTTTTTTACAGAACTGATCTCTATGTAGACCTACATGGTGTATCTAATTGTTTATATCTCATCCCCTAGAAGGCAATCTCCATGGGGGTAAAGTTGTCATATGTCTTTTTCACTGTTAATATTCTCAGAACTTGGAATACAAGAGATATCAGTGTTGAATAACTGAATGAATAAAGGATGTGAGTTAAATTCCATCTTTCACAGTTAGAAGTTGATGGTCAACATCTGTTTTAATATTAGGAGCATATTTAGATGTAAAGGCAACTACTAGAACTAAAATGAAATATGGTGAAAGTTTTTGAGGAGGTGCTGGGGTTGAGAGTGCTGGAGCAGACAATTGTTGTTTATCATTACAAGAAATTTTGTACAATTTACTATTAATCCAGATACATGCATCATGTTTTTAGTATTAAAACAGAAAAAAAGTTATAGGATATCAGGTCCTCTGGTTCTGGATTGCATTCTTTTGTAATAAACTGTACTCTCTCTTTACCAATCTGCAATCTATGGCTGGATGATTGTTTCTACTAGATGCCACTGATACTGGTGTATGTATTTACAGTACTGAGCCATTGTTAAGGCATACTAACCTTTAGTACTCCAAAGTAATTGTTAGAAACATGGGGCAAAGTCTCTTGACTGGCTATGGTGGAATGTGAGAAATCTCCTGGATGATTGCTTGGGTATAATAAATAACTCTTGCTTTCGAGACAGGTTGAAGAGGAATGAAAAGTGAACCAAGTTTCTCTCAATCTCTAGACCTCAATCCTTCTATCTACGTTCAGCTCAAACATCTGGGCAAGAATGCAGCATCACCATCAACATACAGGAAAGCAAAAAACAATTATCTAAACTCCATGCAAAGAGGGGAAGAGTGTATCATTTACTTTTTTCAGCAAAAGAGAATCCAGAATTTTTAGGTGTGCTGACTCCTCATCATAGCAGATGTTTTATTTAAATACTACTCTTAGTGTCAGTGAAAAATGGTCTACCAGTACATACATTTAGTTGGATCTTATACTAAAAGTGTCACATATAAGCATTTAAAGGAAGCTCTAATTTTCTTTACCTCCCATGTATCTTCGATGATTGTTCTATAAAGTGTAACAAGGCTTTGGAAATCATTAGGTCAGAGCTCAACAGGGAAGAAAACTAAATCAGTACAGATTATTTCAGACTTGTAGTTCCTTAAAGGCATATGTGTTGGGATTTTTTTCCCCCACTTTTCTGTACAACCCTAATTTTCTCCAAGCAAGAACAATCTAATTGTTCTATCAAGAACATCTAACTGATTACAGCCACATGGTATGTCTTCTATGAATGAAAATCACAGAGCTGTCCTGTACTGAGTTGTTTTTTTTTTTTTTTTTTTTTTTTGATCTCATATGGAGAGGGAGGTGGGTGGGTTTCATGTCCTATCACACTCTCTTCATGAAGCAGCTACAGTCCCGCGGGCATCCTCCCCACCGTCAACATGCGAAGCATGTCCCTACTTGGGGACCTTTGCACTCGCTTTGTATTCACTTCTCTCGGCTCTAACCCATGGCTGGGTTCATCTTTTCATTTGGGTATCTGCTTAAGAATCAAATCTTCCTCGAAGGGGCTTCTCCTGACTGCACACTCAGCTGCTCTCCATTCCTCTGCCTCATTTTATTTTCTTCTTAGCACTTAATTCTATTTGTGATTATTTTATTCCTGTACTTTCTTTTGTGTTTATTCTCCTCACTGGACTATGAGCCCCAAAAACATAGTGGCATTTCTGTCTTTTTAATCACAGCAGTACCTAGTGCATGAATAGGAGACAACAAAACCTTGCTGGGTGAGTAAATGAAGAGGTAGATTAAAAAGGAAGAAATATAACAGATAGATGTTTCATTAGAACTGCATGCCCAATAACTAATTGTTGGAGGTGGAATGATATTATGTATTTTTAACTATCATCCCAATTTGCAAAGTGCTTTCATACTGATTATCTCCTTTGATTCTATCAATGATCCTGGGTGAGGGTAGAAAAGGAAGTTGCCTAAGCGTTATGTGACCTGTCCTATATTACCCAGCTGGGACATGGTAGAGCCCAGAACCCACGGCCACTGCCCACCACCAGCATCCATTCAACTGCAGCTGCTTCTCAAAGGGGGATTTTGATCCTTTTCTGCGCAAACATTCTTTGTAAGCTCTGGAAGTTTGCTTCATTACAGCAATGTCAATATTTGCACAAAACAAAACCAGCTGACAAATCTATGAAAGCCTTGGTTTTAGAGGTGTTTTTTTAATCCCCTCTTTTTCTTAGTGTTGCTACATGCAGTGTTGTTTTGCCAAAAATGTTACATGGAACTAGCACTTAACCTATATCAATTAAACATCTAGTTATATTTAAACATGAAGTCATTTGCACTTGAGTCAAATAATGTAGACATAAAATTTTTAAATGGATGCATTATCATTTCTCAGCACTCTAGATATTCACATGTTTATTACTGACCAGTTTGGTGAAACTTGTATAAATCTGCAATATGAATGTGTTGAGCCTTCTCTGGAGATTTAAAAAAAAACAAAACAAAACCTCACCTAGCTCAATGTAACCAGAACATCCCACTCCAGGAGACAGCTTGGACAGTTGATGGATATGATGATAAAATGAGAAGGATTCAGGAGTCAGATTTGTAGTGATTCTCTGGTGTGGTGTTTGGATTCCTAGAAAGATACTACATAAATAGAAAAGGGAATTGCTTTTAGGACCAACTAATATAAATTAGGAGATATTATTTATTTATTTGAAACACACACACACACACACACACACACACACACACACACCATGCTCAATTACAATGATTTTCATCTGACCACAGAAGGACCATGATGGGTGCCCCCTCCCCACAGTGACAGAGCATGTTTTCCTAAATCCCTCTTTCCATTCCAGAACTGTGAGACTGACAGCAAGTTACTTAACTCTGTCCAGCAGCAGCTGTGTGGGTTTTGCATAATTAATTATTTATACCAAGGCAGACACAGTAATTAACATCCAGATGAATATGATAGTCTGATCAGAAATACTTTGCATTTCAGCCATGCCTCAAGCAAGGAACTGTCAAAACTGGACTGTTTGACAGAGTGGGGCCTGCCAACCCCCCCGCCCCCGCCACACACACACAGACATCTGCTCTATAACAAAAAGAACAGATTCTCAAAGCAGTGTGTACATATATTCACTGGTTTTCGTCGACAAGGAATAGTTGATTACCTGTTCACAAATCACGGTCAATTTTGTCCGGTTCCAAGATCATCACTCAGTATCTCACAGAAGGTGAATTTTAAGTGAGAAGTCTGTTCCTGTGAGTGCCAGCCCTGCAAATGCAGTCGGATATGAGACCCTGATCTGTTACTCTTCAGATCTGTGAATGGAAGTGTCATGAAATGACTCTCATCCTTCCTTGGCTAGAAAACCAATAGTGCCTGTGAATTATTCTTAACAACCACAGTTACTTGACACCATATTACATTGCCACTTGTATGGAAAATAGAAATACATAATATATATATATAAAGTTACAGATTTCTCTAGAAACGGTGGAGAAATGTCATCAACGTGCATCTGTCTCGTGTCATGCTGTGCATATTAATGCGGAGTTTCCAATATGTTTCACATGGCTTCCTGGACATAGTTGGATTCAGATGCTTGCTTGGCCATCATCAATTCAAAGCAGAGTGGCTATTTCCAAAAAATATAATTACTGCCCAGGGCTGGTGATTGTGACTATTATGATTACATGGATTAGATTATTTATAATCCAATTAATTATTTTTAAGTCAACCAGGAAATATGGATTAGGAATCAAAAGACCTAGACACTACTTTTGGTTCCATCTCCTAGGACTATTTTAACTTTGGGCCAGTCTCTTGACCCTTATGAACATCTATTTCCTCATCTGTAGAGTGGGAACAGTTATCTTGTTTATTGGTAACGTTTATTAAAGCCTTTTGAAAAGTTCTGAGACTCTGGTTATAATATAAAATTATGGGAATAATTCCAGACTGCTGTAAAGGCATATTTTGTTTTGAGGGACACTGACACATAAGTTACTTGTTTGTATCAGCTGACTCGTTTTTAGGGTTGCTAGATTTATCAAATAAACATACAGAATGTCCAGTTAAATTTGAATTTTGGATAAACAACGAATAAAGAATTTTTCAGCATAAGTATGTCCCATGTCTTATTTGGGAAATATTTATATACAATTTATTTGTTGTTTATCTGAAATTCAAATTTAACTGTCCATCTGTATTTAACCCATATTCATTCTGTATTCAACCCTGCTTTTTGGCTTGAATGAAATGTCACCTGACAAGGCATGGGAGACACACACTTCCCCTCCCTGACCACAGTGTGAAGTGTGTTATGTCTGTACAACCAGGTATTTAGAAATACTGTCTTTCTTTCCACTTGCTTTTTACAGCACACCTCAATCTACCTCTGCTGTTTTAGCTAGAATGCATGTGCTGGAAATTGCCATGGTATTAAAGTGGATGTTTTATAATTTATCAAATATAGATGCACCTATTCTTTTAATTATGCTAATTAAGAGTACTAATTAGTACGAATGCTTAATAGAGAAATTTCTCTGTGGGCTTCATTATATATGATGCCCCAGAGCACTCTTAATCTTGGAGATGGTAAAGACTATCCTGGCTGGTCTCTCCTCTGAACTAAAGATCAATAAAAAACAAAAAAAAAAGCCTAAACAATAATGCATTAGATGAGCCAAGATATCCAATTTTGTCAAGACTCTATTAGCAGCTAAAATATAAATTCTACCATGAGGCATCTTTCTCTAAAAAAGAAAAGGAGGGGCAAAACATTGTATTTAAAAGAATAGGCCTGAGGAGATTTATAAACTTGTGTCTAGAAGACAGAAGGAACAAAAGAATCATTCATCTGTATAGAAATTGGACATAATTCACAAACTTAATTAATGTTGTTACCAGATTAAAATGAAAAAGAGAGAGAGATGAAATATACATTGTGGGAATAAAAGAGGTTCCCAAAGAGATTTGAGGGATTTTGCCACTTGAAAAGAAGATGGTTCAGTTCATTCGGTGACCTTGTAAGCAGAATGATCTAAGTCATATTCCAGAGAACAAAGCGTTAACTACAGCATGAGGAATAAGCATGATGTCACTGGTAACTATGTTTATTACACTTGGGATTGGGGCAGGATAATAGTATGGCTTCTCAGGAGGACTTTTAATAGAATTTATCCTTAACAGTCTGGAATGATACACGGGCAAGTCTTGTGATTCTTAAGAATCAGTGTCCACCTGTCATGATCTTGGTAACATGTATTTGTAGAAAGAAGTCAAGAAGCAAAATACTCTTACTTCTAATCCTAGCCCATATAAACTAGCACCCTCCTATATCATTCCATTTTGTGTATCTCCATTTCCTTCTTTTGCAAAATGAGGTCACGTGTGATTTTCTTGCTTCACTGCCCCTCCGTAGCCCCAAAATCCTCAGTCAGGCTACATAACTCCCACTAGTAACCACCGTCCTATTCCCAAGTCCAGATCACATTCTCAACCTCAGAGAAGCAAGGAGAGTAAGGATGCCTGACAGAGAACACTGGGCCCAACCCAATACAAAGAAGACAATTTCTAACCATAAAAGGGGCAAAAAGAAAGTGGGCTACCTGAAGGAATGTTCAGTAGGATCCTCATGCAAGTTTTAGCCGACTATTTGCTAACAATACTATGGAGACGTTTAGGCATTTGTTAGAGCAGCTGAACTAGATGAACCTTAAGTTCTTTTCCAAATCCAAGAGTCTGAGACCCCGTCAAATCTCTTTGGTTGTTGCTTCTACCATCCAAACATGTTTTGTTTTGCTTTGTTGTTTTAATGCTTCCCTTAACCAAGACCTTGGCCTGTACCCTAACCC
Organism: Grampus griseus; assembly: GCF_964374135.1. Taxonomy (NCBI): domain Eukaryota; kingdom Metazoa; phylum Chordata; class Mammalia; order Artiodactyla; family Delphinidae; genus Grampus; species Grampus griseus. The sequence continues at coordinate 4,188,348 of NC_139009.1, forward strand.
TAAAGCTAACCCTAAACTTCAATTTACCAATAATTGCTCTGTAATTTCAGACTCCTTACAACACAAGTTCGGTTGTGGAACTCTCTGATGGCAAGAACTGGCTCACCATTGAGAAGTTTCACGGACTTCCAGGGATCATCTAGTCCCCTTCTGCTGGAGTGGACACCTTAGACCTAGCACTTGTTGATGGTGTGCCTGAGCCCTGCACATCCCACGGTGGGGACAGAGGGTCATGAGTGGGGGACTTTGGAATCACTGAGAGATGGCTTCTCACTTCTGCTCCATTACTTACTGGATACGTGGCCTAAAGCTCATGTCTTTTCTCTGCTAGGACTCTCAGTTCCTGCAACACAGAAATGCACAGTCACACTACTCAGGGGGTTCTTGTGAGCACCAACAGAGCCAAGTCTAACACTTTGAGGGCACTGGGTTGATATTGATGAATTCATTTTCTATCTTTCCATGTTTGGGGTGTGTCAAGATCACTAAAACCCAGGCAAGAAAATCAAAGAATAAATTGTTTGAATACATAAACTTCAGCCCTATGACCTTTCCATACCTCTGATCCTTTGTGTTGTCTTTTCATGTGAATACTGCCCTTTTAGTGTTAAGCTTCCATAGATTTGGTCCCAAATACAAATATATCCTTAAACTCTTCGGTGTCACTGCCTCTTCCAAAACTGAGCCCTGCAGTAGCAGGTGCATCTAAGAACAAACAAAATCTGTCCTTCTACTGAGTTAGCCACTTTTGCCCCTGTGAGGTGCTCCTCACCCTTGCTTTAACATTTTCCCTCGTGAGTCCACTTTATTGTTGAAATCCTAAACTCAGGGTCGGTACCTTGTTTTTTTTAGTATTCTTATTTTTCTGGACTGGAACAATCCCATTTAGTCATTTGCAATCTGGTATAAAACAATGGATTGCAACCATTAAAAAGTAATGTTTAGGGCTTCGCTGGTGGCGCAGTGGTTGAGAGTCGCCTGCCGATGCAGGGGACACAGGTTCATGTCCCGGTCCGGGAGGATCCCACGTGCCGCGGAACGTCTGGGCCCGTGAGCCATGGCCGCTAAGCCTGCGCGTCCAGAGCCTGTGCTCCACAGTGGGAGAGGCCACAGCGGTGAGAGGCCTGCATACCGCAAAAAAAAAAAAAAAAAGTAATGTTTATTATTATTTTTTTAGCTGTTTTTCTTCACTGGTATGACATTCTCACAGGCTATTTTGAGAAACACTGACCAGGAGAATAGCCATCCATGAATCATGCTCAATGTATAGAAATGAAAAAGATAATTGAGTGGAAATGAAAGAGTTATGAGTTTCTGAGTCACTCATCTGGTGTGTTCACAGAGCATTGCTTTCCTTATTAATTTAGGGATATAATCTACTAAGTGCACTTCTGAGACTAAAACCTGTGATTTGGGAAACATGTGACTAACACTCTCACACGCAAATAAACACATGTGCAGTGATCGGAAATGGTGTCTGGCAGTGCTGGGAACCAGTGTGTGGAGTGTCTTGAAGCATTAAGCATTCTTGTGCCATTCCTGTGGGAAACCATCTCTGTTTTCTGAGTCTTAACTTTGTTTAGTGCAGAATCATGGGTCAAAGATTCAGCTATGACCTTTCCTAAAGGAACACTTTTAGACTCCTTACTGAATTGTCTAGATAGTTTTTGCCATTCCCACCCCAAGTGACTGAAGAAAGAACAAATGATTCTTAGAAACTGTATTTTTTTGGTTTGGATAATTATACAACTAAACACAAATTCAGAAGCAGACAAAATTCTCATTGGTATTTCATCTGAATACAACAGGAAGGTTAGTACATCCTAGCAGCTAAACACCCTAGCAGCTAAATCTCTATGCGTATTTGTCCCCTTCTCAAATTTAGGATCTTAAGGGCCAAATTTCATATTTCCTAATTCTACACACCCATGGTGCATGGGGACAACGTACACAGATATTAATCAACTTGTAGGTTTATGAGTTACAGACCTCACTCAATGTACTTGGATGAAATGTCAATTTCAAAAATTGCATCAAATACTCCTAATATATTTTAAATGGTGTACTGAACCACAAATTTATTTTAAATTTTATCTTCAAACCAAGATCATCAAAACCAGCCAAAAATTTTGTGGAATTAACAAAGAAGCATGCAAGGAATTCAAAGGAGCTAAATGACAACAAACTTTTGGTCTACTAGAACATAATCTGAGTACAACATAGGTACAGTGCATGCACTACTTTCATACATGTGTTAATGGCATACTCTGTGCAAGGCACAGTGCTGGGCACGGGGTATGTACAATATTCCCTCATTGTGGTCCCTCTTCTCTAGACCAATATTTTTCCAAATGATGTCTTTTTCCCCAGGAGGAAAAGGATGTACTCTTAGTGATCTAATAAATATTTAAGAAAATATACTTTTTAATTACATGCTTTTATTTCATAGTAATCTGAAAGATAATAAAAGCATGTTTTGGATCATCTCAAAGACCATACTATAACTAAATGTCATCACATGCTTGCAGTGGCTACATTCACTTTGTATTTATCATCACACTGGGGCCACTTTAAATAGCATTAATGAAGTTTCCTTGCATTTACATCACACCTATTGGGAGTCAGGTACTGTTTTGATAACTTGAAATACATAAACTCATTTAATCTTCACAATAATCCCAGAAAATTCAGACTACTATCATCATATGTTAAAGTAGAAACTGAGGCCAAGAGCTAGAATGTGGCAAACTTTAGTCTGGCTGTGGAGCTCACACTCTGCTCCTCCTGAATAAGAGCTGAGGCTCATTAGGAAAGGAAAACATGTGGAGAATAAGACATCCCATAGCACATGTTGGTGTATTTCGGTATATGATGCCTGCTGTTACATAGGCATCAAAGGTGGCTATCATTCAAACATCTATGAATATAACACACATTAATTGGTTAAAAGAAACTTTGTTCTAATAGTTTCAGAACAATAATTTGATAAAATTAAACATCTATTTATGTTTGTTTTAAATCTTAACAAATAAATAATAAAGATAATGGCTTTAACCCGACAAAGTGAATCTACAAAAGTCTACAGTAAATGTCATCATTCATACCAAAATATTAAAAGAATTTACTTGAAAAGCAGGAATAAGGCAAGAATGTTTATTACCATGCTGCTTTTCAACACTGTCCTGGTGGTTCTCACCAGTGCAATAGGACAAGAAAATAATAAAATCAAAATATTAGATAATATTATTGATAAAGAAAAAGTCAAAAGATATCACATACAAATTATTAAATTACATTAAAAAATAGTACATTGGAAGGTGTGAATTCAATAATATATCAAGTTTCTATCAAGGAAAATAAGCTGCTCTAGGTTTAATTCAGGGAATCTGAGGCTATATGAACCTGGGGCTGCCATAACAATTTACCACAAACAAGGTGGTTTAAAGCAATTGAAATGTATTCTCTTGCAGTTCTGGAGGCTGTAAGTCCAAAATCAAATTGTCAGCTGGGCCATGTTATCTCTAAAGGCTCTGGGAAGAACCTCTCCTTGCATCTTTTAGCTTCTGGTGGTTGTTGGCAGTCCTCAGCATTCTTTGGCTTAGAGACATCACTCCAATCTCTGCCACTGTCTTCACATGAACTTCTTCCTTGTGTGTCTCTGACTGACTGTTTCTTCTACTCTTATAGACTCCACTCATTTTGATTTTAGGCTCACCCCATTCCAATATAACCTCATCTTATTTAACTATACCTGTGAAGACCATGTTTCCAAATAAAGTCTTATTCACAGATATCAGGAGTTAGGATATCAGCACATATTTTTTTCAGGACATAGTTTAATGGACAACAGAAGCTCATGAAAACACTGAAAGGGATGGGTAATAAAGATCAAGGAAGCCGTTTCTAGTTTATGGAAACCAGAAATTGATGTTGATGACCTTAGCCACATGAAGCACCAAAGCAGTGAATTTCTGATGGATGTCCAGATGCTCGCATCTGCTGAAAAAGTTTACATGTTTGTCTGTGACTTCCATGGGAGCAAGTGAGGCATTTACTTTTCTTACACCCAGATGGCTCACTTTTATGTATGGAATCTAAACCAGCAAACTTCTGGCAAGGCTTTCTGGGAAATATGGTTTCTAGGTGAGAAATGGAATATTGCCTGACATGTCAGTAAATAAAGGATGCCCCAGTCATCAGCGATTGCAGCCACCATGGCTGGTGAGCTGGTGAGCCCTGAGGGAACTCAGGAAGGAAAAGAATACCTGCCATCTAGCAGCCATCAGACTGCAGCCACTCCCTAAGGTGAGCCCTGAGGAAACTCAGGATGTGAAAACACAGGATACTGGCCCCAGATAGCTGAAGTGAATATCAAAGGAATGATTTCTGTGAGCCCAGACACTTTCGTCTTCCCATACACAGAAAAGTGCTAAATTCCTTAAATTGAGATACCTAGTTTTCTTTTATTAAAGGTAATCTTTTGTTCCTACTACCTGCCCTTTTTTGCAAAACTCCTATATATCCTAGCTCTCCCCTCACCTCCTGGGAGCAGTTTTCTCAGGGTTACTTGAGATGCTGCCTCCTGGGTTTGAAGTCCTAAAAGTTTCTGCCGAATAAAGCATAACTCTTAACTTTTAGGTTGTGAATATATTTTTTAGTTGATATGGGTTCCCAGTCTCTGTAGTAACAGAATGTTGGGACTGATGATGAGTATCAGTGGACAGTATTAAATATAATTTTCAAAACTTGAATTTCTATTTACCAGGAGCAAACAGAAAAATCAATTTAAAATTTTAAAATAACATTTATAATAACAATATATATAAAAACTAAAAATATTTTTTTTGAAAATATATGTAATATACTTATGGAGAAAACATAAAAGTTTATTGAAATTAAATAAATTCTTAAATTTAAAGAAGATAATTACAGTGCTTAGAAGACATGTTGATTCTTGTTAATGTTTATGGAAGCAACGTTTCTAATAGAAACAAAAATAGAACACAAACTAGATATCTAATAAGAAGAGAATTAATAAATAAATTATGGTATATTTACAAATTTGAGTATTATACAATGGCAGAAATAATGAAACACAGTCACATGTAACAAAAATATTCAATCTTAGAAACCAACGTTGAGTTAAAAATATAAGCTGTGGGCTTCAAGATGGCGGAAGCATAAGACGCAGAGATCACCTAGCTCACCACAGATACATCAGAAATACATCTACACGTGGAACTCCTACAGAACACCTACTGAATGCTGGCAGAAGACCTCAGACCTCCCAAAAGGCAAGAAACTCCCCACGTACCTGGGTAGGGCAAAAGAAAAAAGAATAAACAGAGACAAAATGATAGGGACTGTACCTGCAACAGTGGGAGGGAGCTGTGAAGGAGGAAACGTTTCTACCCACTAGAAGCCCCTTCGTGGGCGGAGACTGCGGGTGATGGAGGCGGAAAGCTTCGGACCCGCTGAGGAAAGCACAGCAACAGGGGTGCGGGGGGCAAAGCGGAGAGATTCCCGCACAGAGGATCCGTTGCGACCATACTCACCAGCCCGAGAGGCTTGTCTGCTCACCTGCAGGGGCGGGCGGGGCTGGGAGCTGAGGATTGGGCTTCGGTCGGAGCGCAGGGAGAGGACTGGGGTTGGCGGCGTGAACACAGCCTGCAGGGGGTTAGTGCACCATAGCTAGCCGGGAGGGAGTCCGGGGAAAAGTCTGGACCTGCCGAAGAGGCAAGAGACTTTTTCTTCGTTCTTTGTTTCCAGGTGCGCGAGGAGAGGGGATTGAGAGCGCTGCCTAAAGGAGCTGCAGAGACGGGCGCGAGCCGCGGCTAAAAGCGCAGACCGCAGAGACGGGCATGAGACGCTAAGGCTGCTGCTGCCGCCACCAAGAAGCCTGTGTGTGAGCACAGGTCGCTATCCACACCCCCCTTCCGGGAAGCCTGTGCAGCCCGCCACTGCCAGGGTCCCAGGATCCAGGGACAACTTCCCTGGGAGAACGCACGGCGCGCCTCAGGCTGGTGCAACGTCCCAGCGGCCTCTACCATCACAGGATAGCCCGGCACGCCATACCCCTCCCTCCCCCCGGCCTGAATGAGCCAGAGGCCCCGAATCAGCTGCTCCTTTCACCCCGTCCTGTCTGAGCGAAGAACAGACGCCCTCCGGTGACCTACACGCAAAGGCAGGGCCAAATCCAAAGCTGAACCTCGGGAGCTGTGCGAACAAAGAAGAGAAAGGGAAATCTCTCCCAGCAGCCTCAGGAGCAGTGGATTAAATCTCCACAATCAACTTGATGTACCCTGCATCTGTTGAATACCGAATAGACAACGAATCATCCCAAATTGAGGAGGTGGACTTTAGGAGCAACAATATATATAATTTTTTCTCTTATTGTGACTGTGTATGTGTGTGCTTCTGTGTGTGATTTTGTCTGTATAGCTTTGCTTTTACCATTTGTCCTGGGTTCTGTCTGTCCAAATTTTTTTTTAGTGTTTTTTTTCTTTTCCCGGTATGTGGGCCTCTCACTGTTGTGGCCTATCCCATTGCGGAGCACAGGCTCTGGACGTGCAGGCTAAGCGTCCATGGCTCACGGGCCCAGCCCCTCCGTGGCATGTGGGATCTTCCCGGACCGGGGCATGAACCCGTGTCCCTTGCATCGGCAGGCGGACTCTCAACCACTGCGCCACCAGGGAAGCCCTAACGTTTTTTTTTTTTTTTACTTAAAAAAAAAATTTTTAATTGTTATTTTAATAACTTTATTTTATTTTACTTTATTTACTTTATTTTATTTTATTTTATCTTCTATCTTTCTTTCTATTTTTTCTCCCTTTTATTCTGAACTGTGTAGATGAAAGGCTCTTGGTGCTCCAGCCAGGCGTCAGGAATGTGCCTCTGAAGTGGGAGAGCCAAGTTCAGGACACTAGTCCATAAGAGACCTCCCAGCTCCACGTAATATCAAACGGTGAAAATCTCCCAGAGATCTCCATCTCAATGCCAAGACCCAGCTTCACTCAACGACCAGCAAGCTACAGTGCAGGACACCCTATGCCAAACAACTAACAAGACAGGAGGACAACCCCATCCATTAGCACAGAGGCTGCCTAAAATCATAATAAGGCCACAGAAACCCCAAAACACACCACCAGACATGGACCTGCCCACCAGAGAGAAAAGATCCAGCCTCATCCACCAGAACACAAGCACTAGTCCCCTCCACCTACAAAGCCTACACAAGCCACTGAACCAAACTCAGCCACTGGGGACAGACACCAAAAACAACGGAAACTATGAACCTGCAGCATGCAAAAAGGAGACCCCAAACACAGTAAGCTAAGCAAAATGAGAAGACAGAAAAGCACACAGCAGATGAAGGAGCAAGACAAACACCCAACAGACCTAACAAATGAAGAGGAAATAGGCAGTCTACCTGAAAAAGAATTCAGAATAATGATAGTAAAGATGATCCAAAATCTTGGAAATAGAATGGAGAAAATACAAGAAACGTTTAACAAGGACCTAGGAGAACTAAAGAGCAAACAAACAGTGATGAACAACACAATAAATGAAATTAAAAATTCTCTAGAAGGGATCAATAGCAGAATAACTGAGGCAGAAGAACGGATAAGTGACCTGGGAAATAAAATAGTAGAAATAACTACTGCAGAGTAGAATAAAGAAAAAAGAATGAAAAGAATTGAGGACAGTCTCAGAGAGTTCTGGGACAAAATTAAACACACCATTATTTGAATTATAGGGGTCCCAGAAGAAGAAGAGAAAAAGAAAGGGACTGAGAAAATATTTGAAGAGATTATAGTTGAAAGCTTCCCTAATATGGGAAAGGAAATAGTTAATCAAGTCCAGAAAGCACAGAGAGTCCCATACAGGATAAATCCAAGGAGAAACACGCCAAGACACATATTAATCAAACTATCAAAAATTAAATACAAAGAAAATATATTGAAAGCAGCAAGGGAGAAACAACAAATAACACACAGGGGAATCCCCATAAGGTTAACACCTGCTCTTTCAGCGGAAACTCTGCAAGCCAGAAGGGTGTGGCAGGACATATTTAAAGTGATGAAGATGAAAAACCTACAACCAAGATTACTCTACCCAGCAAGGATCTCATTCATATTTGATGGAGAAATTAAAGCCTTTACAGACAAGCAAAAGCTAAGAGAATTCAGCACCACCAAACCAGCTTTACAACAAATGCTAAAGGAAGTTCTTTAGGCAGGAAACACAAGAGAAGGAAAAGACCTACAATAACATACCCAAAACGATTAAGAAAATGGGAATAGGGACATACATATTGATAATTACCTTAAATGTAAATGGATTAAATGTTCCAAGCAAAAGACATAGATTGGCTGAATGGATACAAAAACAAGACCCATATATATGCTGTCTACAGGAGAGCCACTTCAGACCTAGGGACACATACACACTGAAAGTGTGGGGATGGAAAAAGATATTCCATGCAAATGGAAATCAAAAGAAAGCTGGTGTAGAAATTCTCATATCAGAAAAAATAGACTTTAAAACAAAGAGACAAAGAAAGAAACTACATAATTTCAAGAGATCAATCAAAGAAGGTGATATAACAGTTGTAAATATTTATGTACCCAACATAGGAGTACCTCAATACATAAGGCAAATACAGCCATAAAAGAGGAAATCGACAGTAACACAATCATAGTAGGGGACTTTAACACCCCACTTTCACCAATGGACAGATCATCCAAAATGAAAATAAATAAGGAAACACAAGCTTTAAATGATACATTAAACAAGATGGACTTAATTGATATTTATAGGACATTCCATCCAAAAACAACAGAATACATGTTCTTCTCAAGTGCTCATGGAATATTATCCCAGATAGATCATATCTTGGGTCACAGATCAAGCCTTGATAAACCTAAGAAAATTGAAATTGTATCAAGTATCTTTTCCAACCACAATGCTGTGAGACTAGATATCAATTAAAGGAAAAAATCTGTAAAACTACAAATACATGGAGGCTAAACAAAACACTACTTAATAACGAAGAGATCACTGAGGAAATCAAAGAGGAAATCAAAAAATACCTAGAAAGAAATGGCAATGAAAACACAATGACCCAAAACACATGGGATGCAGCAAAAGCAGTTCTAAGAGGGAAGTTTCTAGCAATAGAATCCTACCTCAAGAAACAAGAAACATCTCAAATAAACAACCTAACCTTACACCAAAAGCAATTAGAGAAAGAAGAACAAAAATACCCCAAAGTTAGCAGAAAGAAAGAAATCATAAAGATCAGATCAGAAATAAATGTAAAAGAAATGAAGAAGACAATAGCAAAGATCAATAAAACTAAAAGATGGTTCTTTGAGAAGATGAACAAAATTGATAAACCATTAGCCAGACTCATCAAGAAAAAAGGGAGAAGACTCAAATCAACAAAATTAGAAATGAAGAAAGAGAAATAACAACTGACACTGCAGAAATACAAAGGATCATGAGAGAGTACTACAAGCAACTATATGGCAATAACATGGACAACCTGGAAGAAATGGACAAATTTTTTGGAAAGCACAACCTTCTGAGACTGAACCAGGAAGAAACAGAAAATATAAACAGACCAATCACAAGCACTGAAATTAAGACTGTGATTAAAAACCTTCCAGGGCTTACCTGGTGGTACAGTGATTGAGAGTTCACCTGCCAATGCAGGGGACACGGGTTCGTGCCCTGGTCTGGGAGGATCCCACATGCCACGGAGTGGCTGGGCCTGTAAGCCATGGCTGCTGAGCCTGCACGTCCAGAGCCTGTGCTCCGCAACGGGAGAGGCCACAAAAGTGAGAGGCCCATGTACCGCAAAAAAAAAAAAAAAAAAAAAAAAAACCTTCCAGGAAACAAGAGCCCAGGACCAGATGGCTTCACAGGCGAATTCTATCATTTAGTGGTGAGCTAACACCTATCCTTCTCAAACTCTTCGAAAATATAGCAGTGGGAGGAACACTCCCAAACTCATTCTACGAGACCACCGTCACCATGATACCAAAACCAGACAAAGATGTCACAAAGAAACAAAACTACAGGCCAATATTACTGATGAACATAGATGCAAAAATCCTCAACAAAATACTAGCAAACAGAATCCAACAACCATTAAAAGGAACATACACCATGATCAAGTGGGGTTTATCACAGGAATGCAAGGATTCTTAAGTATACACAAATCAACCAATGTGATACACCATATTAACAAATTGAAGGAAAAAAACATGATCATCTCAATAGAGGAAGATAAAGCTTTTGACAAAATTCAACACCCATTTATAACAAAAATCCTCCAAAAAGTAGGCATAGAGGGAACTTACCTCAACATAATAAAGGCCATATATGATAAACCCACAGCCAACATTGTTCTCAATGGTGAAAAACTGAAATTATTTCCTCTAAGATCAGGAACAAGACAAGGTTACCCAATCTAACCACTCTTATTCAACATAGTTTTGAAAGTTTTAACCACAGCAATCAGAAAAGAAAAGAAATAAAAGGAATGCAAATCTGAAAAGAAGAAGTAAAGCTGTCACTGTTTGCAGATGACATGATACTATACATAGAGAATCCTAAAGATGTTACCAGAAAACTACTACAGCTAATCAATGAATTTGGTAAAGTAGCACAATACAAAATTAATGCACAGACATCGCTTGCATTCCTATACACTAATGATGAAAAATCTGAAAGAGAAATTAAGGAAACACTCCCATTTATCACTGCAACAAAAAGAATAAAATACCTACGAATAAGCCTACCTAAAGAGACAAAAGACCTGTTTGCAGAAAACTATAAGACACTGATGAAATAAATTAAAGATGATACAAACAGATGGAGAGATATACCGTGTTCTTGGATTGGAAGAATCAACATTGTGAAAATGCCTATACTGCCCAAAACAATCTACAGAGTCAATGCAATCCCCATCAAACTACCAATGGCATTTTTCACAGAACTAGAACAAAAAATTGCGCAATTTGTATGAAAACATGAAAGACCCCGAAGAGCCAAAGCAATCTTGCAAAAGAAAAATGGAGCTCGAGGAATCAGGCTCCCAGACTTCCGAGTATACTACAAAGCTACAGTAATCAAGACAGTATGTTACTGTAACAAAAAAAGAAATATAGATCAATGGAACAAGATAGAAAGCCCAGAGATAAAGCCACACACATATGGTCACCTTATTTTTGATAAAGGTGGTAAGAATGCACAATGTAGATAAGACAGCTTCTTCAATAAGTGGTGCTGGGAAAACTGGACAGCTACCTGTAAAAGAATGAAATTAGAACACTCCGTAACACCACACCCAAAATTAAACTCAAAAAGGATTAAAGAGCTAAATGTAAGGCCAGACACTATCAAACTCTTAGAGGAAAACATAGGCAGAACACTCTATGACATAAATCACAGCAAGATCCTTTTTGACCCACCTCCTAGAGAAATGGAAATAAAAACAAAAATAAACAAATGGGGCCTAATGAAACTTAAAAGCTTTTGCACAGCAAAGGAAACCATAAACAAGATGAAGACAACCCTCAGAATGGGAGAAAATACTTGCAAACTAAGCAACTGACAAAGGATTAATCTCCAAATATAAAAGCAGCTCATGCAGCTCAATATCAGAAAAACAAACAACCCAATCCAAAAATGGGCAGAAGACCTAAATAGACATTTCTGCAAAGAAGATATACAGGTTGCCAAGAAACACATGAATGGATGCTGCACATCACTAATCATTAGAGAAATGCAAGTCAAAACTAAATGAGGTTTCACCTCACACCAGTCAGAATGGCCATCATCAAAAAATCTACAAACAATAAATGCTGGAGAGGGTGTGGAGAAAAGGGAATCCTCTTGCACTGTTGGTGGGAATGTAAATTGATATGGCCACCATGGAAAACATTATGGAGATTCCTTAAAACCTCAAAACAGAGTTACCATATGACCCAGCAATCCCACTACTGGGTATATACCCTGAAAAAACCATAATTCAAAAAGAGTAATGTACCACAATGTTCATTGCAGCTCTATTTACCATAGCCAGGACATGGAAGCAACCTAAGTGTCCACTGACACATGAATGGATAAAGAAGATGTGGCATATATATACAATGGAATATTACTCAGCCATAAAAAGAAATGAAATTGAGTTATTTGTAGTGAGGTGGATGGACCTAGAGGCTGTCATACAGAGTGAAGTAAGTCAGAAAGAGAAAAACAAATACCGTATGCTAACATATATATATGGAATCTAAGAAAAAAAAAAAAGTCATGAAGAACCTAGGGGCAAGACAGGAATAAAGACACAGACCTACTAGAGAATAGATTTGAGGATATGGGGAGGGGGAAGGGTAAGCTGTGACAAAGTGAGAGATTGGCATGGACATATGTACAGTACCAAACGTAAAATAGATAGCTAGTGGGAAGCAGCTGCATAGCACAGGGAGATCAGCTCGGTGCTTTGTGACCACCTAGAAGGGTGGGATAGGGAGGGTGGGAGGGAGTGAGACACAAGAGGGAAGAGATATGGGAACATATGTATATGTATAACTGATTCACTTTGTTATAAAGCAGAAACTAACACCTCATTGTAAAGCAATTATACTACAGTAAAGATGTTTAAAGATATATATATATATATAAGTTGTGGAATAGTACATATAGTATGATACCATTTTTATAGCATTCAAAAGCAAGTAAAAGAGAACAAGATATTGTCTAATAAAATATGAATATATTGCAAAACTATTTTTAAATGACCAAGAGATGATTAAGACAAAATTGAGGCTGCTCATTATTTCCAGGAAAAGTAGAGGGGTGGGATCTGTGTGGCCTCTCAGTGCCCCTGGCTATATTCTAGTTAGATTGGTTGGTAAGATCAGGAGTGCTTATTTTATTAATGTGCTTTATCAATTATACATGCTACTTGAGGCCATCACCTATTAAATAGTATATATTTTCAGGAAATGAAAGAATAAATGAATGAGTGAATAAAAATGAAAGTTACAATATTTTCCTCCACATAACAATGGTCACAGTAAATACTCCACTTATGAGGCCATTTGTCTAGGATCTTAGATTTTAGTTAAGAAAGTAAGAGATAGTGTAAAATAAATTGGTTAAGTCTAGTTGAAAAGCCACATGAACAGGACAAACATCATAGGTTGATGCTAAAATAATGAAAAAGAAGGAAAAGGAAGGAGTTGATGAATCATGCAATTTATCTGCTTATGTTTATCCTGCATAATTAAATACACGCTTGTTCTTAGAGGCAAGACCTTACCTCACTTACATAATCAGTAACATGAAGCAGAGCCAAAAAGTTTTTATTAAATGTGCAAATTGTAATAAAAGCTGTATCATAATTACTGTCTAAGTAAATGCTGAACAAATGTATTCAAATTAACAACAAATGTACTTGTTAACACTACACTGATTCATGTGTTTCTATATCTTATTAACACTTATTGGCCGTCACTGTACCAGGCACATGGTTAGAAATGAGGTCATGTAAGAAGAAACACAGTCTCAGTCTTTGCAAGTGTGTTAGACAAAAGAGAAGCCTGATAAATATAAAGAACTGGTAATCTAGTGTGACAGGTGCTAAAACAGCAGTATTACCTATAAAAGGCTGCAGGCTGCAGGATGGAACCACTCTCCAGTTCACAGGAAGGGATATGAAAGCTGCAAAGGAAAGGTAATGTGGAAGCAATTCTGAAACCAGAGCAGGACTTTTACAAGTAGAGAGAAGAGGAGGAAAGTCTGTGTGAAGTCAAATAAGTGCAAGTGGCCATGGCATATTTACCAACCTGTAAGAAATGTTAAATGTGTAGGAAAATGAAGCAGATGAGGAAAGACCCCAGGATGATGCTGCAAAGGCAAAAAGGGTGAGACAGATTGTGAGGCTCTTTATATTACTGATATTGGTAAGGGTTTGTCAAGCCGAGTGATGAGAACTACCACTACATGCTGAGCAAAGAAATACCATGTTTACCCAGAAACATGACCACTCATCGTAGTAGCATAGACAATAGAGGGAAGAAACTAAGTCTGGGAAGCCACTGATTACACCCTTAAATGGGGATGAAGGTTTAACTATGAGAAATGAGCAGCAGGTGACAATCTGACAGAAGGAAACACACAGTAGAATGTGGAAATAAGCTGGGGGTGAGGGAATGGGAAACATCACACTGGACTTAGATGATGAACATCTAAGGAGCAACTGAAACTGCAAGATTCCTACTGTATCTCATAAAACGAGTTAGCTGTCCTTCTTTACAGAAAAGTTGGGAGGTTACCTCTGTGAGGGCATCAGGCACAGCTTATTGTAGCTACAGAACATGAAGAGCTTGATTAACAATCTACTTATTCTCGTCTCCTTTCCCCTCTTTGTTTGCAGAACACTGGTTGTAGACCTTACACTCTCCATGAAGGAAAATTTAGGACTCCCCTCTCAAGAAACAGATGAGACAAACTTCCCATAAACACAGAAAATATTAAGAATTAACACTAGATTGTTTCTCTTTCTTGCTTCTTAATGTAAAAGTTTATTGCTATGAACTTCCCTCTTAGAATGGCCTTTGCTGCATCCCATAAGTTCTGGTATGTTGTATTTCCATTTCCATTTGTCTAAAGAAACTTTTTTCTTGCCCCTATAATTTCTTCTTTGAGCCATTTGTTGTTCAGGAGAGAATTGTTTAATTTCCATGTATTCATCAATTTTCCAGTTTTTCTTTTATTGATTTCTAGTTTCATGCCTTTGTGAGCAGAGAAGATATTCACTTTGTTGTACAGCAGAAACTAACACAATATTGTAAGACAATTATACTCCAATAAAGATATTTAATTATTTTTAATTAAAGAAAAAGAATAAATAGATATTTAAGAAAAAATAAATCTCAAAAGAATTGGAAAAAAATGCAAGATATAGTGAGGAGAAGAACCTAAAAATATACACATATTCTTAGAGATGTGAAAGTAGATAATGTGTCTACAAAAAAAACTGAATGCTTTTTTCACCTAGGATAATAAAAAAATAATCTCTCAAATATTAAAATTAGATGGTAAAATTAAAAATTCAATGAAAAGATTGGAAGATATAATTGATCATATTTCCTAGAAAGCATGTGATATAAGAAATAGGGAAAAAAACAGTACAATTAAAACATCAATCCAAAGTGTTCAAAGAATAGAAAACTCCAGAAAAAAAGAAAGATAACATAAAAATAAAGGAGAAGAAATAAAAGAAAAAGGGCATAAGAAATTTCCTTGGAACTGAAGAACATCATTTGTCCGACTAATGATTCCTCTTTATTTCCCAGCACATTTGAAGGAGAAGGACCACACACCAAGGAAGATACATCATCATAAATTTCAAAACACTGGGGGAAAAATAAAGTCCTAAAGTCTTCCAGAAAGAAAGGAAAATGGGACAAACAGAGGATGTAGACAAGAATGGCTCCCACTTCCACCACAGCCAGCCTGAAACTGAGGCATTGTGTTCAAAAGTTATGAGAAATAATTTGTACACAATATTTTTGTACCCAGCCAGAATGCTAATTAGGCATAGAGATTTGTAGCCTCTCAAGAATTTTAAGTATCATGCTGAAAGAAGACATACTCCACCGAAATGAGAAAATAAACTCAGAAGGACATGAACTATAAAAAAAAGTATAGATACAACCCAGAAAAAGAAGATGAAAACCTTAGAATGAGTGTGAAGGGAAACCTTTACCCCACAGCTGCACAGCAGACCTACAGGTGACCCATTTTTAAGGCTAAAATGAGATTTATGGCTCATGTGGATACATTTAAACATATTAGAAGGAGACTTACATTCTAGCATTGAATTTATGGGTTAAATAATTAATTTTTTTTTAAATTAAATAATGGCTGACCCCCCCCAACAAAAACAAACAACAAAAACACTAAGCAAAAAGCTAAGTAGATAAATAAGATGATTATTGACCTCCAGGAAAGCAAAATACATTGTACAAAAAAGGAAATAATGTTTTAGTACACTGGATATCTAGTTAAAATAGCATAAACATTACTGATTTAACAAAAAAAAAACGTGGTATATTAGGTTAAGGAAAGGTTAAGTGAGGAGACGATATAAGCCACTCATGTGTAGGAAGTCAACTAATAAAAGTTGAAATTTGATCCTACCCTGAAACAAGTGTGTCCAGAGCTTGGCCAGCATCTTATTTGTGCATTACAAACTTACAGAACCTCTGTGATTATGTGCATGTGTAAGAAGAAGAATTGTTATAAACCCAGAAGACTTCTGCCAAGGTTATAAATTTGAGAATTTTTAAGATACTAGGAAATATTGGTGAAATAACCAGGAAGAGGGACCTCCCTGGTGGTCAAGTGGTTAAGATTGGAGGGGGCAGTTTCCCTGGTTAGGGAACTAAGATTCTGCCTGCTGTGTGGTGCGGCCAAAAAATAATAAAAAGTAAATAAAAATAGTCTCCATAACCAATATTAAAAAAAAAAAAGAAATAAGCATGAAGATTACAAGAGTAGGATAGCACTATGATTAAAGACAGAATCAGATGTAATGGGCTAAATGGTGCCCCTATCCCAAGTTATGTGCACATCCTAATCCCTAGAACCTATGGATGTGTCTTTGATCACAAAAGATGTGATTAAGTTTAGGAACTTGAGAGGAGGAGCATATACTGGGTCATCTGGGTGGTCCTCCTGCAATCAGACCTTTCCTCATAAGAAAGAGGCCTAGAGAGTTTTGAATCAGACACACAGAGAAGGCTATGAAAAGAAAGAGCAGAGGGAGAGATGTCACCACAAGCCAAGGAAAGCTGTTTGCCACCAGAAGCTGGAAGAGGCAGATAACAAATTCTGTAGATCCTCCAGAAGGAGTGTGGCCCAGCCAACACCTTGGACTTTTGGCCTCAAAAACTCTGAGATATTAAATTTCTCTTCTTTTTAATCCTCCAAATTTGTGAAAATTTGTTACAAAACCCGTAGGAAACTAATCCAGCAGGGTGCACTCCTATTTTAAAGGACAGGACAAGTGATGACAAGACAGGCATGGAAAAAGGGTTTTTAGTGAAGGTTTTTAGGGTGTCATGGACGACTTTCATAAAACAGAGGGATTAGAATGGTGAGGACACCAGAAAGGCAGGAGTGGGTGAGCTTGGACGTGAGGTGAGACTAGGAGGCAGTGACTTCAAATATCTATTAGTATTTTTTAAGGCTATAAAGAGGATAGAAGTAGGACAGAAAAAGGAGAGGACTTTCAATCCCATAAGCTAAAATCAGAATTATTTTATAATTACACCTAATTCTATAATTACACATAGGGGAACAATGAGGGGTAGGCAGTCAGACTGGGGAGAGAAATACTTGGATCAGAACCTGTCTGGCTCTTCCATTTACCAGCTCATGAGCCAGTTAATCTCAGCTCTGTGACCCTCTAGGTCTTCATCTGTATATTGAAGATAATAATACCTATCTGTATAAACAACTCATTCAGCTCAATATTAAAAATAACAAACAACCCAACCCAAAAATGGGCAGAAGATCTAAATAGACAGTTCTCCAATGCAGACATACAGATGGCCAAGAAGCACATGAAAAGCTGCTCAACATCAATAATTATTAGAGAAATGCAAATCAAAACTACAATGGGGGGGCTTCCCTGGTGGTGCAGTGCTTGAGAGTCCACCTGCCGATACAGGGGACATGGGTTCGTGCCCCGGTCCGGGAAGATCCCGCATGCCAAGGAGCGGCTGGGCCCGTGAGCCATGGCCACTGGGTCTGCGCGTCCGGAGCCTGTGCTCCGCAACAGGAGAGGCCACGGCGGTGAGAGGCCCGCGTACCGAAAAAAAAAAAAAAAAAAAAAACTACAATGGGGTATCACCTCATACCAGTTAGAATGGCCATCATTAGAAAATCTACAAACAACAAATCCTGGAGAGGGTGTGAAGAATAGGGTACCCTCTTGCACTGTTGGTGGGAATGTAAATTGATAGAGCCACTATGGAGAACAGTATGGAGGGTCCTTAAAAAACTACAAATAGAACTACCATATGACCCAGCAATCCCACTACTGGGCATATACCCTGAGAAAACCATAATTCAAAAAGAGTCATGTACCACAATATTCATTGCAGTACTATTTACAATAGCCAGGACATGGAAGCAACCTAAATTCTCATCGACAGATGAATGGATAAAGAAGATATGGTACATATATACAAGGGAATATTACTCAGCCATAAAAAGGAACAAAATTTAGTCATTTGTTGAGACGTGGATGGATCTAGAGACTGTCATACAGAGTGATGTACGTCAGAAAGAGAAAAAAAATATCGTATATTAATGCATATATGTGGAACCTAGAAAAATGGTACAGATGAACCGGTTTACAGGGCAGAAATCGAGACACAGATGTAGAGAACAAACGTATGGACACCAAGCGGGGAAAGTGGCGGAGTGGTGTGGGTGGTGGTGTGATGAATTGAGCGATTGGGATTGACATGTATACACTGATGTGTATAAAATTGATGAATAATAAGAACCTGTTGTATAAAAAAAATAAATTAAATAAAATTGAAAAATTAAAAAAAAAAACTATCCATGAGGTCAGTAAGTTCCGTAAGTAAAGCAATGTGTGTAGAACGTTTGACATGTTGTCCCCTGCATGCCGAGTCCTTAAAGGTGTAAGAGTTATTATTCCTGTGTCGTTGTGAGTTGTCACTGTTAGTAGTTTTATGTCTGAGTAAAAGAATGCAGAGATGCTCTATAAAAATTCACATTAACTGCAAAATACTCAGACCAAAGGCACTACATATTATAGATGACACACATCCCTGAGTTGGTAAAGCTTTTGAAAACTCAGTGCAGTTAACTGAGAGATAAATGGAGAACTTTATTATAATAGAGCACTAGTAGTCCACTGACCATCTTCAACAGAAATCTCAAAATAAAACATAAGGTGTGCCTTCTCTTTGAGGAAGCAGGGAATAACTGCTTTACTCTTGTTGTGACTGGGTACTTCTATTTCTTAATGAGCATGTGTGCCAAAGAACTGAACATTTGTCCCCACCCAGCTTTCTCACTACAGAACTTTGCTAAATTATACATATTTTATCTCAAGCAAGAGAAGTTTCTTTGCCAGGAGGTGGGACTGAAATATCTAAATACCTACAAGAGGTCAGTGCCTATCTCTTAGTAGATAACTCAAAGGTCTGGATACATTCAGAGATAGACTTCAATATCAAATTCATATTTCTGTTCTTTTCTGAACTCCTGACAGTTTCTACCCTGGAAAAGAGCAGACTTAGAGAAAACATGACAAGGTGCTCACATACCTAATGGGCTGTCAGGTAGGAGATGAATTGTACAGGCATCCAGTAGCTGTATGTGGAAGAACCTTGAAGAACTGGAGGGTCATGCTCCAAACATGGGAAGAAAGAAACGTCTGCACTATTACAGGTTTCTGGGTGAAGGCAGAACACGAGGGCCTCCCAATAATCTTACCACAGCCAGGATCTTTCTGCCATTGATAGACACCTGACTTTGTTTATCCATAAAACTAGAAAATCCAGGAGTAGGAAGCCTTCAAATATAGCTGGATCTAGCGTTTCCAATATGCTTGCCCTGGAGAAGGATGGCATATCTCCAGACAATTGTATGTGGACAAAGAAACTTGAGGTTCCCAACTTTGATCTTTGGCTGCTGCAAAGATCACAGAATACTGGATAAAAATACTGAGGACAGATGGTGTCGGGTCTCCATCCTAACTAAACGCAATCATCTTCTGGAATGAAGGGACTGACACAAGTATCCGGGCCTTACTCTCAGGTATTCTTCTTCATCAGTCTTAGAGTATCTGCACCAGAGTATCTGCATTTTTAACACGTGCCCTTTCTTGTCTTATAGGACTGTTTGAGCGTTCAAGGAGATAGTTTATGTGAGACCACTTTGACAAATGCCATGGAAATGCTAACAATCATTCATCTAACTTACAGTGAATTTGCCAAGATCATGGAAATAATTAGTGACAGGGCCAAAAGGCAGATCTCCTGAGCTTCCAGCCAGAGTTCTTTCTAGTACTCTACATTATACTGTGTGCTCACACAATATGTGTGTGTACTTGTGCATACACACACACATATATGTGCATGTACATGTCAGTATGTGTATATCTACATACACAGGCATGTGTGTGTACATACCTGTATTGTGTGTATATGTCTCTTTTACCGAATTTGAGTTATAAAGCTCACAGCCATGTATCAATCATCCAGTACTGTACAAAAGTCACTGGATGTACTACCTTCCTATTTCACACTCTGAGACACCGTCCAAGGGAATTTTGTGTAATGCCAATCACAATTGCAAAAAGTAAAACACTGAAAGGAAACTTCCAGACACCAACATTTTACAGTGGATGAGATAGAGTGCTTTGGTTGCAAATAGCAGAAGAAGACAGCTTGACCAAGCTTAATGATACATGTAATCTGTTGGACTTTGTGTCCTAACACACAGCTTGTTTAAGGCAAAGCTTGATTCAGCTGGTCAGACTAAGTCATTTGAGCCTGGTCATCTCTCGTATTTCTAGATCTGCTTCCCCATTATTTGCTCTGTCCACTCCAGTCTCACGTCTTATTGTCGCAGATGACTGGCAATGGCTCTACAGCTACGGGCTCCCGGCATTCAGACTCAGCACGTGCCCATCTCTAAGCCAGTCACTATGACTTTCGGAGGATGCTTATCAGCTTGCAAGATGGCCGCCACCACAGCATCCACTGCCGTGAGCAGAGTGGGCTTTGCCTTTCGTCATGCGTAGGTGGGAATTCGCAGATGTAGGAAGGGGTTCAGATACATGTGGCAAAATGGATTTTCCTGCAGTGCACCCAGAGGGACACGATGACTATTTTAATCTATGATAATCTAAAACATATTTTATATTGAAACAAATGTGAGAATATTATGGTAGAAAAACACAGATTTTTAATAAAATAAAAGGCCTCAAAATTTTTGAAGCTGAAAATAAATACTTCATACTCTGTATTTAGGCAACAACCCAGGCTGTCCCTCACTCCAGCCAGGGTGAAAAACTCTGTTTTCCCAGCGTAGAGGTTCTTGTGTGGAAACAGTTCAGTTGCCCGGCTTTACAGCATCAGAATCGATGTGGAGACAGTCTTGCTTGAGGCTTGATAATTTTGTAGGAACCATTCTCTTCATTGTTGGAATGACAAAAATATAAACTAAGTGCAAGCTGAAAGTTATCTGAGAGAGCATATTACTTAAATATCAAAATAACCACATTATAAAGATATCAAGTTGTAGGTATTTCTACAGTATGGATTCAAAAGTTAAATTTCTATGAGTCATGTTTCGTGCATGCCCTATTGGGGGACTTTCTTATTTATCTTCCTCCATTATTCTTCTACCAACAAAATCCCACATATACTTTCTGGGCCAATTCAAGCCCATGTCCAGTGTGAAACTTTTTCTTACCAATTCTAAATACACCTGTAGCCCCATCCAAGTCTGAAGGGATTACTGTTTCCTTGAACAGCTGTATCCTACAGGGAAAACAGCATAGCTTCTGGCCTCAGAACGCTTGAGTTCAAGTCCATGCTCTCTTTTTTGAGCATTTTACAGCACCATTTAATTTTTCTGTGTGTTCGTAGTAAAAAGAGGACACTGGATGGTAGACGTGAACATTTATCTGTACTTGATGCACTATGAAAACATAAGGGGCCAATTGATTCCTACATCCCTGGGGCATTTATGGGGTAGTGCATTGGAAGATGTGTGAGCTATCCCATCAAAGAGCCTAGTGTTGACTCCTGACTAGGACGGCTTCTAGCTGCACATATTTGGGGAAGTCATTTAACCTTTATAAGCCTCTTTTCCTTATTTGAAAACTAGGATTTTTGTGAGCCCAGAGTAAGGTAACATGTGTAAAGCGGAGGGCCCGGTACATAATGGCGTTTAAAACATTGTGGCTATTACTCTCCTAATTCAATACTGTAAATATATACATATGCTACCATGTGCTTTCTCATGTATTTCTTGCTGTCATAAATGACATATGTCTGGAGGGAGAACCCAGGCCTTCAACTCCAGGGCTCAGTTCAGTGTGTCTGACCATGGACTTCCAGTGTCTGGTCCTGTCTCCCTAACTCTGAGATTAATGAATTGGCTATGAGTTTCTCTAGGTCGCCCCATCCTGCATCTGACACACTTGTGCTTTTGTCCTGGTGCTATGGCCTCATTGCCATGGCATCCTGGGTGTAGCCCCCATGTCTCTGATGCAGTTTTCTACCCAGCATCATTTGTCTCATCAATTTCATGACAGCTAGGAGAGTGTGATGTAGATAAGCCGCTCTGCTCGATTACAAGGTCGATTCTAAGGGTCCCTCTCTCTTTCCATAATCAACTATCCTATTTAGAAGAGTCTCTATAGTGCAGTGGTTCCCATCCCTTGTAACAGTTTTGCAATATATCAGCAGTAACGTTTTAAAAGCATGGGGGAGTGGGAGGGAAAGAGAGAGAGATGGACAGAAAGAGAGAGACAGATTAGTTAAATAGCTTGCCAACACCACAAAGCTAGTGACTGAGATCCAAACCTCGGCCTATAAACCACAAAACAAACCACTCCTTGCTTTGCTGCCGTCAACCTCACGTTGATAGCATGGGAATCTCATGCTTATTAGAAGCCTTGATTGTCAGTTATATAGTGTTTGATGAATGAAACATGAGACAATAAAAGTGTTATTACTTGTAAAGTGCAGTTGAGTAGACAAAAAATTCAAATATGGAGGTTTTGGGGATCGTGAGAGCAGGTCTTACTGGTAGAAGGCTCAGAGCACTCTCATTAAATTGACATTGGTCTTGTACATGTCCACCAAATGATCAAGTGAGGAAAAGAAAGGAATCCATATAAGAAAAATACTGGTTTAAAAGTGGTGCCTGGGGCTTCCCTGGTGGCGCAGTGGTTGAGAGTCCGCCTGCCGATGCAGGGGACGCGGGTTCGTGCCCTGGTCTGGGAGGATCCCGCGTGCCGGGGAGTGGCTGGGCCCGTGAGCCGTGGCCGCTGGGCCTGCGCGTCCGGAGCCTGTGCTCGGCAGTGGGAGAGGCCATAACAGTGAGAGGCCCGCGTACCGCAAAAAAAAAAAAAAAAAAGTGAAAGTGGTGCCTGAAACTCAAAATACTGACCGTATTGTAACAAGATCACCAAACCTCCTTGGACTGTCTTTCAAGTAACATTTTACTGATGTGTTGGTACAAACTCCATGGAATAAATTTATTGGTTTTCTATCACCAACTTCTGATAAATCCAGAGAATATTGATGCTGGTTTTTCTCCCCTCCAAGTACTTATAGCATCCCAATTCTTCAACAATACATTCATTACAGAAGAACTCACCAAACAAACAAACAAACAAACACTAATTAGAAATTACATCAAAACAAATTTCATCATTAGGCAGTATTACAGCTACAGTCTGTGATCTCTTATGAGAATGTTTAGGTAAAAAAAAAAAAATCAACTTTTTATTACTGCTGTCTTTGTATTCTAATAGATTTTAACAGTCTCTGCTACTCCTAGGATTTAAATAATTATCCTGCTCCTCAATCTGCCATAAATCTGGCCAGAGCAGGACTTCCACAGTTTTTGAAGAAAGGATTAAAAATTTCACTATTTCTAGACAAAAATATATATTTGAATTACAGCTTATGAGAAAAATCCTCATAATGAAATCTTGCTGTGCATTGTTATGATTGAGAGAAAACACACCAAGCTAAAGGGGAAGAATCCATAATTCTCCCACAATTCTAGAAAATAGATTGAGGTAAAAGTTACAAAAAAAAGAGAATGCTTTCCAACCAGCAGTATAATATTATTTTAGTTTGATTTTTTGAAACATTCAAGAATTGTAGAAATTTCTTTGGTAGTCACTCTGTGCCAAAAATGATGTCAAATTACTGGCACCCTGCCACCTGAGGGCCACCTGGTGATCGCATCAGCTCTCAAGGACAAGACAAGGAGAACCTGTTTCCTGACCACCCAGCTCAGGACGAAAAAGACATCTGATGATGGTCATTCTGGGACCAGAAGCTGTGGGGCTATGTGGAAGTGAGCTACTCTCTCCAGCCTCCTTTGTGCGAAACAGCCAACAGTGTAAACCCCACCTGCTGTTAATTATAACTTCAGCAGTTGCATGCAGGCATGAGGTATTTATTTCCTAATCTGTGCTTTACAAAATGCTAACCAAATGCAGCATTTTCATTTCCTGGTGTCTCTCTCATAAAAAAAAATAATGTCAGCAAAAAGGAAGGAAGAGAGAGAGAGAAAGAAGAAACAAGAGTTCTGCTTTACTACTGACTGGACTTAGGACCTGTTCTTTTGTTCATTTCTTCATCTGTGTGGGTTTTGTGAATGTGTGTTTGAAGAAAGTAGTATTTCTTTTGTGATTTTCTGTGTCACTAAATACTATCTACTATAAAGTCAATTCAAGAAAATCTCTTTACATCTATCATACTCAATTTGCTCCTTTGCCTTCCTAGGTTTCACATGTGTTGACACACTTGATGCCATGTTGCTACATGAGAGGAATCAGGGGCAAAGTCAAGAGCATGAGAAGTAGCGTGTACAATGCCAGCCTCTCCCTTATCAACAAGATAAACTTGGTTATTTACTTTCCCTGAGGCTTAGCTGTCTTATCTCTAGAATGGGTACCATAAGACCATCCATGCAAATTATTGGGATAATTGGATGAAATATTTGAAAAGACCCTGGGATGTAGCAAACACAACAATGTCAGCAAACCAGATTACTTACTGTTACAGACTAAGGTACCTGCTCTTCCTGATCTGGACCTTGAAGACATTATCAGTTTACTTTCACACTCCTTGGATCTCACTCATAATGTAGAGTTTTCTTGTTTGTATCTCAAAATTCTATAAGTGTCTTACTAGTTTGTTTTACATAGCCTATATGTTTTTAACACACAAAAAAGAAAACATCCTCAGTGTGAAAAGTCAATTCGCCAGCGCCTGCTAAACTCTCCTTTGTGTTCTGCACCAGTAATCTAAGAATTCAACACAACCTTCACACACGTAAGAGAGGTTGTATTATGTAACTGTAGATATTTGTGGTGGATTGATTGCATTAATGGCCCCAATACTTCCCCTCTCCTTTTATCATGACTATTGCCACATGCCTTTTCAGTTTCTCTCACAAAAGAGGCAGTCTCTTTCTCCAGCCCTTGAATTTGGGCTCATCCATGTGACTAATTTTGGGCCATAGAATGAGGTGGAAGCAATAATAGTCCATCATGAACTAGGCTATAAGAAGCCTGTGTGTTTCCACTTGCTGTCTCACTCCTCTGCCTTCCCTGTGAGAAGATGTCTGAGTTGTCCTTCTGGAGAACAAGGCAGGTGTAGAGCAGGGCCAAGTTCCCCTAGTCTCCCTGCCAAGGCCATCCTAGATCAGCTGACTCTCAGCTGTTCATCAGGTAAGTGTAGGTGCCCAGCTGAGAGGGAGCTTTCTATCCAAGTCCAATCTAAATTGATGGTGTTGATTCTGGATGGCACTACGTTTTTTTAGTGGTTGGCGACACAGGATTCTTGTGGCATTAGATAATTGCTACCATGTTGCTATTTGTTTTTTCACTTAGTGTTTTTAAATATATCTCTCTGTTAATATATGTGGGTCTGCTTCCTATTTGATCATGAATTATGTAACAGTATGTATTAGCATGCTTAGTTAACCATTCCCAGCCTTGCTGGGAAACATTTAGATGTTTCATATTTTATTACAATTATAAATAATGTTGCGGTGAACATCTTTAACCATGCCTCTGTGTGCACATGTGTAGGTATTTCTCCAGGATTCACAAAGAAATGTAGCATTTCATTGTTAATAGATATGCTTGTTTTGTTTTATATTAGATATCACCAAAGTGGTGCTATTACATTTTGATACAAATGTAACGGTTTCATAGTGGTCAAAGAACATACTGCAAATGGTCTAATTCTTTCACATTTGGTGAGGGTTGTTTTATGGCTCAGGAGGTTCTCTATCTCGGTATATGTTTAAGAGCATTTGAGAAAACTGCAGGGTCTGCTGTTGTTTGGTAGAACATGCTATAAATCTTGATTACTTCTTTTGATTGGTCATATTGTTGAGTTTGTCTCTTTTCCGGCTTATTTTCTGTCCTATTGTTCTATCAATTGTTGAGAGGGGTGTTAAAGTCTCCAACTGTGATCATGGATTGATCGTTTCCTTCTTTCAGTCATCAGATTTTGTTTTACATAATTTGCAGCTATGTTATTTGTTGCATGCACTTTTAGGATTGCTATGGCGTCTTCATGAATTGACACTATCATCATTAAGTAACGTCTCTCTCAGACTCTGGTTATTTTGTTTGCTCCAGAGCTTACTTTATCTGATAATATTCCACATTTTTCTTTTGATTAATGTTTGCATGGCATACTTTTTCCATCCTTTTACTCTCAACCTACCTATATTGTCATATGTGAAATGAGTTACATATAGATAGCGTATAGTTGGCTCACGTTTTTAATCCACCTTACCAATCTCAGTATTTGAATTTGTATGTTTAGACCATTACGTGTAATGTAATTATTGCTATGTTAGGACTTGGGTCTATCATCTCACTTTTTGGTTTTCTATTTGTTCTTTCCGTTTTTCATTTCTCTGTTTTCTTTTTTCTGCCTTCCTATGAGTTACTTGAACATTTTTTAGAATTTTATTTTTATTTATTTATTGTGTATGTGAGTGGATTTGTCTGTATGGCTATTTTGGTAGTTCTCTGGGTTTTATACTATATAATTACTTATAACTGCCTATTAATTTTGACATTTTCCTTGTTCACATGAAGTATAAAAAACTCATCTCCCTTTACATCTCTTTACTGTTCGCATAACATTTGTAATATAATTGTCTTAAATATTTTTCTACACATATTTAAAGCCATGTCTGTGTTATAATTTTTGTCTCAACCATCAGACATAATTTAGATAACAAAAGCAGAGAAAAATGTATTTTCCCACATTTTTACTTATTTTGTTGTTTTTCTTCCTTCCTGGTGTTCCAAAATTCTTTC
Organism: Grampus griseus; assembly: GCF_964374135.1. Taxonomy (NCBI): domain Eukaryota; kingdom Metazoa; phylum Chordata; class Mammalia; order Artiodactyla; family Delphinidae; genus Grampus; species Grampus griseus. Next base: position 4,215,514 of record NC_139009.1, read on the forward strand.
ATTTTTCAATTGTCTCTGTCTAGAAAACTTCCTATTTAGATTTCCCCTATATTGCTGAATAATATTTTTGTTGGATATAAAGTTCTGGGTTAAAATTTCTTTTATTTTGGCACTTAAAAATATTGTGCCTTTTCCTTCTGGCATCCATGGTTTCTGAAAAGAAATCGGCTGTCATTAAAACTGATTTTTCCCTACTGATTAGGTGTCATTTCTCTCTCACTTCATTCAAGATTTTTTCTTTGTCTTTACTTTCAGAAGTTTGACAATGATATGTTGTGTTGTAAATATCTCTTTGGGATTCACTCAACTTCTTGAACCTGAAGGTTTATGTCTTTTGCCAGATTTGGAAAGTTTACAGCCATTATTTCCTTGAGCACCTCTTCAGCCGCTCTTTCTCCTTTTCTTCCTAGCCGCTGAGGATATAAATGTTATATCTTTTGTTAAGTTCCTTTAATTTTTTTTCCAATCTATTTTCTCCTGTTGATCAGATTTTTATTGCTCTGTTTTCAAGTCCACTGATTCTTTCCTCCATCTATTCTTCTGTTAAGCCATTCAGTGATTTTTTTATGTTGTTATTGCATTTTTCACTTCTAAAATTTCCATTTGGTTCTTCTTTATTTCCCTGTTGAGACCTTGCATTTTTCCCCCTTTGTTTCAAGCATTTTCATAATTACTCATCGAAGCATTTTTATCTTAGCTGCTTTAAAATTGTTATCAAATAATCCTAACTTCTCTGTCATCTCAATGTTGGCATCTATTCATTGCCCTGTTTCACTTGATTTGAGACTTTTCAGGTTCTGATATGGTGACAGATTTCCAGTTGAAACCTAGACATTTTCAGCATTATATAATGAAAATCTGGATCTAATTTAAGATTTCTGTTTTAGCTAGCTTGCTATGAGACCACACTGGTGTAGGAGTAAGGGTGATGACTTATTCTGTCACTCAGGGGTAGAAGTCCATATTACACTCTGCCTCCATCAGTACCCAAGGTGTGATGGGCTCCTCATTACTGCTGGGCAGTGGTGGGCATTCCACACCCTCACTAGGATTTTGCTGATACTCCCTTGGGCGAGGAAGGGTAGGAGCATCTCATTACTGCTTCCCACGTGACCGCTGTGCTGTGGATGGAGGGGTCTGGCCTTATTACCACCAGCTATACTCCACTAGGCTTCCTATGACACCACCCCAAAAGGGAGGAGGGGGTACCTCAATACAGTGGAGATAAAAATCTCCACCAACGCTACAGTGAGGGATGAGGACCTAGTTAACATCTGGTGTGTGAAAGCCCAGCTCTCTACTTGGCCTTCTATAACACAGCCTTGGGGCAGTTGTTGGGATTCCTAGTTACAGCCTGGTGAAGGGGGAAGTCTAAGTGCCCCCACTCAGCCATTCCTGGCTTGGGAAAAGGTGTGGCCACAGATTGTTCTGGTGTTTCTCTGGAGTAGAATAGTTATTGGCTGAATATGTTCTGTCTTGCTAGGGTGCCCCTTCTGTCCCTTTGGAGAGAAGCAGATTTCTGTTGGGGCTTTTTTTCATCTGTGCTCATTGGTGTTCCAGGTTACTGGTTTCTTTAGCTCCAAGTATAGAATACATGATACAAGACAAAAGCAAGGGACTCATAACAGCATTGTTTCTTGGATCCTGATGTCCCTAGCTGATATGCATTTTTTTGGTCCATGTTTCGGCCTTATTTATTTGTTTATATTTTTTATGTATAATATTCATGGTTTTCAGTTATACTTAGCAGAAGAAAGAGGGAAATTGCATCTATTTCACCTACCCAGAGGTGGTATTCTTTTTTTTATTTATTTTTACTCCAAAATGAAACAATTATTATTTCAAAATAGATAAAATGCTAAATGAGCCTTATTGGTTACCTACTGTTACCCTTCTATTGCATTTATGAGGAATATAAAAAGGTTTAAATGCTACAATTTATCACTAAACCCAGATATTTTTTGAAGTACCAAACCTTAAAGATAATTTGAATAATGCCACCACACTTTCCTGAAAAAGATGTTATTTTTTTAATATGTTATTTTAAAATATTGAAAATTAGCAGTGGAAAGGAACAATAACATACCTAATTGTTGTAAACAGAGTACTCTCAATGTTTTTTCCAATTCTTCTTTTAAGTGACTGAAAGAACTCTGAATGCTTCTCTTGAGAAACTGAACAAGGATGCCATCCCTCTGGGATACAGAGAAAGCAGTGATGCTACAGAAATCCACACACTTGTTTAATACAAGACAGAATCAATGCTGATTGACTAGGATTTTTTGTTTGTTTTTTTCATTATTGGATGAAATTTAAAATATACTGCATAAAGAGATCAAAGATAAATGAATGTAGTGATAGGTCAGGACTCTACCCACTGACATTGGTATACACAAATGAATTGTTATGATTAAAACTTTTTTTAAAATAACAAAGAATTCTGATGCATGTCACAGTTACTTGACATTCATCTAAGACAACAAGAAATTTTACAACATTTTAAAACAGGAAAATGTAGAATTAACCCTTACTGAATATGATATATAGGCAAGTCTTTCCCTTTTTCTTTCCTTCTCAATTATCTTAGAAGAATACAACTATGCATTTTTAATTCCTTTTAAATACCACTCTCGTGCCCTGCTGTTTGGACCATGATAGTATAGGCTTCCAAGAAAGCAACATGGCAATGTGTTCCCATCTTGACCAGATAATTGCAGTACTAGGAATCTAGGCTAAGAAAATACTTGTAAGTACATGGTGGAATTTATGTATATTGAACTACTCATTAAAGTGTAAGTTATGTAACAGTAGATTCAATTGAAACTCTTCTTTTCTCAGGAACAATGGAAGCCTCTTGAATAGAGAGCAAAATGGTAGGTGCCAAGTACACCCCATCCTGAAGCTGAGTTATACTCCCAGTTCAGGCCTTGTCTCCTCATGCTGACCCTGAGAGGGCCAGGTTCTTTGGTGATGTGCTACGTCAGAAGAGGGTTCCTCTTCTCTGTGCTCTTATGTTGAGGTGTATGTGAATATTTTTTATTGTTTGTGTTCACCACTAGACTGTAAGCTCCTCAACAGCAATATACTTGGTTAAATATACTGCATTTATCATCCGTAATCTTTACCATCTCAGATGGTGAGTACATTGCACCATTTTTACTGTTAAGGCAACTGTACTTATAATTGTTTCAGGAGATGCAGATCCAGTTACATCTAACTTCAAAACCTATGGTGTGAGATATGGACCTATTTTATCCATTTCCCAAATGTCTACCCAGACCTGAGATGTCATTTCCAGCCTCGGGCTTTTCTTAGTTTCCTTCTATTTTTTCCTTCAACCCAAAGCTTAATCGTCCCAGCTGTACTCACCTTGCTTGGGAATGTCCTATAGTTTATTCCCACATCTTCTAGAATTTAGCCCTGCCACCATCCTAGAAGGAGCACGTGTTCCCTCCTCCTCTCTACACTGTCAGGGGAAGTCCAGAGTAAAGCCTGGTCACAGCCTGAATTGTGGAGGTGTGGCTAGGTCTATTTATTGTCTTTTATTATTGATTACAGGAGATGATTTTCCTACTTCTGCTGAATATTTTATTTAATCTTCTAAAGAGTTCTATGCTCCAACAGTTGACTTTCAGGAGTGGTTAATACGTGTTGCTCTTAGTGCTAAATGCTTTGCCTGAGCATTACATTTAACGGTCCAACAACCAGAGAAGAAAGCCGTTATTATGATTCTTTCCATTTTACAGATGAAGAAACTGTGGTACACATCAGGTACCACAGAGTAAAGATTAGCATAGCCGGATTAGAAATAGGATGGGTCTGGTCCTAGTGCCCATGATTTTAAGTGCTGCATGCATGTACCTCTCAGGAATGATACCTCCTAACCATCTACAGACCTGTTGGCTCTGCGATTATTCAAGGCAAGTGCTTATGATAGAGAGTGAAAGTCACTGGGAACAGGAGCAAATGCATCGATAGAGAATAGAATGCACAGAATGGGAAGACCCAGCCTTGAACAGCCACCTCCCTGAGAGCAGGGTGATGCCTGACTGTCCATCGCCCAGCCCAGGACCTGGAGTACTGTGCACTCAGGAAGCAGTTGTTGCATGAGGAGTGAAACCTAACCGTGGTGGAGAGTCCAGCCCCAACCCTACACCTTCTTCCTTGACATCTGCACTGATATTCTACTCCCTAAATTGTATTTCCATTCTGGGTCCAGGGTCCAGAGATCTCTGCATTAGCCCAGCCACTGCAGGAACAATCCATATTTCCTTCTTCACTGTCACATTTGCCAGCATACGTAGGACACAGGGTCCAGATAGCAGCAAGTAGTGTTGTCATGTCAGACTGAAAACCCTTCTGGGGTCTGTACTCTGAACCCAACTCCTTTTGAGTAGAAACGACAAAGGCTTCATACCTTAAATCATAAAAGAAGCTCCAGGGAGTGGGAACAAAAATAATGCTTTAATACAAGCATCCTTCACAAGAGCTTGCAGCTTGGGAACTCTCAGAACAGCAGGGAAAGAATACATGAATATAAAGGAATGCGGCTGCAGCCTTCAGAGGACGTAGCTATAAGTGTTAATGAGCTGTTGTCTGACAGCCAGGTACAGTTAATTACCCCAAGTCCTCCCAAAGTCACTGATGCTGTGGTTAGAGACAGGTGTCCAACTCCGCAGTCACCTTCTCAGTGTTGTAAGCCTTGCGCAGAAAAGAATCTGCCTGACTCCAAAGCAGGACAGCTTGAAAGAGCTCTTTGTTACTGGGGACTGCCTGTCTGGGACAAAGCAGCTGGGACAAAGCCATGGAGAACAGGTCTGGTATTCTCTGTGGTGGCCGGGGCTTTCATGCTTCTGCATGCCTAGGGAGAAATGGGGTGTGCAGCTACATGCTAGAGAAAATCACCTCGTGAATAGCTTTATACCAGGTGCCTGGTAGGTGTGTGTCACTCAGCAAGATCTCCACTGCTCCTGGAAGTTGTGGATTAAATATTCTGCTAAGTAAAAACACAGGCTGCAACTCCAGGTCCCAAGACACCCTCCAAAGATGTAATGATTCTGCACCCTGACATGAAACTGAATCGGTCAGTGGAAGCCAGCCGACAGCAGCACAGCAGAGGCAGATGGGAATTGGTCTGCCCGTGGATCTATTTTCCCCAAGTGCTTAGTCAGCCCAGGCTTCCCAGTCTGGGGCAGTGCAGACCTATTGTAGGGCTCTAACTGAATGAACCGAACACTACATTTCAGCTTCGTTTTTAACAGAACCACTGTGGTTTGGTCCTTGCAGGGCGATGTTGGTCTCCATGTCCACCCCATTCATTCATGAATTTGTTCATTCAGCATAAAATTACTGAGAGCCCACTACATGTCAGACACTGTTCCAGGCCCTTGAGAAGCATCACCCAACCAAACTATGAAAGCAGTACCAGATCCTCATGGAAAGTGCATTCTAATAGACGGAGACAAGGCAGACAGACAATGAGGAATATGTGTGATATTTTTAGAGTCACTCTTAAGGTATATAAAAGAAGGAATGAGGGCTGTGGGTTAGAGGGAGAGAGAGAAGGAGAGTGTGACAGTGTGAGAAGGGTCGGGGGACCTCAGGTGTGTGAGGGTCAGCAGGGGCACTGAATGTGTCAGAAAGCCTTCTGCAGCCTCACCTCACCTCCAATGAAGAGGGAAACTTGGTATGGGAATTTTTAAAGTCCAGGATGAGGCTTAGATGGGGAGGTTGATAATACCCTGTCTGTGAGATGAAGCATCCTCCTGTAATGGCAGAAGAAAACTACAACCCCAAACAAAGCAAACAACCAAACAAGTCAACTATGACAAAGACAGGGTTTTTTTCTTCAATTCCAAACAGGTTATCTTGACTCACTTATTTTCTGCACTGCACTGGCTGGTATCCAATAAAATGTTAAATAGAAGCATTGAGGTTGACCATCCTTGCCTTGGCCTCATCTTAGAGGAACAACTTCTAGTATTTCACCATTAATTATGATGTTGCCTGCAGATTTTTGGCAGGTGCCTTTTATCAGGTTGAAGGAGATCCCTGTAATCCTAATTGACTGTGAGGTTTTATCATAAATATGAGCAGAATTATCTTATATGCATTTTCTGTATTTATTGAGATAATCATAAGTTTATGCTTTTCATTTTTTATTCTGTTGAAGAAGTGAGTTGCCATTATTGATTTTTTGACTGCTTTACCTACCTTGCATTCATGGGATAAGCCACACTTGTTTGTTTGCTGATATTAAATTAAGGATTTTGGTATGTATGTTTACAGTAGTTATTGGAAAAGATAACTACTACAGATAACTACAGAAAAGATATTTAATGATCTTTTCTTCTAAGTTCATTTTAAAGATTTTTGTGTCAGATTTAAGTTGGCTCCATAAAAAGAACTAGAGCAAGTTTTCCCTTCTTCTTTATTTCATGAAAACCTTTGTGGAAGATTGGTATTATCTCTACTAATTTTTTTTTTTTTTCGGTACACGGGCCTCTCAGTGTTGTGGCCTCTCCCGGTGCGGAGCAGAGGCTCCGGACGCGCAGGCTCAGCGGCCATGGCTCACGGGCCCAGCCGCTCCACGGCATGTGGGATCTTCCCGGACCGGGACACGAACCCGTGTTCCCTGCATCGGCAGGCGGACTCTCAACCACCGCGCCACCAGGGAAGCCCTCTACTAATTTTTGATAGATTCAATCAGTAAAACTTTTGTACCTGAAGTTTTCTTTGTAACGAGGTTCTTTTTCTTTCCTAATGCCTATTTGATAGTTCATTAAGTATAGAGCTATTCTGATTTTATTTCTTCTTGTGTCAGTTTTGGTAAATTGTTCTTTCAATGTATTCATTTATTTAGCATAAATTGTTAAAATTTATTCATATAAAGTTATGATACTGAATAATTATCTTTGAAATTTCTGTAGGATGTGGCATGATATTTCCTTTTCCATACCTGATATTGGTAATTTGTGTTTACCTTTTTTTCTTAAGCATTTCTGCTTGATCAGTCATCATAGAGTTAACTTTTTAATGTGTTAATTTTCTCTATTTTTATTACCTGACTGTATTCTATTTTACTGATCTCTGTTTTTATCTTTAGTATATTCTTCCTTCTACTTACTTTGTGTTTAAATTGCTCTTATTTTTCTGGCATCTTTAGATGAAAACATAGATCGTCAGTTTTTAAACTGTTCTTTTCTAATCTAAGCATGTAAATCTATAAATGTTCCTCTAAGCACTTCTTTAGCAGAATTCCACAAATGTTGATATATTGTATTTTTATTATAATTATGTTAAAGTATAATATTATTCTCCTTGTGATTTCCTTTTTAACCCACATCTTGGATTGTTTAATGTTCAAATACCTGGAGATTTTCTAGGTCTCTTATTATTATTGAATTCTAATTTTATTCCAGTGTGGAATATTGTGATTCATATCTATATACTTATTAATGTTTTACCTTGTTCTGTATATTACTGAGAGTGAAGTGTAAAATATCCAACTATGATGTGGACTTCTCTATTTCTTCTTTGAGTTGTGTCAGTTTTGCTTCATGTATATTATTTCTATATGTATATATTTATTGAAGTATAGTTGATTTACAATGTTGTGTTAGTTTCAGGTGTACAGCACAGTTGATATTAACATATATGCCCTACTATAAATATAAAATAGATAACCAGCAAGGACCTACTGTATAGCACAGGGAACTATACTTAATATTTTGTAATAATCTATAAGGGAAAATAATCTAAAAAAGAATATATATGTGTGTGTGTGTATATATATATATATAACTGAATCACTGCTTCATGTATTTTAAAGTACTGTTATGAATGCATAAACATACTTGATTTCTGTCTCCCAGATGAACTGACTCCATTACCATTATGTAATGTCCCTTATTTGTCTCCATTAATACTTCTTGCCTTGAAGTCTTCTTTGTCTTGTATTTATATATCCACCCTACATTGCTTATGCTTGTTGTTTGCCAATGCCTTTTCTAGGACATGATCCCTACACCTAGTACACAGACTTGCTGTAGTCTTAACTAGATGCCTGATGTGCTCAGTGAGGTCTCTCCACTGGGAGGGTACACCTGACCTCAGCATCTCTGTTCGGTTCTCAGTTCTGTTCGGCCTTGGGGAACATTTCCTGGGCATGCACTGGGCAGCCTTTATCCACTGAACTGCAGTAAGTCCCTGCACAGACTTCTAGGGTCTCCAATCTGCCCAGAAACCTCTTCTTCTGTGCACTGCCCTATAGATTCTCAATCCTGCCACATCCCAGGACTCCACTTTTTACCTTCTCAGCTCAGCCACACAGTTGCTGTGTTTGGGTTCCACTTCTTTCCACAGCAGAGGAAAGGTATCCCCAAGTGGAAAGCTAGTGTTGTTTTAGTTTTGCTTTGTGCTCATTCCTTTTCCAATGACCATGATCCTGCACTGCCTGGATGCCTGAAAGTATTCACATCACGTCTGTTGCCCACGTTTAGTGATGTTCACAGTGGGACGAGAGGTTCAATTGCTTTATGATGAGAAGCAGAGGTTGGAGGACTTATCTTGAATCCAGAACCGTCCTATGTTCTGAGACTACAATGGTGAGAAAAGTAGATTTAGTGTCCTCTCTCAGGAATCATATAACATAATGGGGGCAGAAAGACTTTAAACCAAGACTTGAGATAATAAAATATCAGTTGCATACAAAGGAATATGGCAGCAATAGAACCAATAATGGAGCTTGAAATAAATTTAGGGCTGGAGGAGGAAATTAGGAAAGCTTCTTTGAGTAAATTATTATTGAAGTAAGATTCAAAGGATGAGTATGAATTAACAACATTATGGATGGGTCAGATGAATACTAGACTGAAAAATGGCGCTGTGGTAGGAGGGTGCCTAGAGCATACCTGTAGCTCACCAAGATGTGAAGAAGGCCGGGTGGCCAGCACAGACAGAGGGGGTGAGATGCAGACACGGGAGGTGAGGATGGGCATATAGACTGCACTTGCATCCAGCAGGATCTGCAAGCTGTATTGGGGGTATAGGTTTCACAATGGGAAAGCAGCAATCTTTAATAAGAAGGCAGGGATTGGAAGGGAAAGACATATGTTCATTTTTAAAGTTTATTTTTACTTTATTTTTGAGAACCTATTGGAAGAGTTCCGACTGGATAAAGTTATACCAAACAAGATATTATTGCTATATTGATATATTACTCCACATAAATTTTTGGGAATGAATTTCTCAATATTTTATGTATGTATATATACACAATGAAAGCCTGATCTATATTTCAGGAGCTAGTGAATTTTGTGAAACCAAAATTTACTCATTCTTATTTTCTGAAATATCTGTTGAGAAAGTTGAGCTAGTAAATCACTGAATGAAAAACAGAGACAGATCTCGGAATTTTATGCAACGATTCACACATATCATCAAAAAAGTGGCTCAGTCTGTCTAATGGTCTTTGCAATCTCTGCTTTCTTTCATTTAAAAATAAAATGAGTGTGTGTCATTAGCCTAACAAAGATGTTCTGCCACACTTGTATCAGTTAGTTTTTCTATGTAACAAATAACCCCCCAACAAACAAAGGTTTAAAATAGACACACGTTACTTGTTCTCATGATGCTGTGGGTCAGCTGGCCTTAGTCTAGGAATACTGACTTCAAGTGTCGGGAAGTAAGTAGGCTATTTTATCTAGGGGAAACTTCCCTGGAGAAGGCTCCCCTCTACTCCATGAGGTTTTTGTTTCCTAGTATGCTGGCATGGACTTCTTACTGTGGGGTCTCAAGTTTCCACAGAAACACAGGAGCAAACAAGACCTGATGCATAAATGCTGTTCAAACCCCAGCTTGAGTCCTGATTGCTAACGTCCTGGTGGCCAAGCCCACATTCAAGATGGGAAAAATTTTCACTACTTTTACAACCTGCCATTCAGGCTCCTGGAGAAAGGGCTGGGGGTTGCAACAGAAGAGTATCTACTTAGTACCAGACACTTTTAATTTGTCCTCTCACTTGAGCCTCAAAACAACCCTGAAAGGTAGTTACTGTCATCACTCTCATTTTACAGTTGAAAATAGTGGGGATCATAGAGTTTGTATTATGTCAAAATTCAGAGGCAGAATACCTCCCAGACATACCTCACTTCAAAGCCCAACATGTTCAAAGAAGGTAAACCTTTCAGAAATGAGATTGGAGTGCTCGAAAAAAGTGTAACAGACATTTTTCCAAAGAGAAAAAGCAGATGGCCAAGAGGCATATGAAAAGATGCTCAACATTGCTTATCATCAGGGAAACACAAATCAAAACCACATTAAGATATCACCTCACATAAGTCAGAATGGCTATCATCAAAAAGAACACAAATAACAAATGCTGGAGAGGGTGTAGAAAAAAGAAAACCCTCCTACACTGTCAGTGGGAATGTAAATTGGTGCAGCCACTATGGAGAACAGTATGGAGGTTTCTCAAAAACCTAAAAATAGAACTACGATATGATCCGGTAATTACACTCCTGGATATATATCCAAAAGAAACAAAAACAGCAATTCAAAAAGATACATGCACCCCAATGTTCATAGCAGCATAATTTACAATTGCCAAGATATGGAAGCAACCTAAGTGTCCATCACAGATGAATGGATAAAGAAGATGTGGTATATGTGTGTGTGTATATATATATATATATATATATATATATATATATATATATATATATATATATACACACACAATGGAATACTACTCAGTCATAAAAAGGGATGACATTTGGCCATTTGCAGCAACGTGGATGGGATTGGAGGGCATTATGCTAAGTGAAATAAGCCAGAGAAAGACAAATACTGTATGATATCACTTATATGTGGAATCTAAAAAAATATAACCAACTAGTGAACGTAACAAAGAAGCAGACTCACAGAGATACAGAACAAACTAGTGGTTAGCACAGGAGAGAGGGGAGAGGGAGAGGGGCAAGATAGCGCTGGGATAGTGGGAGGTACAAACTATTAGATATATAATAAGCTACAAGCATATATTGTACAACATGGGGAAAACAGCTTATATATATATATATATATACACATATATATATATATATACATATATATACACATCTTTATTGGAGTATAATTGCTTTACAATGGTGTGTTAGTTTCTGCTTTATAACAAAGTGAATCAGTTATACATATACATATGTTGCAATATCTCTTTCCTCTTGTGTCTCCCTCCCTCCCACCCTCCCTATCCCACCTCTCCAGGTGGTCACAAAGCACCGAGCTGATCTCCCTGTGCTATGCGGCTGCTTCCCACTAGCTATCTATTTTTTGTTTGGTAGTGTATATATGTCCATGCCACTCTCTCACGTTGTCACAGCTTACCCTTCCCCCTCCCCATATCCTCAAGTCCATTCTTTAGTAGGGCTGTGTCTTTATTTCTGTCTTACCCCTAGGTTCTACGTGACATTTTTTTTTCTTAGATTCCATATATATGTTTTAGAATACAGTATTTGTCTTTCTCTTTCTGACTTACTTCACTCTGTATGACAGACTCTAGGTCCATCCACCTCACTACAAATAACTCAATTTCGTTTCTTTTGATGGCTGAGTAATATTCCATTGTATATATGTACCACATCTTCTTTATCCATTCATCCGATGATGGACACTTAGGTTGTTTCCATCTCCTGGCTATTGTAAATAGAACTGCAATGAACATTTTGGTACATGATTCCTTTTGAATTATGGGTTTCTCAGGGTATATGCCCAGTTGTAGGATTGCTGGGTCATATGGTAGTTCTATTTGTAGCATTTTTAAGGAAGCTCCATATTGTTCTTCATAGTGGCTGTACCAATTCACATTCCCACCAGCAGTGCAAGAGTGCTCCCTTTTCTCCACACCCTCTCCAGCATTTATTGTTTCTAGATTTTTTGATGATGGCCATTCTGACTGGTGTGAGATGATATCTCATTGTAGTTTTGATTTGCATTTCTCTAATGATTAATGATGTTGAGCATTCTTTTATGTGTTTGTTGGCACTCTGTATATCTTCTTTGCAGAAATGTCTATTTAGGTTTTCTGCCCATTTTTGGATTGGTTTGTTTATGTTTTTGTTATTGAGCTGTGTGAGCTTCTTGTAAATTTTGAAGACTAATCCTTTGTCAGTTGCATTATTTTCAAATATTTTCTCCCATTCTGAGGGTTGTCTTTTGGTCTTGTTTATGGTTTCCTTTGCTGTGTAAAAGCTTTGAAGTATCATTAGGTCCCATTTGTTTATTTTTATTTCCAATTCTCTAGGAGGTGGGTCAAAAGGGATCTTGCTGTGATTTATGTCACAGAGTGTTCTGCCTATATTTTCCTCTAAGAGTTTGACAGTTTCTGGCCTTACATTTAGGTCTTTAATCCATTTTGAGCTTATTTTTCTGTATGGTGTTAGGGAGTGTTCTAATCTCATACTTTTACATGTACCTGTGCAGTTTTCCCAGCACCACTTATTGCAGAGGCTGTCCTTTCTCCACTGTACATTCCTGCCTTCTTTATCAAAGATAAGGTGACCATATGTGCGTGGGTTTATCTCTGGGCTTTCTATCCTGTTCCACTGATCTATATTTCTGTTTTTCTGCCAGTACCATAGTGTCTTGATTACTGTAGCTTTGTAGTATAGTCTGAGGTCAGGGAGTCTGATTCCTCCAGCTTCTTTTTTCTTTCTCAAGATTGCTTTGGCTATTCGGGATCTTATGTGTTTCTATACAAATTGTGAAAATTTTTGTTCTACTTCTGTGAAAAATGCCATTGGTAGTTTGATAGGGATTTCATTGAACCTGTAGATTGCTTTGGGTAGTAGAGTCATTTTCACAATGTTGATTCTTCCAATCCAAGAACATGGTATATCTCTCCATCTATTTGTATCATCTTTAATTTCTTTCATTAGTGTCTTATAATTTTCTGCATACAGGTGTTTTGTCTCCTTAGGTAGGTTTATTCTTAGATATTTTATTCTTTTTGTTGCAGTGGTAAATGGGAGTGTTTTCTTGATTTCACTTTCAGATTTTTCATCATTAGTGTATAGGAATGCAAGGGATTTCTGTGCATTAATTTTGTATCCTGTGACTTTACCAAGTTCATTGATTAACTCTAGCAGTTTTCTGGTAGCATCTTTAGGATTCTCTATGTAGAGCATCATGTCATCTGCAAACAGTGACAGCTTTACTTCTTCTTTTCTGATTTGGATTCCTTTTATTTCCTTTTCTTCTCTGATTACTGTGGCTAAAACTTCCAAAACTATGTTGAATAAGAGTGGTGAGAGTGGGCAACCTTGTCTTGTTCTTGATCTTAGTTGAAATGCTTTCAGTTTTTCATCATTGAGGATGGTGTTGGCTGTGGGTTTGTCATATATGGCCTTTATTATGTTGAGGAAAGTTCCCTCTATGCCTACTTTCTGGAGGGTTTTTATCATAAATTGCTGTTGAATTTTGTCGAAAGCTTTCTCTGCATCTATTGAGATGACCATATGGTTTTTCTCCTTCAATTTGTTAATATGGTGTATCACATTGATTGATTTACATGTATTGAAGAATCCTTGCATTCCTGGAATAAACTCCAATTGATCATGGTGTATGATCCTTTTAATGTGCTGTTGGATTCTGTTTGCTAGAATTTTGTTGAGGATTTTTGCATCTATGCTCATCAGTGATATTGGCCTGTAGTTTTCTTTCTTTGTGACATCCTAGTCTCGTTTTGGTATCAGGGTGATGGTGGCCTCGTAGAATGAGTTTGGGAGTGTTTCTCCCTCTACTATATTTTGGAAGAGTTTGAGAAGTATAGGTGTTAGCTCTTCTCTACATGTTTGATAGAATTCACCTGTGAAGCCATCTGGTCCTTGGCTTTTGTTTGTTGGAAGATTTTTAATCACAGTTTCAATTTCAGTGCTTGTGATTGGTCTGTTCATATTTTCTATTTCTTCCTGATTCAGTCTTGCCAAGTTGTGCATTTCTAAGAATTTGTCCATTTCTTCCAGGTTGTACATTTTATTGGCATAGAGTTGCTTGTGGTAACCTCTCATGATCTTTTGTGTTTCTGCAATGTCAGTTGTTACTTCTCCTTTTTCATTTCTAATTCTATTGATTTGAGTCTTCTCCCTTTTTTTCTTGATGAGTCTGGCTAGTGGTTTATCTATTTTGTTTATCTTCTCAAAGAACCAGCTTTTAGTTTTATTGATCTTTGTTATTGTTTCTTTCATTTGTTTTTCATTTATTTCTGATCTGATGTTTATGATTTCTTTCCTTCTGCTAACTTTGGGGGGGGGGGTTTGTTCTTCTTTCTCTAATTGCTTTAGGTGCAAGGTTAGGTTGTTTGTTCTAGATGTTTCCTGTATCTTAAGTAGGATTGTATTGCTATAAACTTCCCTCTTAGAACTGCTTTTGCTGCATCCCATACGTTTTGGGTCATCGTGTTTTCACTGTCATTTGTTTCTAGGTATTTTTTGATTTCCTCTTTGATTTCTTCCATGATCACTTCATTATTACATAATGTATTGTTTAGCCTCCATGGGTTTGTATTTTTTACAGATCTTTTCCTGTAATTGGTATCTACTTTCATAGCATTGTTGTTGGAAAAGATACTTGATACAATTTTGACTTTCTTAAATTTACCAAGGCTTGATTTGTGACCCAAGATATGATCTATCCTGGAGAATGTTCCATGAGTGCTTGAGAAAAATGTGTGTTCTGTTGTTTTTGGTTGAAATGTCCTATAAATATCCATTAAGTCCATCTTGATTTATGTATAATTTAAAGTTTGTGTTTCCTTATTTATTTTCATTTTGGATGATCTGTCCATTGGTGAAAGTGGGGTGTTAAAGTCCCCTACTTTGAAAGTGTTACTGTCGATTTCCCATTTTATGGCTGTTAGTATTTGCCTAATGTATTGAGGTGCTCCTATGTTGGGTGCATAAATATTTAGAATTGTTTTATCTTCTTGGATGGATCCCTTGATCATTACATAATGTCCTCCTTTGTCTCCTTTAATAGTCTTTATTTTAAAGTCTATTTTGTCTGATATGAGAACTGCTACTCCAGCTTTCTTTTGGTTTCCATTTGCATGGAATATCTTTTTCCATCCCCTCATTTTCAGTCTGTATGTGTTCTAGGTCTGAAGTGGGTTTCTTGTAGACAGCATATATATATATATATACGTGTCTTGTTTTTGTATCCATTCAGCCAGTCTGTGTCTTTTGGTGGGAGCATTTAATCTATTTACTTTTAAGGTAATTATCAATATGTATGTCCCTATTCCCATTTTCTTAATTGTTTTGGGTTTGTTATTGTAGGTCTTTTCCTTCTCTTGTGTTTCCTGTCTAGAGAAGATCCTTTAGCATTTGTTGTAAAGCTGTTTTGGTGGTGCTGAAGTCTCTCAGCTTTTGCTTGTCTGTAGAGGCTTTAATTTCTCCATCAAATCTGAATGAGGTTGTTGCTGGGTAGAGTAATCTTGGTTGTAGGTTTTTCTCCTTCATCACTTTAAATATGTCCTGCCACACCCTTCTGGCTTGCAGAGTTTCCACTGAAAGATCAGGTGTTAACTTATGGGGATTCCCTTGTGTGTTATTTGTTGTTTCTCCCTTGCTGCTTTTAATATTTTTTATTTGTATTTAATTTTTGATAGTTTGATTAATATGTGTCTTGGAGTGTTTCTCCTTGGATTTTTCCTGTGTGGGACTCTCTGTGCTTCCTGGACTTGATTAACTATTTACTTTTCTGTATCAAGGAAGATTTAAACTATAATCTTTTCAAAATATTTTCTCAGTCCCTCTCTTTTTCTCTTCTTCTTCTTGGACCCCTATAATTCAAATATTGGTGCATTTAATGTTGTCCCAGAGTTCTCTGAGACTGTCCTCAATTCTTTTCATTCTTTTTTGTTTATTCTGTTCTGCAGTAGTTATTTCCACTATTTTATCTTCCTGGTCGCTTATCCGTTCTTCTGCCTCAGTTATTCTGCTATTGTTCCCTTCTAGAGTATTTTTAATTTCATTTATTGTGTTGTTCATTGTTGCTTGTTTCATCTTTAGTTCTTCTAGGTCCTTCTTAAATGTTTCCCGCATTTTCTCTATTCTATTTCCAAGATTTTGGATTATCTTAACTATCATTATTCTGAATTCTTTTTCAGGTAGACTGCCTATTTTCTCTCCATTTGTTAAGTCTGGTGGATTTTTATCTTGCTCCTTCATCTGCTGTGTTTTTCTGTCTTCTCATTTTGTTTGGGATCTCCTTTTTGCAGGCTGCAAGTTCATAGTTCTCATTGTTTTTGGTGTCTGTCTCCAGTGGCTAACATTGGTTCAATGGATTGTATAGGCTTCCTGGTGGAGGGGACTAGTGCCTGTGTTCTGGTGGATGAGGCTGGATCTTGTCTTTCTGGTGGGCATGTCCACGTCTGGTGATGTGTTTTGGCATGTCTGTGGACTTATTATGATTTTAGGCAGCCTCTCTGCTACTGGGTGGTGTTGTGTCCCTGTCTTGCTAGTTGTTTGGCATAGGGTGTCCAGCACTGTAGCTTGCTGGTCGTTGAGTGAAGCTGGGTGTTGGTGTTGAGATGGAGATCTCTGGGAGATTTTTTCCATTTGATATTACATGGAGCTGGGAGGTCTCTTGTGGACCAGTGTCCTGAAGTTGCCTCTTCCACCTCAAAGGCACAGCACTGACTCTTGGCTCCAGCACCAAGAGCCTTTCATCCACACGGCTCAGAATAAAAGGGAGAAAAAGTAGAAAGAAAGAAAGAAAGAGGATAATAGAAAATAAAATAAAGTAAGAAAAAATAAAATAAAGTTATTAAAATAAAAATAATTATTAACAATTTTTTTAAAGTAAAAAAACAGAACAAACAAACAAACAAAAAAACGGACAGATAGAACCCTTGAACAAATGATGAAAGCAAAGCTATACAGACAAAAATCTCACACAGAAGCATACACATACACACTCACAAAAAGAGGAAAAGGGGAAAAAATAATAAATCTTGCTCTCAAAGTCCACCTCCTTAATTTGGGGTGATTTGTTGTCTATTCAGGTATTCCACAGATGCAGGTACATCAAGTTGATTGTGGAGCTTTAATCCGCTGCTTCTGAGGCTGCTGGGAGAGATTTCCCTTTCTCTTCTTTGTTCTCACAGCTCCCAGGGGCTCAGCTTTGGATTTGGCCCTGCCTCTGCATGTAGGTCACCAGAGGGCATCTGTTCTTCGCTTAGACAGGACGGGGTTAAAGGAGCCACTGATTCGGGGGTTCTGGCTCACTCAGACCGGGGGAGGGAAGGGTGCAGATGCAGGGTGAGCCTGCGGCGGTAGAGGCTGGCGTGACATTGCACCAGCCTGAGGCACGCTGTGTGTTCTCCTGGGGAAGTTGTCCCTGGATCCCGGGACCCTGGCAGTGCGGGCTTCACAGGCTCCCCGGAAGGGGGGTGTGGATAGTGACCTGTGCTCACATACAGGCTTCAGCCTTAGCGTCTCATGCCCGTCTCTGAGGTCCGCATTTTTAGCCGTGGCTCGCGCCCGTCTCTGGAGCTCCTTTAAGCAGCACTCGATTTAATCCCCTCTCTTTGCGCAGCAGGAAACAAAGAGGGAAGAAGTCTCTTGTCTCTTTGGCAACTCCAGACTTTTTTCCCAGACTCCCTCCTGCTAGCCGTGGCACACTAGCCCCCTTCAGGCTGTATTCACGCCGCCAACCACAGTCCTCTCCCTGGGATCTGACCGAAGCCCAAGCCTCAGCTCCCAGCCCCTGCCCACCCCGGTGGTTGAGCAGAGAAGCCTCTCAGGCTGGTGAGTGCCGGTCAGCACCTATCCTCTGTGTGGGAATCTCTCCGCTTTGCCCTCCGCACCCCTTTGGCTGTGCTCTCCTCCGCGGCTCCGAAGCTTCCCCGCTCCGCCACCCGCAGTCTCCGCCCATGAAGGGGCTTCTAGTGTGTGGAAACCTTTCCTCGTTCACAGCTCCCTCCCACTGGTGCAGGTCCCGTCCCTATTCTTTTTCCTCTGTTTTTCCTTTTTTCTTTTGCCCTACCCAGGTACATGGGGAGTTTCTTGCCTTTTGGGAGGTCTGAGGTCTTCTGCCAGCATTCAGTAGGTGTTCTTTAGGAGTTGTTCCACGTGTAAATGTATTTCTGATGTATCTGTGGGGAGGAAGGTCATCTCCACATCTTACTCTTCCACCATCTTCCCCCTCTCCCAAACCAGTATTTTATAACTCTAAATGGAGTATAACCTTTAAAAATTGTGAATCATTGTATTGCACACCTATAACTTACACAATATTTTACATAAACTATACTTTAATTGAAAAACAAAAATGTGCAGCATAAAGGCAGCAGACAAGATGTACAGGCGTGTGACTCTAGAAAGGGAGATTTTGTTTTGAGGGATAATCAAACAAGAAATTGCATACAGATAATAGCAAATCAGTGGAACATATTTCAAGGTCTTTAGGAAATCAGAGAAGAGAAAGTTATGCAAGGTCAAGAAAGGTTTCTAATAACTAGACCATTAGCTGGGCTTGAAAGGGTGAAAGTAATCTGAAAAGATTGGAATGAACATTCCTGGGTAATAGCAACATCCAAGATGCATGCAAGGAAAAGTATGAGTTATATACAGAAAAGAACTAAACGTATAAGCACCCCAGGTGGCCTGGAGGGTGTCCTCTGGGGAAAAGATGTTTAAATGTGGATCTTACCCAAGGCAGTGCAAAGGATCACATCCTCTTCAGTTTCTAGCTGTTTGAGTTGCACAGCAAGGCCCTCAAATAATTTTGTTTTTAATTTTTGTCCAGTTTCTAATTGTTATCTGTGAGATGTTTACCCCAACAGAGCACCTCACCTTTACTCCAAAACTTGCCTTTTAAAGAAGACTGGCCGGGACTAATTGTGATTTAAAATAGACTTTCTGACAGTACCTGGGTGGCTGGCTTGCATTCACTCTGTCAACAAAAGATTATCTGTAGAGGCTTTGAAATAACCCATCTCGCCAGGAAATGCAAAACATAGGGCAGAAAGCCAGATAAATGGAGATCAGATTTTCCTCAGTCTGATAAATAAAGAATGAAAAGTTAGTAAAGAAACAAAAGTCTTTACATGATTGAGCATGTGTAGGTGTGATATGATGATTCAATTTTCAAGCCAACTTGTGCAACCAAGTTTTATACTAACTCTTTAGGTGATTTTTTTCCTTGTAGTCCATGTAGACAAAAGAAAATACATTTCTTTAGTGTAAATGTCTCTTAATCTTTTCTAGATTATCTTTGGGTATGAAATATAATCTTGTGTTTTATCTCCTAGGAAACCTGAACTTACATTGTTTAAAATAATAGAATTTTCAAGTTGGAAAGAACTTCTAAAAATAAGCCTATCTATCCCCATTTAATTTTTCAGAAAGAAAGAGAGAGGTTTATTGAGTGATTCAAGGTTTCATGGAAAATGAATAGAGAACAAGGATTATATTTCCTTTAACTTAGTTCAAAATTATTTTCTTACATCAAAACATCCATTTTTAAAAGGCCACCCAATAATGTAATGTAAATTTCTTTCTACACATGTACTTGCTTCTTTAATGCATATGTGTTACAATTATACCAGCAGACGTGATTGACTTCACATAATTTTCCTGGGAGACTTTCAATGTCAAACAAATGAACAAAAATCAAAAAGTCAATGTCAAAAATGGAATGCAATTTGGTTCTATAAATAAGTGGATGATCATCATAACTATACTTCAGGCAAACATTCTCTAACCCTCCACCTGTTATGGATTTATGGCAATGTCTCCAAGTGAAATGTGATCCCCTCTGGAAGGAGATCTTTATGTCCCTCCTTATCACCCTCCTTGGTTGCTCTTGACTCATCAGTGGTCTAAGGTCCAAAGGAGGTGCTGGCCAAGTAGGCTAAGGTGGTGGGCCAGGGCTGGATCTTGAGTGACAGGGTACATCTTAGCAGTGGTTGGAGCCAGAAGACAGTAGTACAACTGCATTCAAGAGGTAAATTTGAGGCAAAATTGGGAGAAGCAAAATCTCCATCAGGCCCAAGCAGTTAGCACACATGTGGAAACATAAAGTGAGATAAGAAAATGGAGAAACTAAGAGTGGAGAGGCCAAGGATTTTTTTCAGCAGACAGGGTCAGGGAGACTAAATCTCCTTTGTCTTAGACGCCAGAAGTAGACATGCAAATGGGTAAATATGGTTTAAATGGGAAGGGTGCCTACCTCCTGAGCTGACCTCTTCCCCGTTCTTGTAGCCCATGTCTCCTTCCATCTCAAATTCCTGGTCTCATGTCTAACAAATAGGAGGTCCTGTTTTTTGAGATTTTGAATTAATTTGTAATAGATAATCAATTTACCCTAAAATATTACAAGGTTTATATTCATTAAAAACACAATCTATTCTTTATTGTCCGTCCCCCAAAATCGAACATAGACTTAGCACATGCAATTACAAAATTAGCTTCTGTGAAGGACCCTTACAGTTTACTGTCTATATTGAAATTCTTTGTGCTGCGAGGAGATAGAGACTCACATAGACCCAACAGTTTCGCTAAATCTCACCTAAGTCAAGCATTGTTGTGAATCTCCTGTGACTAGGGAGTATTTCCCAATAATTTAACTTAGTGTGATCTTTATTAAGAATAACCTTGATTAACACAACTCCTTTGATATGAAAGGCACTCAGATACCTCTCATAAATCCAAGTGTCAATGCTTATGTGTTTTTTGAGGTTATTCCAGTTTGTACAGTACCCAAACTCCTGGAATATTATGGATACTTAGTAATTTTTTTATGAATCAGTTCTTCCATGCTCAAAGATATAATTATGTTATGAGATATTAATGATTTAAAAGGATTTCTCCATATTCATAACATCTGTTTTGAAGAACTGCAAGGTTTTTTTTTGTTTACTTGTTTCTTTCCTAAATTATTCTATATATCTGAAAAAAAATTTCCTTATAATGAAATATAAGTAAAGGTGACAAAATGGGTCTCTCTTCTATAATTATATTGGGTTTATCCAGCTCATTCAAATGTTATTTAATTCCAGAAAAATTAGTTTGACACCAGCTCATCAAAGGCTACTTATGCCAATCTTTTCTGAACTACTGACTAGATTTTTTGGTAAAAACTATAAAAATCTGAAAAGCCAGGGATGTTTTGTCACAAATGGCTCTGAAATAATTGGACATCCACATGTAAGAAAATTTATCCAGACACAGACCTTACATCTTTCACAAATATTAACTCAAAATTAGTCACAAACCTAAATGTAAAACACAAAACTATAAAAATCCCAAAAGATGACATAGGAGAAATCTAGATGAATTTGTATATGGCAATGACTACTTACATACAACACTGAAAGCAAAATTCATAAAAGAAAGAATTGATAAACTGCACTCAATTAAAATTTTTAAAAATTTGCTCCACAATAGACACTGTCAAGAGAATGAAAAGACAAGCCACAGATTGGAAGAAAATATTTTCAAAAGATGTATCAAATAAAGGACTGCTGTCCAAAATATACAAAATCTAAAACTTAACAGTAAGAGAACTAACAACCAGATTTAAAAATGGGCCAAAGACCTTAACACACACCTTACCAAAGAAAATATACAGATGGTAAATAGCATATGAAAAGTTGTTCAACATCAAATATTATTAAGGAATTGCAAATTACAGCAATGAGATACCACTACATACCTATTAGAATGGCCAAAATCTGGAACACTGACAACACCAAACACTGGCAAGGAAGGGGAGCAAAGGAACTCTCATTCATTGCTGGTGAGAATACAAAATGGCGCAGACAGTTTGGAAGACGGTTTGGTGGTTTCTTACAAACCTAGAAATACTCTAGCCATATGATACAGTAATTGTGCTCCTTGGTATTTACCCAAACAAGTTGAAAATTTATGTCCACATAAAAAATTGCACATGAATGTTTCTAGCATCTTTATTCATAATTGCCAAAATTAAGAAGCAACCAAGATGTCTTTCCATAAGTGAATGGATGAACAAACTGTGGTCCATCCAGACGATTGAGACATGAAAAGACATGGAAGAAACTTAACTGAATGTAACTAAGTGAAAGAAGCCTGAAAGGGCTACAAACTGTGATTCCAACTATATGACATTCTGGAAAAAGCAAAACTATAGAGACAGTAAAAACGTCAGTGGTTGCCAGGGATTGGGATGGGGGCAGGGAGAGAGATGAATAGCTGAACCAGAAAGAATGGTTAGGGCCGTGAAAATACTCCATATGTTGCTATAATGGTGGGTATGTGTCATTATACACTTGTCTAAACCCATAGAATGGACAACACCGAGAGTGAACCATAATATAAAATATGGACTTTGGGTGATTATAATGTGTAGATATAAGTTCATCAACTATAGCAAATGTACCACTTTGGTGGGGATATTGATAATAGGGAGGCTGTGCATGTACGGGGACAGGGGTATATGGAAACCTCTGTGTCTTCTGCTCAATATTACTGTGAATCTAAAATTGTTCTGCAAATTGTTTTGTTTTGTTTTAAAGGCCAATGCTGAGTCCAGAGTCTTAAGTCTTAAAAGTCTTAAGTGAAGCCACTTTTCTTTCCTTTTAGAAAACCTGGTTTTCACTTAAAAAAATAAATAACTATACAAAAACAAAGTTAATACAAATGTACATAATAGGCATTTCTCCATGATTTCACTGAATTTTAATAGTACCTTTTTTGCATTTTGAAAGCTCTGAAATCTGGAAGGATCTTATCATTAACATCAACTTATATTTATACTTAGTAGGCATTTTTCTTTCTTTTTTGCCTTATTGATTCATAAAATCATCGTGTATCTAAAGAAATGATGGTATCTTCTTTTTAGCAGTGTGACTTATGTTCTGTGTCCAGTGCAGTCCTGGTGTATTGCAGTGGGTCAGTAAATGTTTGTGGAAGAGGTGTTCTATACAGACACGTGTATAAATCCACAACTAGATTTCAGCGTTTCATAAGCTTGAATTACCAAAGGAAATCTGGTCCAAGGGGAAGAAGAAAGGAGCTGTCTTAGTGACTGAGAAAAACTCATTTCAACACAACTAGCTTTCTGTAAGAAAAAAGAAAGTTTACTGGCATATATGCCAGGTCTCGTGCTCAGAGAAAGCAAACCCCTTCACAGGTAAGCCTTTCGCAGGCTTCTCTCTCAGTGGTTTTAGAGACTTCCTGACCAATGACTACCCACAAAGGTAACATTTATCAAGTTACCCAGGTGAAGTTCAACATTAAATTTACCATGTTCTTTCTCCCAGTCTCCTGGGTTTTGTTTAATGTTACAGACAGATGGTGCTGAGGAATTTCAGGTGTTAGTTGATGACATTTTGGTTTTCTTAATATGGCTCGAAGATTTTTTTTTTCAAGTAGATTAAATCCAGTACTAAATCACATGTGCCTCTCAGCATCATGGTCTTGATGGCTTCCTAATGCCTGCACCGAATATTTGATCCTTCAACCGTAATCACACTTCCTGCTCTGCCTACAAATTCTGCCTTTAGAACACCAGGCACCATCTGTTAAAGGATGTGAGGAGGAAATGAGGAACAGTTTTATGAATGTTGCAACTGATTAGTTATCAAGTGCTATCTAATTACTTCATCTCTGATTATCATGTAATTAAAGATATCTATCATATACATAGCTCCACGCTAGCACCAAATATTTCTCTTTGTCCAAAGTCAGGAAGGACAATACTTCATCACAGCACAGCCTGGGAAGGCCAGTTGTGCCCCCAGCTCAGCAGTTTTTGCATGGAGTCCTTTTTCATGGTAACTGAGTATTTGAGGCAACCCCCTCTTAAAGCCTTGCATAAAATCACGTCTCACATTTGCTCTGAGGCAGGGTGGAGGCAAGTGAGGACTGTGTGTTCTCTGTTGTCTTTATATCATCCTGGCCTCAGCTTCTGGCATCTCCTGGAAAACAGAGATGGTGTGAGGCCAGTCGTTTCTCTCTCTTCTGCTCCAAGGAGAGGCTCCCCATCGCTGCAAAAGCAGGGTGTCCAGCAGACAACAGAGAACAAGCATGGGAAAAGGGAGTCTCACGTTTCCTTTCCTCTTTCAGTTCTTCTCAGAACTAAGCGTCGAGTGGTGCTGGGGAGAGGGAGACCTCCTAGTGAGTTCACAAGTAAAGACACGTCACCATCACGACCACAGCAATTCTTGTCTGTATTTTTTTCTTGAAATCTAGACATTTTAGGTAATATATGTTGTAGCATCTCCAGATTGAATGATTTTGTCCTGAGAATATTTTTGGTTATGTCTCCTTTACTGTCTGCGGTGCTGATGTCTCTCCTGTTTTATTAATTCTTGTTTTAGTCTATCTTGATATCTAGTGTCCAGCACTGTGTCTAAATTGCTAAGTGGCGAAGCATCAGCTGGGAAATGCTCTGCACACGTCTGAAGTCCCTGAAATGTCGACCCTGTCAATGGATCTGTCTGTTCTGGAGGGATGAGCATCTAACTTGCAGGCTGTCTTCCATTCTTCCTTGGATTTTTATTTCTGCCAGGACTGCCTTCTTGCATCTCTCCTGTATACATCCCTGCTTTGGGGGTCAACCAGCAAGGTTTAGAGAGCTCCTATGGCCCTCCAGGGTGCTCTTATTTTCAGAAGCTTCTCATTACATCCCCAACTGGCCTAGCACTCATCCCAACCAGACTCAGCTTCAAACTAACAGAGCCTTAGAGTTTCCATTCATTTCCTACTAATTTTGTTACTTTTACTGACAATGTTATTGGGGCATAGATTTTCACCCTCTGCTCTAAATCAAGTCTGCTGCCTCTGGCAATGAATTTAATAATGCTTTGGGGGACCAGTCTCCTTCTTCCTCCCTGTGACCCCACAAAAATGTCACCAATTCTATCAACCAACCTAGTTAGAGGTGGAGGAATGGAAATAATCCCAGCCAAAAAGGCCATCGACTTTTATTGATTTTACCCAAATTTGTAACAGTTTTCCATGAATAAACGTTTGTCATCTTGTTTTTCTCTAGAAAATTTCCAAATCCCTTAAATGATTGTTTTTTTACATGCATCCTTAAATGAAGAGACTTGTTTCGAGGAGAGGTTTGCCAGTCTTTTTACTCTGTAATTGCCAAAACTCCTGCCTTAAGTAAATTCTACAATTTCATGTGGCCTTGATTTCCCACTTTTGTTTAACTTGCCTTTGTTCTATTTTCTGAGTAGATGGTAATCCTTTTAGATAAGTATTAATCTTTGTGTTTTATATAACATCTATTGCAGTGCTTTACAAACTCCCAATAACCTTAACTGATTGGCTTTCAACATCAAAATTTTTCCATTAGGAATAGAAGGAATGAAGAGATTAACTCAAATGACAATTTAAAAAGATTTCACTACAATTTTTTTTCATTGATCAAAAAAGAGAAACTTTGCAGTTTTAATAGTCATCAATGCGAGAGTAATGATTGATTAAAAGGTTATTAAAATACTTGTTTTCATAGGAGGAAAACAAGTGCCTAAAACTGCTCAGTGAAAGCCATGACAATCTCAGGATGTTCTGTATCAAGTTGAAGGTATGTTAGAGCCTTTCAGCACAGGACATCTGTGTGGGTAGGACCACATTTCAATCTGCGATACTATTTTCTACAGTATATGTTTTAGAGGCAGGATAACAGCTCGTAAATTCAGAGCCTCGTGGGCCAATTTCCAAGTCAAAATGGAACTTTCAGACTATTATTCAGGAGGCCCACATAAGTGTTTACTTTTATATTGGAGTCTGGGTTCTCTCTGATAGATGTTTATAAGGCCCACGCTTGCTGCTCTCTACAAAGCCTATTTATAAAAACTTCCCTCTGCATTTCCTATCTAATCTCCAGAACGATATATGCTGAATTCTTTAGTTCTTTTTATCTTTTCATAAAGAATCATTCATTATATTTTACTTCAGTTTTCAGTACAGAAATAATTCAATAGAACTTATATACAAATCTTCAGAGTAACGTATTTGGAGAAAGAATTTGCCTTTCATTTTAATCTCATTTTCCCCAATGACATTGGTAAAATGAAATAGAATAAAATAAAAAGTGAAATCAAACAAACAAACAAGCAATAAATAAACAAAGTCATAACAGCCCGTGAAACTACCTGTCAGGTGGCAGATTAATGGGTCTCGCAGGAAGCAACACCCTTCTTTAGGGCCACAGAATAGAATCAGTCCCTTATTAGTCTGACCAAAATTCACATAGTAACAAAATTTGCAGAACTTATTAGAAAAGCAGTGGTGGGGAATGTTTGAGGGAACCTATATAAATCCATGTATTTTATTATATTTACAAAAACATCAAAGACATGCTACTCAATAAAGATATTAACAATGGAGTTTATTACTTTTAAAATGAGTATCCTACTATTGATTTCCATTTACAGCCCCTCTCTTATTAAAAATTGCTTAGCATCTTTTCCTCCACAATTCTAATGTCACCCTTGTAAATTTGGTTATTGATTTAAACAATATGCCTACTTAGATCACTTTGGATGTCTTTATCTGACTCGTTCTCCAGCTAATACTTTTTAAAAATATTTCTCTACTATTTTAATCACAGATTCTGGGTTATCACCATAATCCCAAAGATTTAGAGTAGAGGTTATAGGAGGTGAGAAAGGTTTTGCAAAGCTGCTATCTAATCTATTTGGATAGCATGAACAGATTTGTCCCAAACTCCCACCCCATTCATGGGATATATCGCCTCATTCAGCATATGACAACTTCATGCCAAGCCATATTACCTCTATATATACATGTATCCAAATCAGACAGTAGTTCTCAGACTCTAGTTCTCTTATTTGTGGCTTTATTTCTCCCCAACCCATTTGGTCAAAACTTCTCTGATTCTAGTTCCTAAGAGAAAAAACTTATCTTCTGTTTCTAAATCCAACATCGTTTTTTTTTATTTTTTTCTTTTCAAAATAATGAAAATAGTTGCAATTCACAAATTGTACCATTTGTGCATGTGGTAATCAAATCCCCAGGTTCCTTAAAAAATAGACAGAGATAAACCTGGCACACTAAAATTTGGTAATTTGGGTTATTATTGATTGAAGAGGGATTATGTCAGACATGAATGAAGAATAAAACAAGAGCGCCAAAATTCAAAAGATTGTTAATAGTGACATAGTTTATATTTTGTAAAAAAGTTGCATTTTCTGTACATCAAAATGCTTTTCTTCTCTTCGTTTAATCTCACCACAACCCTAATAAAAAAGCTTAAATGTGAGAAATGCCTTTCATTTAGACTGCCATTTAAATTTATATCTAGTTCTGGCTTCCCTTGAAATTTTTCTCTAACGTTTCTCATGAAACCTTATTTCCTTAGTCAAAATCCCACATCCTTTCTAGCAGCCATTCCAAAAAAGAACTAACGCATCACAAATTTAATGGAGCTATACAGACTCTGAAGTTGAAAAGATGTTAATACTATCTAATCTGTATAATCTAATCTTTTAAAAATCCAACAGAGCTTTGGTGATTTTCTCAACGTCACATTGGTAGTTAAAATAGAAACACAACTGGAATCCTGGTGTTCCAACCATGAATCCAGGGCTGATCCCTACTGAGTTTATGTTTTGGTACTGGGTCCTGCAAAGACATCAGACCTTCATAAATGTGAGTAACCTCAATTAAAATATTTGTTCAGAAATCAAGCAACCAAAGACACTGATGAACTCCTGTCCTTTGGAAATAACATCATTAAAGACTTTCTACAATTTTATGCAGCATTCATATATCACAGTTCATCATAAAGTTAAATAAAATGGGTTGATGCTAATATATCAGTAGTGAAACTTAAAGAAAAAAAAAATAGAAAAAGGATATGATGTCTTACAGGGCAAGGAGGGCCCATTTTGTCCCTGAGGGCAACTTTGGATTTTTAAAGACTTTGGTCCCTCCCATCCCTTGAACTTCAAAGAGTCTGTTGTTGGGGGGCTTCCCTGGTGACCCAGTGGTTGAGAATCTGCCTGGCAATGCAGGGGACACGGGTTCGGGCCCTGGTCTGGGAGGATCCCACAGGCCGAGGAGCGGCTAAGCCCGTGAGCCACAACTACTGAGCCTGCGCGTCTGGAACCTGTGCTCCGCAACAAGAGAGGCCGCGATTGTGAGAGGCCAGCGCCCTGCGATGAAGAGTGGCCCCCACTTGCCGCAACTAGAGAAAGCCCTCGCACAGAAACGAAGACCCAACACAGCCATACATACATACATACATACATACATACATACATACATAAAAATAAAAATAATAAAAAAAAAAGTCTGTTGTTGGAGGATTGTCCCTTGAGAAGTCCAATTCACTGTTTTTGCAGAACCACAGGAAGGAATAAGAAGTGGGTTTGTTTTTAATCCTCCATCACATTCTTCTGCCATTTACACTTTGTTCTACTTCTCTCTCTTCTTTGTGGATGTTTTTCCCAAGATGTTCTCTGGCTATGTGAGAATGAAGGAAAGATTTGGGGTGAAGTGAGGCAGGAAAAATTACTACTATAAGGTTTCAATTGGGGAGCAAAGCTTGGCATATGGGAAAAATAAAATGAGCTCAAGAAAAATGCTGGACCTCAAAGCAAATATTTATTCTAATTTTTAAGAAGCAAATATTATTAATTCTAATTTTCTAACTTTTAAGACATGGGCTGATGAGATGAGTCAGGAAGATGAGTTCTCAAATATAACTTGATAAGCATCTCCAGTTCTATGGAGAGAACTATACCTTAGTACAATAATGGGGTCCATAATTCCCTGGTTTAGAACAGAGGGTCTGTGAGCATATTTAATGAATTCATTAAGCAAATATTTATTGAATAAATCTTATGCATCCAGAACTGGCCAGGCATGATTATAAAGGGGTGAATAAGACAATCACCCATTGGGTCCAAGAGATCCAACTGGCCCAGGCAATCGTCCAGTGACCGAAACTAACCCTCAGCCAATCTACAATAGCTGAACCAAAGGCTTCTCTTGGAAGGTAGTTTTATTTGCTTTCTCACAATGAACTGTGATCATAAATAAAGGATGCTCATCAACCCTAAAGTGGCAATGGATGAAAAGTAAGGATTCTCTGCTCCATACTTATGCATCTTTGCTTTGGTGTCCATGATGATCCAAGACAATTGAATGTTCCCTGAATATCCGTCAGCACTTCTGAGCATTACCTGCCTACTCTTTTTCCACAATTACATTTCACCTAATAGCCCCATGTTCACATGGTCACCATGTCTTATCCATTCTACCTTCTCAAAGTTTCTTGAGAATGGTTTCCACTTTTTATTGCACCAGTGTCACTGCTACTGCCTACATCCAGGCTCTCATCACGTTACTCACAGATTATTGGTACTAATAGCCTTCTATATGCCTACCACTTCTAAGCGATCCCCCCTACAAATACATCCCAGAAAATATTGTCAGAGTGGTCTGTCTGAACAGCATAAATAATCGTGTTTTACCTCTGCTGAAAATCCACCACTTGCCCCTCTCTTCTACTTCACATCCACTCTAAGTATCACATCCATACACTTAAGCTTAGCAATTAGCTTTGCAAACAGATCCTATCCTGGTCTTGTTGCCTGCATGCATCATTTCCCTCCTGTCTTGCTTAAATATTTACTGTTTCTTGTTTTTCTTTTACACAGGCTGTTCTCACAACAGGAAAGTCTTTTTTCAAATGCCTACTCCTATTTCAACTCTAAGCAAATATCGCCTCTTTCAGAAAGTTTTTCTCTACTCATTCGGTGATTTAAATGATTATGGGTTTACATAATACCCAAAGGAACAAAGTTGTTATAAACTTCTACTTCTTTGCATTCACTAATGCATTTGCCTGTCTTTCCACTAAATAGTATGGAAAATAAAAACTATACATGATTTTATATTGTCTCTCTCTCTCTCTCTCTCTCTCTCTCTCTCTCTCTCTCTCTCTCTCTCTCTCTCTCTCTCTCTCTCTCTCTCTATATATATATATATATATATATATATATATATATATTCTACCCTTCTTTTTAAAAATTTGGAGTAGAGAAGGAATGACTGCTTAAAGCCAACAAACAGACCCTTAAAAATGAGCAGTGCAATTCTACACTGGTAATTCCACACTTCTCTAGAAAGCTGAGAAAATGTAAGTGTTTGTTGTTTGGAGAAACATGTTCTTCCTTATCCTGCGTCCGGTGGGTCATTTTCCTGATGGAGAGTGATGGACCACAGGGGACATTCAGAGTGAGCCAAGGTCACGTGCAGGAAACATATTGGCTTCATCTCAGAGGTTCTCCAGCTGAGTTGAATAAATGCTGCAACTTTATACATTTTGCTCTTGAAAAGCCTTTTTTAAAATAAGACTCTTCAATCTGGATTCTAAAACTGATGAGTATTGGCCTGTGTGATGCCCAAGGACTTTTATTTTTAGCTGAGCCCCAACATCACCAGTGCTCACAGGATACATAAAACAAATGAACCTTCTAGTCCACACCCTGAATTTTACAGAATTAGACACTTTTTCTTTCTCCTAGGAAGACTGCAAATTTATTACATCTAGTTCTCAGAAACATGTCCAGTTAAGCATGTCATTTTCTATTATGTGTCATTTCAATTCCTATTGGTACTTCTCTAAGTTTCCAATGAGCCGAACCTTCATAATAACTTTATTAAGATATTAGTAGCTCACATTTTTTTCTTATTACTAAGCCATAATACAACTGCCATGTAATTGGGTGAAATGAGAGAGAATTTAGGTAGGCAGGAAAGTGAGGCACTGATGTTCTTTCTATATTTTCTTGCTTGCCTATCCTTGAGAGAAAGTCTTCTGGCACAGAATATGCCGTTTAAATAATAGAAAAGTGGAAAACTTTAGCCAGAAAGGGTGAAGAAATTATCTTATGCAATGACTTTGCTTCTTAAATAAAAAGCCAAATCAGAGAGGGAAAGTCATTTTTCCGTGATCACACAGCAAGCAGTGGCAGAGCTAGAAGCAGGATCCTGATTTTTCATCCCACTAAATACCACTAATTCAAGAGGTCCAGGAAGATCCTAGGATAAAATAAAAATCTGTGAAGTGTGCATGTAGAGAGAGCATTCTAGACTCATTAATTTCAAAACTTTCATAACCACATAAAAGATTAAAAGTTATATTAAAAGATCTTTTAAGCTAGAGGCACCTGTTCATCTACAAAATGCTGCTTGGGCTTGGGTTTTCTCTAGTGTAAGTTCAAAAGAGAGAAAGGGTTGGAATTGGAGGACAGGGTGGTCCCATTTGAGAAAGTGTGTTGGGAAGTTCTGTGCATGAGCATGTGTCCTCAAGGGTATGGGAACAAGAGCCACCACCTGCTCCCCACACTAGCTATGTCATATTTCCTCATGGGCTGTCACTCAGCTGAGGTCTTAAGATGTCACGTCTGGGGTATCTGGTTGATACTGAAGAAAATGATAAAAGGATGATAAAAAAATTCTATAGGCAATTTTATGCTAGTTCAGATACCATTTTATATGCAGTTCTGGAATGAGCAAGAGGTTTTTCAGAGCCATGGTTCGAGATGGAGTATTGTATCCACTAGCAGCCCTCCCTGGCCCCAACTGTGAAAAGGTTTCCCCTCCCCTAATGTTTCAGAAGATGGATCTTAAACAACTTCCAAGAGAGCAGGGCTTTCTGGGAGCATGCTGAAGGGAGTCATGCTATCTGTTGTGGTTGTAATTGGAAGCCAGACCATACACAGCCAGATGGTGAATTCTCAACAAAACAGGGACTGGATTTAGAAGACCGGGGCTCCACACTATGGGACTTCCACATGGAACCTAGTAATCAAACTAACCTTAGGAACTTCAGGTGTCAGAACACAGTGATCTTGGTTTCAGCTGGAGCTCTACATATCAACCAGCCCTGCATCCTCTGCATTTTAGCACGTGCTGAGAGCAAACAAATCCTGCCCAGCATGAAAGACATCATCTCAAGAATCTACAGTCTGGTTTAGACACCAGTCTAGAGTAAAACTAATGTCTCCCAAATGTCCTCACCTAGTTCTTTCTTTTTCTTCCTTTCCTCCTATTCTAGTGATTTCCCCCTTATTTCTACTTCCAGGAATAATCATTGTAATTGCTATTGTAATAAAAGCTCACATTGACTGAGTACTTATTTTTAAGGCCAGGCTCTATCTTAAAAGTTTAGAGGGTGTTGGTTCATTTAATCCTCACAATAAGTTTAGGAACTATTTTAGGGTTATTTCAGCCTATTAGATATTTTACTTCCAATAGGAGTCAAGGAGCAACAAAATGACTTGCCCAGAGTCCCAGGAGTAAGTGGGCGGAGTTGGAATTCAGACCCAACAATCTGACCTCACAACTTGACCTCGTAAGGACACCTGTCCTCTCTGCCCATTGCCTTATCATCCCAGCCCATGCATGCCACACTTAGAGCTGAATCCAACAAGGAATCCAACTTCTCTGTGGCCCACAGAGCTTGTAAAACACATCTTAAGGTCTTGTCTTACACTTGACTGCTGAAATTGTGGTTGGTCTCAGGAACGGCAAGAATGACTCTTCACTCTTGCTTCACCCAAGCTTGACTTTCAATGACACACATTTGAGTCACCAATAAAGACTTTGTGAACTATCTGTGATGATTAGGAGGGTTTTAAGGCAGATTTGTCTTCTCACAGGCTTTAAGAATAGCAAAATATTCTAAATGGACCTGAATTGTTATACACACTATAATTTAAATTTTGAGGCAATATGGCAGGGTTGTTACATCCTAATCCTAACCAATTTTCTCCAGTGGGAAGAAGGAACGTCTTGGAATACAAAAGGGCTAACTTCATGTTCTACTTCTGTGCCTTCTCTTTATAGATAGGCATGTAGTTCTGGCCATGATATGGAAAGCCTGAGTGAGACACATGTGAGGTTCAAATCCAGGGCCAACTGAAATGGGGGAAAGTGTTTTCCAGATCCACCTACCACAGGAAGTGGGCTCATGTGTGTAAGAACCATTTCAGAGAAGAACTGTGAATTAGGTCACTAAGCTTTGTAGCAACAAATCAAACACCTAGAAAGAACCAAGAGCACAATGCTGAAGAGGTCATCCAGCCCAATCTTCCAACCTCCCCACACCCCACTATCTGATACAGCAATTCCTTCTTGTATCTTAGCAACCTTGTCATCCAGCCTCAGCTTGAAGGACAGTAGCAGCGAAACTTGCACTAACTCATGCACCCACAACTGTCACTTCTGGCAACTTCAGTTGCTGAAATATCTATTACTAACCACTTATTAATAAGTGATAGGGTCTAAAAATCTGTCTCTGTAAGGATTCTATCAACTGATCTTGATATGCACATCTGAAGAAAGAATCACTACCTTCGCATATTTTCTGAAGGACAAATATCCACTGTGTCAAACCGTCCTTCCTACAGTTTGTTATCTGTAAGGGTCTTACCAAGGCTGCTATACTCCAGTATTTTACTTTATTAAGTTCTGTCTTGCATCCCAAACTAGTTTGTATGGCCTTTGGAGTCAAAGAGCAGGTCTTTAATTTCTTTCTATGACCTATAGTGCCCAGCAAAAAGTTTGGTTCTATAGATTTGTCTTAAAACCAGCGTAGTAGAGTAACAAGTGCAGTGCCACAAGATCCAGGGTCTAACCCTGGCTCCAGCTCTGAACAGGCACCTGTGGATAAGTCTTGCATGTCTCATCCTAGTGTATCAATTGTTTAGATAGTAGAGAAAGAGCTGGAGAGAGAAGCCAAGAGTACATTACGTTCTTTCTAGCTGTGGAGAAATTTCATGGACACTGAAGTTGGTAGACCCAGAAGCCCAGACTGACTCAAGTTTGCAACTCGCTGACTTCAAGAAATGGCTTGATCTCTCTGAACCTCATTTTTCTCAGTGTTAAAATGGGACTATTTATAGCATTTGTATCACAAGATTGTTTTGAAGATGACATGAGATGATATATACATAAATGAAGGGCTCAGCAAAATGCCTGGCACATAGTAATATGTTCAATAAATGTGAGCTATTTTAAGAAGACCTCTAAGATGTGACAGTCAAGCAGTGTTCTCTCAAGCAGGTTTTGCCAGATGGCTTCCTAACTGGGAGTTTGGCTCCTTCTTGGGCATGGGTTCAGTGGAAAAAAAAAAAATCCAGCAAGTCAATTAACAAACATCAACCAACGTTTTCTACACGCAGCACAATGCTTCAGGCTCTGTGAATGATCCAACAGGAATAAGGCATGGTTCCTCCCCTCGAGAAGATAATTTAATTAAGAAGATAAGACAACACATGAAAACAGAAAAAAAATTCAGAGTGGTAATGGATTCTCAATGGGTAACACACACTTTATTTCCTAAAGGAGCACAATAGGAGATTGCTTTCTACCTCAGATTGTTAGGGGAAGCTCCTTAGGGAAGGGGAGGTTTCAATTAATGTCACTTCCACCCCACCTCAAAGGAGTACCCTGTCTTCCCCCCAGTTCCACCCAAAGCAAATCAAATTAAAAACAAAGTAAACTCCTTCTTCTAGATGTTCTGTCTCAGTAAAGGGCATTATTACCTAGATAGAATTCCAAGGAGCAGTCCCTTTTATAAAATCCTCTTTTCTTCATCAGCCATTTGATCCTGAATATCTTCCACATCCAGACACGAAACTACTCAAATTCAAGTCCTTCTCTCAAAATATTCCTTGTCAGTTGAAGTCCTCATTGCCCTTGGGTCTCTGAATTGTTCCCATTCCTTAGCTTTCCCATCACACCTGTCCATTTGTTCAGGTGGTGACCACTGTGATTTTTTTTTTTTCCCGAAAGAGTATATCTTGACCTCTTGAGGCCACATTACAGTAACTGTTGCTTTGCCAATCTTTTCACCCTGTCTCTTGGCATCCAGAGCACAGTTTTATTTCAGTTATATTGCAGCTGTTTACTATCCCTTGACTGTCATGCTTTTCCCAGCCTCCATGGCTTCCAACACTGGGAATGCCTGGTGCATCAATATTTCTCCACCAGGAATGACAACCCTCCTGTCTCTTCAAGGATACGTGGGAGATACATCATTCTTCAGGACTCCATTCAGTGACACCTCTTCCAGGAATCCTTGGCTGGTACCTTCCCAGTCTGATTTATGCCTTCTCTTGGCTGATCTAGCTCCCTGTACAACTACTTCTCTTAGTTATATTGAAATTGTCTATGTTTATCTGACTTGTCCCTAGCTACTGAGTTGCTGGGTTTTTTTTCTTTTAATGCCAATCAAGGGGGCATCTATTTCTATTTTTCCTGTGCACAGCACAAGAGAAGTTCTCACTAAACATTTGTTGAAAGTGAACTAGTATATCTATGTGACCACTGAAAGAAGAATAAAATTTGGCCATATTTGCTAAATTTGAGAAGTATCTGCAATGAAAAGGCATAGACAGATAGCATTGTCACTTCAAAGAGGGCTAGATGTGTTTGGTGACATTAAACAATGGCATGCTGTAAAATTGTCTTATCATCCACATGATTTATTTTTGAAATTGTCAACATTGCAGAATCACTGAACCTAGTCCTTCCTACGCCCCCCGGCTGAGAGTAAAGTTGCTTAACTTCTTCATTATTAATCCATGTTGAACGTTCTCCCCTTTCGCCTCAGCACCTCACAGCTCCTCTGAAAGCCTTGGTCTTAGCATGGAGTCCCAGATGTATGCAGCAGCCCTTTGCACTGGTGATATTTTAATGGAGTTGTGAGGGAGAAGGGGTGTGTGC
Organism: Grampus griseus; assembly: GCF_964374135.1. NCBI lineage: Eukaryota > Metazoa > Chordata > Mammalia > Artiodactyla > Delphinidae > Grampus > Grampus griseus. The sequence goes on from NC_139009.1 coordinate 4,251,279, forward strand.
AACAGAATGCAGCAATGCCTTAAACATTCTTCTTTCCCTTTCCATCCCATCAAGAATATTCTCTGTGAACAAATAAGACACAGCCATGGAGCACAGCAGAAGCATTTTCCACACTGCACACATTGAAACAAGAATAGCGTTTGAAAGTGATCTGTTTTTCAGGGTGAAAGTAGACCAACAACCACTGCCCAGGAAAAAAATATATCTGTAGTATTTTTTAATATCAGTTTGATGAGATCTAGGTTATAAACACGTCTGGTGCCATGTAATTTGTAACATAATTTCATTGTCTGTTTATCTATCCATCCATCCACCCATTCATATGTATATAACATAGGCAGGAAATCTGGTGTCTGTTGCTAGTTCATAAATCAGTGTCTGCTCTCAACAACATCTGAATACAAATGTGATTAAATTTGATACCAGGCCCATTTTTCATTTATCAGATTTCAGAATGTGATGCCCTGGCAGCTGTCCTATGGTAATGTGTTTTGTGTTTAACCCCCTGAGTCCCAATTCCCTTTGACATATGAAGCCCCTTGCAGAGATATTGGAAATTCACTGTATAGAATATCTACATAACACAGAGAAAATGTTCTTCAGCATATCAGGGAAAGAAGAATAGGAAAAGAGCTGGGAATAGCATTGGAATATGGAAGGAACACTCAGAATTACTGTATTTTTGAGATGGAAGAGAATTTAGAGCTCATTTAGCCCCATGCTTCTCAGAATTTTGTGTCCTATAAATCACCTAGGATCTTGTTAAAGTGCATTTTCTGGATCAGCAGTTCTGGGGTGGGGCCCGAGACTCTGCATTTCTAATAAGTCCAGGGGAAGCCCTTACCACACTTAGGCAACAGTCTCATTATTCTACGATTCCCTAAATTTGGTAATCGTCCTACTGAGTCATGTAATAAGCATCCTCTCCAGAATCACTAATCAGATTTTCCTGGAAAATGGTCTTACAGATGTATTTTTAACAGTCAGCTCATACGACTGGCCAAGTTTGGGAAACCTTGAAAACCAAAGCCCCAAAGGAGAAATGAATTGCCGACATGGAGACTTAAACACAGATTCCCAAGCAAGTGCTGTTGTCACTAAATTTACCACAAGAGAAATGAAATAATCAGAATGGAGAACAATCCATAATGTTCAAAACAGGTTAAAGAGAAGTGATTCTAATACAAATGGATTATTCAGAGTTTGTGCTGTAGAAACTTCCCAGATTACCAAAACAGGTCCCAGAAAAGGAAAAAAGTATCCAGCAGTTCTGTGAGGAAAACAAAACAAAGTAATGGCAATAAGATACCTTTACTAACATACAAGATGATGTTGAGAGAGCTCATTTTCCCTTTATCTTCCTTCATTTGCCTTCTGAGAACCTATTTACAAAACCATTAGCTACTCAGTTTTGAAATCTTACTCTACAGAAAGGTAAATGCATCATAGCTCCCCAACCCGCTAGCTACCACAGCTTCCCCAGATCCACTACAGCTTCCCCAGACCCACCACGCCTTTCCCAGATCCATCACGATATCTCCAGACCCACCAAGGCTTCCCCAGGTCCACGTGGCTTCCCCAGAACCTTTCCCGCACACACAAGCATATCTTCAGCTCACCAATGATGTCTAGATGGCCACAGACCTGCCAGAATATGAACATTCCACCTTGGGATATTCAACAAGGAAGAAAGACGTAAAATCCTATCTGTTATTCTCCTTGTCATAGATGAACCATTGGTGAGATTTCTTTCAGGAAATAAGATAACAAGCATACAGAGGAATGTGGGTAAGTTGCAAACTCCTAAACATTCATGCCTACATGTAGGGTGAGAAAGTGAGTAGATCAAATAAGCACTGTGCATACCTCTGTTTCCTTTTCAGGGAATAGAAAACACATTCACTGTTCAAGTTAAAGTGCATAAGTATTTTTAAAAATGCAATACTTCAAACACATAAAGCTATAGAAATAATTCACCCAATTGCAGGAAATAAGAACCAGTTAAAGCTCAGTTTTTTTTAGGATTAGCTAAGGGTGTTTCCTGCACCCTGGTGGGTGGGTTGGAGAAAATCAAATGTATGCAACTGGCTTAGATATACTATGATCACCTGAGCAGAAGTCCTTTGTTCAGTGCTGGCAAGGTTGCTTCAAGGCCATGGTTTCGGAGGATACCAGCAGATGTGACCTGCTATAATCTTCCTCCATAACTAATTGACATATGTATTAAGAGCCTCAAAAGTGCTCAGTGACTGGGAAACTTTTGGCAGTCTGGTCTAAGGAATAATTAACTTTGTACCCAAAAGATATCCATAATGCTATCTTATTTGCAAGAAAAATATTTTTGCAAATACCTAATTATCTAAAAATAGAGAAATGGGTAAGTATCTCATGTTGCCCCTACAGTTATATAATTTAAAACTGTGGTGTGTAGAAATATGGAGTTTTTCACATTGTCAAGTGGAAAAAGAAGACTGTAAGATTTAATAAACATAACCTAAGTACACTTAAGTACCCACAGAAAAAGAACTTGAAAGGAATATACGAAAGCTTTCCTTATTGTTCAAATGAAGAGAACAATAAAATATTCTGGGGCAGTTGTAGGAAGTACAGGTTAGCTCTATGGAGTATCAGCACGGAGCTCCCTAACTTACCTATATTATTAAATATAATCAATGATAATTACATTAACCACCATAATTAACTTTTGCCAATGGATGGTGGGATTATGGGGTTTTTTCTCCTGTTTTTCCTGTTTTTTCCTTGAGTGTAACATAATAAACAAATATTGTTTTTAGAAACAGAAATGTAATTAATTTCATATGTAAAAATCATTCTGTATGGAACCTGTCTGTTCTCCCTTCTTTAGCTGATTCTAAGGATATTGACAAGGATACATTTCTCTGGCTTGATCCCTCAGTCCTCTGGCATTTGTGGGGTTAACAGCCAGCTCCTCAGCTTGCCCACCCAGACAAGCTGTGATTATCTCACTGGCAAGTCCATCCCCAACCAATCCCTAGACACAAAGGCCAGAATTAAAGAAATGGGGGTGGGGCAGGTGCCATGCGGTGGCTTTTCCCTGCTTTCCAATATAAAAATGAGAGGAGAAAGCAGAATCTCCTTGTGAAATAATACATGCTAAATGCCGGGCTTTCCCCTCCCCCCTCTGAAGTATCTGGCCCTAGTAAGTAGGATTCATCAGTGTTTTCTGTTTCCTCAAGTAGGATGCTCTTTACTGTGTGCACAAAAGCAGATAAAGCCACAGATGAGTTTCCTGGTCACTGCTGCTGACAGAAAGGTTTCAGATAACATGCAAGAGAGACCCTTCTTTCCTGCTCACTGGACCCGGTTTAAAGGGTCTTCAATCCCTATGTCACAGTTACTGGTTTATAGTTAAGCTGGGTGTAGTGGGCAAAGTTGTTGGTAGAGGATTGGGGAACAGATGGTGGGCTAGTCTCTGACTCTCCCCCTCCTCCTCCCCTCCCCCCCTTCTCTCTCCCTCTCAAGTCTCGACCTTCTGACCTGGTTAGAGACTCACAGACCCCTGACCCCCCATGTTGCAGTCTGTGCATATGAATCTCATTGGATTTGTTTATATTTTCAGCCTTGTGAAAGAAGTCTAGGATCTAGGAAAGCAACCTCACCTTCAAGTTTCTACAGAAAAAAAAGGATTTAAATTCCTATTTAAAACAGAGCTTGTCATAATTGGGAAAAGATTTTCCTCCCTGAAGCACTTTGAGTCAATTAATTGGGTTTTTTGAAGTGTTAATAGGGAAAAAAAAATTTGACCTTTATGGGACTTTTTCATGAAGCTATTCAAGAAAATTGCTGGGCTATTATCCAAACCAATTCTGGGACCACAGAGCCCCCCAGAGCTGAGTGAGTCTGGGAATGGCTGAAATACAAAACATGTATAATTCATTACTCATATCAGGAAAAAGTACCCATTTGATTGAGAGACTACTTTTACACTGGCCCACAAGCCTGTACGTGAGTGAGTGAGTATGTATGAGAGTGAGGGGGAGGGAAGAGAAAGGGGGGAGGGGATGACAATGGTGCTGTGATATTGCAATTTGGAAATGAAAGGCATATTGACAACGATGTTATAAATCTGGACAACACCAAAGTGACCCCCTTGAAAACACCCAAGTATGAAAAATGGAAACAAAACATAGCAAGAGCATATTCAGAGAAACTGACTCTCTCCACTTAATTTTTTTTTTTAAGTAAAAAAGAAAACTATTAAGAAACCAAAGTCAAGAGAAGAGAACTCAGGAACTGAGATCTGAGAGACATCACTCTGGTTCAGGCTTTTCCAGACCCCCAGATTACCCACAACATGTTAAAGATAAAATGGGTGCAATTGGTGAATTACTATCTGTAGACACATGCTGCTTCATTTTAGCCTCAACTAAGACAAAGCTGAAAAAGTATTTTCAAATTCTCTCTGTGTGCTAATTCCTTAGGTACCCATGAATACTTAAATACCATTTTCCCTTCTGTGATAAACACACACACACACACACACACACACACACACACACACATGAGCAAACAATTACAGAGGAAGACAACCACACTTTCACCATTGTTTTTTAGGTTTGTTTTGTTTTTTTCTCCTATAGCTCAGGCCTCTGCTCTTGGTACTTTGAAGGCAAATAACCAGAGCTGAATAAAACTAGCAGCGGTGCCAAAGTTGTGTGGGCTTCATGGGACACTCTCTTACTGGAACAGATGGCTGTATAAATAAAGCACTTCATTCAAATACAAGGAAACTTCCATTCATCTCCCATAGATTGGAAATGGGTGACTGGATTAATTAAATATTCTGGTAAGCAGAGAGGCTCCAATTATCCATGACGGATTTCCATTTGTAAAAATGTACATCATGGATAAGTACACTGTGAGTGGGCTCAAAGGAACACAACCTCATTCTTCACAATGTGGCTCAGAACGGACCCCAGGCTCATCAGTCCAGGGACAGCTGGGCCAACCAGACCTAACTGATGCACAATTCCATTTGGTGAATGCTGGATTTTCATTGTACTGATGTAGGGAAAGCTTCAGAGAGAGTCCAAGCTGATTGTACTCTAAAGAAAGGTCTGGGAAGGAAGAAGCACTTAGATGCATTTCTGGGAGAGGAGAAGATTGATAAAAGGGAAGGGAAAAAAACAGAAGAGGTAAAAGCTGAATTCTAACAGCTATAAAAAACCGACAGCTAACATCATACATAATGGTGAGAAACTAGAAGTTTCTCACCAAGATAAGGAAAAATGTCTCTCTCACAATTCTTTTCCAACTGTGTACTGAAGTCCTACCTAATGCAATAAGAGAAGAAAAGACAACAAATGGTATACAGATCAAGAAGGAAGAAATTAATCTGCCTTTGTTCACATGTGACATGATTATCTAAAATCTGAAAGAACAGACAAAAAACTCCTGAAACTGATATGCAATAATAGTAAGCTGGTAGGATACAAGATTAATATACAAAAGTCAATCATTAAAATACCAGCAGTGGACAAGTGGAATTTGAAATTAAAAATGCAGTATCACTTATATTAACAACCAAAAATTAAATATTTAGATATACATCTAATTAAATACATACAAAATCTAGATGAGGAAAACTACAAGAGCAATGAAATAAATCAGAGAACCAAATAAGTGGAGAGATAGTCCATGTTCATGGATAAGAAGACTAAATATTCTCAAGATGTCAGCTCTTCTCAAATTTATCTATAGATTTAATTCAATCCCATTAAAAAATATCAGCTAGTTATTTTATGTCTCTCAACAAATTGATTCTGAAGTTTATATGGAGATGCAAAAGACACAGAATAGCCAATACAATATTGAAGGAGAAGAGTAAGGTCAGAAAACTGATACTTCCCAACTTCAAGACTGACTATAAAGTTTCAGTAGTTATAATGGTGTGGTCAGGTGAAAGAGTTATAGGTCAGCAGAATGAATAGAGAGCCCAGAAGTAGACTCTTATAAATACGGTCAACTGATCTTTAACAAAGGAGCAAAGGTGATTCAGTGGAACAAAAGTTAGTCTTTACAACAAATGATGTTGGAACAACTGGACATCACATGTAAGAAAATGAATCTAGACACAGAGCTTACACTCTCCACAAAAATTAAAATGGACCTAAATGTAAAACACAAAACTAAAATTCCTAGAGGATAACATAGGAGAAAACATAGATGGTCTTGAGTATAGTGATGCCTTCTTAGCTGCAACACCAAAGTCACAATCCATGAAAGAAAATAATTGATAAGCTGGACTTGATTAAAATTAAAAACTTCTGCTCTGATAAAGACAATATCAAGAGAATAAAACAAGCCACAGACTGAGATACAAAATTTGAAGAAAGACACAAAAAATTCTTATACAAAATATACAAAGATTTCTTTAAATAAAGAAAATGAACAACCCAATTAGAAAATGGGCAAAAGACCTGAACAGGCACCTCGCCAAAGAAGATACACAGATGGCAAATAAGCATATGAGAAGATGCTCCACATCATATGTCATCAGGGAAATGCAAATTAAGACAGTGATAAGATACCACTGCACCCCTATATGAATGGCCAAAATCTGAATCACTGACATCAAATCTGGTGAGAATGTGGAACAACAGGAACTCTCATTTCTTATGGGAATACAAAATAGTACAGCCACTTCTGAAGAACAGCTGACATACTCTTACCATATAACTCACCAATCGTACCCCTTGGTATTTACTCAAATGAGTTGAAAATGTATGTCCACATAAAAACCTGCACATTAATTTTTATAGCAAGTTTATTCCTAATTCCTAAAACTTGAAAGCAGCCAAGATGTCCTTCAGCTGGTGAATGGATAAATAAACAGTTATATCCAGACAACGGAATATTTTTCAAAACTATCAAGCCATAAAGAGACATGGGGGAAGCTTAAGTGTATATTACTAAGTAAAAGAAGTCAACCTGAAATGGCTACATACTGTATGATTCCAACTAGACGACATCCTAGAAAAGTCAAAAACATGGAGACAGTAAAAAGATCAGCAGTCGCTAGGGTTTAAGGGGGGCAGAGGAATGAGTAAGTGGACCACAGAGGATTTTTAGGGCAGTGAAACTATTCTGTATGATACTATAACGGAGGGCACATACCATTATACATTTATCCAAACCCATAGAACGCATAACACCAAGAATGAACCATAATGAAAACTGTGGTCTTTGGGTGACTATTATGTGTCAATGTAGCCTAATCAATTGTAACACATGTTCCACTCTGGTCTGGGATATTGCAAGTGTAGGGGCAAGGGATCTATGGGAAATTCCTGTACTTTCTGCTGATTTTTTTTTGTGAAGCTAAACTTTTTCTAATATATAAAGTATACAAAAAAAAAAAAAAACACCCTGAATTCTCCCCTGGTCCAGTAGGATACTGGGAAGAGAGAGAAGAACTGTCAAGATTATAGGAGGTGTAAATGGATGTGTCTGACCAGCTTCTACATTTCATATCCTTGGAGGGTATCCACTGCAGAGTGAGGGACAGGAATATAGGTTCCACGTTCCAAGGGAGGGCATGGCCCTCCCAGCACATTTCCTCGAGAACCCAGCATGTGTGTGCTTCCAAAGCCAACTGTGGGGATCCTAGTGGGGATCAGCGCCAAGGAATGGCCACAGGCATGATGTGAGGGTCTGACCACCTGGGTCTGAATCCCTGATGGACCTGAGTCAGTCAGGTTGCCTCTCCAAACCTTAGCTATCTTATATATAAAATGAGGCAACAGTACAGACTTTCTCTGAATTGTTGAGTCGGGAAAACAGAATGAATGGCACAGGCAGAGTGCTGAGCACAGTGTCAGTGGACCTTTGCTCAAAGCTGGCGGCCTCCTTCTTCTCCATATGTAAGGACGGCAGAAGGAGTAGCCCCGGCAGCAGGAGGTAAGGTACACTCCCCAGGTGCCAGGTGTGCCATTTGCATGGGTATCGAGAGAGCTTAACAGGCAGATGTTTTTGGGCATGGCCTGCATGCTGCCGTGACTAAGCCCCATGTTCCATCAGGGCTGAGGCCTGGCCTGCTCCTGTCAGTGTGGGTCCCAAGGTTTTCCTTTCCTCCCAGCCTGCCCTCCTCTCCCTGGATGCCATCTCCTATGGTTGAGCTTCTGGAATGCAACTGCTGAGTTCCCATTCCCCTTTCCCTGCCACTCAGCGGCAGTCTGCTAGCAGAGCTGGGCTGGATGGGGACAGTGATGAGGTACTTCCCCGCACCCTGTGTTAATGCAGATGATTCTCACCCCCAGCACTGCATTTTGACCAACACACAATAGTTTTCCTTTCTTTGGCCTTTGTCTCTTGCTGGGTACCACACACTTTAACACATTCCACCTGGTGTGATCTTTTCAACCACTTTGGAGATTGGTAGTGTTGTTTCCAATGTAGAGGTGTGAACATCAAGAATTTGGAAAAGTGAGAAACTTGACCAACGTCACAGATCCTAAGGGGCAGGGGCAGAATTTAACCAAATGTATCAATATCTGCCCCTAAGCCCACGTTCTGCCTTCGGTGGAGAGCTCTCTTCTGGTGTCTGGCTGCCCCCAGTGGCCCACTGCTGGCTCCTGGGCCCTGGCGGGCAGCTCCAGAGAAATCACTCTGTGATGCTTTAGTGGAAAAAGCACAAAGCAGGCCCCCCTCAGTACGCTGGTCTCAGCCGGTTCTCAGGTAGCCTGTGTCAAGTTCAGATAAAGGAAAAAGACAAAGATGAGAAACAGTCACCATGAAATACCTCCTTTTGGTTTCTAATGACGTGTCTATTTGCAATTCATCCTGCTAGTAACTGGATCATAAAACCCAATCGTCGGCTGGCCCCATGTCCCTCACGATGAAAACACCGGGAAAGTAACCAATGGTGTACCGCTGCCCGCCCCAGAAACCCGCTCTGTATCGCCAGAGTAAGAACTTCCCATAAGAGGTGGGAGCTATAAAAACTCATGAGAAAGAAATAAACTTAGGCCACTCTGACAGAGACGGGCACTTGTGCTGGGAAGAATCAGCTGGGGAGGGAAGAGAACCGGGCTCTTGGGTTGTTTACGGAACAGCTACTTACACAGCACCTTGAACTTCTGTACCTTTGCTCAATCCAAGCCTGGAAGAGCATCTCTCACTTTTCTGGAGGATTTGAAATGCAGTGGGAAAGCCACAGTAGCATGTGGCAGAAACTCTGTGGGCTCTGGAGTCAGGCAAGCTGGGAGTCACGAGGTAGGCCTGCACTTACCCCCGGTCAAGTCACGGAAACTTCCTGGGTCTCTGTTTCCTGATCTGTGAACTGGTCATGCTGTATATTTAAGGTGATGCCTCAAACTGTACGCTCTCCATGCTGCCCACCGTCACACACATGCTGTCGTCACCATTTCACGGATGTTGGATAACCACCGAGAGGAGGAGAGGAAGGCATTGGGTGGTCGAGAAGGAGGACTCGCACGTACAGGGCTGCTCAGGGGAGTTGAGGACCAGTGGGACGTGTGGCCCCGGGCCCCTCTCCTTTCATTCAGTCTCAGGGAAGTGTGTGTGTGTGTGTGTGTGTGTGTGTGTGTGCGCGCGCGCGCACAGGCTTGGAGGAAAGGAACAAAAGGGCATGCAGTCCATCATACACAGTGAAAGCACAAACCAAAGCAACATGTGAGCATGGGGACCCCAAAAGGAGAGGCCCATGTGCAGACGACACTGACTAATCATCCTTTTCCAAGGACCACCCCTAAGAGGGCAGAATCATGCAGCCCTTAAAGATCATTGTGTCTACCTTGTTGATTTTAATGAGAGAAAAAAGTCAAGCCCCAAAGAGGGAAAGTGATTTGTGCAGAGAACTTGAGCTGCCAGTGAGGATAGAGTCCTCTTCCCTCATCCTTTCCCTCCCTCAGTCATCATCCTTCCCAACACATAGTTACCGAGTACCCCAGTTTGCAGCAGACTAAAGAGGACACAGGAGCAATGAGGCTGGCGGACACCATCTGAACACTATGCTCTACTCTGTACTGCAAAGCTGCTGCCTGACCACCGACTCCCAGCTCTGCCCAGAGGGGAGAAGCCGGGCTTGATAAGTGAAAATGCTTACGACATAGAATAGGTTTTAGAAGGGGGTGAGAGCAGCAGAGTTGGGTTGAGGTGCTCACGGAAAGCTTTTCTGGAGAGGAAGGGCTTGAGCTTGTGCTGAGCACCCATTGTCCAGGCCCAGACTGACAGGTTAGGGATGGGAGCTCACCAAGGGCAAACTGCCTGCCCCTGGGGCATTCCTGCACCCACCCAGCCCCCCCCCCACCACCAACAGTACATCACTTGAGCAGAAATGCAGTACATTTCCAGAAAGTCACCAGCAACAGAAGTTGGATAAGAACTGGGGGCGGGGAGTCCTTGTTCATTAAGGAAGGTACTAGATAAGTGTGATTCCTTGACACCAGGACTGGGTACAATCAGCCCAGCTTCAGGAAACAAGGAAGTCTTTATACAGTGCCTCCTTGAGGTATGAAAAGCCCACTTAGAACAGAAATGATGATCTGCTTGGGGAGACATGATAAGACCTCTCCAGGGGGGTGCCAGGAAGTCAACCTGCCTCAGTCACATTTACATCCCTGGGAGACCCTTAGGAGAAATTCAGTTAAAACCCATGACTTTTATCAAATCTCTATGGCCCGTTTGAAAAGACTGATTCTTAGGAAGAGCTGACTCCAGCATTATATGGTTTTAGCTGAGCTGTAATGAAAAGAATAAAACAATAGAGAAAAAACTGCCATGTGTTTTTATTAAAACAAAAATATAACAACAACTTAAAGCTGCTTTTGGAGATGCTGCAGGTAAAGGCTTCCCTCTTCTTTGGTCTCACGTCTCCCTCTCCTGCTCTGCCTCCTTATTTTTCTCTCTTCTTCATCCTGAGCCAAGAAGTTCACAAGATTCCAACTTTCTGTAGGGGACACCTACTGGGCTTTAGTGCCCTTCCAGGGTAGGATGGTAGCAAAGACACTGAGTGTTGTTTTTCATTGATCCTGGAATTTCCACAGGACAAGAAAAAAAAACACGGTGCTGCAGTAAAAAAGGCAGATCAGGAGTCAAGGACGGGTGTAACTAATGATGAAGGAGTTAGAGCTACAGGCATAATTTGTTTCTTCTGCACCTATACAATCCAAAAAGATATTGCAGAACAGGAAGTGCTAGAATTGGAAAGAATTTGAGAAATTATCTAGTCAAGGGATGACAAGATTCCATGTGAAATACCAGCTCTAAGCTATTGACTTTGATAAACCCTTCTTCCTGGAACTTTGCATTGAGTAGTATTCTGAGGCCCAAGCTGAACTCATCAGGACAGTCTGTTCTGATCTGAGAGCAGTGCCTGGCATGGGAGAAGGAGGAAGAAGGGTCAGTGGTGATGTCTGGCATTAACATTCTGCATCTAGTCCAACACTCATTATACGAAAGAGAAACCCAAGACCCACAGAGACTGGACAGTCTGTCCACAGTCACATGGAGACAGTGTTTTACATCCCAATTCAAATATTGGTCCAGAGAAGAGAAGATGCATATGTCCCTGTTTCAGTGACTTCTTATCACCCAGCAAGCTACTCCCAAATTTAGTGGCTGAAATACCAATGATCTATTATTTTCCTTTTCTGTTGAATGGGAGCTGGGGATGGGGGAGTTGAGTGTTTTCAAGAAAACCCAGGCAGGGCTTCCAAGAGAGCAAAAGTGGAAGCTTCCAGGCCTCGTCAGGCCTTGGCTGGGATTGGCACCACCTCCATCACATCCCATTGGTCAGAACTGTCCTTACCTTTGAATGTACATGTAGGGATCAGGGCAATTGGACCATCTGTGCTGATAATCTGCCACAGTCCCTCCTCCATGCTGTCAGCATCCAGCAAGTGAGGATGCCACAGACTGGGTCACCTAGGCAGGTGAGTAAAACCTCCTCAGCCTCAGCAGCCCAACCTGTGAGGAATAATCCTGATCTCACAGCATCACATTGAACACCAGCGCATCAATGAACATGCTGAAATCTTTTAAAAGCGAAGGACAACGACCAAAACAGTGCTGATTGAAATGAGCTGAGAACATGCACATTTTTCAACTCAGAAAAGCAATTCCACTGTAAATACTTCATGTCAGTGAAGCCCTGCCTTTGATCTGGTAAAGTAACACTCCCGATGGCCCGGGACTCCGGTGACTAGGTTTTGCATTCCCCGCACAGACAGATTTTCATACTGACTAGACAGGGATTACGAGCTGTGTGTCAACTCCTTACCTTTGGATCTGTTTCTGCATTTCCGGAGAGCACACTCTAAAATTCATGAGATCGGAGGCGCTCTCTGCACGGTCTCATGCAGGCAGTGACAGACGCCTTTAATTTGTAAGCATTAGCAGAATGAAATGCAGTTGCCGAAAGTGTAATTGGATCGGCTTTGTATTTTATGTCAGCGTTCCCAAGTACTGTGAAGATGCTCAGCACCTCCTGAGAGCAATGCAGGAGTTGTGGAAGGCATGACAAACAAGAGCAGAGTCAACTCTTTACTGTTGCGTTCGGGCTGTGCTGTGTGCACACGCGTGTGTGTGTGAGAGAGAGACAGAGACAGAGACCATGCACATTCACCTTACCAAGGCAGTAGTCATCAAGCAGGAGAGCTTAAGATCTGCTGAGAAGCATAACAGCTTTCAAACCTTTCTGGTATTAAAATGTTCTATAATCACCTTCCATTAGTAAAACCAGAAAAAGCCTGGCTTTAGTGCAAAGCACAAAATTCATTTCCTTTCCTCTCCCCGCCCCCGGTCCCACTCCCACAAAATGTCTTTGTGCCAAAAATATTTCAGATCATTTAGCTCTCAAGAAAAAAAATCAGTATTTCTGTGTGTGTGTGTGTGTGTGTGTGTGTGTGTGTGTGTCAAAAAAAAAAAAAAGGTCCAGATTTCATGGCTGACAACGACTGGCAAACAGCAAAGTTTGCCATAACTACATAATATAATTAAGACTGAAAAAAAGGGAAACCAGTCTTGTGCATCCACCTCACTTCATATGTAAGGAAAGGCGGTCCCTGTTGCCAAAATGCACCTAGAATTCTAGTTCACTTCTGACCCCCAGATGGTAAGAGGCATGCAAACAGGCCAACACATGAAAGGCAGCTTATAGATCTGGAGACATTTAGCATGGATGAAAAAAGGCTGAAGCAGGAAACCAGAGCTGTCTTTATGGATCTAAAGGATTGCCCCAGAGAGCAGAGAGCAAACTAGTTCTCTGAGCTGAAAGAACAGGGAGACAGCCAATAGGCAAGGTTTCCAGAAGGCGTATCATGCTCTAGCTGAGAGTTTCTCAAAGACTTTCCATTAAACAATGTTGGTTCTATGTTGCTAGTTTTAGAATATGCCATCTGAAAAAGAAAGTCAGTGAACAAATATTTTGGGGAAGGTTGCAAAACATATCTCCATGTTTTAGCTATCACAACGTATATTAAAAACTTCAGGAAGATGTTAAAAAAGGCCTACAGGAAAGCAAACATAACCCCCTGTTTTCCCACTGACTCTATGATCTTGCTTACACTATTGTATCAATATTTCTTTGAGATAGTGTTGTAATAAACACACTTTTGGAAATTTTGAACTACAAGAGAAGTTCAAATGCTTTAACCTCATATTTAAAATTCAGAAAGATCTGCTCCCGACTTTCTAAACTTTATTTCCTACAGTGTTCTATTACTCCCAACTTCAACATCTTTGCTGTTAACGTACCTTCTACCTGGAATCTTAGGTCATCCTAATATCCTAATAGATAGCCTACTAGATATCCTAATTAGATATTAGGAGATATATCTTAATATCTCTATGTGCGTAAATCGTATTCTGTTCTTATTCACAGCAACTGAAAATTTCCAGAGTGCAGTGCAGAGTGGAGTGCAGGCCTGGAAGCATGCAGTGGAAGCTGAGTGTGTCCATTTACCCCATTGCAGAGATCCTAAAAGCAGTGTGATTGTCAAGGACCAAGGTCAGTCCTGTTGACCTTGAAGAAGACAGCCACCATGTTGCCAATGGCCTATGAAGTGGGATACATGGCAGGAAGCTGGGAGCAGCCCCGAGAACCTCAGCCCCTCACCCTAGAAGTGCAGACTAGGAAGTAGAGAACCCAGGTAGCCATGCCTGGGCTCCTGACCAACAGAACCCATGAGATGATGTGCCTTGTTTTAATAGCTCTTTTCTGTAATTCATTATGTAGCAATGGAAAATAAATACATTTGGCCTGGAGACCATGAAAAAAATTTAAGGGAAGACTTTGTGGAGATTGTATCTTAACAGAAATATATTCCTTGCATCTTCTTTCATCAGTGTCCTACCTGCCTCTTAAATGAATGACACTTGAGGTTTCATTCCATAAATATTTATTGAGCACACACTATGGTTCAGGTTCTGTCTTAGGTACTTGGGTTTTAATGAACAAAAGACACCATGATTTGTGTCCTTGTGGAGCTCACATTCAGTAGGACATGCAAGGACCTTGGGGTCACCCTGGAGTTCTGTCTTCCACCCCAACTTGGGTTCATTCAGCTCGAAAACTCACTGGAACCAAGATTCTTCCAAGATGTGTGACTCAGGATTAAGAGATTTAGCTTCTCTGAGTTTTCTCATGTCCAAAGTGATGATCATTCTCTCTATCTTTCAGGATCTTTGAGAACAGTAAACAAGAAACAAAAACCAGGTGTCTGTAACAATGTTGCCCCTCAATGGAGTTTCTGTTCCTCTGACCTGGAGAATTTGTGACCACCCACATGTATGTTAACAGCAGCTATAGCCATTCCTTTCACTGTAGTTAAAAGATTCATAGTTGTCTCAGGAGGGTTTCCCTAGATGCAGATCCTGAGTGCAGGATTGGTGTGGAAGTGATATACTGGGATATATTGTTTGGAAAGACCATAAGTGTGGTGGAGGAGGGCAAAAAAAGGGAAGGAAACCAAACCATCAGAAACTATCAAGAAAAACTACTGTGGAAGGGGAACCATAGTTCAATTCCACAAGGAAATACTGGAAACAATGCAGGTTATAAGTCAAAATTGTCCTGACTGGAGAAGAACAGTCTCGGGAATTTGTCTGCTCTGCCTGTGCTGGTCTTGGGCTACATATAGCCTGACCCCCAAGGGAGGTAAGTTTTCAGACACTCCATGGTGGGAGGTGGGTTCCAAATGTATGGACAAGACACATGGCTCTCAGCAGCCAAAAGACAGATGTAACTAAGACAAGGAGGTGCTGGCTGTTGGGAGTGAAGCACAGAGGGAGCCAGTGGACATGAAACCAGAAAGGGGCTGAAGGAAGCAGAGCCTGGTGTGTCCACTGCAGTGGCCAAGGGAGTCCTGGCCCTAAGCCTGGGAACTGAAAAAGCTTCTCCATAGTGAAGGACAGGATTTCCTTCTAAGTAAGTCTACAGATGCTCACAGAACAAGTAGTATAGTGCAGATGAGGCCTGAAGAAGACCCCACCTTTGGATACACTCTGATGTCATCAGAGCTCTTTCTTCAATATTATCTGAGTCTTCACAATGGTCTTTGTGGTAGGTATTACCTGCACCTCTATTTTATAGGATGGCAAACTGAAGTTCAGCTCAGGTATGAAGCTCACCTGAGATCACAATGCATTCTAGAAGTCAAACCAGGACTCAAGACCTTGTCTTCTAAGTCCATTGATTTTTCTACTAAATAGTCTACTAAATATTAAGCAGAACACATTTGATCATTAGGAACCATTGCAAGCATGGGGAGAATCCTTGTCACAAAATATATAGGGGAACGATAAAAACGCCTGGAGATTCACTACGGGTTCTGCCAGCAAAGTGGTCTCTCTCGCTACTCCTCTATCCTAACCATGTAATGGTTCAGGAACTCATCGGAATGCATCCCACCAAGACTTGGTCACAGGTTGGAGGAAGGATGTAATCCTGCCACACTTCTTAGGAGTCATAAACCATAATATGTTGTAAATCACGACTCAGGATATGAAGAAACACCTATTGCGTAAAACTAAAGTGCTGAGAATGGATGGGAAGGTGCAGTGTTTCATTGGCAGTAAATATAGCATCTCAACAAGCTATTTTGATGATATTTTAATCAACCTCCAGTATTTTCACTAAATGAATACTGTGAGATATGGGCTATACCAACACATTGTAAGTCACTTATAAGTCCTTTAATTATAAGGACATTATACTTTTACTAATAAGTCCATACAAGAGTCCTTAAGAATGACTGCAGTCATAAGAAGAACTACATAAACCCAGATGATCTACTAAGAACAACATAAACCATGTAGAAAACAATTCCTTATGTTGGTTTATTTCAAAAAAAAAAGCAGAATATTCTATTAAATATTTTCATAAGGAGGCAAAGCTCTTGTGATTCTAAAAAACCTTAACATTTACATTCTTTCAGCAAGTAGGTACTGAGTACCAATCATGGACCAGAAACTGGGCAAGAGGAAGAAGACACAGAAGAGAATGAGGTGGTGCCTGTCTTCAGTGAGCCCACAATATAGTCCAGTTGGGAAGAGAGACAGTAGATTATTTTAAAGCTGATAGTTGCCTCTGATAGAGACCTGCATGAGGTATGGTGGGAGAACCAAGAGGGGTACCTGCCCTCGCCTGTACATTTAGGAAAATCTCGGAATAAGAGAAACCTGAGCTGAGTATGAAAGGGAAAGGAGGAATTAACAAGTGAGAGAGAGAATTAACAAGTAACAAAGAACGCTGAGGTCAGTAAGATGGGTAGTATGATTTTCCTCATTTTACAGACGAGGAAATGAGACTCAGGACACACCAGACAATTGAGCAATATTTCCAAGTGTTTAAAGAACTGAGCCAAAGGATCAGAGCTGGGCTCCTGTTCCTTTAGCATCATGCAGAGATCAGACAGGACACTAGTCTCCACATGCAGGATAACGTAGAGAGGAAACCAACAGCCATCCTCCAGCAGGAGAGTCTAAAAACGTAGAGGCTCCAATAGGTGGTGCAGAAATTGTACAAAACAGTAAGAAGAGAACCTAAAGGGTCTTAGCTTTAGAAGATTTGAGAAAGACAGGAGCTCTTCTCAAATCATCGCTGGCACGTCTAAGAGAAGAGACTAGTTTTGTGTGCTCCTGAAGAGACACAACTATGGCTTTTTTTTTTAACATCTTTATTGGAGTATAATTGCTTTACAATGTTCTGTTAGTTTCTGCTGTATAACAAAGTGAATCAGTTATATGTATACATATATCCCCATATCCCCTCCCTTTTGCATCTCCCTCCCACCCTCCTTATCCCACCCCTCTAGGTGGTCACAAAGCATGAGTTGATCTCCCTGTGCTAGGGAAGCCTCCCAGTGGGAGGCTGCTTCCCACTAGCTATCTATTTTACATTTGGTAGTGTATATATGTCAGTGCTACTCTCTCACTTCGTCCCAGCTTACCCTTCCCCCTCCCCATGTCCTCAGGTCCACTCTCCACATCTGCGTCTTTATTCCTGTCCTGCCCCTAAGTTCATCAGAACCATTTTTTTTTAGATTCCATATATATGTGTTAGCATACGGTATTTGTTTTTCTGTTTCTGACTTACTTCACTCTGTATGACAGACTCTAGGTCCATCCACCTCCCTGTAAATAACTCAATTTTGTTTCTTTTTATGGCTGAGTAATAGTCTATTGTACATATGTGCCACATCTTCTTTATCCATTCATCTGTCGATGGACACTTAGGTTGCGTCCATATCGTGGCTATTGTAAATAGAGCTGCAATGAACATTGTGGTACATGACTCTTTTTGAATTATGGTTTTCTCAGGGTATATGTCCAGTAGTGGGATTGATGGGCCATATGGTAGTTCTATTTTTAGTTTTTAAGGAACCTCCATACTCTTCTCCATAGTGGCAGTACCAATTGACATTCCCACCAACAGTGCAGAAGGTTTCCCTTTTCTCCACACCCTCTCCAGCATTTGTTGTTTGTAGATTTTCTGATGATGCCCATACTGACCGGGGTGAGGATGGCCATCCTCACTGTGGTTTTGACTGGTATTTCTCTAATGATTAGTGATACAACTATGGCTTTTTGAGACACAGTTCATTCTCAGCAGAAGAAACACTTCTTCTGGGTCCCCAGCAGCAGACCCTGTATAGGTGTCTTCTTGAAGAAGTGCTCATGGGAGAACCTGGCAAGACAGAAGGGGAAGCAGGATGGGAAATAGGAAGAAGTCACGTGAGTGTGCAACCTCAGGCGAAGTGGTCCCAAGGGGAGCATGGGGGTGTCTCACCTGGAGATGGGCTAGCAGGCTCCTGCACCTGCCAGCTTCTGGCTAAGGGCATCGGAGATGCTCTGAGCTCCCACGTTCTCCAGGCAGACAAAGCGGGTAGGAGCCTCAACGAGAGTTGCTGCTGAGAGTTAGAGCAAGTGCACAGTGTGCTGGGCAGGGGAGCACAGAACTGTAAGAAAGAATGATCCCAGGGGATTTGGACTGAGAAACAGCAGCATGGCTACAAGAACAGTCCCCACATGTGAAGGGACCCTCATCACAGAATGGGACCCTCACAGGTAGAAGCTACTATCAGTGTCCCCATTTATACATGGAGAAGGTGAGAACAGAGAGCTTGAGTAACTCACTCAAGGACACACAGCTACTTATGTTAAAGCAGGCATTCAAAGAGACAGCATGACTCCAGAGCTTATACCCTTAAACACTGAGCCAACTGCCTGGACAAATCATAAAGATTAAACAAAATAAGGAAAGTGAAGTGTCTAGCGCAACACCTAGTACATTCTTTTGTCTAAAAAAAAAAAAAGATAGCTGTTATTAGTTTTAAACAGGCAAGATTCTAGACATTTCAGAAAGAAACCTCCACATATCAAGAGTATTTAATTCATTCATTTATCCAGGTATTGGGCACAATCATCATTCGAGGCCCTGCAGGCGGTGGTGTGTAAAACCAACATTATTACTGTCTTCACGAAGCATATATGATTTTTAAGATGATGTTCTCCCATCCAAATTCTGACATATCACGGAAGATGAAATACTGAAAAAGTTTTAAAAAGCTTAAGTTAATGAGCATTAGGGATTATGATTGATTTAAAAGGGTTGGATAAGTCTGGAAGCTCAATAATTAGATGAGGAAAGACCAGAAGACCCAGAGATGTTTAGTCAATTTAGGAATTCCTGTATCAAAGGTAAATATTAACTATGACAGTGATGATTTTAATCCAGTTTTCTTAACTATGTAATCCAAGCTCTTTCTATCATGGCAGGTTGACAGAGAGAAGATTAAGGCAAAATAAACATCAAAAGGGCTATCATGTCATGTGGAAGACTGGGTTTTTGTTTGATGTTGCATCAAGAGAGGTTAAAAAAGAAAAAAATAAATATTTTAAGCTAAAGATGTTAACAGCAGATTGGATTCAGGCAAATGCAAAAATGACCAATTGTTAATAAGGTGTTGGATGGGTTATTTGACCAGAAGACTCTCAGAGTAACTAAATCCTAAAATCATTTGTATATTCTAATAATCTTCAAGAGCAGTACGCCTTTCTTCACATCTTCCCTGGTACACACACTGCATATGGCATTTCCAGATTAACAAGGGAGGGCTTTTAGAGACGACGGTGAGGACACCCAAAGAGCATTTTGACTGAAATCTCCATTTGTCTGGAAGCCACATTACTCAATACTCTGGCCTCAGGTCATCCCCGAGAAGGGATGCAATTTTATTGCAGCTGGTAAGTAGTTAAGTAAAAAGTGGCTGGGCTTGAAGACCTTTCATGTTATTTCTACTCTGTTGGGATGATTAAAGTTTGTAAACCTTATAGTTTGCCATCTTCTGGAGTTTACTCTATCCACTTTCCCTCCTCCAAAGCTTGTCAGGGCCTATTCTCTTCTCTCTGCTTATGATGCTCTCTGAACATCCTTCTCTTGCTTAACTCTTACTCTTCTTCAAAACTCAACTCCGGGGTTACATCCCTAGTCCCCTGCCCTTCCCATCCCTACATCAGGTTTCAGACTCCAGATCTCTCCTAGAACCTGGACTGCTGCCATCAGAGCAGTGATCACACTGAATTACACTCATCTGTCTGTCTGTCTACCCCACCAGCCTGTGGAACATGCTCTGACCTCTGTGACTCCAGCCTCTAGTTCATAGTGGTACCTAGAGGGGCATGTCAATGGAGTAAGTGTTCACTACTTCCCTCCCCATCCAAACCTTGAGGTCAGCTCACAGTCCAGTAGCCCTCAGGGGTGTGGGATCTGTGAGTGCCTCCCAGGAATTGTCTGCTGCAGCATCCAAGTGACTAGATCCCAAGGAAAGGGTATGCTTACATGGATGGCTCTGAGAACCCACAGAAAAAGCAGCTGTTTGAAGATGGGAACATGTTCTAAATGCTTCCATGTTAATTGAGAAGCTTTAACTCCAGCCCCGGAACTCCTGTGCATTGTAAGAAACCATTTCAGTGATTCTATTTAAAATTCACTGAGCACCTGATACACCTCAAGCAGTGCACTGAAATCTGGTCCAGCAAATGTTTTCACCCTGGACCAGACAGCACCTCTGGTCTGGACCTCCTACACTGGACAGCACTGTCTCCCAGGGGCTGGCACGTGTCAGTGTTCACAGGCTTGATGCCTGTTTCTAGGAGACACCAGAGCACAGCAACATCCTATTGAATTGTTTAACTTGAACAATTTCAGAAAACAATCTTAATGGTGCATGGAGGCCCTTTCATTGTCTTGGTTCACTAGTTATAAGTGGATTTCAATATGCATTTAATCAAAATACCCAGCTGCATTCATTTAAAAACGCAGCCCGCAAATAGCATCTAAGTGGGCCTTTTACCTCCCTGCTAAGAAAATGCAGGAGAGATTTCACTAGAATTTAATTTTACAGAAAACTAAAAGCCCCTGGCATCAGCTATTTGTGATGCAAATTTTAATTCTGTCTTTATTGTAACAAAGACAGTTAATAAACAAGTATATCCATGCAGAAGAGGGACAAGGCTGAAGGGAGAAGGGCAGGCAGCAGGTCATCAGGACTCAGCCTCCCCAACGTCTAAATTCACCACAAACCCTGCAGGCTGACTCAGAAAATCAATAATGTGGAGTACAGTTGCTCTCTCTTCGGAAACAACAAGACGTATTAGACAGAGTTTAGGTTTTAGGGTCATATTTGCAAGCTAGATGACCTTAGAAGATTATTAATCTTTTCAAGGTTTCATCATCTTCATCTTTAAAGTACATGTAGGAAAGTCTATGGTATAGGGTTTGTTAGGGGTGGAATTTTGTCCCCTAAGCATTCATATGTTAAAATACTATTCATACGTTGAAGTTTCCCAGTGCCTCAAAATGTGACCTTATTTGGAAATAGGCTTATTGAAGGTATAACTGGATCAGATGAAGTCATAGTGGAGTAGAGTTGGCCCCTAACCCAGTGTGACTGGTGTCTTTATAAAAGTAGAAATTTGGACACACACACGTCCAGCGAGAACATCATGTAAACATGAAGGCAGACATCTGGGTGATGGGTCTACAAACCATGGACCCAAGGAGCACCAGCTATTGCCAATAAACCACCAGAAGCCAGGAGAAGGGCCTGGAGGAGACTCTTCCTCACAGCCTCAGAAAAAGCAAACCCTGCTGACACCTTGACCTCCTACTCTGGTCCCAAGAACTGTGAGGAAATTCATTCATGTTGTTTAAGTTCTCAGTTTGTGAAATTGTGTTATAGCAGCCCTAGTGAACCAATACAACATTGCTCTAAAGACTGGAAAAAGAGCCCACTATGTTAATTAACAAGGTGAGGTGACGGGTGTGTGAATTATTTTGATCTTGGTAATCATTCTACAACATATATCAAATCATCATGCTGTATGCTTTTTATACATGTAGTTATATTTTTTGATTATTCCTCAGTAAAGAAAAGTCAGTCCTTAAGGTGCGGGGTGGTGTCTGCAGAAGCATCAAGCACTGGGCTTGGCTCTTAGTAGGTGTTCACAGAAGTTGAGTCCTTTGTCTTTGTACTGGCCAGAGCATGGCTCAAGTGTGGGAGACAGAGAAGCTGAGGACAATTCAGTAAGTTGGGCGTCAAGGCATGCGCTAAATAAACAGCACACCATTCTGCAAACATGAAAACTTCTTACCGGTGTGGGTAGCTGGTTGCCTGAAAAAGTCCTTTTTGTTTTCTCCCATAAGAAACACTGCAGCATGTAATCTTCATCAGATCTTCTTAATTCCAGAAAGAATTGCTTGAAAGTTGCTTTTAGTTGGGCGAATGTGAGGTGTGCACATTGCCCACGCTAGGCTGTTAGGAGGTCGTGTGGCACTGGGACAGGCTTGCCCCTCTCACCACCTCATGTGTCTGCACAGCTGCTCGACTGACAAGCCGATGTAAATTCCATATGAATGAAAGTGCCTTCTGGAAGGTAAAGGATTGAGGCTCTGACCCTTTCCATTCTGTGGTTCAATAGTATTAGAACCATTTTGAAGGACCAAGAGGGCTCTGACAAAGCTTTCTAGCAGGAAAGGACATCAGGGCCCCAGAGTGTACATCGCCAGAAGGGAAGGAGGTTTGGACAGTGAGCAGGGCTCATCACCACTTTCGAGAGGAGTTGTGCTCACACACACAGGTGGTGGAGGAGGCCAGACACCAGCTGGGCCTAACCTCCCCCTTCTGACAGGCCGGCCTTGAGGAGGACAATCGGGGTAATTGTGGACCATTGAAGAAGTGGATGAGTTAGGACCCGGTCAATTACATGGACCCCATTTCAAATGTAGCCCCGTGGCGGCAGCAACAGGGGCCGGAGACCAGGATGTGGCAAAGGACTGATGCCCCTTCCAGAAATGTTGCTTTATTTGCCAAAGGAAAGGGATGACGACACAAAGCTTTGCCTTCGCCTCTTTGCTGGCAACTTGCTTTTCTGCCCCTTCACCAGCTTTTCTGTGGCAACCACCAGGCACGTAGCAACTACCAGATCCTCTATTTTCCATTCCTTCCCTCTCCTGTGCATCTTCCTCTCATCCCCGGTGAGAACTGAGCTGGTAGCGAGTTGCCTGTCTGGCAAACTGGAAATACACAGCCAAATCATTGGCAATGGGAATACCCTTTAATCCAGCAATTTCACTGCAGAGATGTTCATTAATGTTACAATTGAAAAGAGTAGAAAATAAAACGGAGAGAAGTTCCATGCCCAACATTAAGAAGTTGCATAAATAAGTAATGTACAGTGCACTGCAAACTTATCCTGCTGCTCAAAGAGATGGGGTAGAGCAGGGTGGACAAAGAACAGCCTAAGAGTCAAGCCTGACCCATGCCTGTGTGTGTGGCTCATAAGATTTGAAAGGTTTTTTTACATTTTTTAAGTGGTTGAAAAAAAATAAAAAGAAGAAGATTATTTGGTCTTAAGATTTGAAAGTTTTTACATTTTTTAAGTGGTTGAAAAAAATTAAAAGAAGAAGATTATTTGGTCTTACGTGACAGTGTTCATAAATGAAGTTTTTGGAAATACAGCCATGCCTGATCCTTACATCTATTCTAAGGCTACTTTCGTGCTACAACAGCATTGTAAAGAGTTATAACAGAGCCTACAGCATTTACTGTTTGGCCCGTTACAGACTTCTGTGGTAGAAGAATTATCACAGGGGAAGTTCATTTTCCATGGAAAGGTAGGTACCAAAGCACATAGGTAACATGAAGGTCCGTGTTTGGAAACGTAGACCCTGCTGAGTTCGGGGAGGGGAATATTTGAAAAGAAACTACTGTTTAATCTCTAGATCATGATATTATATGTTATTTTACTCAATCATCATAATTGTTATAAGCATTACTATTTATTACTATTATTATGCTCACTTGCAGTTTCCAAAATTTTTGTATGTATATATTGTTTTTAATAAGATTAAAAGTTATTGTTAAAAAAGATAAGAAAGCTCTTTTCCTCAAACAAGGGTTAGAGAGTTCTGTCTTTCATATTTGTTTTGAGGCCCTTCTTAGACACCTGAGGAAGGTTTTGACATAAAAAAGAGACAGCTGCGCGTAACCATCTCTGTGTTTTCTTCAATTATCTGGTCACATGGTGCCACGTAGCCAAAGGACCAATTTTCTTGACAACACATGGAAGTTACCTAAATTTCCATAACATTTTAGGCAGAAAGACATATGAGTAGCCCGTTTAAAAATATTCAGTAATAATGTTTTATAAAAGTTTCAGACCAAAAATATGGGTCAGTCAACTGCCCAAGTGGTCACAGAATTCCATATAGGTGACACACGTCTCAGCGCCCTCGAGATGCAGCTGAGCAAGACCACGTGACAGAGAACATAGTGTCTCTCCAAACCCCTAGATTAATCTGAGCCCATGCTGTTCCACCAAATTAAAATATTAGAAATGAATTCCCCTGTTAATTTGGGAAAGTTTTTATGTTTTTAATTGTAACCATCATAACGAGAGACCCTTTTGACAATAGTACAAGCTGAAACCACTAGAGAGATCAAACCAGACTCTTCAAGTATGATTTCAAAAAGCCTATGAAAAAGGCATTTAACCTTATGTGTCAGGCTTCCCATCACCAGAAGGGAGTGGAAGGGCCCCGCAGAGCTGCAGCGGAGGCTTCAGAGGGAAGGAGAACCTAGTCCACTGTCATGGTCCTCACTGCTCTTCCCTGGGCTGCTGGAGAAGGTGAGCTCTGACCTCATGTCCCTTGTGGCAGGTAGCGATGAATCCAGTGCAAAGGAAGCAGGGAAGCCCATGGAAGGCTAGATCTGATGTCTCCCTGAGACCTCTTATTCAGTTGTTTCAGTGAAGGGGTCTTTGTTGAAATTTCAAATGCATGAATATCATACATATTTTTCCCTCTTTCCAGGTCAGTTAATCTTCTGCCTCTGAGATTTGGAATTCAATTAAACCAAAAGTGCAGGATCATTTTGAGAAGGTGGTCATCATGCTTCCTCACTCACACGCATCTCAAAAGGGGTTACGTGGACCAGATAGGGTGAGGGGGGGCACCGCTAAGGGGAAGGCTGCTTTCAGGGCTGTGTCTGAGAGTCACCTGCAAGTGGAAAAGGAGGGACCCTGGTCTTAGCCAAAGGGGTCAGACCTCAGAGGAGCAAGGGAAGTTGCCCTCTAGCTGCCCTGGAGAGTAGAAAGTGAATTACATCAGGGGGAAAACCATACCCTTGGAGACCTCTGTTAGGTGTTCAACTCACGTTTATCCCTGGCAGATGTATTGTTTCAGGGAAGCATGCTTTGCCTCATTAAAAAGGAGATTGTTTTATAGGTGTCGAGGTCATGACATTCCATACATTGTGTAACACCAGTTGAAGAAATAAAGAATGTGAAGTTATTTGAGTGATGCCGGCAAGACATACAGGAATTAAAGAACTAAAGCAGTGAATACCCAGGTGGCTCTCCATTCTTGCTGGAATAATCCTGATAACCTCCACTGTCTGGAGAACCAAAGCTCTGAGAAGTAGATTTTACCATCTACTGACTTTCCACCCTGAGCATGGTACTTCCCTCTCTTACACTGAGTTTCCTGATTTGCATCCTGAGATATACCTAACTCCTATTTCATAGTTTCCTTGTGAAAATGAAATGAGAAAGAATATATATATCACATATTTCATACAGTGCCAGGTACAGATAAATCAATGTAGTTACTTTTATTATCACCAATTCTTACAACAATATTGCAAGATATTATTAAGTTCATTTTATAATTAGAAAACAGTTTCGCAAGTCGGAGTCTTGGGATTCAGATCTCGTTCTTCCAGGTGCCCAAGCCCATGTTCCTTCTAGCCCAGAGCCTCTATGACTTTAGTGGTCAAGTAATTTCCTGTTGTCTCGTTAAGAGGTAGATTCTGACTCAGCAGGACTGGGGTGGTGAGGATGGAGGGAGCCTGAGTTTTCATATTGCTAATAAGCAACTAGAGGATGCCCATGTTGCTAGTCTGTGGAGTACACTTTGAGTAGTGATGTTCTGGAACTTTCTGCTATCATATCAAGTATTCTGTCTTAAAGGGCAGATGGCCAGGGCAAAACTGAGAGAAGGGCGGATAAAACATTGATGTTGCTTTAAAAGAAGAAGAAAAAGAATAAGAAGGAGGGGAAAGAGAAGAAGAAACAGTCATGTCTGAAAAGAAATCAGGCTCTGGAAAAGAAGAGGAGGCCCACATCTGTCACGCCTACATGTCCAGGACCACACATGTTCATCTAGCAGCTTTCACTGCATCTGGTATTTTACATGTATGCCAGAAAACTATACTGAAATAAAAAATTCTGCCTTAGTCTTGAGAAAAGAAATTTTCCTATATTGAAGTATAGGGAAGTCATTCCGGCTTCTACATGTTTTAACTTGAACTTTATGCTAATCAGAACAGCCTGTCTTATGGCTTGTCAAACACGCATTGTACATCTGCTTTAATCATTAAAGAAAAGAATGCATTTAAAAATCAAAATGGAGTCACTGCATTTCAAGCATCCGTAATGGAGCCGGATGGCTATTGTGGCTGTGGTTTTAGACACATTCCTGCATCCCTGAGAACCCCGAGAACTTTTCTGAACTGTGTCAGACTTAAGGACACCACAAACTGTTCTCAAAACAACATCGGCTGGCAGCTGCCAGCTGCAACCTCATAGTCTCAGGGTCTCCCCTTGTAACTGTGCAACCATTTCAGACCCCAATCCTTGCTTAACAAGCACGCTTACTTCTTGCCAACTCCAGTTATAACTATTGACAAATTACTTATATAATTTTGTGGGTTTTGCCTTGATAACCATCCCCCAGTTTTTAGGCTGGTGGAACACAATTCAAGTGCTTCTTGAATCTCTGTCTCCCGGGCTATAGTTCTTTGGCTCAGATAAAACTCTTTTCTATTCCCATTATAGATTGTATATTGATTATTTCTGTTGACAGTCTCTATGTTGTAAAAGACTGAAAAAAAAAGTTTTCTGCTTTGTCCCCGTGTCTCCAACACCCCGATTTCCAGAAAAACAGCCACATTAATGGGTTATAAAGTCACTGGTCCAGAGCATGATGGCAAGCTAGCACTTTAAGAACTAAATTATTCTCCAAGCCCTGCTCTCAGGCATAGATTTTGCCATTGGACAAATGGGGGTTCACATCCAGGCTCTGCTAACACTCAGATTCCTCCATTTGGAAATAGAAATCATTTTCTTCATCAAATTTGCTGAAGATCAGAATGAGTTACTATGTATAAAGCGTGTAGAGCAGATCCTGGCATGAAATAAGCTCTCAACACTTTGAGTCTCCTGTTAGCACTAACGTGAAGAGAGCAGGGGTCTTTGTACTGTCCTTGGTGATGAACACAATTCCTCACCTTTTATTAAGGGCTTACAATGTGCCAGGGTCTGGACCATGTGCTTCACGTGTATTCTCCCCTACTCCTGAGATGGGTTCTGTCATTCTTTTACTGATGCTGTTCTACAGATAAGGAAACTGAGGCACGGAGGGGTTAATTAATTTGCTCAAGTCACAGGGCTATCAGGCGGTGCAACTGGTGTTTGAACAGGTGACCTGACTTCAGAGCCTGCCTCTTGTCTGCTGCGCTGGGTTATTTGCTGGCAGTGGTGGTTCCTGCTGCTGTTAGGAGTTAGAGGAAGCTCCCTTGGCTGGTAAAATTCTGGAGAAGCCAATTATTTTTAACCTGCTGGTAGAGGTGGTCAGAGCAGTTCATAAAGAGGTGACGTTTATCAGTACAGTCACCCTGAGAACACACAGAGGGACAGATCGGTGCCCTGGGACCAGCCCGTTAATGACTCTCCTTTGTGTAGTATGCTGATTTGCAACTCCGTCCCCACTGCTGTCAAAACTGATTAAGCCAAACACATGTTCAGTAATGCCTTTCAAAGACTCCTGTAATTGACTGTATGAGGAGAGTTATACATAAGCAACTGGATTAACAAATCTACCCACCCCTTTCAAACAAAGAGCCTTAGAAGAAAATGAGCTAATTCTGCATATGCTCTCCAGACAAGGAACAGTGTGTGAACCAAGATGTCTCTTCATCACAAGGAAAAGTGGCACTTCCCCTGGAGGTCACAGAACTGAGAAAGGGGAAGGGATCAGCGGGGTCCTGCAGCCAACTCCTTCTGTTCTCAGCTATCAGAATGAGGAGATGAACTGAAAATCAAATCACACTTCTGTCTCACTGTGGCCCCTGAACCAAGCACAGTCATGAACACATGCTATGTGATCACTAGGTGTTGAAACGAGCAGGTGAGAATAGAAATGACAGCCGTCATTTAAGGAGCAGCAACCATGTGCTGGTCTTTGGTTGGGTTCTTTCCCATCATTTTTTTAATTTTTAAATCTCACAAATATCCTGCAAGATTATTGCTCAGTTTGTCAGAAGGCAACCAAGGTTCAGAGCATTGACTAAATGGACAAAGAATACAAGCAAATGAAGGTCAACGTGTGCCTGGGACCAAGGGCACCATGTTCTTTCCACTCTGTTGCTCTCTCACTGGCCCTTAACCTCAGGATGCTGCCAGCAGCACTGGGTGGTGGGACTCCAAGATGAACCTCCAGTGTCAGGGCAGGGGCTAGGCAGCTGGATATAGGACTGTAAGGAGGAGAGAAAATACAGGGCACAGAAGAATGCCATTCCTTCCAAAGATGTGTGTTTCAAATCTATTCAGGCCAAACAAGCCCGATCTTCATCCTCATGGATATGGCTTGTGAGCCATCAGAGACCCCAGAATATTGCACCCTGCCGGCTCCCCACAATGACATGTTCATATATTGTGTCTGCAAAGATTTGCTTGAAACACTTCCATCAGTGAGCTGGATTTTCTCTAGTTGTTGTCAGCAGCATTTCAAAGGTTTACCCAAGACAAAATGACTTTTACTTCACTTACATATTGTGGAAAGCTGTGATTCTCTACCTTCTAATTCCTTTACCAAGTCCTTAGAAACCAGCCTTTAAGCTACAGAATGAACTTTTCCATTTTTCTGTCTTACAGAGTGAGATCTGTCCTCAACATATCTTCAAAAGGTTAATCCCATGGAAATTGATATGCTTCAGCTGGCCAATGATATATCATATCTTGGAAAGAGAACAGGACAATCGATGTACAATAGCTTCTGACAATCTGGGTGTTGAAAGGATAATCAACTGGCCCAGCTATCACATAAAGCTGTTACATAGAATTAAAACTGGATTGTAGAATTTTAGAGAGAAAAAGGCCCTTAGAAGTGATCTAGTCCAATCATCATATTTTTGCAGGCAAGGAAAAATTGAGACTTTATATCAGAGAGATCAGTCCATAAATCTCTGGTCTACCATATTCCTGTGTGACTTTGGACAAAACACTTACACTTTTTTTTTTTTTTTTTTGGCTGCGTTGTGTCGTCGTTTTTGCACGCAGGCTTTCTCTAGTTGCATCGAGCGGGGGCTACTCTTCGTTGTTGTGCATGGGCTCCTCATTGCGGTGGCTTCTCTTGTTGCAGAGCACGGGCTCTAGGTGCATGGGCTTCAGTAGTTGTGGCATGCAGGCTCAGTAGTTGTGGCTCGTGGGCGCTAGAGCACAGGCTCAGTAGTTGTGGCACACAGGCTTAGTCGCTCTGCAGTTCATGGGATCTTCCTGGACCAGGGCTCAAACCCGTGTCCCCTGCATTGACAGGCGGATTCTTAACCACTGGGCCACCAGGGAAGTCCCCTTACCCTATTTATACACCATTCTCCTCAACTGGCTGATGGAGGTAAATACCATCACCCCAGGGGATTCAGTGAGCACTATGGGTCCCATTTCTGATGTGCCTACATCTGCATACCCAGCACCCAGCTCAGCACCTGATACACAGTAGTGGTTAATACATACATGTGGGTGCATGATAAACGTGAAAGCCTGGCCAGCACGTAGCACGTGCTGGGTTGTAAATGATTCTTCTGAGGTTTCAGAAGAAGTCATTGACTTCAGATCAGAATCTGAAGCTGATTCCTGCTCCAGTGCTCTTAGCCTATTGAGCTAAGAATGGAGGAAAAAGTGCTCAGGAACAGGCCACAGCTACACAGCTGGAGGAGATTAGGCTTTCCTTTGCCTGGGTAACCTTAAACTATGACTTTTTCTCTCATTTATTCTGAAATGAGAGAAATACTCAAGTCTGACCTTTCCCTGCCACAGCTCCACCCATCCTGGGGGAACTCCTGCTGGCAGAGCTGACCCCTCTGGCTAATTCAGCCCAGGTGCTCAACCCCAGGGGTCAAGGTCTACCTGTTCAGAATCAAAGCCCAACTTGTAAGCAAGA